>NC_136063.1:1383991237-1384594570 GCF_964261635.1 Lissotriton helveticus | reverse complement strand
CTCCACAGATGACTAGTAGCACCACAGATACAATGATTTTGTGGACTTGTCCTTGGGAAGTCGAGGAAGGGAGGTAAAGTAATGGAATATGATGGGCTGTATAATTTGGTTATGCAGGAGCACAACCTGAGTAATTGCGTTTCAGAATTGCATCAGCAACTGATAGACTGTAAGCTCACTATTCTTTTGGAGCTTGGGAAGGAAGCAGACCTATGATCAACATCAGACAGTCAAAGAAGATACATGGGGTGGACCACAAGAAAGGTGGCTTGGGTCCTAACCTGCAGAAGGAGAGGGAAGCAAGGATAATACAAAGAAGTTCTCTAAAGGGCTCCAAACAGATTTTAAGGGGAAGCATTTGCATACCACTTCTGAGCAGAAGGGTGTTTTGGTGGAAAGTAGCCCACGTGCAATAATACCTGGCCTGCTGTCATGGCTGTCTACAGTGAAGACATATAAAGGGAGATCTTTATGTCTGAGGGAGACTCACACAGGTGGTCAGTCTCTCTGGGTTGCCAATGTAGGGCTAGGTGAAGAAGTTGCCTCAGTGGGGTGGACAGAGGTTACATTAGTGTCCCTTAGTGAGAAGGAGATGTCCCCACAGTCCACAAGCCAGATAACACAAAGAAGCACAAGCAGTAACTTTTTTTCAATGGGAAGAGAGTAGGAGCTCTGTGAGACACAAAAGCCAGCATGGCTACTGTTGGATGTCTTAATAATCAAAAGAGGGAGGGAAAAGTTAAAGTTCCACTCAATTTCCCTAAAATGAACAAATGCAACCAAACGGAGTGGAAGAGTTGTGTTGAAACAGGAGGGGGTAACACCAAAATTGTTGTGCAACACTCAACAGTGATGTTCCGCTAGAGGCATGTCTTCCGTTACCTAGCCACTGATCGTTACATCATTGGGTCTTTTCCTCTACCAGCAGGATCTGTCTCTTGAATCTGAGACCATGTGGGATCCACCATTTAAAGAGAAAAGGTTTAAATACACCTCCTACCTTTAGAAATGACACATTTTAATAGGAAGATCAAAGGTAGTGGTATGAATAAAAGAATATGAGATGTTAAAGGAGAGGTATTAGGTGTCTCTCACTTCTATCGCTGAAAGAGCCAGGTCAACATGTTTCAGCCAACTTTACACCCTATGGGTTGATGGCTTTCGTCAGGACCTAAAGGTTATTTGTAGGATCCCTTTGTAAAGTCAAATTAAATCAAATGGGACACTTTCCCATTTTTTGAAGTTATTTTGTTCTTTTGTTAGTCATGTGGGACTCTTTGTCAGGTCCTAAAAGGAGGCAAAAAGACAAAGAAAACAATATGTTATATATTAGAATATAGTACTAGTATTATCCCATATTTTATATTATATATGCACACAAAGATTTCTATAAAGGTGTACTTCGAAAATGTAAAGAGTTTAAGTCTAGATAGATGTAAACATAGACAGTGTTTTGAAAATGAAGAGTAAACATAAAAAGAACCTGTGGCTGTAATGTCATTAACGTTTTGTTTTTTAAGTGAGTGAAGTAATAAAGAATTTCTATTCACGCCTCATTGGAAACTGGCAGAATGCAGTATTGAAAGCCTTTCACCTTATTTGTTTTAGAAGGTCTCCATAGGTCTGGACAGAGGCACAGTGTTGGTATTCTTTTCTTAGGGAGGAGAAGATATAAAAAAATGGAGAAATGGGAATTGGAGGATTATAAATAGTTAAAGGTAGTGCTAGTGGTTTAAAAAATACTCCACCTGTTGTGGAGACATTTTTTTTAGTTTGAAAAATCTTTATTATGCAGAGTTGATATACACAGCATGTAGCCACAACCCGGAGGCCGGCAGCGGGAATAGGAGCGGAATCGCTTTCAACATCAATGATACACAGCCTGTTAGCCGACAACCCGGGGGTCCGGCGGCACCTTAAGTAATATCATGTTCGCACCTTTGGGCATCTGTGTGAGATCTACCGCGCACTATGCGCTGTACCATAAAAGTAGGAGTGTAATCCGCGGCCCACCGCACACGTCCCCAGGGTCACTCAGACGCCACATATACGGCTATGGTGCCTATAAAGTAAAGTCCACATTTGTAAAGCGCACAATCACCCGTAAGGGTCTCTAGGCGCTGGGGGGCCGTCGGGAAGATTAAGCGAGCTATTGCCCAGAGTCACATGGTGCTGGGCTAACCTGCCGCCGGAGCCGGGGATCGAACCGTGGTCCCCAGATTCCAGCGTCAGTCGCCCTGGCCGCGGCGCCACACCTCTTCCACTTCTTCTATAAGGTTCCTAACAAACATAATTCCCCAACACCCCATTACTCCTATTCCAGAAACCCCCTCCCCCCTACTCTACCTTATCTAAAATGTAGTACTATGCTCCGCTGTTCGCCTCCCCACATCTGTGGTGAAATGTAGTATGGTGTAAGCCTAAGCTCTAGATCATGCAACTGTTCTACTGGTTGGCTGGGTCATCACTCCTATATTGAATCATGTACCTTCTGCTGTGCCGCTTCTACGTGCAATATCCGCTATCCAGAACCGCTGCACCGCCCCACGCCAGATCACGGCGTCTTACCCTCACAGTGCATCAGGGCGTTCTGTGTTCAAGGGTCTCGCCACTTAAACTCTCCTGTCCCTCCGGGACTTCCATGGACAATGTCTTCTCAGCGTCCTTAACCCTGAGGTAATCTCGGTAAAGGCTCCAGAAATTCTTTGGGCGACTCGTGGGAGGGAGTAATTCACTGTAGCATTCAGTCTGTGTGCAGCAATATTGCATGTCCCGCTCCCACCTCGTGGTGGTCGGCAATGGACCCCTCATCCAGCACATTGCTACAACTCGCCTAGCCATCAGCATACCCATATCAGTTAGTCGCCGTACCGCAACAGGAAGGCCCCTGGAGTGACCTAAGAGCGCCAGGGCCGGGTCGATCGGCAGCTCTATTCCTAGGATCCTGCTCATTGCAGTGAATATCCCGTTCCAGAAGTTCTGGATTCCCGGGCACTGCCACGACAGGTGAATGAAGTCCGCGATTGGGGCATGGCAGCGTTCGCATTCGGCAGACTGACGGAGCCCATACCTATGCAGCCTCTCCGGGGTGTAATTTACTCGCTGGAGGAATTTGAAATGGATCAGTCTATGTCTGCCGTTTAATGAAAGTTTTTTTGTGTTTTGACAGCAATATGTCCACATGCCGTCGTCTATTGTAATGCGGAGATCATTTTGCCAGGCCGTCCTAGCCTTGGAGTGATGTAGCTTGTCGCACTCTCTGTTCATCCGATATAAGTTTGTGACTAATTTGTGGAAGAGGGAGATTTAATAACGTAGGTGAGTTCCGGCACTTCCGGCTGTTCCGCCAGTTCAGGACCCAGGAGAGCCTGCAAGGCGCCACGAATCCTATGATATTGAAAACGTATGATTAGTGCGGCCGCGGCCGGAGCCCCTGCAGCCTGCTCCCAAGTTTTCGCTACGACGTTCAGGAAGAGGTCTCCCGCCTTAATGATACCCAGTTTTCGCAAAGCCTGGAGCACTCCTCTTTCCGCTATTGGGGACAGCCATAGTGTCCATTCAATGGGCATTAGGGGGAGTACAACAAGGCGCCCTGTTGCATTCGCAGTAGCGTATTCTAGGCGTGGTTAGTGGACTTGATCGAGTCCAAAATGCCAATTCTGCGGTCAGTCGGGCAAAATACCGTGGCAGGGAGCGGGGCCGGAGCTGCGAATAGTCGTTCCAACCGGACATATGGTATCGTCGCTTTCCCGTGTATCCACGTGTGCAAATGTGACGCTTGTGCTACTCTATAGTACTTTTCCATGTCTGGGGCATTCAATCCCCCCGTTTCATACGGCTGTATTAGGGTCGTCCATTTCACTCTCGGCTGTTTACCCCCCCAAGCGAGTTTAATAAGGAGCTGTGTCAGGCTATTAAAAAAGGACTTTGACAGCACAATCGGGATGTTATTAAAGAGAAACAAGAATCTAGGTAGGATCACCATCTTCATGATTGCTATACGCCCCATCAGGGACAGCGGTAGGTTGATCCACTTTTCTACGTCATCCTCCAGCTTGCTGTACGCAACTCCATAGTTTTCGGGAATTAGGTGTTCTGGGTCAGAGTGGAGCATTATCCCTAAATACCTGATCGGCTCCGTCGTCCAATGCAAAGGGCACTCCATATCAAACTGAGTAGTCTTCGGAGTCAGGGGGAAGGCCACTGATTTCGACCAATTGCCTCGGAGGCCAGAGAGTGCGCCATAACGTACCACCTCCCGTAATACTGAGGTGAGATTCGACTCAGGGGCGCGGACGTACAGCAAGGTGTCATCCGCGTACGTTGATATGACGATTTTGTACGTAGGGAAGTTCACCCCCTCGTTACCATGATACTCCCGGAGAGCACATGCCAGTGGTTCGGCCACCAGCGCATAGAGCAGTGGCGAAAGTGGGCAGCCCTGCCTAGTGCCTCTGCAAAATCGCAAAGGACTCCGAGACCCGGTCTCCCACGCGTACTCTGGCAGTGGGGTGATAATTTAGCGCTCCCACCAGTTGTAAAAACGGTTCGCCCAGTCCCAGTCGCCTCAGCACACGGAGCATAAAAGGCCACTCAACAGAATCGAGGCTTTTTCCATGTCCAGGAAGACGGCCATGGCCTTGGTGTCCAGAATGACATGCTGCATAGTCCCTAATACGGTTCGAATATTATAGGTGAGATTCCTGTCGGGGATGAATCCAGCCTGCTCCGGTGCCACCAGCTCTGGGGCTAGTAATGCCAAGCGCGTCACCAAGACCTTGGCATAGATCTTGGCATCAACATTTAGGAGAGACAGCGGTCTGTAGGAGCTACAAGCCTTTGCGGGTTTGCCTGGTTTAAGAATAGTTACTATCAGGGCTTCCCGCATAGACCGTGGCATGCTTCCCTCCACACAGCTGTCATCGAATAGTGTGGATAAATGAGGAATCAATACTTCTTTAAACGCCTTATAAAAGCCCACTGTGAGCCCATCCGCTCCGGGGGCACTGGCCGATCGCATGTTTGCAAGCGCGTCCGCGATCTCGTCCTTGTGTATGGGCTGCATCAAGAATTCCCGGTCAGAGCCCTTTAAGAAAGGCAGCTGTATATGGCCCAGGTAATCATCCATAGCTTCCTCATTATTCGCAGTGCGTGAAGAGTAGAGCCCGGAGTAATAGTTCCTGAACTCCTCTACAATCTCTGATTCTTCTGTGAGGAGGTGACCATCAGTTGCCTCCAGCTCTGATATTACTTGCGGGCGTCTAGAGTTACGCATTATCCTGGCCAGGTGGGAGCCCGGGCGCTCTCCCTCCCCATACGACCGGGCCGTCGCATACTTCCCTATGTGCTGAACTTCTCTGTCAGCTTCCTCGTTGTATTCTGCTATGAGGTTCTTAATGTCTTCCGCCACCGCAGAACTAGAGCTCACCAGTTGGGATTTCTCCAGCTCAGTTAGTCTGGACTCCAAATGTAATAACCTTTGGCGTATAGCCTTGAGGACACTCGAGTGCTTTGCCATAGCAATACCTCGGATGTAAACCTTAAAGGTTTCCCACACTGTTTGGAAGCTTTCCACCGAGCCCACATTAGTGTCAAAGAATTGTTCGATTTCCACCGCAATTTCACCCCAAAAGTGCTCATCCAGTAGTGAGTACGGGGGGAAACGCCACGTGAATGGCGGGATCATCTTCACTGGCGTCTCGAGGACCAAGAGAAGCGGCGAGTGATCTGAGAGGGTGCGTGGCAGCACAGCGTAGGATTTTATGTGTCTCATAACTGAGGATAACGCCAACCAGTAGGCGATTCTGGTGTGTATGTCATGAAATGCCGAGTAATGAGTGAACCTCCCTCAAGCAGTGTGCCTACTTCTCCACACGTCCACTAAGTCCAGTTTAATTAGTTCCGAGTGTATTTTTAACGCTGCCGCTGTAGGTCTGCGGGCAGGGCCTGTAGACCTGTCTAGCGCTGGGTCCAACACCAAGTTCAAGTCACCTCCCCATACTAATTGTGTAGTGGAATATGCGTGACAGTGCTGCGCAAGGGCACCATAAAATTCCGGGGAATCGTAGTTGGGACCATAAACGTTAACCACCATTAAATCGTGACCCTTCCCTACACATCTTGTGATTAGAAATCGGCCCTCGGGGTCTGCCCTCAGTAAAGACAGTGTCAGTTTCGACTTAGGGTTAACCCATGTCAAGACCACTCTAGAGTGGGTTGTGAATCCAGCGGCAGTGCAGTTGCCCGCCAGACCCCTGCTAAGAAGCATTCTACTCGTGAGCGGAAGGTGCATCTCCTGTATCAGTGCCAGGTCAACTTTATGTCGCTGTAAATAATTCAGGACTTTCCTGAGTTTCCGATAATCATTCAGACCCCGCACATTCCACATCAACGCATTATGCGTCCCAGCCTCCCTGTCCGCTGTTATACTGTCTGAGCCAGCCATCGTAGTAGTGAGGTAATGCAGTGTAAGACAGTTGCAATCTCAAAAACCAATGAAGACAGAGCGATCAGGCAGAGCAAACCATAACACAACCGAATACTTCCCCACCCCTCCACCCCCCTCCCACAGCTGACCCCCGCAACTCGGCCATGCAGATCCCTTTCCCACCCCCGCCGCCCCAATACCAACTCCCTCAACTTAGCAACCAGAACGTCAGTAGTGCATTGCGCTCGGGGGTCGAGGTTGTCTAACAGCCCGTGACTTCCAATGTTCTCAAGGCACTATGTCGGGCTTTCCCCCTCTCTCCGCCATGCACCACCGTAAATGTAAATAGTGCATCCTACCAGTGCGTCAGACTGTGCAATGATGTCCACACTATTCCCCCGTCGTCCGTCTATCCCTCCCCGCACCCCCCAATCACACTCAGTTCAATATATGTCCACGCAGGCCGCTGCAGAAAACATGCTTGTACTGTTATATAAACCAAACGTCCCCCACGTTTCTCCTCTATCCCCTCTACTTATCTTTACAGTGTTTCTCCGTCCGAAGAGTGGGCCCGGGCACCGACCACTTCCGCGCGATCAGTGCGCAACTGCTCTCAGTCTTTCCACCAGCTTCACAGGGGTAGGGCCCCGTATTGCACTAGCGACCCAGTCATTCCTGTTCATCCAGGTGGCTATTTTCTTTGTCAGCTGGCTTATCCGCGCCATCGTTTCTCTGGTCCCTTGACCATCGCTTCATTGCCTGCATCAGTTCTTTTGGGTCCGTGAATATGTGTGAGTGACCCTGCCTGCTGACACGCAGCTTGGCAGGGTACAGCATCGCATAGTCCAGGCCTAGTTCTCTGAGCCGCTTCTTGTGGGGGAGGAAGTGTTTGCGCGCTTCCTGTACTTTCACAGTAAAGTCAGGGTATGTTGATATTGCCGACCCTTTGAATTGAAGTGAGGCCTGTGATCTAGCAAGTCTGAGGGCCGTATCCCTATCTTGGTAATTAAGCAACTTAGCTATAATCTGGCGGGGAGGCGTTCCCGGTTTTGGGCGGGGGCCCAAGGACCGATGCACCCGCTCCACCACAAACATCGAAGAGAACACTCCATCTCCCAAAAGTGTAGTGAGTAACTTTTCCACAAAGAGTTCCATCTTGCCAGTTTGCGTGGTCTCCGGAAGCCCCGTTATGCGAAGGTTGCAGCGCCGCGAGCGCGCTTCCAAGTCCTCTGACTTGTGCTGAAGGGAACGCATCAGGTGTTCAATCTTCCTGTGCGCCGTGTCTAACTCGGTCTGCGCCTCTTCGACTTCTGTTATCCTCCTCTCGGCCATGTCGAGTTTCTCAGCATGTTTGTCTAGGCGCTCAGCCATCCGGTCCATTCTGTAGGTCATGGCGTCCATCTTAGCGCCCAGCGCTGATATGCTGGTTTGAAGGCTTTGTTCCATGGAGCGCAGCATACTCTTAATGTCGTTGTCAGGTGCCCGCTCGTCCGCGGGTTGCGTGGGCTCTCTTTGCTCCGCAGGGGGGCTTTGCGTTTGTAATCGCCTCTGCGCAAATGGGAGTCTGCTTTGTGTTTTGTCCCCCTTCCCCATCGTCGCAGCCGTACCATAGTACCTCAGCGGGTGAGAGCACCAAGTATTTCCCCACGAGATCCTGTTGTAGTGTGCAGGCCCTATGCAGTCCCGAGTTGAGGGGTTGTAAATAACGCCAGCTGTCCGCGCAGGTCCACACACGTCTGCCCCAGCGTCGCAGTTTGTCAGTGAGTGTTCAGCATACAGGAGCGATGGGGTGACGGTATCGCTAGGGCCGCTCCGCCGCTAAGTTCAGCTACCGTGATGCTCCCTCTCCGTGCTATGAGAACTGCCTCCACCAGCCGGCACAGGCCTCCCTTGCTCACTCACTCGGGTCAACACTCAGCAGGGTGGTAAGCACTCGGGGGGAACACTTCCCCAGTCCGGGACCAGCGCCACTCCTAAGAGGCCGCAGTTGGGCTCCAAATCCAATTCCCTGGGACCCCCTCACCACTGATGTCTCGTGTGCTCCACCGCTGGTTCACAGGGCTGCAGCGTCGCGAGTCATCGTCGTTTTCCCTGTGGAGGGGGGGCACTCCCCACGTACTCGTAGGGTGGCTCCCACTTGCCTGCAGAGATCACTAATGTTCGGAATCCGGCCCCAAGGTGCCCAGGCCGCAGGATCTCCGCCACTCCGAGTCGCCTCCACGCGACGCAGTCAGCGCTGCTCTTTTCTCTCCTGATCCGGATCCCAAGGACGCTGGCAGGGGCGGGTCACCCCCCACGAGCGATTCGGTGTCCGCTCCGCGCCCCACAGGTAATCCAGGCGTTATCCGCGGTGGGGCACAGCGGCCGATAGGGCACCTCCACAGGCGGTCGGGCCAATCGCGCTCACCCTCGCCGCACACAAGGGTACGTCGGCCGGTGGAGCGAGCACTGGAGGTCGCGGCTTCTCGGCCCAGTTTTCGGCGGCTTCGCTCACAGTCTCAGCCGGGCACCGGAACCCCAAATCACCGCAAATTTGGGATCGCTGGGGACCCGGTGGGTTCACGCTTCAGGGGGGGTGGGTTTGGGGTATTAATATTCGCACTTTGGCAGGATTATGGAGGATAATGGACAGTGCAGCACGGAGCTCCGGGTTCAAGCAGCCATTTTAGCTGCCGGCAAGCTCCGCCCCCCTAAGCTGTCAGGTTTTATAGTGGCGTTCAGCCAGGAGTTCTCAATCGATGAAACATAAAGTCGGGAGCAGTTTTTCAATCATGACCCCCGGGGATTTAGAGCAGTTTGATCATGTCCCCGGGGGACTTAGAATGATATAATCCGATCTTGAAATGGAGGTAGATGTTCATTGGTACCCCTGCGGTATCTACAACAGTGACCAACTTATACATTTCTTAAGAGTCATTAAGATTGTACTTCCGTTTGAACACTTGGTTCTAAAAAGGTGTAATGGAACCTTATGATCTTAAAAAGTAATCATGGATTCGATGGTGATTAAATGTGTCACTTTTCGTAACATGGGTGGTATGCTCTAATGTTGTTAAACAGTGTTATCTTCAGGCAGAAGGGAGCATTTTTCGATTCTTATGAATTACCAGGTATGTATATAATCAAGACAGGTGCCCATTTCAAATTACTAATGTCCAAGGACTGATTTTATTGAGTCATTTATGAGCTGTACCTAGACAGTATGCCCATGGCTGTTCTTTTTGTGGTAAGTTTCTTTCAGCATTTGTGTCTAAATGTTCTAGGGTTTCCAAAATCACCCATCTCAAATCCTCAATTGAATGTTTTGCAGTGATTTCAGTTGGTGCCTGTAGAACAGATCCTTCCCAACTTACTCCACTGTGTGGTGAATGCTTACAATCAGTACAGTCATCATCCTGTGGTGAGGTTTTCCCTGGAGTGGGGCAGTGTCTCTGGTCCTTTGAAGGTAGCTGGTAACAATGCTATTCCTGTAGACTCTGTGCTTTGGAATGACCTGGCAAAAAACACAGTTGATGGACAGAATGTAGAACAATGTCATACATTCACCCCAGTACAAGGATCTGGGCCTAAATCCATCGTTTTTTTGCACTCCACACCACCCTGGGTTAGACACTGGCTATATGCAAATCAGCTCTGACCCTGTGCCTCATGGGAACAGTCCAGTCCGAACTACCAAGCCATGTCTTTCCCAGACCGGAATCAAGCATCCAAGGACCGGTTTCTGGCTATCAGCCTTCATTCAGCCTGGATAGCTTGACTCCAGTGGTGTGGAGAGCCTGGGACTCACGTCTGAGCATACCCAGCCCACTCGGGGTGAAAATTGCAAAAAACACAGTTGATGGACAGAATGTAGAACAATGTCATACATTCACCCCAGTACAAGGATCTGGGCCTAAATCCATCGTTTTTTTGCACTCCACACCACCCTGGGTTAGACACTGGCTATATGCAAATCAGCTCTGACCCTGTGCCTCATGGGAACAGTCCAGTCCGAACTACCAAGCCATGTCTTTCCCAGACCGGAATCAAGCATCCAAGGACCGGTTTCTGGCTATCAGCCTTCATTCAGCCTGGATAGCTTGACTCCAGTGGTGTGGAGAGCCTGGGACTCACGTCTGAGCATACCCAGCCCACTCGGGGTGAAAATTGCAAAAAACACAGTTGATGGACAGAATGTAGAACAATGTCATACATTCACCCCAGTACAAGGATCTGGGCCTAAATCCATCTTTTTTTTGCACTCCACACCACCCTGGGTTAGACACTGGCTATATGCAAATCAGCTCTGACCCTGTGCCTCATGGGAACAGTCCAGTCCGAACTACCAAGCCATGTCTTTCCCAGACCGGAATCAAGCATCCAAGGACCGGTTTCTGGCTATCAGCCTTCATTCAGCCTGGATAGCTTGACTCCAGTGGTGTGGAGAGCCTGGGACTCACGTCTGAGCATACCCAGCCCACTCGGGGTGAAAATTGCAAAAAACACAGTTGATGGACAGAATGTAGAACAATGTCATACATTCACCCCAGTACAAGGATCTGGGCCTAAATCCATCGTTTTTTTTCACTCCACACCACCCTGGGTTAGACACTGGCTATATGCAAATCAGCTCTGACCCTGTGCCTCATGGGAACAGTCCAGTCCGAACTACCAAGCCATGTCTTTCCCAGACCGGAATCAAGCATCCAAGGACCGGTTTCTGGCTATCAGCCTTCATTCAGCCTGGATAGCCTGACTCCAGTGGTGTGGAGAGCCTGGGACACACGTCTGAGCATACCCAGCCCACTCGGTGTGAAAATTGCAAAAAACACTGTTGATGGACAGAATGTAGAACAATGTCATCCATTCACCCCAGTACAAGGATCTGGGCCTAAATCCATCGTTTTTTTGCACTCCACACCACCCTGGGTTAGACACTGGCTATATGCAAATCAGCTCTGACCCTGTGCCTCATGGGAACAGTCCAGTCCGAACTACCAAGCCATGTCTTTCCCAGACCGGAATCAAGCATCCAAGGACCGGTTTCTGGCTATCAGCCTTCATTCAGCCTGGATAGCTTGACTCCAGTGGTGTGGAGAGCCTGGGACTCACGTCTGAGCATACCCAGCCCACTCGGGGTGAAAATTGCAAAAAACACAGTTGATGGACAGAATGTAGAACAATTTCATACATTCACCCCAGTACAAGGATCTGGGCCTAAATCCATCGTTTTTTTTCACTCCACACCACCCTGGGTTAGACACTGGCTATATGCAAATCAGCTCTGACCCTGTGCCTCATGGGAACAGTCCGGTCCGAACTACCAAGCCATGTCTTTCCCAGACCGGAATCAAGCATTCAAGGACCGGTTTCTGGCTATCAGCCTTCATTCAGCCTGGATAGCTTGACTCCAGTGGTGTGGAGAGCCTGGGACTCACGTCTGAGCATACCCAGCCCACTCTGGGTGAAAATTGCAAAAAACACAGTTGATGGACAGAATGTAGAACAATGTCATACATTCACCCCAGTACAAGGATCTGGGCCTAAATCCATCGTTTTTTTGCACTCCACACCACCCTGGGTTAGACACTGGCTATATGCAAATCAGCTCTGACCCTGTGCCTCATGGGAACAGTCCAGTCCGAACTACCAAGCCATGTCTTTCCCAGACCGGAATCAAGCATCCAAGGACCGGTTTCTGGCTATCAGCCTTCATTCAGCCTGGATAGCTTGACTCCAGTGGTGTGGAGAGCCTGGGACTCACGTCTGAGCATACCCAGCCCACTCGGGTTGAAAATTGCAAAAAACACAGTTGATGGACAGAATGTAGAACAATGTCATACATTCACCCCAGTACAAGGATCTGGGCCTAAATCCATCGTTTTTTTGCACTCCACACCACCCTGGGTTAGACACTGGCTATATGCAAATCAGCTCTGACCCTGTGCCTCATGGGAACAGTCCAGTCCGAACTACCAAGCCATGTCTTTCCCAGACCGGAATCAAGCATCCAAGGACCGGTTTCTGGCTATCAGCCTTCATTCAGCCTGGATAGCTTGACTCCAGTGGTGTGGAGAGCCTGGGACTCACGTCTGAGCATACCCAGCCCACTCGGGGTGAAAATTGCAAAAAACACAGTTGATGGACAGAATGTAGAACAATGTCATACATTCACCCCAGTACAAGGATCTGGGCCTAAATCCATCGTTTTTTTGCACTCCACACCACCCTGGGTTAGACACTGGCTATATGCAAATCAGCTCTGACCCTGTGCCTCATGGGAACAGTCCAGTCCGAACTACCAAGCCATGTCTTTCCCAGACCGGAATCAAGCATCCAAGGACCGGTTTCTGGCTATCAGCCTTCATTCAGCCAGGATAGCTTGACTCCAGTGGTGTGGAGAGCCTGGGACTCACGTCTGAGCATACCCAGCCCACTCGGGGTGAAAATTGCAAAAAACACAGTTGATGGACAGAATGTAGAACAATGTCATACATTCACCCCAGTACAAGGATCTGGGCCTAAATCCATCGTTTATTTTGCACTCCACACCACCCTGGGTTAGACACTGGCTATATGCAAATCAGCTCTGACCCTGTGCCTCATGGGAACAGTCCAGTCCGAACTACCAAGCCATGTCTTTCCCAGACCGGAATCAAGCATCCAAGGACCGGTTTCTGGCTATCAGCCTTCATTCAGCCTGGATAGCTTGACTCCAGTGGTGTGGAGAGCCTGGGACTCACGTCTGAGCATACCCAGCCCACTCGGGGTGAAAATTGCAAAAAACACAGTTGATGGACAGAATGTAGAACAATGTCATACATTCACCCCAGTACAAGGATCTGGGCCTAAATCCATCGTTTTTTTGCACTCCACACCACCCTGGGTTAGACACTGGCTATATGCAAATCAGCTCTGACCCTGTGCCTCATGGGAACAGTCCAGTCCGAACTACCAAGCCATGTCTTTCCCAGACAGGAATCAAGCATCCAAGGACCGGTTTCTGGCTATCAGCCTTCATTCAGCCTGGATAGCTTGACTCCAGTGGTGTGGAGAGCCTGGGACTCACGTCTGAGCATACCCAGCCCACTCGGGGTGAAAATTGCAAAAAACACAGTTGATGGACAGAATGTAGAACAATGTCATACATTCACCCCAGTAAAAGGATCTGGGCCTAAATCCATCGTTTTTTTGCACTCCACACCACCCTGGGTTAGACACTGGCTATATGCAAATCAGCTCTGACCCTGTGCCTCATGGGAACAGTCCAGTCGGAACTACCAAGCCATGTCTTTCCCAGACCGGAATCAAGCATCCAAGGACCGGTTTCTGGCTATCAGCCTTCATTCAGCCTGGATAGCTTGACTCCAGTGGTGTGGAGAACCTGGGACTCACGTCTGAGCATACCCAGCCCACTCGGGGTGAAAATTGCAAAAAACACAGTTGATGGACAGAATGTAGAACAATGTCATACATTCACCCCAGTACAAGGATCTGGGCCTAAATCCATCGTTTTTTTGCACTCCACACCACCCTGGGTTAGACACTGGCAATATGCAAATCAGCTCTGACCCTGTGCCTCATGGGAACAGTCCAGTCCGAACTACCAAGCCATGTCTTTCCCAGACCGGAATCAAGCATCCAAGGACCGGTTTCTGGCTATCAGCCTTCATTCAGCCTGGATAGCTTGACTCCAGTGGTGTGGAGAGCCTGGGACTCACGTCTGAGCATACCCAGCTCACTCGGGGTGAAAATTGCAAAAAACACAGTTGATGGACAGAATGTAGAACAATGTCATACATTCACCCCAGTACAAGGATCTGGGCCTAAATCCATCGTTTTTTTGCACTCCACACCACCCTGGGTTAGACACTGGCTATATGCAAATCAGGTCTGACCCTGTGCCTCATGGGAACAGTCCAGTCCGAACTACCAAGCCATGTCTTTCCCAGACCGGAATCAAGCATCTAAGGACCGGTTTCTGGCTATCAGCCGTCATTCAGCCTGGATAGCTTGACTCCAGTGGTGTGGAGAGCCTGGGACTCACGTCTGAGCATACCCAGCCCACTCGGGGTGTAAATTGCAAAAAACACAGTTGATGGACAGAATGTAGAACAATGTCATACATTCACCCCAGTACAAGGATCTGGGCCTAAATCCATCGTTTTTTTGCACTCCACACCACCCTGGGTTAGACACTGGCTATATGCAAATCAGCTCTGACCCTGTGCCCCATGGGAACAGTCCAGTCCGAACTACCAAGCCATGTCTTTCCCAGACCGGAGTCAAGCATCTAAGGACCGGTTTCTTGCTATCAGCCTTCATTCAGCCTGGATAGCTTGACTCCAGTGGTGTGGAGAGCCTGGGACTCACGTCTGAGCATACCCAGCCCACTCGGGGTGAAAATTGCAAAAAACACAGTTGATGGACAGAATGTAGAACAATGTCATACATTCACCCCAGTACAAGGATCTGGGCCTAAATCCATCATTTTTTTTGCACTCCACACCACCCTGGGTTAGACACTGGCTATATGCAAATCAGCTCTGACCCTGTGCCTCATGGGAACAGTCCAGTCCGAACTACCAAGCCATGTCATTCCCAGACCGGAATCAAGCATCCAAGGACCGGTTTCTGGCTATCAGCCTTCATTCAGCCTGGATAGCTTGACTCCAGTGGTGTGGAGAGCCTGGGACTCACGTCTGAGCATACCCAGCCCACTTGGGGTGAAAATTGCAAAATACACAGTTGATGGACAGAATGTAGAACAATGTCATACATTCACCCCAGTACAAGGATCTGGGCCTAAATCCATCGTTTTTTTGCACTCCACACCACCCTGGGTTAGACACTGGCAATATGCAAATCAGCTCTGACCCTGTGCCTCATGGGAACAGTCCAGTCCGAACTACCAAGCCATGTCTTTCCCAGACCGGAATCAAGCATCCAAGGACCGGTTTCTGGCTATCAGCCTTCATTCAGCCTGGATAGCTTGACTCCAGTGGTGTGGAGAGCCTGGGACTCACGTCTGAGCATACCCAGCCCCCTCGGGGCTCTCCACACCACTGGAGTCAAGCTATCCATGCTGATGAAGGCTGATAGCCAGAAACCGGTCCTTGGATGCTTGATTCCGGTCTGGGAAAGACATGGCTTGGTAGTTTGGACTGGACTGTTCCCATGAGGCCCAGGGTGAGAGCTGATTTGCATATAGCCAGTGTCTAACCCAGGGTGGTGTGGAGTGCAAAAAAAACGATGGATTTAGGCCCAGATCCTTGTACTGGGATGAATGTATGACACTGATCTACATTCTGTCCATCAACTGTGTTTTTTGCAATTTTCACCCCGAGTGGGCTGGGTATGCTCAGACGTTAGTCCCATGCTCTCCACACCACTGGAGTCAAGCTATCCAGGCTGATGAAGGCTGATAGCCAGAAACCGGTCCTTGGATGCTTGATTCCGGTCTGGGAAAGACATGGCTTGGTAGTTCGGACTGGACTGTTCCCATGAGGCACAGGGTGAGAGCTGATTCGCATATAGCCAGTGTCTAACCCAGGGTGGTGTGGAGTGCAAAAAAACGATGGATTTAGGCCCAGATCCTTGTACTGGGATGAATGTATGACATTGTTCTACATTCTGTCCATCAACTGTGTTTTTTGCAATTTTCACCCCGAGTGGGCTGGGTATGCTCAGACGTGAGTCCCATGCTCTCCACACCACTGGAGTCAAGCTATCCAGGCTGATGAAGGCTGATAGCCAGAAACCGGTCCTTGGATGCTTGATTCCGGTCTGGGAAAGACATGGCTTGGTAGTTCGGACTGGACTGTTCCCATGAGGCACAGGGTGAGAGCTGATTTGCATATAGCCAGTGTCTAACCCAGGATGGTGTGGAGTGCAAAAAAAACGATGGATTTAGGCCCAGATCCTTGTACTGGGATGAATGTATGACATTGTTCTACATTCTGTCCATCAACTGTGTTTTTTGCAATTTTCACCCCGAGTGGGCTGGGTATGCTCAGACGTGAGTCCCATGCTCTCCACACCACTGGAGTCAAGCTATCCAGGCTGATGAAGGCTGATAGCCAGAAACCGGTCCTTGGATGCTTGATTCCGGTCTGGGAAAGACATGGCTTGGTAGTTCGGACTGGACTGTTCCCATGAGGCACAGGGTGAGAGCTGATTTGCATATAGCCAGTGTCTAACCCAGGGTGGTGTGGAGTGCAAAAAAAACGATGGATTTAGGCCCAGATCCTTGTACTGGGATGAATGTATGACATTGTTCTACATTCTGTCCATCAACTGTGTTTTTGGGAATGACCTGGAGCATGCCATCTGGAAAGAGGTAGAGCTCAAGGCCCATGCGGGGATGTTGGGACTGCCTGAGTGGGTGCTGTTGACTACGTAGCCTATGGCTGCCTCGCAGTGGAGTCAAGAGGAGTCAAGCGGAGCAGCAGCCTGAAACAGGGGCCCAAGTTCCCGCCAAAAAGATAGGGTCAAAGGAGGTGGGAAACCAGCCCCTAAAATTCCTATGGTCAGTTACCTAGTATTATCCCATATTTCATATAATATATGCACAAAAAGATTTCTATAAAGGTGTACTTTCGCTCCATTTAGATGCAAACATCTTTCACCCTTTTGGGGTTGTTCGCCTATATGTGCAAATGGAATAATTGCTGTTGTACTCCAGACTAGCTTGGAGCTTGACTTAGGGGGCTTTTTGTATCAAAGCCTCCTCCATACAAATTTTGGACAACTCATGCTGTGAAGATCTCACTGTATTTTGAAATTGTAAAGAGTTTAAGTTAGATAGATGTAAACATAGACAGTGTTTTGCAAATGAAGGGTAAACATAAAAAGAACCTGTGGCTGTAATGTCATTTACGTTGTTTTTTTAAGTGAGTGAAGTAATAAAGAATTTCTATTCACGCCTCATTGGAAACTGGCAGAATGCAGTATTGAAAGCCTTTCACCTTATTATTTGTTTTAGAAGGTCTCCATAGGTCTGGACAGAGGCACAGTGTTGGTATTCTTTTCTTAGGGAGGAGAAGATATAAAAAAATGGAGAAATGGAAATTGGAGGATTATAAATAGTTAAAGGTAGTGCTAGTGGTTTAAAAAGTACTCCACCTGTTGTGGAGAAATTTGGAATGTCACCCTCCAGTTGTATATCCCCCAATACCTTCGTCCTACAGTTTGCTCACCGCAAAGCGTCCTCTCGAGCCTGCATCTTATAGCAAAGTGGCGTATGCTGTCAGGTTTTATAGTGGCGTTCAGCCAGGAGTTCTCAATCGATGAAACATAAAGTTGGGATCAGTTTTTCAATCATAACCCGCGGGGATTTAGAGCAGTTTGATCATGTCCCCGGGGGACTTAGAATGATATAATACGATCTTGAAATGGAGGTGGATGTTCATTGGTACCCTTGGGGTATCTACAACAGTGACCAACTTATATATTTGTTAAGAGTCATTAAGATTGTACTTCAGTTTGAACACTTGGTTCTAAAAAGGTGTAATGGAACCTTTTGATCTTAAAAAGTAATCATGAATTCGATGGTGATTAAATGTGTCACTTTTCGTAACATGGGTGATATGCTCTAATGTTGTTAAACAGTGTTATTTTCAGGCAGAAGGGAGCATTTTTCGATTCTTATGAATTACCAGGAATGTATATAATCAAAACAGGCGCCATTTCAAATTAATAATGTCCAATGAGTGATTTTATTGAGTCATTTATGAGCTGTACCTAGACAGTAGGCCCATGGCTGTTATTTTTGTGGTAAGTTTCTTTCAGCATTTGTGTCTACATGTTCTAGGGTTTCCAAAATCACCCATCTCAAATCCTCAATTGAATGTTTTGCGGTGATTTAAGTTGGTGCCTGTAGAACAGATCCTTCCCAACTCACTCCACTGTGTGGTGAATGCTTACAATCAGGACAGTCATCATCCTGTGGTGAGGTTTTCCCTGGAGTGGGGGCGTGTCTATGGTCCTTTGAAGGTAGCTGGTAACAATGCTATTCCTGTAGACTCTGTGCTTTGGAATGACCTGGAGCATGCCATCTGGAAGAGGTAGAGCTCAAGGCTTATGCGGGGATTTTGGGACTGCCTGAGTGGGTGCTGTTGACAATGCAGTCTATGGCTGCCTCGCAGTGGAGTCAAGTGGAGTCAAGCGGAGCAGCAGCCTGAAACAGTGGCACAAGTTCCCGCCAAAAAGATTGGGTCAGGAGGTGGGAAACCAGCCCCTAAAATTCCTATGGTCCGTTACCTATAGGGGAGGAGATATCTACCCTGGGTGAATTGATTGAATTGCAGGGTAGCAAACTGCAGGAGGACCATCCCAGGCCAGCTCTACAAGGCAAAGAAAGAATACCCCACTCTTAAGAATCTTTGCTAGGAAAATGGAAACACTAACGGTGATCACCACATTTATTGGGAGGATGGCCTCCTGTATGGTGAGACAAACTTACCTAAGCCTGGGTCAACCAGAGTGTTGATGGCTCTCTAGTGCTACTGGGCCTTCGTATTAGAGCTGGCTCACAATATCCCCTTAGTAGGACATCTAGGGCAGGCTAAAACCTTTGACCGCCAAATCACCCACTTTAACTGACCTCAGAAGAAAACAAAAGTAGGTGCATTCTGCTGGTCCTACCTGACTTGTCATGCCATTGGCAAGTCAGAAGGGAAGTGTAGAGCTCCTCTACAAAAGGAACCGCCTTTGAACAGGTAGAGATGGCCATTGTTGGTCCTTTATACCCTAAGATCGTCCTAGGGGAAAGGCCTCAGGCCTCAGGCCTCAGGCATGTTCCACAACACCGTTATGTGTGGTGGAACATGCCTGAGGCTATTACCCCCATAATGGAGACTGCACCCGGGGTGGCCAGGACACTGATGGGAATCTTCACCCTAGTGGCATTTCCCAAGGAAGTGGCTTTTAACAGGAGTCTAACTTTATGTTGATGTACATGAATTCCATATGGGACGATTAAGGAGTTACCTACATGTTCTCCAAACACCATCAATTCCTGAACAAAGGGCTTGTTGAAAGGTTCAATAGAACACTCAAGGGCATGATTATGGGACTCCCCAATCCCTTACGAGTAAGTGTGAATGCCTATTGTTTGCCTACAGTGAGGTTCCACAGAAGGTAGTGAGCTTTAGCCTAATTGAACTTCTGTTTGGCCACCCTGTGAGAATACCACTCATTCTTGTGAAAGAAAGGTTGGAGCAGGCTCCTAGGAACTCCTCACATGATTCGGTTGAGTGAATGTTAGCCCTCAGATCAAACATTGGGGAATACATCAGAAAGGTCATTCTAAACTAAGAGGCCAGCCAGGAGGTGATCAAGCAATGGTACAACCAGAAGGCAACACAAGTAGCTTACCAACCTGACTAAAGTGTGGGCCAATGGAACCTGTGAAGCCCTGATCACGGCAGGATCAGTGAACAGGGTCCTACAGATTGAACGTAAGTAAACGTGTGGTCACCGATCTCATGGACCTGCAGACTCTCAGGAACCCTTTGAGTGTCCTATATGTTAACCCCACAAAGCCGCACTTTGTGATGTATGAGATAAACATAATCATAGCGATTGATTTTGGAGAGGAGAAGGAAAGTGGGCACCTCCCAGATCTCTGTCACACAAAGAGCAAGATAACTCAGTGGAGGGAGCAGTATTATCTTTGACAGAGAAACAACAGAGTACTGCAGCAGTTCAACTCACTGTGCTCACTGACCCCTGAGCTCATCATATAGTGTACCCATGATTTTTATTTTTCCATCTACTTCACAATGCAGAGATCCCCACCCAGCTGTGGAGTCTCTCGATGGTTAAGTAAAGGAAAAATACATACCTTAAATATTTTTATGGCAAATAATAATGTAAAGTCATATTTTATTTATTTTAAATGTAGAACAAAATAGAAAAGCTTATCATCAAACACTTTGCTGAATTTACAGACCATCATTATCAATGATGAGACTTGTCCTAGGGTATCTGGCAATACCATTATCTAATCAGAGTATTTGCAATCCCCTGCATCACACTTGAAAGCACCATCAAGGCAAAGTCAATCCATTGCTCAGATGTATAGCTGCTTGTGACAATGATAGTTTGTAATGAGACATTTACCCTTGGCTGTTTCTTCCGGGTCCACTGTATGTGCATCCTGGCCACAGTGTAAGTGAATCCCTGTCCCAGTTGATATATATGAAGCTCCTTGCTGTCTTTGTGAATTCTTGACCCAGTGCCTTTAAATGACAGTACTGGTATCCATTGCTATGAATTTATACTCAGTGTCCATGAACATGAATTCCTGCCCCAGAGTCCATGGCTGTGAAGCTCTCCTCTGTGATAAACTGCTGCAGGGTCTGTGTCTCCCAGCCCAAGAGTCTTTACCTTTGGGCATCAGTCTACATCAGAGATCGTGTCTCCTTTCCAGATAGTGGATGGGAACAATTCAAGCACTTCAAGCATTCCATTCATCACCTTTCTGTTGTTACAGTTGACTACCTTCCATATGGGCCATGCCATGCTGCCCCATTGCCATTCTTAAGCTCTTCTTGCCCCAATGCTGCATCACTGGGTCCCATCAAGGGCTCGTCTCTGCTTCCATTCCATGCTGGGTAGAGGCGGGGCAGAATTATAGATACTACTGATGGTACCAAATGATCTTTACTTGTAGACCGGATGCTCTAAATGAAGAAGAGTTGTCTGTCCTCTATCTCATACCCTTAATGCCTGCATACTATGGGTGTTACATTTAGATCTGGTGCAGAGGGATTCTTGCAGTATACAGGGTCTTATCCACCATGTGGAGTGCAAGACAATTTATAATTTGCTACCACCAGTGCTTTCTATGACTGACAAGACACTAAAGCCTCTCAGGACGGTAGCCATGCTACGGAAGGGCAAGAATATTGGTGTGATATGTTGTAAAATTAGGTCTGAGTGAGTGGGAGGTGTTTTGTGCGTTTCTGTATATATGCATATGGGTGATGGTGAAAGATCGCACAAGTGAATTGGAGCAGGAGTCCTTGCACACTGAAAGACAAACCCGGGCCGTCAACCTTAACTGACCAGGGCCTTGAGCCATGTGAATGGGCAAAGGTGCAAGAAGCTGTGTGGAAACTAGGGAGGTGGTGCCTGCGGACACTTTCATCGACCCCTTGTGGCAAGGGAGTCCTGACTCCATCAGTTAGGGTGGGAAGAATAAATTATAGAGGTTTGTCTTTCATTCAAAAGCATTTCAGTTCTATGGGTTGGTTACCTGTATTTGTGTCAGAAGAAAGCTTGCATTAATATGTATATCCCATCATGCACTGTGCGATTTAAAAGGAAGTGACTCCACTGCGTAGCAAAATGTACTACTCTGCACTTGTAGGTAGGCACTTGACAGTTGAAGCTATTCAGAGTTACAGACTCCAAATGGTTTTCGATCTCTCTCACTACGAGAGGGCATATGCCTGTGGTTGTTAATCTTTGATCTGCAGACTCCTAGCAGCATAGGGTCTGGAAGTAAAAGTGCAGGTGGTGCTGAAGCACCCCAGAATAACTATGCTGGAGTTCCAAAGGTGAACGAGTAGAAGAACAAAAATTCTGTTTTTGTCTTGACACTTTTGGCGTGCATTCAAAGACACGGGTTATATCTTCTGACAAATTGCTGCTTATTCTTTTAACATGGTGATTGGTGTTTACTTTTCTTTAACTGCTAAATTAGAGCATTTTGTAAAATGAACTATCTGTCAATCTTGCTGGGAAATAGGGAGTGGGAAAGGGATGCCTTAGGGAGGTTGGCTTCTTTCTAACACACAACAAAATCTAAATACCTGTGAAAAAACTGTAAAAATATTTCAAAATAAATGAGCAGTTAGAAACCACAAATGAAGCTCATTTTTTTGTAGTTCTGAAGTGTGATGCATAAAAATATTTGAATAAGTTCTAAGCAAATCAAGACACTTAATTTGGTGATGAACGGATAATAAATATATGTTGAAACACGTTTTTAGCAGTAAAACGGAATGTTAGTGCAAATTTTGTGATCATGTCAATGGAAAATTTGATGTCTGTAGATGACAGTGTGCTACCACACCATGCTTTTGTAACTTATTTGTGACAATGTGCTCCAAAATGCACCACCGGCTACTTACTACACCTTGGCCACTAACCTTTTCAATGGGCATCACTTGCTTGCTATACTTATCCTTTATGTGATGCTTGAATGTGTCATAATCCCTTTGACTTCAGCCATGTAACCCTGAAGCCAGCACACCCATTCTGAAATTTGTCCCAGCATCTCTGTCTGGGGGTCCCTGACACCTACTCAGGGAGTCTGCAACTGCTTAGAAAATTAAATATTATTAGAAGAGTAAAGTTTATATAAGTAAAAAGCACAAAATGTAAATTTTTAGATTTTAAAAATGTTCTGCAAATGTTAAGGAATTGGAAATAAGATGTTCCTTATTATATTGTTATCCTCCTCTTGATTACAGGGAGCAGTGCAAGCACAAACAAGCATTAGAAATGCAATCGGGCTCGGTTTTATTTGAGTTTGAGCTAATGGCATTGTAAATGCCAATGTATTGTTGCTATGTGTTATGGAGTGTGTTCATGTGGTGTGTACTGCCAGTGATCTCCTTGTGAGTGTGAGAATATTGCACCGTTACTGCCTGTGATGTCCTTCTTGTGAGTGTGAGAAGCTTGCACCTCTGCTGCCTGTGGTCTCCTTGTGAGTGTAAGAAGCTTGCACTGCTGCTGTCTGTGATGTCGTTCTTGTGAGTGGGAGAAGATTGCACCTCAGCTGCCTGTGGTCTCCTTGTGAGTGTATGCACGGTCATCGCTAGCCTGTAGATATGCACTGTCATCGCTAGCCTGTAGATATGCATTGGCTTCACTAGCCTGTAGATATGCACTGTCATCGCTAGCCTGTAGATATGCACTGTCATCGCTAGCTTGTAGATATGCGCTGTCATTGCTATCCTGTAGATATGCGCTGTCGTCGCTAGCCTGTAGATATGCATTATCATCGCTAGCCTGTAGATATGCACAGTCATCGCTAGCCTGTAGATATGCTCTGTCATCGCTAGCCTGTAGATATGCTCTGTCATCGCTAGCCTGTATATATGCACTGTTATCGCTAGCCTGTAGATATGCACTGTCATTGGTAGCCTGTAGATATGAAGTGTCATCACTGGCCTGTAATTATGCACTGTCATTGCTAGCCTATATGCACTGTCATCGCTAGCCTGTAGATATGCATTGTCATCGCTAGCCCATAAATATGCATTGTCATCACTAGCCTGTAGATGTGTACTGTCATCGCTAGCCTGATGATATGCACTGTCATCGCTAGCCTGTAGATATGCACTGTCATCGCTAGCCTGTAGATATGCATTGGCTTCACTAGCCTGTAGATATGCACTGTCATCGCTAGCCTGTAGATATGCGCTGTCATCGCTAGCCTGTAGATATGCTCTGTCATTGCTAGCCTGTAGATATTCACTGTCATCGCTAGCCTGTAGATATGCATTGGCTTCACTAGCCTGTAGATATGCACCGTCATCGCTAGCCTGTAGATATGCACTGTCATCGCTAGCTTGTAGATGTGCGCTGTCATTGCTATCCTGTAGATATGCGCTGTCGTCGCTAGCCTGTAGATATGCATTATCATCGCTAGCCTGTACATATGCACTGTCATCACTAGCCTGTAGATATGCATTGGCTTCAAAAGCCTGTAGATATGCACTGTCATCGCTAGCCTGTAGATATGCTCTGTCATCGCTAGCCTGTAGATATGCATTGTCATCGCTAGCCTATAGATATGCACTGTCATCGCTAGCCTGTAGATATGCACTGTCATCGCTAGCCTGTAGATCTGCTCTGTCATCGCTAGCCTGTAGATATGCTCTGTCATCGCTAGCCTGTAGATATGCACTGTCATCGCTAGCCTGTAGATATGCATTGGCTTCACTAGCCTGTAGATATGCTCTGTCATCACTAGCCTGTAGATATGCTCTGTCATCGCTAGCCTGTAGATCTGCTCTGTCATCGCTAGCCTGTAGATATGCAGTGTCATCGCTAGCCTGTAGATATGCACTGGCTTCACTAGCCTGTAGATATGCACTGTCATCGCTAGCCTGTAGATATGCTCTGTCATCGCTAGCCTGTAGATATGCTCTGTCATGGCTAGCCTGTAGATATGCACTGTCATCGCTAGCCTGTAGATATACATTGGCTTCACAAGCCTGTAGATATGCACTGTCATCGCTAGCCTGTAGATATGCACTGTCATCGCTAGCCTGTAGATATGCATTGGCTTCACAAGCCTGTAGATATGCATTATCATCGCTAGCCTGTAGATATGCGCTGTCATTGCTATCCTGTAGATATGCGCTGTCATCGCTAGCCTGTAGATATGCATTATCATCGCTAGCCTGTTGATATGCACTGTCATCGCTAGCCTGTAGATATGCTCTGTCATCGCTAGCCTGTAGATATGCACTGTCATCGCTAGCCTGTAGATATGCATTGGCTTCACTAGCCTGTAGATATGCACTGTCATCGCTAGCCTGTAGATATGCATTGGCTTCACTAGCCTGTAGATATGCGCTGTCATTGCTATCCTGTAGATATGCGCTGTCATCGCTAGCCTGTAGATATGCATTATCATCGCTAGCCTGTAGATATGCACTGTCATCGCTAGCCTGTAGATATGCTCTGTCATCGCTAGCCTGTAGCTATGCACTGTCATCACTAGCCTGCAGATATGCATTGGCTTCACAAGCCTTTAGATATGCACTGTCATCGCTAGCCTGTAGATATGCTCTGTCATCGCTAGCCTGTAGATATGCTCTGTCATCGCTAGCCTGTAGATATGCACTGTCATCGCTAGCCTGTAGATATGCCTTGGCTTCACAAGCCTGTAGATATGCACTGTCATCGCTGTCATCGCTAGCCTGTAGATATGCATTGGCTTCACAAGCCTGTAGATATGCACTGTCATCGCTAGCCTGTAGATATGCTCTGTCATCGCTAGCCTGTAGATATGCATTGTCATCGCTAGCCTGTAGATATGCATTGGCTTCACTAGCCTGTAGATATGCACTGTCATCGCTGTCATCGCTAGCCTGTAGATATGCATTGCCTTCACTAGCCTGTAGTTATGCACTGTCATCGCTAGCCTGTAGATATGCTCTGTCATCGCTAGCCTGTAGATATGCATTGCCTTCACTAGCCTGTAGTTATGCACTGTCATCGCTAGCCTGTAGATATGCTCTGTCATCGCTAGCCTGTAGATATGCACTGTCATTGCTAGCCTGTAGATATGCATTGGCTTCAAAAGCCTGTAGATATGCACTGTCATCGCTAGCCTGTAGATATGCTCTGTCATAGCTAGCCTGTAGATATGCATTGTCATCGCTAGCCTGTAAATATGCACTGTAATCGCTAGCCTGTAGATATGCACTGTCATCGCTAGCCTGTAGATATGCGCTGTCACCGTTAGCCTGTAGATATGCACTGTCATCGCTAGCCTGTAGATATGCATTGGCTTCACTAGCCTGTAGATATGCACTGTCATCGCTAGCCTGTAGATATGCACTGTCATCGCTAGCCTGTAGATATGCTCTGTCATCGCTAGCCTGTAGATATGCACTGTCATCGCTAGCCTGTAGATATGCATTGGCTTCACTAGCCTGTAGATATGCACTGTCATCGCTAGCCTGTAGATATGCTCTGTCATCGCTAGCCTGTAGATATGCACTGTCATCGCTAGCCTGTAGATATGCATTGGCTTCACAAGCCTGTAGATATGCACTGTCATCGCTAGCCTGTAGATATGCTCTGTCATTGCTAGCCTGTAGATATGCATTGTCATCGCTAGCCTGTAGATATGCATTGGCTTCACTAGCCTGTAGATATGCATTGGCTTCACTAGCCTGTAGATATGCGCTGTCATTGCTATCCTGTAGATATGCGCTGTCATCGCTAGCCTGTAGATATGCTCTGTCATCGCTAGCCTGTAGATATGCACTGTCATCGCTAGCCTGTAGATATGCATTGGCTTCACTAGCCTGTAGATATGCACTGTCATCGCTAGCCTGTAGATATGCATTGGCTTCACTAGCCTGTAGATATGCGCTGTCATTGCTATCCTGTAGATATGCGCTGTCATCGCTAGCCTGTAGATATGCATTATCATCGCTAGCCTGTAGATATGCACTGTCATCGCTAGCCTGTAGATATGCTCTGTCATCGCTAGCCTGTAGATATGCACTGTCATCACTAGCCTGCAGATATGCATTGGCTTCACAAGCCTGTAGATATGCACTGTCATCGCAAGCCTGTAGATATGCTCTGTCATCGCTAGCCTGTAGATATGCATTGGCTTCACTAGCCTGTAGATATGCACTGTCATCGCTAGCCTGTAGATATGCTCTGTCATCGCTAGCCTGTAGATATGCACTGTCATCGCTAGCCTGTAGATATGCATTGGCTTCACAAGCCTGTAGATATGCACTGTCATCGCTGTCATCGCTAGCCTGTAGATATGCATTGGCTTCACAAGCCTGTAGATATGCACTGTCATCGCTAGCCTGTAGATATGCTCTGTCATCGCTAGCCTGTAGATATGCATTGTCATCGCTAGCCTGTAGATATGCATTGGCTTCACTAGCCTGTAGATATGCACTGTCATCGCTGTCATCGCTAGCCTGTAGATATGCATTGCCTTCACTAGCCTGTAGATATGCACCGTCATCGCTAGCCTGTAGATATGCACTGTCATCGCTAGCCTGTAGATATGCATTGCCTTCACTAGCCTGTAGTTATGCACTGTCATCGCTAGCCTGTAGATATGCTCTGTCATCGCTAGCCTGTAGATATGCACTGTCATCGCTAGCCTGTAGATATGCATTGGCTTCAAAAGCCTGTAGATATGCACTGTCATCGCTAGCCTGTAGATATGCTCTCTCATCGCTAGCCTGTAGATATGCATTGTCATCGCTAGCCTGTAAATATGCACTGACATCGCTAGCCTGTAGATATGCACTGTCATCGCTAGCCTGTAGATATGCTCTGTCATCGCTAGCCTCTAGATATGCACTGTCATTGCTAGCCTGTAGATATGCATTGGCTTCACTAGCCTGTAGATATGCACTGTCATCGCTAGCCTGTAGATATGCACTGTCATCGCTAGCCTGTAGATATGCTCTGTCATCGCTAGCCTGTAGATATGTACTGTCATCACTAGCCTGTAGATATGCATTGGCTTCACTAGCCTGTAGATATGCACTGTCATCGCTAGCCTGTAGATATGCTCTGTCATCGCTAGCCTGTAGATATGCACTGTCATCGCTAGCCTGTAGATATGCATTGGCTTCACAAGCCTGTAGATATGCACTGTCATCGCTAGCCTGTAGATATGCTCTGTCATCGCTAGCCTGTAGATATGCATTGTCATCGCTAGCCTGTAGATATGCATTGGCTTCACTAGCCTGTAGATATGCACTGTCATCGCTAGCCTGTAGATATGCATTGGCTTCACAAGCCTGTAGATATGCATTATCATCGCTAGCCTGTAGATATGCACTGTCATTGCTATACTGTAGATATGCGCTGTCATCGCTAGCCTGTAGATATGCATTATCATCGCTAGCCTGTAGATATGCACTGTCATCGCTAGCCTGTAGATATGCTCTGTCATCGCTAGCCTGTAGATATGCACTGTCATCGCTAGCCTGTAGATATGCATTGGCTTCACAAGCCTGTAGATATGCACTGTCATCGCTAGCCTGTAGATATGCGCTATCATTGCTATCCTGTAGATATGCGCTGTCATCGCTAGCCTGTAGATATGCATTATCATCGCTAGCCTGTAGATATGCACTGTCATCGCTAGCCTGTAGATATGCTCTGTCATCGCTAGCCTGTAGATATGCACTGTCATCGCTAGCCTGTAGATATGCACTGGCTTCACTAGCCTGTAGATATGCACTGTCATCGCTAGCCTGTAGATATGCGTTGGCTTCACTAGCCTGTAGATATGCGCTGTCATTGCTATCCTGTAGATATGCGCTGTCATCGCTAGCCTGTAGATATGCATTATCATCGCTAGCCTGTAGATATGCACTGTCATCGCTATCCTGTAGATATGCACTGTCATCGCTAGCCTGTAGATATGCTCTGTCATCGCTAGGCTGTAGATATGCACTGTCATCGCTAGCCTGTAGATATGCATTGGCTTCACTAGCCTGTAGATATGCACTGTCATCGCTAGCCTGTAGATATGCATTGGCTTCACAAGCCTGTAGATATGCACTGTCATCGCTAGCCTGTAGATATGCTCTCACATCGCTAGCCTGTAGATATGCACTGTCATCGCTATCCTGTAGATATGCATTGGCTTCACTAGCCTGTAGATATGCACTGTCATCGCTAGCCTGTAGATATGCTCTGTCATCGCTAGCCTGTAGATATGCACTGTCATTGCTAGCCTGTAGATATGCATTGGCTTCACTAGCCTGTAGATATGCACTGTCATCGCTAGCCTGTAGATATGCACTGTCATCGCTAGCCTGTAGATATGCACTGTCATCGCTAGCCTGTAGATATGCATTGGCTTCACTCGCCTGTAGATATGCACTGTCATCGCTAGCCTGTAGATATGCACTGTCATCGCTAGCCTGCAGATATGCATTGGCTTCACAAGCCTGTAGATATGCACTGTCATCGCTAGCCTGTAGATATGCTCTGTCATCGCTAGCCTGTAGATATGCACTGTCATCGCTAGCCTGTAGATATGCATTGACTTCACAAGCCTGTAGATATGCACTGTCATCGCTAGCCTGTAGATATGCTCTGTCATCGCTAGCCTGTAGATATGCATTGTCATCGCTAGCCTGTAGATATGCATTGGCTTCACTAGCCTGTAGATATGCACTGTCATCGCTAGCCTGTAGATATGCATTGGCTTCACAAGCCTGTAGATATGCATTATCATCGCTAGCCTGTAGATATGCACTGTCATTGCTATGCTGTAGATATGCGCTGTCATCGCTAGCCTGTAGATATGCATTATCATTGCTAGCCTGTAGATTTGCACTGTCATCGCTAGCCTGTAGATATGCACTGTCATCGCTAGCCTGTAGATATGCATTGGCTTCACAAGCCTGTAGATATGCGTTATCATCGCTAGCCTGTAGATATGCGCTGTCATTGCTATCCTGTAGATATGCGCTGTCATCGCTAGCCTGTAGATATGCATTATCATCGCTAGCCTGTAGATATGCACTGTCATCGCTAGCCTGTAGATATGCTCTGTCATCGCTAGCCTGTAGATATGCACTGTCATCGCTAGCCTGTAGATATGCATTGGCTTCACTAGCCTGTAGATATGCACTGTCATCGCTAGCCTGTAGATATGCATTGGCTTCACAAGCCTGTAAATATGCACTGTCATCGCTAGCCTGTAGATATGCTCTGTCATCGCTAGCCTGTAGATATGCACTGTCATCGCTAGCCTGTAGATATGCATTGGCTTCATTAGCCTGTAGATATGCACTGTCATCGCTAGCCTGTAGATATGCACTGTCATCGCTAGCCTGTAGATATGCATTGGCTTCACTAGCCTGTAGATATGCACTGTCATCGCTAGCCTGTAGATATGCACTGTCATCGCTAGCCTGTAGCTATGCTCTGTCATCGCTAGCCTGTAGATATGCACTGTCATCGCTAGCCTGTAGATATGCATTGGCTTCACTAGCCTGTAGATATGCACTGTCATCGCTAGCCTGTAGATATGCTCTGTCATCGCTAGCCTGTAGATATGCACTGTCATCGCTAGCCTGCAGATATGCATTGGCTTCACAAGCCTGTAGATATGCACTGTCATCGCTAGCCTGTAGATATGCTCTGTCATCGCTAGCCTGTAGATATGCATTGTCATCGCTAGCCTGTAGATATGCACTGTTATCGCTAGCCTGTAGATATGCACTGCCATCGGTAGCCTGAAGATATGAAGTGTCATCACTGGCCTGTAATTATGCACTGTCATTGCTAGCCTATATGCACTGTCATCGCTAGCCTGTAGATATGCATTGTCATCCTCACTACTGTGTGTGTGTGAAAAACGTACGTAAAAATCAACTCAAGGTGATGGCAAATAAAACACGCCGCAATCTACATAGCTGTTTTTGTTTATTGCGAAAATCTCTGTTAAACTCTACCATATTGTTTTATTTTAAAAGACACGCCGATTGGCGAGGCAAGGGTGCTTGTATGCGAGGTATCTTAAAAAAAATCAACTGTGACTGCCCTTGAAGCTACAGGAAAAATCTTTCCATTATCTCCGCCGTGAACGCGTCACTCTGACAGCTCCTAATTAAAATGAATGGACTGCCGTGCGCGAAAGGTAAATGTTAAACGCGCGCATGATACATGCAATGCAATGGTGAACGCGCTCGCACCATCTGGAATGCATTACACGGGCACTCTGACAGCTCCTAATTAAGATTAATCACTCTTCCGTGCTCGTTCTCGCACAGAATATGCCACATCGGGCACGCGTAAATTACATATAGCCTATCACGTCAACGCTACTAAATACACAGCACAGCGAAGACGAATCACTAGGCAGATGCCATAAAAAACTAAGGAATGTGCCAGCCGGACCACTTTCTGTCTTTTTTTTTTTTAACGCATAAGAGCTCGGAAGCTCCGCCCCCCACTTCGTGGAGGCCTAGGCCCGAGCCCTAAAAAGGAATCTAATATAAACAACAGGTGCCCTCAGTTGAAGCACTGGGCATTTTTAGAAATGAAACAACATTTTTAAAAGCTCTAACCTTCCCATTGAAATGAATATTTCTGGTTTTGTATTTTTTTTTTTGTGAATGAAATAAAATATGTTATCATTTCTGTATACGTGTTTCTGTATTTTTGTGTATAGTTTTGAGATTCAAATAGTAAATAGCTTAGGCCAGTGCCCCTGCTTCCATGAGAGCTTCAGTGGGGCTCCAAAGAGGTCAACATTTTTAACCTCTGGCTAGGCAATTGGCTCCACTGTTAAAAACATATTGTTGACTAATTCATCTTTTTAGGTATCAGTTTTCCTTTGTGGAAATCTCAGATTTAAGGAACACTATGACACCCAGGGGTGAAGGTGAATCATGACTGAGGTGATTTCACAGATCACTGGCTGTTCTCTACATATTGTCAATGCATTAGGTAGCACAGGTAAAATAACAACACTGGGGTCGTGATTCACAAAGGTAAACTTACACTTTTGTGTAAGTTTACGACTACTTTCTATTCACAAAGTTGTTTTATGATTAGTATCTTTACAACTCAGCCCTGCTAAGTGTTAGACTAACCCATCTCTACCCCAGATGATGCCACAGCCATCAACGCCCTTGTCGCCCTATGCTGACCAGAGTCCTGGCTCCCACCTCTGCAAAGGTAACAGTCCCTGACTTTTGGTTTCCTTCATCACTCTTCCTTCCTCCGATAGTTTTAAGGGTTCCAGATTCTCTTGTTGAGGAAGACGATCTTGATCGTAGGTGGTTGCGGGAGTCATTTGTTTCCCTGACCTTAGGCATCACTGGCAAGTAAAACACGTCAGGCGTTAGACTAACGCATTTTAATGTGGTGGTCTGCATCACCGCACTGAAATGCAATGTCACGAAGCTGTCAAGCACCGGAGGCTGCTATAATAATGCACCATATAGCTGCAGACAGTTAAAATGACGATGTGCCACTAGTCATTTCTTCAAAGTCCCAAAAACCCTGGAATGAGCCAGGGACCTGGTCAAAACCAAAAATCTATTAACTTTGGGATGTGCACTTAAGTATAGGACTAGAAGTACCCAAATAACCCATGCAAAACTGATGGAGATTACACTTTAATCATTTCTGTGTACACTCCAAGTTACGCACACTTAAAGTCTATTGTCGGGGAATTAGCAATATTCCACTTGTAAGTATGTCGCTATCGGGACTTCGAAAAAACGACTTGTGGCATGTCAGCATTTTAACAGTTTTACATTGTAGCATTGTAGCGCTGTGCAGGCTGAGCTCTAACAGCTGAGACTGAGCCCCTAAGTCTGCCGGGAGCAGCATGCACCGAGCTGCCATTGCAGTTGTATGGTGCATTATTGTAGCAGCCTCCGGTTCTTGACAACTGAGGTGCTATAATGCGCGACATTGCATTTCAGTGCAGTGATGCAGACCATCACACTGAAATGCGTTAGTCTAACTCCTGATGCGTGGTACTTGGCAGTGCTGCCTGAGGTCAGGGAAGCTGGCCCGCAATGGGAGACAAATGACTCCCGCAACCACTTACGATCAGGATCGTCTTACTCAACAAGAGAGAGACAGGACCATGAGGGTATATGGGAATCTGAAACCCTTAAACCTATTGGAGGAAGGAAGAGTCATTAAGGAACCCAAAAGTCTGGGAATGTTACCTTTGCAGGTGGGAGCCAGTATTATGGTCTGTACAGGACAACAAGGGCCTCAGCGGCAGTGACATCATCTGCGGTCAGCAGAGATCCAGAGTCCATCGTGGAAGGACTACATTACAAGAAAGTGTTGCCTGATGACAGAAGACTGGCATGAGTTGTTTACTAACAGGATGTTCCTAACACACAAGTCTGCACTGTATCTCTTTGCTATACAAAGTATGTGCATTGAGCAACAGTAACCCCGGCTGCATAAGAAAGTGTCACTCATAGTCGATGAAATGTCACTCATAATTACAAGGAAATTATGGAAATGTCACACATAGCAATCTGAAACCTTGGCAGCCATGACGGCTGAGGAGACTTACCATAAACAGAAAGGACAGCCCTATCTTTTTATCTGTGGAAACTCTGCAGTCGTAAAGAAACTACTCGTAAAATGCCTTTTTGAATGGCAAATAATTGTAAACTTACACAAAAGCATACATTTACCTTTGTGCATGAGGCCCTGGAAGTATAAAGAAATATCCTTTTTTCACTGACCTTTGGCCAAGCAGCTTCAGAAGTACCCATTTTCTTAATACAATCCACAGAGCTTTAACAACCGTGCACGTCTCACTGCCCCCGCTCCTAACTATAGACCTGCTCTTTGTAAATGAATTAGCACACCAAAAGATGTGACATTTTCATTAGGGACAGACTGACCTATATTTTTTAATTCACTTAATATTGAAGTCAAAAGATTGAAGAGGAGAACCCGATAAATGTTGCCTGTGGCTAATTGCCATCTTCCATTGCCAAATTACTGCGTTTTTCTAATTAATTATAATTTGACTACGCTTTTAAAATGGCAAAGCCACTGTTTGAAATATTGTGGACCCTAAACAGTGTAATTAGCCACACCTCTGATATTTAGGTTTGTCTAAGTGCTAGTAAAACGTGATGAATTGGGAGAATTGGGGAACGGAGCGCCAAGTCAGCAAAAGAGAACGCCGCCATCATTCTGTGTCTGAAATCCCCATGCAGACATTCTCCCTGATTAACTCAATTAGCTGAATTATTTTTCTAATTGAAAGTGAGATTCCTATGTACTTTGAAGCTCCAGCTAAACCTCTGTTCACAAGAGCTAGTATCAGACATCATGCAGCTGGCTTTACAGTTTCTTTTCCCTAAATTGCAGACAGGTGCGGTTGCTCTTCGAACAAAATGGGCTATTTTTATTCTCTTGTATCCAGATAGACCAGGTGGAAATTAGAGTTCAGTTGTATAAAACACAGGAAAGGGATAATTTGTGTTAATTGTGCTTATATATGTCTAAATGTTTAGACAGTTTTCCTGTCATTTTCCACTTCAAATGACTTCCTTTTCGAATATCTCACGTGGTCAGTGTCATAAGTGATTAAAGTTCTGGTTCCTAAAAAATGAATGTGCTAGGATGCTTCAAGTGCGAAGGAAGAAAGGCAGGGATCGACGGGCCACAGTTGCAGCAAGCAAGAGAAAATATTCTGATCACTCAAACAGCAGTGGCCGCCATTAACAAAGGGTGGTGGGCTAGGTGGGCGGGAGCGGGGGGGATAGAGAGATATAGGGGGCATGCTAATAATAATAAATAAAAAAACATACCTGACGCCGCTGGCCGCTTCCCGCATCGCGTCGCTCGTGCTGGCCTCTTTCTGGGCACCAGCAGCCCCTGGAACAGACTCCCAGTCAATCACTGTGCTTCAGAACAGCACGGGGATTGACCTGAGGAGGCAGGAAAGACACCCTGCTCAGGCCATGGAGTCTGTGGGGTTTCTCCAGCCCGGCTGCTGAATGCAGCCCGACTGGAGCAACCTAAGTGCGCATGTGTGTTTTGGTCGGCCTGAGAGGCACAGCCAAACACACATGAGCACTTAGGGCGTGCATAACCACTCCTCCTCCACCCTCCCGTGCCCAGCCCCTCCCTGTACAAGCTGGCTCAGAGCCGCCAAATGTGTCATTATGGAGGAGCCGCCACTGCACTCAAAGTGATGCTTCCGGTTATAAGCATGTGCAAAAGCGCAAAATTAGAGGCTTGGGAGGGCATCCAAGAACTGGGAAGTAGGCCCATGGGTATTGGACAAATGCGTGGAAAACACTGCAGCTGCTTTCGTTACAGGGGGCTGATATTGCAGCTATGCTGCAAAACTGACCCCGGTAATAAAAGCGGCCCCCAGGGGTCCAGAACCGGCCCCCACCTTGGTGGCCCACTTGGGAAACGCCCAGTGCCTGCTATGGCCCATCCGGCCTTGATGGCAGTGCAGGCTTTGCCAGCCTGCAGCAGTAGTCAGGGTGGGCGTGGCAATCCGACAAGAAAGGGGGCAGGGAAAGATTAGTGATCTTGGGCAGAGTGGGCCTGATGCTCAGCTTGATGGCCCCAGGGCAGCAGGCTAGCCAAGGACTATGTTTGAAGGTATGGCCCCAAGTGGGCATAGTATAGGAGAGGTGGAGGGAGGGGCAGAGTGGTGAGTGCTGCATGGGCAGTCCAGCAGAGAGGGTCACCAATGATGGGCTGGAACGGGGTGCTGACACCTGCAGAGGGGACCATGAGGGGATGGGGAATAAAGGAGGCAGACAAGCAGATGGAGGCAGGCATAAGTCAAATCCTCTACCATAGTGGAATCCATGTTAGAATGGAGTGGGGATGAGTGCAGTGGGGCACTGAAAAATGTCTAATACGGGGGAGGCAGCAGCCAGAGGTGGGAGTGTAGGAGGCTGGGCGGTGGCCAGGGAAACCCCTGGTGGTGTGTGATAGAAAAAGGCAAGAAGGAGGGCAGGAGCTGTAGAAGGGCATGGGGGTACATAATTTGGGTGCCGCAGGTACAGAGGATTATGCCTTTTGCCCCAAAGGTTTGCAGAGAAGGACAACTGGGCTAGAGAGTTGTCAGTGGGAAAAGGTAGGTGGGCATGGGTGCAAGAGGAAGACCAGTAGGAAATGAAGGAGGTAGTAATACCCAGCACATGCTTTTGCTTATGGGAGCTTCTATGTGATGCAGAGACTTGGGAGAGTCTAGTGGGGAGCTAAAAACTGGGGCAGGAACAATGACTGGATGTTGGATGCCATGGATGGATAGATTACTAGCCCTAGCCGCATACAGTTTCAATGGGGCAGTGAAAGAAATGAGACAGTGATTTATTATGATGAGAAGGAACTGGAGGAAGGTGAACTGGTGAAAGAATGTGGGGCTGAGGAGGAAGAATGGCAGTGGTGGACAGACAAAGGGGAAAGAGTGCAAAGGAGGGTACCAGGAAACAGGAGGAGATAAGTGTGTTACAGGTGAAGACTCAGGTGAAGGCAGTGGGTGCCAACAAAGCCCAGATGGTGCAGACAACCGGGGATGATGCTGCAGGCTTCAGTGTGGGTGCTGACCTTAGAGTCAGGCAAGATTGTAGGGCAGACAAAACCTACAATGGTGTCAAAAGGAGTTGGAGAGAAGAGGATGATAAAGTAGGAGGTTTTAGTTCCCATTTACAAAAAAGGGACATATGTGGTTAATGTGGGACTGGGGACAGACAATGTGCTGGGAATGAAGGACAAAATTGTGATAGATATGGGGGTAGGGACCGACAAAGTCCTAAGAAAGATTAAAAAGATGGGGAGAGAGCCTAACAAAAGGACAAAACTGGGGATTTAGGTTGGCTCGACAGGTGATGGGGTAGAAGCTGAAAAAGTACCCATACATGGGGATTACATAGCTATTGGAGGCACACCAAGTGCCTGCAAAAAAAGAGCGTATTTGGAAAGGTGAATGCTCTTCTCCTCTATCCCTGCTTGGCTCACACAAAACCTTATTTTACTACTTCGATCTCCCAAGCAATCCTTTCTAAATCCTTCCGTCTTGCATCCCAAACCTAATATTTCTACTAGGATTTCCCTAATTCCTTTCTAGAGGCTTGTTCTTCCTCCATCTCTCTTTTTTCATCCAGAGCCTTATCATATTACTACTATAATCTTCTAAATACCACTTTCTAGACTCTTCCCTCTTCTATCCCTCCATTATCCTATGCAATCCAACTAACAAACTCACATGTCTACCACACAAATTAACACATTTCCCTGCACTAACCCACCACAAATCCTCTTTTGGTTCCAGAGCAGTGTGCTTTTCACCAAAAAGACCTTTGACGCATCATATGAGGTCTTGCTACTATGATCTCCCGAATAACACATTATAGACTTTTCCCTCATCTATCCCTCCATTATCCTATTCAATCCAACTGACATAGTCACATGTCTACTGCCAAAATTAAATATTTCCCTATACTACCCAAGCTCTTATTAGTTTTGGGTTCCAGAGTAGTGTGATACTCACAAGTCAGGGCTAATTAGCACTATATAATTGCAATTACAATTACAATTACATGGAGGTGTTCAAGCTCCTTCATAGGGAAGTGCGGGAGAAAGAGGGTTCCAAAGAGGAGGAGTACGCGCTGGCCAAAAGGCCTGGACAATAGACAATGGGACAGCTGCTTTCTTGATAGATGTAAGCATATATTGTCAAAAGTATCTGGAGTGGTGCATGGCACTGTTCAAATAAATGGATATTATCATGAAGGCACGTATCACATTTAGAAGGTATGCATGGGTGAGATACGACAAGGAGTTCAGGGCAAGCTTGGCAGACGACCTGAAAGTGAGGTTGAATGGATTGGACAATGGGTTACGATTACACACAATGGCACTGACTGGATCAGGGCCAATTACTTTTACAGCTAGTGGTTTACCAGTACTGTATCAGCCCTCTCAAGAGTGTCTCATTCCAAGTGAGATGGGAGAAGAGAGTAGATAAATGGGAGCACAAGGAGAAGATTACTGGGCATTCAGTAGGGGATTTTGTGACAGTGAGTACAGCAAGTGTGGAGTGCTACACCTGCTTACAGAATATTGGAGGCTATATGGGGAGAGGGACACATTATACGTTAGGGGAGAGGGGTTGGCCTAACGGCTAAGGTGCTCGACCTCGGACCTGGGGATATGGGTTCGAGTCTCGGTAACAACGCCAAAAACCCCCTGTGATTCTGGGCAAATCACTTAATCTCCCCGTGCCTAAAAAAAAAAAAAAATGAAAGTGTGTCCTCATGTAACGTAACTGGTGCTATGTAAAGCGCTCTGATAACTGATTCGGTTCGGTTCTAGTTCGTGCTATATAAAACTCTGCAAAAAAAAAAAAAAGGTCGGTCTTGACAACAGCAGCCTGAGAGCGGGTACTAAAGAGGATCAAAGACCCAGGGGAAACAGATCAAACTCTGGTTAAGCTGGAGAGATTGTGACACTGGCTAAACTATTATGACAAAGATGGAGATACAGTACTGCTTTTGACAGGGTTCAGGAACAAGTTTAGATGGATGTATGTCGTTTCAACGCATGCCTTTACAACGCAAGTCGTTACAACGACTTGCGTTGGGGGGGCTGGATAGTGAATAGTTTAATTTACTATTCCAACTCCAGTCCCCGTGGATAGTAGGGAAGGTGTTGGATAGTAAATTAAAACTATTCACTATCCTAGAGCGCCCCCAGCGCAATTCGTTGTAAAAGTTGCGTTGTAATGGTTGCGTCGTAAAGGCACCTCGTTGTAAAAGTTGCGTTGTAAACGCTGTTCCCCAGTTTAGACTGCAGTATGATGGTCCGTGGAGACTTTAAAGACTGTTAAGAAACACTTGGGAGTTGTGAAGGCAAATTGGAGAAAGAAGGGGGGGAGAATGGCAGGCCCAATGGATTAATTTCCAATGGAAAACCTAATTTTGTCACCCATTGGGATAGTGTCAAAGAAAGAAAAGAGACCATTTTGACTGATACAACTTCTTATGTGTTCGGAAAGCTAGTCAGTGAATTATTATACTCCTGATGTCTTCGTGACAGTGACATATTCTTCAATGTACGTTTTGATTGACCTGTGCAGTAGGTGGGGGCTGGTGCGCGTATGTTAAAGAGTGACATTAATTCAGCTTTTTGCCTCCTGCTAGTGCACTCTGAGATATTTGAGCTGTTGGACATACAGTTTGAGAGAAAATGGTACATGAACAAGACTTTTCCTATGGGATGATCCATCTCTTGTGCATTGTTTGGGGAATATAGCTCATTCCTACAATGGCTATTCACGTGGGTGACGGGAACAAGGACTGTAACACATTATTTGGACAACATCTTCTTTGTGGGGTCACCCAGCTCTGTAGACTGTCAGTGGATGCTGGCTAGTTTTGAACAGCTAATGGGAGACTTAGTGGTCCTCTTAAGAAGGGACAAGACAGTGGTGTCGGACACAGTGTTGCCATTTTTACGCATTGATATTGACCTCGACAAGATGGAGGCAAGGTTACTGAGGGACAAGGAGAAGGCAACAATTGAGTTGATTGATGGGATTCTGGCAAAAAAGAAAGTGCAGTTGAGGGAGGTACAAGTTTTGCTGTGGGTTTTGAACTTCGCCAGTAGGGTGGTGTGTGCTCGGAGGACATTTTGCAGGAGAGTGAGCTTGGACCTGCTAGGATTGTCACTTCCACACCACAAGCTAACATTGTCACAGGAGTGAAGGAAGAGTTGAGAATGTGGTGGAATTTATCAGTACATTTTGTACAATTGTATATCCTTAGTAGGGCTTGTTGAAAAGGCAGAGTGGAATGTATGCATTTTTCTGATGCAGCAGGGTAGGCAGGTTTTGGTCTCTACTAGCATAGACACAGGTGTGCGGAGCAATGGCCAGAACAGTGAAAGAGCAAAGGAAGAAACATTGCTTTCCTGTAATTTTCCCCCTTCGTTGTGGGGCTGACATTGTGAGGTAACAGGTTAACCCACAGAAAAAGTGTTTTTAATGTGGCCCACATGGCCGTGGTATAGATAGTGAACAGGGAATCCACAAAGGATCTGAAAATGCTGAAGCTGCTATGTGTGGATGTGCTTGGCTGTTTGATGCATAATATTGTTTTGAAGCCACGGCATGTACCAGGAGTCGATAATGACATTGCAGGTGCACTATCTTGTTTTTAGTAGAAGATAATTCATCGTCTTGCCCAGGGAACAGAAAGAGAGAGGACAACAATGTCACAGGAGATGTGGGAGACAGGCACACAAGGATTCTTCAGTTAGTGGCGGGATCTCATGCTCCATGGCATAAGGCATCAAATCTGGTATGAAGAAAGTTTCTGGTGTCAGGGCTTGAAGGAGAGGGAAGGAGGAGGACGTATGGAAGTGGAGAGAAGATGTGGTTTGTGCTTGGCTGTTTGATGCATAATATTATTAGACCAAGGCATGTACCAGGAGTTGATAATGGCATTGTAAATGCACTATCTTGTTTGTCGTTGAAGATCATTCATGGTCTTACCCAGGGAGCAGAAAGAGAGAGGACAACAATGTCACAGGAGATGTGGGAGACAGGCACATAAGGATTCTTCAGTTAGTGGTGGGATCTCATGCACCATGGCATAAGGCATAAAATCAGGCATGGAGAAAGTTTCTGGTGCCAGGGCTTGAAAGAGAGGGAAAGAGGAGGACGTATGGAAGTGTAGGGAAGATGTGGTTAAGTTCATAATGGATATGATAAGCAAAGGTTGATCTAGGGTTACAATATTTAGTCAATTGGCTAGAATAGGCTGGAACACTATAAACAGCAGGCTCCCTGGTATAATGATGAGTTTAAATAGAGATGCTTGGGTGTAAAAAATTGGAGAAAGCATGGCGATCATCTAACTTTTTTTCTGGAGAAAGAGCCCTAAAAAGTGGCTCTGAAGACTTATCATAAACACCTAGGGGCAGCCTACAGACATTTTTTAGCTGTTCAAATTTAACTCTCTGGTAATTCCACAAATTATATTTTCAATACAGTAGAAGCATTTACCAATTCTAATCTATGCCAGACCTCAATTCTGGCTTCACTAGATTTGTGCAATGCCCTGTCCACAGACTGTCAGGAGAAGGCAAGGAAAGTGTATGAGGAATTTGATCAATTTCATGAGTCTTTATGCAATTATGTTAAATGTGACTGTCCAGCCATCAATTGGAAAGTTTTGAAGCTATCAACTCAACAGAAGTAAAAGAGCTGTTTCTTTAAACTGAGGTCACAGGAGGATCCATTTACAGCTCACATTTCTGCCTCTTTGGCCTCTCTCCTAGTGCCCCACTCCACAAAGGTATTTAACTTTTCTTTAAAAACAGCCACAGTGTTGAAAGCCTGAAAACTTGCCTATATTTTGCAGAATTTTAAAAAACTGTCAGCTGGCCCAGCCAACTTCTCCAACTACTAGCTGATTTCACTATTGTTGTTTCCCATTAAAGTTTTGAAAAGGCGATTAATAGGTAACTCTGCAAATTTGTTGAGCACAATATGTTCTGGATCCCTCACAGTCAGGCTTTTGGGGTCGAGCACAGTACTCAAACAAGTCTTTTAGCAGTAATTGATTCTGTTAGTTCTTCTGTTGACAAGGACTGCAGAGCAGGACTGATACTTCTTGGTCTTTATGCGGCGTTCAACATGGTATTGCATACAGTATTTCTTGAGTTACTTTATGCCACTGGGATGCATTCCCAGGCCTTGGGTTGACTGAGAGACCTCTTGGATGGCCCTTCCTTGGTAGTCCACCTTACAAATCCAAGGTGGATAATAACATCTGAGGGGTACCTCAAGGATCCTCCCTGCATCCTACGCTCTTTAACAACTATATGATCCCTTTGGCAAGGTTGTGAAGTTGTTTTGAATTGAGATTCTATCCTATGTTGACGACACATAGTTGGTGCAGTCTTGTGATGAGGAGACAGACCTTACTACAATCAGGTTTGGAGCTGCATGTGTGCTGTGGCTAAGTGGATGAAACTGAGTTTTCTCCAATTGAATGGGTGAAAACTTAAATTATTCTCTTTGGAAAACCTTATCAAGCTTGGTCAGAGGTTTGGTGGCCCTAAGAACTTAACACCACATCCTACCCTAAAAGTAGTCAGAAATATTGGCTTTATAATGGATGACAAGGTCTTAATGGAAAGTCATGTCATGGCCTCATGTGGGACCTGCATTTAATATATTATGCCTTCTCAGGAATGTGTTTTCGTGGCTACCTTCGGATTGGAGGAAGACTATGAGTCAGGCCCTTCAAGTTCAGTACTTTATTCTGTTTCCAAAACCATCAAAGTATATTAAAGCAAGAACAATATGCAGTATATGTCAAGATGATTTAAAACATTGATTTAAAATCAAAATCACAGATAATACATGTAGATATACATACATTTTATACACAATATCAAAACCTAGGGTAAGACTATAATTGTATTGCTAACCTTAAAGAGATTGCACAAGGACAGGGCATAAAGTGTATACGTAACTAAATTACAGTATAGTGCAGGAAAATAACCAGATGTATAGATATGTGGCATTCACAGGGGCCAAAATAGCATTAATCACTTTGCTTGTAACCTTTAAAAACCCAGCACAAAAGTTGCTTTATCGACCCCCAGGAGCCAAGACAGGCTTTTTAGCTAGCCTAAGCACAATACTGGAATCACTCGCTATTGAGGACTCCATCACGATTCTGGGTGACATGAACTTCCACCTAGAAGACATTAACCAGAAAGACACCTTGGCCCTTATCTCAGATATGGAAACCCTGGGGCTTAAACAACTGGTCGCCTCGGCCACTCATCTGGCGGGGCACACCTTAGACGGCATCTTTTCCAATTTCGTGGGTTTACAGGTATCGGATATTTTACCAATGCCATGGACAGACCACCATGCCGTATTTTGTACTATGACAATAAATACACCATCGAACAAGGCAACCATCTCCTCAGGCCTTGGCTCTTTTAAAGCATGGAATAATATTAAACAACCAGACCTAGGAAAACAGCTCGATAGTACACGCCCGCTGATCTCCACTGACGCGATAATGGCAACACAACAATCCCAGGACTGGTTGGGCCATGCTATTAATCTGCTGGTCCCTATTAAGGCAATATCTAAGAATAGGTCTACTCTAACTGCTCCGTGGTATACTGATGAATTAAAAAAGCAAAAACAACAAAACAGGAACTTCGAAAGGCATTGGAGGAAAACATACGACCTAGTAAGCAGGACCCGCTATAAAGAATCACTGGCCGTTTACAAAACAATGATTGTAAATGCCAAAAAGTCCTTTTATTCAGATCAAATTGAGCAGACGAAGAATTCCAGCAAAAAGTTATATGAAATCACCAAATCCCTTTCAGGTAACATTCCTGATTTGACCCCACCTCCATCCCAAGTTATGTGCGATGCACTCGCTAACTTTTTCTTTGCCAAAGTGGACGACATCTACCAAGTCTTCACTTCCAAATCTACCTTCAAATCCACCATAGCAAATCCCTCTCTCTCCAACACACTTCCAGCCACAGCTTTTATTAGTTTTAAACCACTAACTAATGATCACACACTAAATATCGTCTCCACCATTAAAACAGGATCAACGAGGAGGAGCTTGGCGGGCATCCGTGATGGCCGCGTGAGCACAGCGCTCTCCGGACCCCCGTCACTCCCGGCATAATATCCTGAACATATCCTGATTTTTCCCGAGGATTTGTGTAGAGGACACTGGGCTGATCTTCCTGTGGTTTTTGAATTTTGATTTGGACCAGGGACACCGAAGATACGACGACTCGAACTTTCGGGGTCGCCCTGGAGGTGCGCCCGGGTCTGGGTGAGGCACAGTGGCCGTGTCTGAGTTGAACAACAACGGCAGGGGGATTCGACTGGTGGGTCCCCCTCTTAAGTTTCGGTTTCAATTCTGCCTCAGACTGTGCATCTGGCAAAGGAGTCTGGCCCTTGCTGGGTCCGGCGGCACGAGACTGCAGTTGTGCCTTTGGCTAGCTTATTGTCCTTCCAGGCTGGCTCACACCTAGAGGTACCCTCGCCGCTGCCTTTCGGCTGCAACGCCCTGCTCTCCTGTGGCCGTTTTCACCGGGTCGAGTGAGTCCCCTGGGACGCGGTCTCCAACATGGCGGGCAGAGGGGACCGAGAGACACGGAAGACCAAAACGCCCCTTCGCGGGGGCCCGGTCCAGTCTAATGTCATGGACCGGTACACCCATTCGAAGGGGTCCCCTGGAGCCGCCTTGCCTGGCCCGAGTGCAGTTGGCCACACTGTGGAAGAGTCGATGGAGCCTTCCTTGCAGGACATCATGGGCGCCATTTCTGGCATGAAGGACACATTAGGCCTACAGTATGAAGCTTTGGCCCACAAAATCGACACCGTGGCCATTGACGTGAACTTGATTCGGGCCGACCTATCTAAAACCAACGAGAAGGTGAAGTCGTTGGATCTCAAGTCGTCCAGCCTTACGGCCGACGTCTCGGAGATACAGACGGAGATTGGCAACCTCCGAAGGGTGAACGATTTCATGACCCGGCGCTTGGAGGACTTTGAAAACAGAGCACGTCGTTGTAACGTGCGTGTGGTTGGCGTTCCGGAAAATCCGGACCCGCATTCTGTTGATCTCCTGGTTGAGGACCTGATATAGAACTACCTCTCTCCGTCTGGGTTGAGTAAATTCTTCGCAGTGGAACGTGCCCATCGTGTTCCGGGAGGCCAGGGCAAGCCTGGCGCCCCGCCGAGGCCTATTGTTGCGAAACTCTTTCATTATAGGGACCGGGACGCTATCCTGCAGGCATCGCGAGTGAAGGGCCCGGTGGCCTTTGAGAATGCCACGGTGAACTTCTACCCGGACTTTTCTCAATTGGTGCAGAAACAGCGTATGGGCTTCCGTGGAGTCAAGAAGCGTCTCCGGGACTTGGGACTGCGCTACGCTATGCTTTTTCCAACCAGGCTGCGAGTTGAATACAATGACCGGACCTTTTTCTTTGATCGGCCTGATTCCGTGAATGACTGGCTGGACTCTCTGCCGGACCGACCTCCTGGGACTGAGCCCGCCGAACACCTGGGTGGTGCCGAGGGTGGTGTAGAGAGCTGAACTTGTGGTCTATGACTCGGTCACCGTGCCACGTCACTTCTTCTGTGATTCTATGCCTAGGTGCCTCTATTTTCTGTGTGTTCTCCTCTTTCTTTATTTTGTTCGGGGTGGCGGTGGGACAGGGCCTTTCCTCCTCCGGGGTCTTTTTGTAGAATGGGGGTTTCTGGGTGACAGGCACACTGCATGTTGGGGTGGCTTTTTAGCTTCTTGCAGGGGTGCAGGGTGGGGGGTGTTTTCTTGGTCGTTGGGGGGTGGGTTGATGGGAAGTTTGATGTTTGTGTTTTGTTTTTTCAAGGCGATTCTATTTTGCTAATGGTATTTTCGATGTCATGCTCACTGGGGGAGGGGTCCGGCATCACTGTGTGGGATGGGGGGTAGCGGGTTGAGGTTTATTTCGTGGAATGTCAATGGTCTGGGGGATCGTATAAAGCGGGGTGTGGTGTTGCAATGTCTACGACGTTTGTCTCCTGATATTGTCTTTCTGCAGGAGACTCATCTAGTGGGCAATACTTGTCGTGCAATGAACAGGTGGGGCTATCGCCTCGTCGCACATTCGGGGTTTACCACGGGTTCCAGGGGGGTGGGCATCCTTGTCCGGGCTTCCCTCCCCCTGGCGATTGATGATGTGATCCTTGATGATCGGGGGCGTTACGCCGTCCTCGTGGGGCGCTACGAGGGTCGGACCCTTTCCCTGTTTGCCGTTTATGTGCCCCCCGGTCTACAGACCTCTACCTTTTCTGATTTGGGTCGAGTGTTGTTGAGCCTCCCAGATAGTACTCTTTTCATGGCGGGTGACTTTAACTCTGTGTTCTCCGGTCTACATGATCGTCACCCCCCTAGGGACACTCCTTCGGCCCAACAATGGCTGGGTGGGTTTCTGGATACTTTTGGGTTGGTGGATTGTTGGAGACTCATGCACCCTACTCAGCTTCAATACACTTTCCATTCCGGGGCCCATGGGAGTCTGTCTAGACTGGATTATTTCCTGATGCCTGCGGCGCAGTCGTCGGCTGTTCGGGAGATTAGACACCTCCCCCGGGGCATCTCTGACCATTCTCCGCTTTGGCTTTGTTTTGAGATGGGGGTGGCGGCGACGGGCCGGGTGGCTCCTATCAATCCATGGTATCTAACCTCCCCCGAGACCCGTGGTCTCTTGATTAAGTCGTTGGACAATTATTTTCTAGACAACGAGGGGTCCGTCTCCTCTGGGGTGTCCCTATGGGAGGCCTTTAAGACAGTGATCCGCGGGCAGGCCCTTTCCCTTATTGCTGAATCCAAAAAGGCGAGGAATCGGGAGGTGGTGGAACTCGAGAGGGAGATTGTTGGGATAGAGGCTGACTTGGAATTGACTGTTACTCCTGATAAACTTCACGCCCTGGGTCTGAAACAATTTGCTTATAGGTCTTTGGTTACGGACGCGGCTAAAATGATGTTTCGGGAACAACAGGGTCGTTTGTATGATGTGGGGGACAAAGCGGGTAAATTGCTGGCGTGGTTGGACAAGAAGGAGAGGGCAAATCGTGTGGTACCGGTGATTCAGACTTTGAATGGTGTGAGAGTGACTGACCCGGTTGAAATAGTGGAATGTTTTGCGGACTATTTTCGTGTGGTTTATTCCCCTGTGTCTGAACGGGATGTGGATGACTCTCGCCTCTTGTTGCGTGATATAGCTCTGCCCTGTGTCTCCGATTTAGACCGAGTCTCTTTGGAGTCTCCTTTCTCCACGGACGAGATAGCGACTGCCATTCGCTCACTCCGTTCGGGCAAGGCTTTGGGCCCGAATGGATTGCCAATTGAATTGTACAAGCTACGTCCTGATAGGGTGGCGCCCTATCTTCGTACCATGTTTTTGGAGTCCCGGGAACGGGGTATTCTCCCATATGATCAGCGGCTGGCTACGATCGTTGTTATTCCTAAGGAAGGTAAACCCCGGGACCTTTGTTCGTCTTATAGGCCCATTTCCCTGTTGAATGTTGAGCCCAAGGTTCTGGCTAAGCTCCTGGCTACCCGCCTCCTGACGGTTATTAGCGGTTTGATTCATCCGGACCAGTCCGGTTTTATCCCGCATCGTAACACGGCTCTTAATCTGCGTCGTCTCCATGGAGCCATGGCGAGGGCGGGGCTTCTGACGGAGCCGGCCATTTTGGCTTCGCTTGATGCCTCGATGGCCTTTGATACGATAGAGTGGCCCTATCTTTGGGCAGCTCTTGAGAAATTTGGTTTCGGCCCTGGATTTATTGGTTGGGTGAAGTTACTATACGCCGAACCCCTGGTGCAGGTTGTGGTCAACGGTCGAGTTTCTGTTCCCTTTTGCCTTGGTAGGGGGACCAGACAGGGGTGCCCCTTGTCTCCGCTACTTTTTGCTCTTGCTTTGGAGCCACTAGCTGCGTGGCTTCGATGGGAACCTTCACTCAAAGGGATCCGTTGGTCACCAGATTTTGAGGACCGCGTCTCGCTTTACGCGGATGACATTCTTCTTTACCTTACTTCCCCGCGCAAATCTTTAAATGTTCTATTTGACGTTCTTACTTCGTTTGGCGCTAACTCTGGTCTGGTTATTAATTGGGCTAAGTCCTGTGTGTATGTTCTTTCGGGTGTTCTGCCCCCGTTGCCGGATAGATTCCCTATCCAGGTTGTCCAGTCTGGCTTCAAATATCTGGGGATCTTTATTACGCTGGACTCCTCACTCCGGTTTGAACGTAATCTCCTCCCCCCGCTTCTTAGACTGCGACTGGATGTGGCTCGCTGGCGTAAGTTGCCCTTGTCCCCTCTGGGCAGGGCTGCCCTTTTCAAAATGATGTCTTTGCCACGATTCCTGTACGCACTTCAGAATTCCTATGATGACGTTCCCACTACCTATTTCCGAGAGATTGAGAGTCTCCAAAGGCAGCTGATTTGGGACGGGCGTCCACGTATCGCCCTTGCGAAACTTACCATCCCTTGGTTTGACGGGGGCATGGCGCTCCCTGATATCAAGAGATATTACTGGGCTACCCAGCTGTCGGCCATTATTCATGTAATGTATTCCCCGGGTCGGGATCCGGCCTTTGAGATGGACAGACTCCAGCTGCCGGGAGGGGATTTGAATAGAGCGCTTTATTCCAGGTCGGCTGGGCGCCATCTTATGGGCCCGTCCAAGATTGCAGTCAGTGTGTGGCACGCCGCGAATGTGAGTCTGGGATGGGAGAATCGTCTGACACTGGCGACGCCGCTTTATGCTTCCGAGCGTTTGGGATGTCTCTGGTCTACTAAGGGCTTTGACCGCTGGGATATGATTGGGATATGTAGAGTGGGTGATGTCTGTGTGAATGGAAGAATGAAGTCCTTTGAGGCCCTTCGGGCCGAATATGACTTGAGTGATAGGGAATTTTTTCGTTATCTGCAGGTCCGACATGCTCTGGCCTCTGTTTTGACTCCTGATGTGGCCCTCCCCGAGTCCTCTCCCCTCGAGGATCGCATTCTGGATGGCCACCTTCCCGATAGCACTATCTCCCTGATTTACAAGAAGCTGATCAATAATCGCACTGACTTACTTATCCGACTTAGGGAGGTTTGGGTTGGCGACGGGCTGGACTTAGATGATGAAGATTGGCAATCGGCACTCTCTTCTCCGAAAGAGGTCGCCATCCCTGCCCGTCTCCGTTTGGTTCAGCTTAAGATCCTCCACCGGGTGTATGTTACTGGTCCGCGTCTGGTTGTGATGGGTTTTTCCCCGGATGGTCTATGCAAACGTGGATGTGGAATGAGTGCGACGTTTCTACATATTATTTGGGAGTGCCCGGGGGTGGCGGCCTACTGGACTGAAGTACTTGCGGTGATGACAGTTGTGACTGGGATTGCCTTACGGCCTGAGGCCCGACGATGCCTGTTGAATGTGTGGGAACCCACCGACAATTCTGTGGCCCAGACCAGATGGGCGACCTTGGGATACATGGTTGCAAAGCGAGACATTGCGCAACTCTGGGGCGCATCTAGACCTCCCGACGTCTCGGTGTGGGAGGACAACATGGACTGCTCCATGTTCCGCGAGAAGACCGTCTATGTAGCTAGGGGCAGACCCAGGGCGTGGACGAAGATTTGGGGTCAGTGGAACGAATATCGTGGAAATATTTGTACTCCTCCCTTGGTTGACGCACCCGATGTCACTCTGTCTCCCTAGGCTGGTGTTCCCGAGATTTCTTATGCTGTTTTATGATTTGCCTTTCCTCCCCGCTGTCCCCCCCCCCGCCTTGCTGAGTCCTATCGATTGTGCTTCCGTCTTCCTGATTAGTGACTTTCCCCTCCGCCTTCTGGGCTGACTTTGATTAGTATGCATTCGCCTTTTTGTGGTTTGTTGTTTTTTGTATATATATAACAGAAAATTGTTGTGTCCTGTTCTATACTTCGAGTAACATTTGGTATCTGATCTGTGCCTGACCACGGGAGTGATCGTATGATCTTTACATTGTGCCTTGATTTTAGCGGCCAGCCCGTGTGGTTGTAGGCCCATCCTTGTAACCTTTATTTGATTGCTCAATAAAAGTTTTTACCCAAAAAAAAAAAATTCCATCTTTAGCTCCGGGATATATCCTAAATCCTTAAAAACCACACTGCTCAAACCTCTTCTAAAAAAACCTTGTCTTGATAAGACTGAGCTAAAAAACTACCGGCCAATTGCCAGCCTTCCTTTCTTAGCCAAAGTGGTTGAAAAGGCCATGAACAAACAACTATCGGAGCACATCGAGACACATCGACTGCTTGACGACACTCAGTTCGGATTTTGGAAATATCATGGTACCGAAACTGCCTAATTAAAGCCTCCGATGATGTGAGATTAATTCGAGACCAGGGTGGGACAGCAGTTCTGTTACTGTTGGACCTTTCAGCCGCTTTTGACACGGTCGACCATAAGATCTTGGTCGACCGTGTCGAAAAGATGGGCATATGCCTTACAGCAAAAGACCTGCTCGCCTCGTTCCTCACAGACAGAACCCAGGCCGTCACCCTTGGACCTTACCAATCTGCTAAGCTCTCGTTACCATGTGGGGTGCCTCAAGGCTCATCCCTGAGTCCGACACTATTTAATATCTATGTGTCGGACCTTGCTAATGTCATCAAAGCACACGGGATGAGCCTAACCTCTTATGCGGACGACACGCAATTGGTATTGGCAATTAAGGGTGACGGAGGGGAAGTCGCCCAACGCTTCCAAAAAGGAATGACGGAGATACGAGAGTGGATAGCAACAAATTGCCTGAAACTAAACTCAGAAAAAACTGAGGTAGTTATTTTTGGACCTCTTTCACCAGACTGGTCATCTCATTGGTGGCCTTCCACATTTGGAGCACTTCCAAAGCCAGTAACCAAGGTCAGAAATTTGGGAGTCACCTTTGATGACGGCCTAAATTTCATGGATCATGCAAATAAAGTTGCCTCCACAGCCCACCATAAATTACGTATGATCAAAAAAATCAGTCCGTTCTTGCCAGCAGTCGCCATAAAAACCTTGGTTAGTTCCTTGGTCTTGTCATCACTGGATTACTGCAACGGCTTATTTTTAAACACGCAGGTTAGGGTTACAAGAAAGTTGCAGTCGATACAAAATGCGGCAGCACGCCTGCACTCTGGAATCCCCAGATCTGCTGCCATTTCGGACACTATCAAAAAACTTCACTGGCTGACGATCCAGAATAGGATCAAGTTTAAGTCACTATGTATAGTTTACAAAGCGCTAAATAAGCAAGGCCCACATTTTCTAACAGACCAATTGGTCCCATATCAACCGTCCCGTCAGCTTCGGTCCTCTAATCGTAACCACCTAGTGATTCCCCGCTCTAAAACAGTGTCATGGGGTGATCGCCGCTTTTTGGTCGCTGCCCCAAAACTTTGGAATACCCTGCCCCAAGACATCAGATCAAGTTCTACACTCATCCAGTTTCGGAAAAGACTTAAGACTTGACTGTTCTCCCAATAGTCCCTATGAAACGAAGGTAACTTGCTGGAGTAAATAACACCATCTGAATTTATGCAAATTGACTAGCGCAAAGACGCCTCCGGGTATTTGTTGCGCTTTATAAATGGCAATAAATAAATAAATAAAGAAATAAATAATGATCATTTTGAAAAACTTCTGAAAGTACTCAAATCTAAAAGAAAATACAGTAAACTAAATCAATGACCAGACACTTAACAAGACTTGACTTGCAGCAAATACTAAATGGTTAGAGGTATGGTTTTTTAATGCCCTGAAAGCTACCAAATATCTCCGGATCCTTAAACTCAGGCACATCAGTTGAATCCACTTGCTACGAAGGCCTCAATACACAAGACAGAAGAACAAAATATGCTCCTCCGATTCAGGAACTAAACCACAAGCTGGAGATGTAGTAGGAGACGTTCAGCTCTATAGAGGGCAGCATTCTGAGCCTTGACTCTGTAGATTTCCATGGTTGGGGAGATTGAGCTGAAGCTAGTTTTAAAGTGCATGAGTGAAATAGCTTTGGACCAGTGATGAATTAGTAAAACGCTGTTATTAGGTTGAGGGCTCTGGGCAAAATTATCAGTTTTGTTCCCAGATAATCAAAGCTTTAAATACATTCCAACAAATCAGCCCCGAATCCCCACAATTCCTGATTGGTCTAGCGCCAAATACCATACACTTTATTTTTTACTGCATTCAACGCTAGGCCACTCAGGTCGCAAAATGTCATAAATAGGTACAATTAACTTTTTAAGACCCATTGGTGTCTTGGAAATAAGCAACGAAGCGCTGTCAAAATCTAAGATTTGGACCTTTAGGCCACTTAAGGCACGTCAATAATTCAAACATTCCAGTAGATAGCTATTCACATTGTTAAAATATAAAGAAAGTAGAGTGGGTGCCAAAATGCACCCTTGATTGTTAGAACTGTCAAGGCTTCAAATGAGCAAAATTACTCTGCTTGTGCCCTGAGGAGTAGGAATTGTCGGATCAGCAAAGGAAAGACCACTCGGAACCGCTGTTGGAGTTCAGCGGTTCGCGAGCGGAATTTCAAGATGGCTGCCGACTCGGAAAACGAGTCGGCGGTCTAGTTATTGCTTGCTACTCCAGGTGCAAGGTCTTTGGTTAAGCGCGCGCACAGAGGTTAATGCGCACTTCACTGAAGTTTGTGAAGGAGACGGTTGGCTTTTTCAGAATCCCAGTCAAATTCCGATTTTTGGCTTAGAGTCGAGTTATTTCCTGAGAACCCCTGGCTCCGACATCAGTCCTGAATTCCTACCCTTCTTGAATCTTAGTTTTCGGAGCAAACAACGAATTGAAGAATCACAAGAACTGACTTACCGCGTCGAGGCTTGAGGCTCGAGGAGAAGAGCTACGGCATACCACGAGTTGCCTTGAGAGAAGGAGAAACAGAAAACACAGATAAGTGCATGCATGCAAGATAGACTTAGAGAATTCAGTTCGTATACAGCTTGTGAATGGACAAATAAATTCTAGAGGTTCATTCGAGGAGAAGTTACAAATAAGAAAATACTTACCTGAGTAAAGTTAGTAGCATAAGGAAATACCTATAGTAAATGCCTACCAGGGTTAAAAGGTACAGATAAGAAAATACTTACCAGAGTAAAAGTTAGCAGCATTCAGGAAATACCTGGAAAATATAATAATAAGAAAACTTAAATGCTAAGGAGGACTACTAGTACTAGAGCAAGTTCACACCAATGTTATTATTTAAGAGGAAGGAGCTATAATAGGAGGTAAGAGCAGAAATAAAAGGTTAAAGGCAAGAGTGATTAGATATGAAATAGAGAATTAACCTAATCAATATTACAGATTTCATCTCCAGAAGCTCAAGAGTAGAAACTTAAGAAGACAGAAACAAAGAAGAAGAGTAGCGCTAGGATCTGGATAGTTAGGTAAGAAGCATTTAGAAATAAAGGATAGAATTCATGAGAAATAGGAATAGAACTTAATTTTTCCTGTCTTATGTGCATTAGGACTTCCATGAGTCGTCAGAAAAACAATCAACTAAACGGAAGAAGCTGAACAGAACAGATCCAGAGCAGTCTCTTCTTGGTTTATTATTGTATCCATTCCCTTCTTCCCCCTTCCCCATTTGGGCTCCTTGAGGGCCAAGTTTTACATAAGTGGCACTGAGTATCCTGGAGGTGGAGTTGGAAAAAGAGCAACCGCCTGTTCCTGTGCAGGTCGTGGCAAGAGAACACTTAAAGACAACTCTCCCTGACATCGATGGACACCTTGATTTATTGGAATGCAATCAGTATGTGTGCCTTTATCTCCTTAGCATACTTGCACATAGTTATTTTCATGTAAGCGTGCAATAAGATTAACCAAACCAAAAGGGACACCCATTCAATCAAAAACACTCCACAATTTATCCACCTGGAAAAGATCTACAAAGGCTATGTAAAGATATTTTCTTTTAGAAAACCACTTTCCAATACAGGATTCTAAAACTAAACACCTGGTCAAGAATACTGGTCTTTACAAGAAAACCTACTTGGAGGGGCTAAAAATATGATTTTATTCACCCAGTTTAACAACTTAGCAAGAACCTGCCTAGCAAAAATCTTCTGCAGATTACCTAGAAAGCTGATGGGGTGATAGTTGGAAGGGCTACCACATCTCCTTTCTTGTATAAACTTTTTATAAAAGAGGTCGAGAAGTTTAGAGAAGAACTTGTCATGGCTCACCAAGATGGGAATTTAATCATCAGTGCAACCAACAAAATCAACCAGGTTTTTAACATACCAGTAATACATTTCATAGAGCAGATCTGAGTTGGGCAATACTTGGGGCCATGCACCCCGTCTATGGTTTTTGGCTATCAAAGGAAGGTGTACCTCAGTATGATGTAAAGAGGTCGCTGTACTAAAGACAACCCCATGTAAGTATGCAATCCGTGGGTTATGATCACTTTCTGTGATTGCCTATTTTTGTCATCGATCAGTGACCAAAGTCTTAAATCAACAAGCCCATAGCCAATAATACTCCTATTTGCCACCTGCCAAAAGTAGGTGCTATCTCTTGATCAGACCGGGCACGGCCATTACAAGCTCTTAGGCCCCTACCCACTATAATTGAAGCGAGCTGATGGGCTATGTTGGAAAAACGTCTCAGTTGTTTGCCAATTCAATTCAGAATGTTCCAGTGCGCATCCTTCCTCTCAACCAAAGTATTAATACAGGCTGTCAAAGGTGGCATTGCAGTCTCCTGTAACAATGAACTAATCCTGCTTCTGGTGCAATTTGATGAGCTCATCAAGGAGTTCCAAAACAGGGGAATCATTAATAGTAGGTGCCAATCTCACATTCACATTGAATATTACCACATTCAACCCAAAAGAAAACTTGAGGATAATTCCCATTAAATCAGTTTAGTCAATCTTTAACAACGGATGTGTGCAAGGGACAGCATTTTTTACCAATATCAAAAGCCCCCTGAGGCACAACAAAATTTCCAGGGTGGGGTAGCTACTACATTATAAGTAGCAAAACCAGTAAACTACACCATATCTACAGCCCAGGTTTCTTGGAACGCACATTTGTTAAAGTTGCTTATATAAGTACCCCACTCAACGCACCTTCTCAGCTCACTGCAACCCCTGCCATATACTCATTAAGATTTATCACAAATTAATTGACCTTAAAGGTAAGTTAGAGGAATTGGCAGATAACGATTCAAAGAGGCACCTAAACAAGAGAGCCACCTATGCCAGATCATACAATAATATTTGCGCCATGAGAATAAAGTGAGCAGAATGTTAGTTTATAATTGGAACTATTAGCAATGTGAATATTATTATAAGGTATTATGGGGCTTAAAAATTATTGCTACCTCCGTTATGATGTGGAAAGTAAAAAGTAGTTATTTGAAGATAGCTTTTCAACAATTTACATTGAAGAGCCAGAGAACAAAAAAGATTTCTGCTTTTCGCTAGATTCTGTTATGCTTCCTTCATTCTCACAAGAATGTCACGTTTTTGAAAGAGGATGCACCCACGTTGAGATAGTGACTGTAGTTTCTTCACTGACTAATAGCAAACCTATGGGACTGGATAGGTACACCCACCAATTTCCATAGGACCTTTACCAGTGTACTTGAAGGTCTTCATGTATTTAAAAAAAGAAATAATTTTCACCCGCCATAGTTTCATAACATCATTAATTCAGAGGTCCACAATCAGCCCAAAAGCAAGGCTTAAAAGATCTAACTAATTAGACATCCTATCAACATATGTTCTGATGCAATGGTATATTCAAAAGTCTTACAGGCACATGCATCAAAGCCTTTTGTGATCGCAAACGGTGCGATTCGCAAAAATCGGCCGTTTGGGATCGCAAAATTAGCTTTTGCGATGCATCAAGGGTCAAGGCCCTCACAATTTGAGAATTCTCAATTAATTGCGAGCTCTCAAATTGCAATTGCATTTAAGGAATCGCATTTTGCATTAAAGTAAAAAAATCAGCGATTTCGCTAATCGGGGGAGCAAATTACCATGAAGTTGAACTTCATGGTAATTTGCAAAAACTTTGAAAAATGCATTTTTGTGAATTTTTCAAAGTCTCATGTTGCACACACACATGCCCTTAGATCATGTGTGTGCGCAACATACGTGCACATTTCAATTTCAGGGGGTGCAACAGGGTGTCCTTTTGACACCCTGTAAATGTAAATGTAAATTAGGTGTATTTTGTAAAGCGCACAGCTGCCCCAACGGGGCGTCCCGGCGCTGTATAACGCTGTGGAACCTTTCCTGGCTCTCCCTGTGAGATGCCCCTCTGGGCACCCCCAAGGTGAAGCCAGGCATCCCAGGGTTGTAGGGGCCGTTGTGGAGATTAAGCAAGCTATTGCCCAGAGTTGCAGCGTGTGACCCATGATTAGAGGAGGCGTTGAGGCGAGAATTATCGAGTCTGCGGACATTGAGCCCAAGACCCTGCCACGTCGGGACTTGAACCCTGGTCCCGGGTCCGGTCTCTGCTTCAGAGTCTGCCGCTCTAACCAGTGAGCCACACTTCTCCAACCTGGCACTCTTGAAATTGCATTCTCAATTTGCGATTCTCTAATTGAGAATCGCAAATTGAGAATGTCGTCCCATTCATTCCTATGGGCCTCTAGGCCCATAGGAATGAATGGGAGTATTCCTTAACTGCGACTCACAATTTGCGAGTCGCAATTAAGAAATATTTAGAAATCGATATTTTTGAAGTGATTTCTACATGCATAGGCTTTTGCGATTCCTTAATTGCGATTCCTTAAAAATCGCAATTAAGGAATTGCAAAAGCCAACATTGATGCATGTGCCTGTTAGTCCTGAGGCTTGTGCAAATCCTCCTGCAGCTCATGCATCTAAACCAAGTGGTTTGAAAGGAGAAGCCACACACTGTTGGTAATGTGAGGTAAATTACAGCATAATAGATTACTGTAATAAAACAGGATTCCTTTTGGCTTTCAACTCCTTGCACATAATGCATTTGTTTGACTACACTAGAACTTTTTCAACAAATGCAAGAGAAATATAAAATTGCCCAAAAATTTGACCGCCTAATAAAATATTTTATAGCCCCAAAAAACTTTCTCGGATCAGTAGTTGATTGGATGAAATAATTTGATCCAGACCCACCAAGGATGCCCATTGTTTCCTTGCGGTGGTTACTGTGTGTTTCACATAATTTGCCACTTGAAATTCCTATTAAGGTAGGTCCCAAATACTGAGTAAATTATTGTTATTTATAGGGAGCTATAAGAAACCAAGGCTGTCCAAGAAGTCTTTGCTACTGCCTGGGTTTGTGTGTGTGTGTGTGTGTGGGGGGGGGGGGGGGGGGTGGCGAGGACTTGTAATCTCTAATGATGGGAAAATGAGAAATAAACTATTTCACACAGCTGGCTACCATTCCTTACTGACACTGAAGAAACATGTCTAAAGAAAGGCAATGAATAAATATTGATTTGGAGGGAGGCAGCCTATCTGCTAAAATTAAATTGTTACCCACAACATGTGGGGTAATATCAAATTCTGTAGTAAAAGCAACAGTTAATTATTGGGCTTAAGCAGTGAAAATGTATAGTAGATGCTCATTTCTAGTGCTCCTGTTGGTCTTATATTTGGAAAAATGTACTTCTTTCACAGTTTCCGAGAGGACAAGTATCTTTCCTGGAAGCACGGAGCGCTGGGTGTATTTCAGCAACTTTATGATAATTGTCACTCAAAATCCAATTGGGCAAATCAAATATAGAATTATTTTAATAGGCATTGAATAGCCTATCCACAGGTGGGAGGAGGAGGGGGGTGTGGCATTTAACACCATTTGAACACTTACTAATGAAAACAGTTTCTAGTCCCATGCTTTTTTGGTGAATCAATCCATTATAAGCAGATCTTCAATATGAAACTAACTTGTGTCTGTGCCTGGGAAATTCAGCTTCATAAAGACATTTCCTGCACAATCAGTTAATATCAAATGACGAAATTATCAAAATGTATATAGCATACATGGTACATGTGGTATGTCACATTTGGCAGGCTAGTACATATCACTCTCTGAATCTTCCCCATTATGCTTGTGGAAAAGCAAATATGGGCAATGATATTTGGTGGAGCTATCTTCTAATACTGGAAAGCATTTACTGGAAAGAGGTATTATTATATGTTAAGCATATGACTGGGTGGAATACCTTAAATTTCTCTGAAATATATTCTGGGTAACGTTGACCCAAATAAAATGTTATTAATGATTTAGGCAAATGCACAGCGAATTTTCCTTCCTATTTTCTAACGCTTAATGTTTTTTTTGGTGCTCCAAAGGTCACGTCGAGAGTCCTCCGACGTGTGTTTAACGTACAATGAAGAAGTGTTGCTAGTGGGCCACTAGCGACATCCCTTTTGGGCACACATGTTTCTCGTCTTTTTTTGTTGAAAAAGACTTCCACAATTAGTTGTTTGGTTCTTTCAAGTTATTTATTGCTTCATAAAGTTTTTCATTTTTAGTAATTTTCAATCATGATTTTTCAACATTTCTTAACTTCAGACCATGTCTTTAAACCATTCCAATGCATTTCGGGCATTAGGAGTATGCCCTTCGTCAGGGAACAGACTCTACAAAAATGTATATGAACATAATATTAGGGTGCTATACATTCGTACTGCTTTAAACCGGAGGTATTTCGCATGAATCAAAAGATATTTACATAAGTCATACAATCATTTGTGCACCTTTACCTCCCCTGATGTTTTATCTTCACTGGCAATTAATAACTATATGCTAATCATGACTTTCTAGACAATTATGTATAGTAACGTTGATTCACTTACAGGTCTTTCGTATTGGTCTCGGTATGGGTCTGTAAAAGCAATAGGTCGGGGTAAGTGCAAAAAAACGTAATGGTGGGTTACGTAATGGTGGGTTACGTAAGGGGGTTTCGGGGTTGTAGGTGGGGGTGGCTGGTGCGGTTCACTAACCTTAATGTTGATGTGTAAGCGTCTCCTTCGAGTTTTCCGGTGTGCTTACTTCCGTCGGCCTAGAACTGGTCTAGCCGTTTGTTCTATGTTAGGTGAGGTCGCGGTCACGTGGTTATAGATATGAACAACAGACTTGGTGTTCGCGGAAAACTGAGTTAAGTGTCTGGGGTGTCTATATATTAAATTCCCTGATATCTTGTCCGTTGTGTTGTCATCTATTAAGAATGGTGGAGTGCGTTACGGTTATGGGAATATTTAAAAATCCAAAATGTTTAGGAAAAAACGATATCATAAAAATATATGTGATGTGTGTTCAGGGGGCAAGAACCCATGAGTCATCCTGCATGTTGGGTCTATGTTAGTCTAGTGTGCTATCTGTATGGGACAGTAAAGGTATTTCAGATGAAGGTACACATTCTTAAGTCATGTTGTTAAACAATATATCAATAAATCAATAAATCAATAAAGTTTATGTCTAAATGCTGTCACAGGAATTACAGTTATGTCATCGGAGCGATTTCATAGGTAACATGCCAGTTCAATTCTTTCATTTAGGCCAAAAGGCTTTTGAGTAGAGAGTTTTTGAATCCAAAAGTTTTCTCTTCTCAGCAGGTATTTCGTGTTGTCTCTTCCTTCCATTTTTTGTGCTGTTTCTAGAATTATAAATTTCATTTGGGAGATGTTGTGGGATTCTTCTACAAAGTGAGCTGATAGTGATGATTTGGTGTTTTTCAAGCGAATGTTTGATTTGTGTTCTGTTAATCTTACTTTTATGCGTCGTTCCGTTTTGCCCACGTACAATTTTCCACAAGGGCATTTTATTGCATATATTAGATTACTTGAATCACATGTAGCATTCACTTGAAGTTTGATGTCGTTGCCCTTCATGGGGTGATTTATTTTGTTGCCCTTGATTATGCAATTGCAGTTGCCGCAATTTAAGCAGGGTTTAGTTCCTGAGTATTCAATGTTTGGTGAGGGTTTCTTCTGAAGAATTTCTCCCAGGTTCATTGCTCTTGTGAATGCAAAAATGGGTGATGGTTCAAAAATTTGTTTGAAGTCTGGTTCCATGTTCAATAGTGCCCAATGTTTCATGATGATGGTTTTGTATTTCTTGCTGGAAGTTGAAAATTTTGTAAACTACTACAACCCGTGTTTGTTGAGTCTTTTGTTTGGTCGATAGAAGTTCGGTTCTGGATAGTTTTTCAATACGATGTTTAGATTCTTCTATGAGACTTTGAGGATACCCTCTATTGGAGAATTTTTGTGCTGTTTCATTAATTCTTTGGTTCAGTGAGTCCTCATTAGACGTAATTCTTTTCACTCTAGCCATCTGTGAGAATGGTAGGTTCCGTTTAAGGTTGGGTTCATGAAAGCTCGTGTAATGAAGCATGTTGTTTTTATCTGTGGTTTTCACGTGTAGATCTGTTGACAATCCTTGTTCTGTTAGGGATACTTTAACATCTAAAAAGTTGACTGAAGTGTTTGATATCTCCCAAGTTAATTGTATGCGTTCATCTTCTTCATTGAAGTTAGTGAGTGCTTGTTGTAGAGTTTCTTTGGAATTCGTCCAGATGATGAACAGATCATCTATATATCTAATGATCATTTTTAGGTTGTCAGTCCATTCTTTTTTAGAGAAGATGTGTTTGTTCTCGTACCATTGCATAAAGATGTTTGCATAGACCGGCGCCGCCGAATTCCCCATAGCCATTCCGGTGAGTTGTTGATACCATTTGTTTTGATACTTAAAATAGCTCTGATATAACGTAAATAGCATGAGTTCCATTAGAAAAGTCTGAAAATGTAAGTCTAGTTTGGTGTTTAGTAGTGCTTTTTCCATTGCTACTATTCCAAGATTGTGTGGTATGCTGGTGTATAATGAACGTACGTCTGCTGTGCAGAGTATGATGTTTTCATGTGGCTCTATTTTCACTTATTGTAGTTTGAGTAAAAATTGGGTGGTGTCCTTAACATATGTTTTCATGGCTTGCACAGATGGTTGTAGATATTTGTCTAATAGTTGACCTATTGGTTGGTGCAAACTTCCTCTTGTTGAGACTATTGGTCTCATGGGCGGATCCTTTATGTTTTCGTGAATTTTTGGTACCATTCGTAAAGTGGGGCTCCTAGGGTTTGGTTTTAGTAGGACATTTTTTGTTCTGTCTGTGATTATCCCTTGTTGGTGTGCCCTTTCAATGATACTTCTTAGGTGTTTCATGTATTCTGCTGTGGGATTGTTCTCCAATTCCATATATGTGTTAGAGTCTGCTATGTGTTCCTTCACTTTCGTTTGGTACATAGAATTGTTCATAATGACGAGTGCACCGCCTTTGTCTGCCTTAGTGATAGAGATATTCTCGTTGTTTGCCAATTTTTTTAATGTATCCAAGTCCTTTTGGGTTATGTTCCTTTTTCTCGTTTTGGGATGTTTGAGTTTCGTTAATTCTTGTTTGACCACATTCTCAAATAGATCCAGTGTTTTATGGCTTACAGGTGCTTGAAAACTGCTGGGTGTTCGTAGGCCTAGTAGTTGATCTTGTTCTTTCTTGGGTTGATCAGGGAGTACATTTTCAAAAAAATGTCTGAGTCTTAATTTGCGCATGAGTTTGAAGAAACTGACTTCTATTTCCAAGTTGTCTGTGGTTGTCGTCGGTACAAAGGATGTCCCCTTTTGTAAGAGATTTAATTCATGGGTGTTGAGATGATAATCGCTTATGTTAATTACTAAGTTTTCTATGTTTGATTCTTTTTCGTTTTCTTCTCTTTCTCTTTGTTGGTTCCTGACGCGCTCCTCGTGATTGGTGGGTCTCTGTCTTTTTCCTTTCCTTTGTCCTCTCCGGGGTCTCCTTTTTGTGACTGGCCTTGTTCTAAGAAAGGATTCGTTTCAGTTGGTGCACTGGTAGTTGGTTGTTCTGCTGGGGTTTTATCTTGTGTTCTTTCCTTAGGTTGTGGATTACGTGGTCTTTGGTTGGTGTCACTACCTGTGGAGGATGTGTCCGTATTGGAATTGTATGGTCGGTTCCTTCTTTTTTGTGCATATATGTCGGCCCACGTATAGACTTCTCCTAGTCTATAATCGAGGGTGTCCCTTTTGAATTTTCGTATTTTTCGTTCGTTGATTTCTCTTGAATGTTTTTGTGTTTGGGTTTGTATGTCCTCTAATATAGTTTTTAGTTCTTCTTCTGACATCATTTTCGATAAGTCATTAGATATTTCTTCGATTTCTGTTGTTAAGTCCTCCAGAAATGATGATAATTCCTCGATGATTAATAGGATAATATCGAGCGAGCATTTGTTAAGAATTTCAAACCAACGTTCCTGAAATTTTTTTGAGTGTTTGCACAGGGATGGTTTCAGGGCTATCCTTAAGCCTCGGGGTATGCGTTGATTGCGATGATATTTAATGAGAGTGCTTACATGAAGCTGTTGGTTCACTTTTCTTTTTGAGAGATAAAGTAATTGTCTCAAAAGACTCAACAAACACGGGTTGTAGTAGTTTCAAAATTTTCAACTTCCAGCATGAAATACAAAACCATCATCATGAAACATTGGGCACTATTGAACATGGAACTTCAAACAAATTTTTGAACCATCACCCATTTTTGCATTCACAAGAGCAATGAACCTGGGAGAAATTCTTCAGAAGAAACCCTCACCAAACATTGAATACTCAGGAACTAAACCCTGCTTAAATTGCGGCAACTGCAATTGCATAATCAAGGGCAACAAATTAAATCACCCCATGAAGGGCAACGACATCAAACTTCAAGTGAATGCTACATGTGATTCAAGTAATCTAATATATGCAATAAAATGCCCTTGTGGAAAATTGTACGTGGGCAAAACGGAACGACGCATAAAAGTACGATTAACAGAACACAAATCAAACATTCGCTTGAAAAACACCAAATCATCACTATCAGCTCACTTTGTAGAAGAATCCCACAACATCTCCCAAATGAAATTTATAATTCTAGAAACAGCACAAAAAATGGAAGGAAGAGACAACACGAAATACCTGCTGAGAAGAGAAAACTTTTGGATTCAAAAACTCTCTACACAAAAGCCTTTTGGCCTAAATGAAAGAATTGAACTGGCATGTTACCTATGAAATCGCTCCGATGACATAACTGTAATTCCTGTGACAGCATTTAGACATAAACTTTATTGATTTATTGATTTATTGATATATTGTTTAACAACATGACTTAAGAATGTGTACCTTCATCTGAAATACCTTTACAGTCCCATACAGATAGCACACTAGACTAACATAGACCCAACATGCAGGACGACTCATGGGTTCTTGCCCCCTGAACACACATCACATATATTTTTATGATATCGTTTTTTCCTAAACATTTTGGATTTTTAAATATTCCCATAACCGTAACGCACTCCACCATTCTTAATAGATGACAACACAACGGACAAGATATCAGGGAATTTAATATATAGACACCCCAGACACTTAACTCAGTTTTCCGCGAACACCAAGTCTGTTGTTCATATCTATAACCACGTGACCGCAACCTCACCTAACATAGAACAAACGGCTAGACCAGTGCTAGGCCGACGGAAGTAAGCACACCGGAAAACTCGAAGGAGACGCTTACACATCAACATTAAGGTTAGTGAACCGCACCAGCCACCCCCACCTACAACCACGAAACCCCCTTACGTAACCCACTATTACGCAACCCACCATTACGGTTTTTTGCACTTACCCCGACCTATTGCTTTTACAGACCCATACCGAGACCAATACGAAAGACCTGTAAGTGAATCAACGTTACTATACATAATTGTCTAGAAAGTCATGATTAGCATATAGTTATTAATTGCCAGTGAAGATAAAACATCAGGGGAGGTAAAGGTGCACAAATGATTGTATGACTTATGTAAATATCTTTTGATTCATGCGAAATACCTCTGGTTTAAAGCAGTACGAATGTATAGCACCCTAATATTATGTTCATATACATTTTTGTAGAGTCTGTTCCCTGACGAAGGGCATACTCCTAATGCCCGAAATGCATTGGAATGGTTTAAAGACATGGTCTGAAGTTAAGAAATGTTGAAAAATCATGATTGAAAATTACTAAAAATGAAAAACTTTATGAAGCAATAAATAACTTGAAAGAACCAAACAACTAATTGTGGAAGTCTTTTTCAACAAAAAAAGACGAGAAACATGTGTGCCCAAAAGGGATGTCGCTAGTGGCCCACTAGCAACACTTCTTCATTCCAAATAAAATGTTGGCATATTATCAAGGGGCTTTATCTCCGCTTTTTTGGCTTTAAAAGCCAAGAAAGCGGAGATAAAATTATCTCCCTATTACCTAGCTGTCGCAAACACCAGTTAGCGACAGCTAGTAGGAGATAGCGACCATCTTGGGCCCCCCTTTGCATGTCAGTGAAATTTATCACTAATGACATGCAAAGTGGGCGTGCCAAGATGGTAGCGACTGGAAACAGTCGCTAACATTGCTATCTCCTATTACCAACTTTTGGAGATATTCGCGCTAAGCGCGAATATCTCCAAAAGCTAACACCTGCCCCTGAGCAGTTCTTAGCCATGTTATCCAATGGTAGGTGGATAACATGGCTAAGAGCATTAGCTCGGTAATGCCTGAATATCGCTGACTTTTCAGCGATATTCATGCATTTCGGCCGATTTTTATCGCTTAGGAGATAAACCTTGATAATAGCAAGGTTCCTAAGCGATAAAAATCGCCGCAGCTTGGCGATAAAAATATTGCCGCTAAGCCAACATAGCGATAATTATCGCTAGTTGTTGGTAATATACCCCAAAATTATTTCTTGAGTCAAGCAAAGGTAAACTTTACAGTCAATAACTTGTTACTTGAAATATATGATCACTAAATATTGTAAGAATTCAGCTCCACCTGTTCTCTAACTCAGGTCAAATAGATTTTGAAATGCATGAGTCGTGCATAACATCTCCCTATTCATAACAGATTGTTAATCCAGATTTTATGGCATCTGGCCCTGTGATGTATTCCTATAGGTTCTGAATCGATCCCCCTATTCCTGACCCTATTCTGGTTAAACAAACCAACAAGTTAACTAGCAGTCAGCCCATGAGGCAGAAAACCCCCATGATGCAGATACCGTTATCTGACGCAGTCACACTACGGCACAGGAACGTGTTATCTGATTAGGTCATAACGCTTGCGATCTAATTAGACAAGCGATATTCCTCCAGCCCCTGATAAGGCATACGGAGTTCTCATAACAAATCAAACCTATGACAACCTGGGCAAAACCCTGCGGCCATTGTTTTGATTTCACCGAGAACTTCAGTAAAAGAATGTGCTAACGAGCAAGTCGTATGACATCCTTATTGACGTATCTATGTCCATCCTTACGTCAATCTCGGCACCTTAAAGGTATAAATATTACCGATATTGCCCTATGCAAACACACGCGTGGTGACGAGACGGAGCAGCCATACTTGCCGAAGCGAAGAGCAGAGCAGACCCCGCTGGCGCAGCCCCGCCTTCCTGACGCGCTGAGAGAAGCTGCTTTCTCCTGCCGAGAAATCCAGCACTGGCGTTTCTAGGTAGCCCTCGCAGGCAGCCTGGAATATCGAGACCAGAGACGAGAGAAACCATCCCTCATTCAACCTAGATTCCAGGTACAGAACTGAATAACCCCTCACAGAGAATTCTTTAGTTATTCACTTGGCAAAAACAAACTTAACTTAAACTGTAACTTTCTATTCCCGCCCACGTATTAGACTTAGGTCAGGTACACGGGGTAGGCGTATTTAGAAACACCAGTTGAGTACGTTTAGTCAAATGTATATGTGTATGTAATATATTTTATTCATTTTAAACATCTTATGGCTTAGAAACCATATCAATGTTTTTACAGTATTATTTTATACTATTGCTTTTAATGTATGCACTTTACTTAACTATAAGTATTGCAATAATATCGATCCATTTCTCTTGTATGAGAAAAGAGACTGATCAATAAATAACACCTTTTTATTGAACACGCCCGTCTCTTCCTTTTCTCTACAATCTGATGAGACTAAGAATGCACGTACTGACTGAGTAAAATAAATTGCCTTTTGTTCACACAACTCTCGAGATATACTCTTGATTAGGGGAGAGCAAAGTTGTCATGTTCTATGGTTGTCAGAAACTAAATCCCTTCTTGTCTAATCAGGGAAGTTAAGTCCTCCTTGAACATTCGAGAAAGTTTCTAGTGAACTCTGAGCTAAGCTGGCAAACCCAAAACTTTAAGTCTAGTATCGACAGTAGTAGACCTAGTTAACGTCTGGTCTAGGCCTTTACTGCTGTAGGTATTATTCCAATGCGCAGAGCCTATTGGGATGATAGGAACTACACTACATGGCGCCCAACGCGTTTGGAAAGGGCGATAAAACTAACATAAGACATTTAGAGTAACTCAGTCGTGCTTTCTCATTCAGACCCCTTTTCCCAAATACTCCAAAGACGTCTGGAGTGGGTGAAAGGTTATATCCGCCAGACCTCGCAGGAGGGAACTCCTATGTATGGTTCTTGGTACAAGTCAACGTTGAAGGATACACGGTTCCAAAATATTGTGCATCTAATCTTTGTTTCCATAAGAAACCTGATCTGCAAACAAAAGAAAAAACCTTTTGGACAGTAAAATGTCAGACAATGAGGATGAAAGAGAGGCAGTTAGATTAGCAACTGAACTCGCAGCAGCTGATGCTACCATGCAGGCAGCAGACGAGGATATAATACTCATCCCGGTCATTAAAAGGAAATCTATAACCATAAAACTTATAAGAAAATGGACTGACACCTAGAGGTGGTACAGTCATATTCGTAATTGAGGCACACGAATATCGGCAGACAGAGGTATACTATTCATGGATAAATTTTCCAGCAGCAAATCCTGTAACAAAGTACTTCCACTATTACAAAATAGAGGAACCTCCTGAAACGTACACTCCTTTCGAGGAGGTGGAAGTACCAGTCAAATTTCAAGAGCATTTGCTCTTATTTGATGGCGCCCTAAAACACAATAATCACATCACCAGGCTCGGTCCTTTAGGTAGACCAGGAGCAATGTGGCCGGTCCTAGCCGGATACACACCACATCCAGACATCGATGGGATGTCTGCACCAAACCTTTTAACACAGCTAAAACAACTAATAAAAATACACAGACAATTAGTCCAATACGTGATGCGGACTTCAACAATTCAGCCAGCGATTAAACTCCCACAGCTGACCCCTCACCATGGGAACACAAATAAAATTACACCACAGAACATCCAGTCCTGCCTAGGTAAAGTACCGGCTAAACGGGAACAAATACCATTCTGGCTAGCGCAGAAAATCACTCAAATAGAGGCGGTGTTTCCAGACACCACCCCGCTAGAAAAGCACAGGATTCTGACTATCTGTCTTCCAATGGGAATCGCACCACACATTGAGGACTGTGACACTTGGGGTACAGTCTTTGCTTCCATCTACACAAAAACGCACGGTGTTCCATCCATTTCAGTAATACCAGATGTGCTAAAACAAATTCAAGATGAATATGGTCCTGAACCCGCTTTAACTCTTGGTATGAAATTACTAAAAGACTTCAAGCAGGTCTCGGCTATACTATTAGCCAACATAAAAGGAGAAGCAGCAAACGTGGCGATCCGCCAGAGGTTAAAAGAGACAGATATAGCAGACCAACCAGCTGAAATTGCCAGAATCATAAAAAAATCCTATGAGGAACTAGGTAGAGATAGTTTAGGTGGAATACCAGTAAAACCGCAACTAATTGAAAGTCCTGAAAAAATATTTTTTAATAATAATTCTACATCACCAAAAAAGAACTGGGATGGAAACAAACAATCCAATCCTAAAGAAAAGAAATTCCAGTCCCGAGGAAGGTCTCCTAGGCGAAGAGAAAAATCTCCGAACCAAAGACACAGGTCACCTCAGAGTGACCCCTCTGGGAAAAGATATAACCTTAGAAATAGGGATAATATTAAAAAGCCTGATAGATATCAAGACATTGATACACGTCCCTCTCAATCTTTTCAGACTTCCTCGCAGAAATCGGAAAGAAGAGGACGATCAGAACAAAGAGAAGAGCACACCAAGTCCAAAGACAAGGAACCTGCTCAGCTAAAAAAGAAATTACAATTTCCAAAAAAGAAGGTAGCCAGTATCAAGGTAGTTAACAATGCCGAGAATACTGAGGACACAACTGAAAAACGGAGAATGGGCTCAGACAATGCTAGACAGCGCAGCAGAAGTGAGCATAGCTCGCAAAGTCCTTATGAATCATCTGGAGACAGTGGACACGAATGAATATCTTCAAGTGGAAACTGCGGACACCAGAGTTAGCAAACCTCACAAAATATACGAAATAACATTGCGTATAGAGGGAGATAAGACTAGGAAAATAAGGGGACTATTTTGGGATAATCTCTCCAAGGGCTATGATATCCTTTTAGCTGAAAAAGACTGGCCACCAGAGTTTGTCAGGGAGTGCCCTCATGGCGAAGAAGTAATTATGCCTGCCTTCTCAAATCATATCCCAATTCATAAAAAATACACACTTGCCAGAAAGTGGGCAGTAGCTCTAGCTCCTGCTTTATATAAAAATCACGTGGGATGGGATGAGGACTCTCCTCCTCACAAAATCCAGTTAAAATCACAACCTACTGCACAAAGGCAGTACCCAATTAAGCAAGAAGCTAAAAAACAGGTAAATGAAATACTAGATCAGCTAGAATACCAGGGGGTGATTGAAACTTGCACCTCACAAATGAACAACCCTTTGTTTCCGGTCTCCAAACCAGACAATTCATATCGTCTAGTTTTGGATTACCGACACCTTAACACATGTTGCAAAACTTTTGCAGTGCAAAACTCACATAGTGCTGCACTAATGAATAACATAGTGCGCAAAAAATACAAAACAACATTAGACATCTCTAATGGATTCTTTTGTCAAAACATAGCACCAGAGAGCAGATATTTAACTGCATTCTCAATAAATGGCACTCAAAAACAATTCTGTCGGTTAGCCCAGGGGTACAAGAACAGCCCGGGAGTATTCTCAGCGAGAGTAACAGAATTACTACAACTATATGATGATGAAGCATTATCTTATGTCGATGACATATACTTAACAGATGATGACTTGGAGACTCACTTGAAAAGAGTGAACACCATAATACTTGGGTTCGCTGCAGAGGGTTACAGATTCAACTTTAAAAAATCCAGAATTGCCCATCTGACAGTCCTGTTCGTAGGATATGAATTATCAAGTGTAGCCTGGCTTACAATCTTCCAGAACTAGAAGAATTAAAAAATCTAGAATATGAAAAAACATATCCTCTGCCAATCGACATTCTGCCTTTACGACATTACGCCTGTGTAATTTATACAGACGGGCATGCTCAACCCCCCGTTTGGGGCGAACAGGCATACAACCCCACATGTGGGATTACAAAAGAAGTGTGGCACGGAGGTAAACTAAAACCTCTATTAACAAAAACACACTCAGTAGAAACTAATTCAGAACAACAAACTGAAATATTAGCTTTGAAAATGGCGCTAGATAATGCGGATCGCGAATTCCCGACACTTATAGTGTCAGATTCATATTACTGCGTCAAATCATATAACAAGGATTTGCAGACATGGATTCGAAACGGTTACAAAGATGACACAGATGCACCAATAAAGCAGAAACTGCTCTGGGAACAAATAGCTCTTTTACAAAAAGAACTACCAAAGACTCACGTGACACACTCACTGAGTCATCAGCGTGATGGCGTTCACGTTGCAGGGAATTCATTGGCTGAAACAGCCACAGCGGCAGCCACTAAATCGGCTCCCGTAGTTCGAAAAAAGCGTACATTAAAATACATTGACGGTGAAACAGTGCTGGCAGTGAAAACGTCATCAAAAGGCGACTGCTCAGCGTTACCGATCAACTATCCACTCAATTATACATACATAATCGATGCAAACTCCGTCCCTTTTGCTCGAATCCCTGGAGTGGGGGATAGGGTGATTCCAAACATGGACAGGAGAAACTTGTTAATCGCAGACGCACATATGGGCGAGGGTCTCAGACACCTCAAACTAGAAGATTCTCTGGAAGAATTACAATCACGGTACTGGTGGCCAGGCATGAGCCTGCGTCACACCATGTTTGTAAAAAACTGCCCAAACTGCAACAGAGATCGCAGTGGGGAGAAAAACAGTTTAATACCTCGTCGGTTTACTCCAGGAAAAATCAGGAGTAAAAAGGAAGGGTTGCGATTAACATATACAGGCTAGTTCCACTTATAATGTAGATCACCAGCACTCGGCTGACGTCTGGACTGTTATACAAAGATTTGCGAGTCTAAATTGCATATACGCTAAGAGCATGCTACGTTTGACCATTGTCTTCACTCTAGCCCAACAGCCTGAGGGGAAACATGACCAAATGAGCATAGCCCAGCGGGAATCTTCTCACTTCCTTCCTGAGGGTACGGGATGGTGTAAAGAAAAAACCAAGGCATAAAGCAATCTATAGCGGAAAGGATATTAGGTTCGGGAGCTGGGTGGGTCAAACATCTAATAAGTGTCCAACGTAGTCTAAATAACTTGCCAAGAAATTCTCTGAAGGGATTCAGTGCGTACGAATTATTATTTGGAACTAGGATGTTGATCTCTGACATTGATAGTCAGACTTCAGTGGTGAAAGAAAAAAGCTTTGATATCAAAGACCGTTTGGCTATTTTGCAGGACTTAAACAAAACAAGAAAAGACCTGAGCAACATAAAGTTGAAACAACAGCCAACAACCACTGAAGAACCACCACCTGTCCCAGCAAGACCTGTCTGGATTCCAAAAGTCGGGGATCTAGTCAGGGAAAAGATCGCGGTAAAGAAGGAATTTGGGCCTTCTTACAGAAAAGCAGTTCCTGTCTTGTCTGTCAACGGGACAAGATCAGTTGTACTACCGCCACTTGCTGGAAAAAAGGAGAACCGAGTTGTATCCATCGACCTGGTAAAACCACAACATGTGGCGGATAACAAACAGTAGGCTAAGTGGACTCCCAATAAGTAGCAGAACACCAAGGTTTGCTACCAGTACAGAGGTCCTAACGAAGAGGCTCATCACATTCGAAACGCCTACAGAAGAACAACAAGGACTATGCAACAATGCAATAGAACTCAGACCTCTGAAAACCCAAATAAAAACATTTAGCAGAGACACACCAATCTATAATGAAGTACCAAGTGAAAATGCAAGAAACAGTAATCCTGAAGCAATTGGAACAATTGACAGAACAGCATCCGGCTACTTCATAAACTTCGATGATTCCTCTGAAGGCTTCAGTGAATCAAAGACACAGCCATCATCAAAAACCTTTAAAGATAAAGCTAAAGAACTTTTGAAACAACTGAAAGAAACATATCTGATTTCCCCATGGATTGAATTTTGGGTGGGTTTTGGTGCATTTATCCTCATACTTTGGCTCATCATGATACTAACTTTGGGACGCTTCATTGAGGGAAAATATGCAAAAATGGACACAGCAAGTCAGAAAATCAACTTGATCCTCAAACCACACACATCTTCACACATCGAGAAAAGAGAACTTTCTTCAGTCAACTTCACAGCCAATCCGATACCGGGTGGGGTAGCCTGGGACAACACTGACTATGAAATTTATGGTCCGGTCGAAATCCTGAAATATCCGCACCAAATTAAGATCTCCTTGAGTGACTTTGTAAAACCAAGCTCATTTGCTGATGATTGGGACTTCGAAAGCATTAATAATATGATGTCTGACTTAGTAATGTCTGCTAAATTTACCAAACATGATTATTTGCAGGGTTCTACAAATTATGATAGTATGTACTGTTATAACCACTATGGTAACCATTTTTTACATAGATCTGCACAACCTAGAAATGTTTTAAATTATAATCAATGGGAACATTGTGCAACCCCTCCAAAAGGAAGCTCAAGGACATTCTATGACAAATATTCATACTTTTCAGGTTTTAACACAAGTAATGCTGAAGCATTCTATTTTAAATTGTCAAACAAGACAGGGACAAAGACCATGATAACCAACACAAAATTGATATATTCAGACTCATTTTTTGAACAAATGAATACTTTTGGTTTTGATTATTGGGACAAAAATGTTGAATTGAAAAGTGTTTGGGGTACAAAAGAATGGCAAGTGCAGGGTATAGAATCTTTGTTTAGAGCCTGCATGATCCCAGAACAAATGATATTTTTAAATGACACTGTTGAACAAACTACCTGTCTTGGCCTAGCCAAAATCAAAGACTTAAATAAACTGTCTATTCCAAAGCCAACAATGCTCAGCAATAGCTCTACAGATGAAGAGATAGACGTAAATTATGTATTAAACCAAAACAGAACACATCCTGATTGGAAACAATGGTTGATCTGGCCCACAGATACTAATAACTGTCAAGACAGATTCCTGAACAAAACACAGGGGTTCAAAATGACCAGGCCAGACCCTAGATATCCCCAAAGACATCACCCAGGGATAATAACCACCTACAGTGTGGGCAAATTATGCCTTCAGTGGCTACAAACTTTCACACTGGCAGAAATTAAACAACACCTAACTTTACTTACTGATGGTGCTGACTTGCGTGATTTCATTATGGGACCGCGCAAACAGCGTCAAAAACGTTTCATAGCAGCCTCTGTATATGCAGCATACAATGAGGCCTGGAAGGTTACTCAAATTGAAACAGCAGAGAGAATACGGGAAATTGACCGTATTAATTTGGAAAAATAACTTTCTGTAGTGGACGATGGGTTAATGACTCTGTCCTCCAGAATTTCTGATACCAATGGTGTCTCAAAGGTATTTAAGACAGTATTTTCGATGGCATTAACACCATTCAAAGCCATACTGGGTATTTTTCCAGATTTCGTCCATTCGATTTTTGGCAGACTTCCCCTGATCTTGGGACTAATTGCAGGAATCCTATTCTTAGTCCTTATTTTTCGTTATGGCAACCCATGTCACAGACAAAACTCTTGCGACAAGGGAAGAAACAATCCTAGCCATTGGATACCGGGACCGGATATCAAAAATCCTGGGACTCTCCCGGCTTAGAGACCTGAACATGACTTGGTTTCTATCATTTCGACCAATGTGGCAAAGATGTGTTTTACCTGTATTAAGGTGTCTGCTATGCGGACAAGAATGCGTGTTAGACACCTGTCTGACGCTACAATCGGATGCGCCAATGGATGCAGAAACATTGTTGAGCCCGATCAAGGTTCATGCTTTGTGCTGCCCTCAAAGGCTACCAATCCTGATGACGGCATTCGTGGAAGCTTCACCACTACGATTGATGGGTAGTGAAGTTCAAGATGAAAGCAGCATCGATCAGGTACGACCTTCTGTCAGCAATGCGAATCAGAATGTCAATGGAGACAATCATGCGCACGAATGCATGATTACACCTATATCCGAGTTAGTGGAACTTTCCCAGGAAGCTGTTGACAGTTTTTTCGAAAGCCTAAATGATATGATGTTCTCGCCAGAACAGAAATAGAGACTTTTGAACAAGCTCGCACACGGCGTTCCCTGAATTCGGCCTTCAACTTTATAAATAAAGTCACATGAACAATTTTCCCTCCAGTTCACGGACAGCAATTTTTCAGCAGCCCCAGAATATTTTTGCATATTTTTCGGGACACTATCTTCTGCTTAAAGTAAGAACTATTCTTAGAGAACTAAGGTTTCTAAATTTTAGATAGCTTATAGACATTAGCTGCCCGCTGGTATGTTCATTGTTATTATATTCTGTGATGAAATGGTCTCGAACTTTTCTTCTGTATTAAGAGCCATTTCATGTGTAATTCTCATATACAAAATAGCAATAATGTATACAAATGCGATTACTTTGGCATTATTCTACAGCTTGAGTGCATACAATACATATGACTGCAATTTTTCCGTATATTTGAAAATTTCAAAATGCATTTATGTATTTTGGGGTGGTAAGGTATACACTATACTCTATAGTATGTTGTACTATGTTATACTATGCAGAGATTAGTAAATATGACCATAGTTAGCGTGGAGTGGGTGTGATGTATTCCTATAGGTTCTGAATCGATCCCCCTATTCCTGACCCTATTCTGGTTAAACAAACCAACAAGTTAACTAGCAGTCAGCCCATGAGGCAGAAAACCCCCATGATGCAGATACCGTTATCTGACGCAGTCACACTACGGCACAGGAACGTGTTATCTGATTAGGTCATAACGCTTGCGATCTAATTAGACAAGCGATATTCCTCCAGCCCCTGATAAGGCATACGGAGTTCTCATAACAAATCAAACCTATGACAACCTGGGCAAAACCCTGCGGCCATTGTTTTGATTTCACCGAGAACTTCAGTAAAAGAATGTGCCAACGAGCAAGTCGTATGACATCTTTATTGACGTATCTATGTCCATCCTTACGTCAATCTCGGCACCTTAAAGGTATAAATATTACCGATATTGCCCTATGCAAACACACGCGTGGTGACGAGACGGAGCAGCCATACTTGCCGAAGCGAAGAGCAGAGCAGACCCCGCTGGCGCAGCCCCGCCTTCCTGACGCGCTGAGAGAAGCTGCTTTCTCCTGCCGAGAAATCCAGCACCGGCGTTTCTAGGTAGCCCTCGCAGGCAGCCTGGAATATCGAGACCAGAGACGAGAGATACCATCCCTCATTCAACCTAGATTCCAGGTACAGAACTGAATAACCCCTCACAGAGAATTCTTTAGTTATTCACTTGGCAAAAACAAACTTAACTTAAACTGTAACTTTGTATTCCCGCCCACGTATTAGACTTAGGTCAGGTACACGGGGTAGGCGTATTTAGAAACACCAGTTGAGTACGTTAGTCAAATGTATATGTGTATGTAATATATTTTATTCATTTTAAACATCTTATGGCTTAGAAACCATATCAATGTTTTTACAGTATTATTTTATACTATTGCTTTTAATGTATGCACTTTACTTAACTATAAGTATTGCAATAATATCGATCCATTTCTCTTGTATGAGAAAAGAGACTGATCAATAAATAACACCTTTTTATTGAACACGCCCGTCTCTTCCTTTTCTCTACAATCTGATGAGACTAAGAATGCACGTACTGACTGAGTAAAATAAATTGCCTTTTGTTCACACGACTCTCGAGATATACTCTTGATTAGGGGAGAGCAAAGTTGTCATGTTCTATGGTTGTCAGAAACTAAATCCCTTCTTGTCTAATCAGGGAAGTTAAGTCCTCCTTGAACATTCGAGAAAGTTTCTAGTGAACTCTGAGCTAAGCTGGCAAACCCAAAACTTTAAGTCTAGTATCGACAGTAGTAGACCTAGTTAACGTCTGGTCTAGGCCTTTACTGCTGTAGGTATTATTCCAATGCGCAGAGCCTATTGGGATGATAGGAACTACACTACAGCCCTTTCATCAAGCACAAGCTAGAGCATCTACATTCGTACCATTGCCTGCAGGACACATGCGGCTAAATAGAGCATTACCTTTGGGCCCTTGGATAATGTCTCTTCTGGCCCTCCTTTTCCTCCACTCACGGGGGCCTCTCTAAGATCTTTACTTGTGTTCCTGTTTTGTGCAGATATTAATGATTGTGCAGCCTCAGCTTTTCTAATTAAAAGGATGGAGATAGAAACATGCAACAGCAGACTAAACTTTATAGCAGGTAAACATTTGCAACATTACAGCGCCAAGAGACCACCCGGTCTATGTGCACTATATAAATGCTTATAGCATACCATAACATAACATAACTTCACATACAATTACGTAACATTGAAGTCTAGGTTAAACTACCTTTTTTAAAGGAGAACATACTATTTAAAATTGTCTCTGTGTTAATTTTGAGATCCTTTGTTGAAATTGGTTTTCTAATACTTACTTCAGTGTTTCACTTCTCTCTTGAATACTCTCTTTCCTTTGCTTACAATTCTTATGAAGAGATTCACTCCAAATAGGCATCATGTGTTGGATTTCACAAATGCACTGTTTCCTTTCCAGGGGCATCAGCCAAAGTCCCTTCAAATGAGCATGCTCCTAGTAGCAAATGTGTGTGCTTCACCCCTTGCTGTTCTGGACTGCATCATGTTTTGGATAGAACACATTGTAATATTCATGGCTGGCTGTAATAACTTCATTACAGTTGGCAAGTTATATCCTGATTGCAGTGTAGAGCTGAAATCCCACAGTGTACTCCAGTTCAAACATTACACTTGGAACGTATTATTTTTGTATTGTGAGAGCAGCATCTTCAGCATCGGGCTGTTCACAGCAATGTTTCTTCTTTATTTTGACTAGAGTGTGATTTAAAAAATCAGCTTGCACTACTTCTACATGCACTACATGCAATCCTGTATGTAATATGCTTATTATATACCACATAACAACAAGATAGCTCAGTCCACACGTAGGAGTCAGGGGGTAAGATTTATTTTTCTGAATGCAGTCCCACACGTTTTTTTGAAAGGGTCAAAATGTATGGAGCCACATTTACTATTCTAACTCCTGTTTCAGATTTTTTTTTTAAAGTACATAAAAGGGAATTGGAGTAATATAACACTTTCACAGATCCTAATAATGACTATCATATATCATTGTCCACACCCACCCCTTGCTACTCACGCGTTTTTCTTTCATCCTCGTCAACTGCGAACTAGACACCTGCACTAAATTCAGTTACTAGTTTTAATTCATGGCTCTATTGGCCACTACAGCTTTACATGCCATAGCGTGGTTCTTCCACATCTGTCGCGGAATCCCGTTTATATATCTGCATGACCAATAGTTTCTCTGCCGCTTCCATATTTCTTATCTTTTTGTTTACTATTGCTATTATCCTTTTTCTATCGGCACATTCTTGCAGGAGTCACAACTGGACACATGGGCCTCCGCATTATCTTGTTTACTTGTTGTACAGACCATTCTCACTCTGCATGGTTAGCCGGTAATCCATATGTACTCTCTACTGTTTTTTAATTTTCTATACCATATTAGAAAATTTCTTTTGTCATGCAAAGGTTTTTTAAGATCACATCTCTCGCCGTAGTCACAACTGAACAACTGTGCATGTTCTTGCTGACGTGTTGTAAATGCTATGCCTATTCTTTCGCAATTCTTGACAGGTTCCCTTGTGTTTCTCACCCCAACAGGCATTTTGGTTAATACCAGGCATTTCATATTGTTAGTCCTGATGATGATCCCTTTATGTAATGAGCTTGGGATCGAAACGTCGTCGACAAACTAAATAGTGCCACTGTCTTGCATTGTGTATGATTAATGTGGTAACTATGTTGGTTAGCTTGCCTTACTATGTGATTAGTTCAAGCAACCAAAGCTCCAGTTTTGCCTGAAATTCTTTTATGTTTCATGTATTTTGTGTGTGTATTTCTTGTCTTTCTTATCGGGTGCAGGATTGCGTCCCGCTTCATTTTTTGTCACTTTTCATCTTTGCTAATTTTGATTACATTGCATATTAAAAACTCCCTGTCCGGCAGGACATCGAATGTTTATAGTACCCATCAAGGTCTATATGATATCTTTTTCTCCTTATTTTCTTTGTCTAAGGACCATTGTTCTATGAAATAATTGATACCCAGGGTCCTTGGTTACTCATAGGGTTCCCTTGTTTGTACCAAATATACATCCCCTAATAAATGCCACATTCCAAGCAATAAAATAAAAACCTTCTTTGAAAACATCTCAAACTGTATGATCCCCAATTTCATTTCAATTAATGCATATATAAATAATATTACAATTATTAAAATGACTAGCCAAAGAATGTGCAATGACAAAAAATTCAGTTTAACGAAATATTTAAATTTGAAGAACTACCCACTGAACAGGAAAACAACTCACAATCCCCAGAAAATAATTATCAAAGAAGATATGAATAGCTAGAAATATAATAATAAACATGCACATTGTTATATCAATTACATTTATATTAAATACCACAATATTTTAGTATACTTTAATCTGTAATATATACTGAACACAAAAAATTATTCTGATCTTGAATATCATGTCCTACAATATTTTTCCATTCTCAATATTTTTCATCACAATATTAGGGTACAGATAAATATAAAACTAAGGGGCATATTACCAACCAATAGAGATATTTTTTGTCTCTAACTTATTTAGAGACAAAAATTATCGCCGCAAATCGGCGATTTTTATCGCAGATAAACCTTGCTATTAGCAAGGTTTATCGCAAATGCGATAAAAAACGGCCGCAATGCATGAATATCGCTGAAAAGTCAGCGATATTCATGCATTATCGAGCAAATGCTCTTAGCCATGTTATCCACCTCCCATTGGATAACATGGCTAAGAACTACTCCTGGGCAAGTGTTAGCTTTTGGAGATATTCGCGCTTAGCGCGAATATCTCCAAAAGTTGGTAATAGGAGATAGCGATGTTAGCGACTGTTTTCAGTCGCTAACATCTTGGCACGCCCACTTTGCATGTCATTAGTGATAAATATCACTGACATGCAAAGCGGGGCCCAAGATGGTCACTATCTCCTATTAGCTGTCGCTAACTGGTGTTAGCGACAGCTTGGTAATAGGGAGATAATTTTATCTCCGCTTTCTTGGCTTTTAAAGCCAAAAAAGCAGAGATAAAGCCCCTTGATAATATACCCCTCAATATTCAGGTATCTTATTGTTTTTTGGGGTTTAGGAAGGATAAACTATTGCTACGGCTATACTCTATTTATCTACAAAGGAGTGAATCACTTTGGGGCTGATTACGATGTTGGTTGGATCTCACACCATGGCCTATTGGTTGCGAACCGACCGAAATCTGCCTCTGCGTTCCGCCTGCCACGTTATGATGCAGAGGTCAGACGCAGCATGCGGAAGGACCGACCGCTGCTGTTCAGAATGGCACAGTGGTCGGAATGCAATCTCTACAATAAGGGGGTTGCCTTCTCAGGCACAGGTGTAGGGATTACGATGTCCTTATTGGTTAACCTATCTATGATGGTCTGACCGCCATAGAAAGGCCGACAGAAACAGACTTTGGGTGCCCCTCCACGGCCTCTGCTATGGAGCCTGGGGGCACCTATGGTGACTTCCCCAAGATCCCTGCACCATGCGGCAGGTAGCGCAAGGTGCCTGCCACACGGCGCATGCATATTTTAAATGTGTATATTTAATATTTAGGATGGTGCTGCAACCTGCAGCACAAGCCTCAATAGAAAATATACACTTTTGGACCGCTGTGAAGGAGGTTGCATCACAATAGTGGAAGCGGAACTGCTGTCTACTTGTCGGGCGGTCCCGTTTCCTCTACGCCGCTCATCCAACAGACATCATTATCAGGGTCTTTTGTTCTTTCGCAATGCTTGCTCATGCTCATGTCATTCTTTGTATTCTTTCTTGTTGAGTGCAATTTACTTTTATAAAGGCAAAGAGTCAGGAATTCCTGGCGTTTGATTGGTTGAGCTGGCAGCTTTAGTGACTTACTTTTCTTGCTACTTCTCTGTATTTCTCTTGATTCCATATACTCTTTTCAATTGTTTGAAATTCATGGAAACAAATCGTATAAGCACGGTCTTCATTTGAGCCAGGCACTGTAATGTTTTAATAGCATTTACTGTTTGAATTTGTTTGGGGTTGGAGGAAAAGAAATCCTGTCTCTACAGACTTCATTAGAGTCAGAAAATGTATTGCTTGAAGGCAATAATGTTCGTTCAACAAACTTGTATTATTGTTCACATGTCCTATTCGAATGATTTATCGCATGGTATCTTTTGCTTCTGAAATTACATTTTAGAGGAGCATAGTATGCTAAAGTTGTTGAAAATATTAAGTAGTAGAGAAATTGAGAGACACCAAAAAAGCTGAGAATACTTAAAAGACGAAATAAGTGTATTATAAAGAGGAAATATATTTTTTCCAGCCTTCCATAAATTTTAAGAACTGCTGCATAGCCATGTCGTGGAACAACTTCAGGCATTGTTATTTTCAGCCAATTGAACTTTGCATTTTGGAACTTGTAGTTTTGCTTTTACCAGTACAACTATAGGCTTACATTGCTACTGGACAAAAAGCAGACAGTACCGACAATGTTACATTTACTATAGGGTATTTCAACATGTTGTGCCGCTTTGTATCTCATCACTGTGGAATTTTAGTTCGTGTACTGAACATCATCTACGCCATCTTGCAGACTCACGTATGAACATACACGACAGCCATTTTAGGTACCATGGTCTCCCTGTTCACGATCACCCGTCAGCCCATTTCCCTGACCCTGCAAGCATCCCCCATGCACCCTGACCGCCCCCGCTCTCACATGCACAAGTCATGAACCCTTCTCCTTCTGCATGACGCTTTCATGAATGAATCACACCCCGCGCCTGACCAGCACCTCCTCTCCTTCCATGAATACCCCTCTGTGGATAAACCCTTCCTCCACGCTCGATTGTCCACACCGATCCTTCCTTTCATGAATATCTCTCCTTTGATGACCCCTTCCTCTGAGCCCGATTGCCTGTACGAACCGCTGGTCATCCCTTAGCCTGAGGATACAGTTTATTGCCCACTACTGTATGCACTCGCCTCTCTTGAAAGGAGCCACTATTGATCATGACCTCCCCACCCCCTGAGATTCGATCAGGCGCACACATTCCAAAGGAATCGGCAGAACACTCAGCTGCGTGATAGCCCCCTCCCATTGTATGAGGGGTAAGGGCCTCTACCGTTGTCATGTGTTGGAATGGGCCGGAACTGGGGGGGTGCCGGGGATGTCATCCTCATACTTCACAATGTCTTTGTTGTAATAAAGAACGTTCACATGTCTTAAACCAGTGTATAAAAGACCAGGCCCCAGAGAGGCTGGGAGAGCACCTCGAGACGATACCTTGTTGTCCGATCTGACGTGTTCCAATCCGTCGGAATAAAACTTGTTTCCTGTCTTCCTGTCTCCAGCGCCTGCCTCTTTATTGGATAACTTCGTATGGTATTAGAGGCGTTTTACGCCGGGCAAATTTAACCTAGGAAACATCAACTAAATCGCCTGACCATTTTGAATTGATCTTTATCAATTGGCGTCCCAAACGCGGGGCCCATCAGCGACACGTGGATCCAGTGGGAGAGGTCCCAACGACAGAGTGAACGACTGCAACGATCGGGAGAGCTCCTGTCCGATAGACCCTCGTCTGACAGCCAATCATCTGGACTTCACTGATTCCGAGCACACCTCTCCCGAGTGATCTACGGTCCTGACTGGGAACCACCAGGAGTGCCGCGATAGCAACAGAGAGTAGAGGACGATCGGGCGCTGGAAGCGGAAGACGAGAAACTGTCCATGCGGTCCGGGTAAGGTCGTGACACACGACAAATTGCGAAATTGATTGTTTGAAAATACTAGTATTACTCATTTTATTGTCTTGTGGTATATAAATAAATAATACCGGATCTAGGTTTTACTGGACATAGCAATAACAGATAGCTCAATAAATAAGAGTCAAGATTCGAGGTAGTAGGAGTTTGCAGGTTTAATACAGCATAAAGGACAGGAACAGGACAACCTGCACGGGAACAGGATGGCAGCGCTGCCGGGGGCAGGATCAGAATCGGCATAACATTTAATAACAGTGCACAAATATATATACTAAAACAGTTACATTACAATGAATTACAGTAGGCGGAGCAGTGGGTGTGGTCAATAGCAGTCGCGAAAGATAAGGGTGAAAATGGGTGTAACAGGGGCGTATACATAGACATGTGATGTAAACGTAACAGAATATGTCATAAATGGGGCGGAAACATGGAGGGGGCTACCTAAGGAGCCGGGACCTCTAACCTAATGGTGCGCGTAAACTGACAATGACGTGTTACTAGGAGAAGTTGGGGGCTATGAACTCTGTGCTAGGAGCAGAGACTGAAGTCTGGAGAGTCAGGGCGACATGTACCTAAACAGTATCTAGTATCTGATGTTTAGAGAACATGTTGATATAAACTAAGAGTCAGGAGGGGAGAGGCTAACGGACTCTAAGACTGGAGCATGCATTATTCTACATGTAGTGCGTGATGAAGAATATTAAATGACCATTAAATGCAGTATTTCTCTTACATGGAGACGTAAAGGCTAGACAATGACGGAAACTATTGATGCGATTCAGTAGCTTAGGAATGCAGAGAAGGGGGGCTGGACTGATAACTAGAATCATAACATACTCTTGGCAGACTCGTAGGCAGAGCCAGGCTGAGCCGGGCACTGTGAGGCAGGAAGTAAGTGAAGGGTCGAGGATACAGGTGGGGGCTGTATCGCTCCTCAGCGAGGCTCAGGAGACAGGAGCTGAATCTGGTGTCCGGGCCCTTTTGAGGCCTAGAAACGGGGACTTTACAATGAAATAACGTGCACACTGAGAAACGTGGCAACGTAACTTTACATAGGCCTGATACTCGTAGCTTTCACGAGAACTGGAAACTGGCATACTAGTGATGGACACAACTGTAATTGCGTCTTTAATCAAACATGGGGGATACATATGCATATTTAATCATGCACACATAACATAAGATGGAGGACACGTAGGGACACAGAACATGGCAAAATTTACTTTTCCACATTCCCTCCTTGTCACTACGTTTCCATCAGGAAACATCAATATTCATGATACCATCTATCATTTCATACAGTATCATTTGCTCGTCTCGAGTTTTCTTGGAACTGGATTTAGGACGGGACTTGGGACTAGGAACACATGATGTAGCACAAATGCCGCAAATCGCAGGGCCACATTGTAAACAGAGGCAGCAACTGAATATGATCGCTACTGCAATACCCAGAAATGACAATACTTTCCATCCCCAGGCGGAAATTATATTCCAGAACCAACCGGACCATGTCCAGGTGCCTGGATCTTGGTGTAACATATGGGCAATTTTATGGAGTCTGGTAATAGCTGAATAAACAGACGGCGCGTTATTAGGAATGAAAATGCAGCAACTAGATCCGATGACTCTACAGGCCCCGCCCCTATCGGCCAGTATGACGTCAAGGACGAGACGATTCTGGAGCACGACAATTCTCATAAAGGATTGTTCTTCGGTTAAGTTACCTAGAGCAGAAGTAGTCTCAATCACTACTGCTTCAAGTGTTCTGGTTAATCTACGTATCAGTTTACTATTTACAACAGTACCTAAGTAGGGGAAGACACCTTTATTGATATCTATGTATTGTTCTAGAGCAGTTTCAGTATAATCGACAATCGGGAGATTTCTCTTGTGTCTAGTATGTACTAGGTGGGAATTCCTATGATAGTCAGGTGGGGCTAGGAAAACTGGTGGCAGTAGGAAGGCAATGTAACATGTACCCTCCCAATCGAGGGGCAGACGAACATATGCGGTCTGACCACAAACAAAATAAGAATGACGTGAAGCTTTGAAAATAGATTTCCTACTGTCACTATACTTGACAATAGTAGTACAATCACTATGGCCTACATGTACGGAACCATTATTTCGGACACATAATTCACCTTTGACTGGTAGTACTGAAATAGCAGGTAAGTCTGGAGTAGAATCAGACTGAACATTCAGGACCATGAAATTCGAAGAATAATTACCTAGATTATAAACTTCATTCTCTAGATCTAACCCTGTTCTGTGGGGAAGACCTTGCTTGTCTGGGAAACATGTACTGTTCAGAAAAGACATATCTGTTGAGGATGACGTTAACGTGGACCATGCTCCACACGAACCATTATGTGAAAATGGATAAGGAAAGAGTGGCAGAACTCCCTTCGGTGTCTGGAAAGGGGGGAGTCGACCACACACCCAACAATTTGTGGCATTGTTGGTCTGGTGTGAATAATGTAACATGCGGATAAAAGAGTTATTACGCATAGCAAAACGATAAGAGAGTTCATGAGGAGGCAGATCACTAAACGTGTGCTCTACTGTAACATTAGCAGACTTATTTACATGAGAAACTGAAAAACACAAATAAAATGCATAACTGGTGCAGGAAATCATAATGCTGAAATATAGCAGAAAACATAAAATAATAGTGCAACTTCTAGAGTTCCCACTAACTCTCTCTCTGTGGGGGTCTATTATATACATGTCAGAAACCGGTCTAACCGTTTCACCTAGGGGAGGACTTAGACAATCAAACTGGCTGACTTATTTTACTAGACCTTAGTTTAAGCTTATACTCCTGTTGCGGAGTTTTCTCTAACAGGGAAGGGTTCGTAGCAATGTCTTTTGCGGGACAGTCCTTAAGAATAGTACTTTGGCAGTCTTTAAGATCCTCGGAAATGTTCTTTGAAACAGGTTTCAATCCAAAAAATCTTTTCACATGTGACAAATGGATCCAGCCCTTCCTGCCTTCCAGCTTGACGGCAGTACGGGTGGCCAGGAGGACCTGTCGGGGTTCCTTCCAGCGGGGCTCCAGCGGACTTGAACGATCAAAGTTCCTGACCAAAACCATGCATCCGGGAACGATTTCATGCGGTGCCACCTCGGTATTGTCTGGAAATGCGGCAGCAACCTGTGAACGACAAGAGTTGAGGGCAGACATCAAGGAAGCTAGGTAATCTGTCAGCATATTACTTGAAACATCGGTAATACTTCGAGGTCTAGGTGTACCCCACATGTTAGGGGGGCGGCCGAATACGACCTCATAAGGGGACAGACCTGATCTGGAATGTGCGACCATGCGCATATAAAACAAGGCAACTGGCAGAGCTACTAGCCAGTCCACACCTTTCTCTTTACATACTTTTGCAATTCGGATTTTCAGGGTCTGATTATGTCTCTCTACGAGACCGGCTGCTTCTGGATGGCGTACACAATGGAACTTCCACTGGTACCCTAACAAAAGGGAAACATGTTTCATCAACTCGGATGAGAATGGCTGGCCGTTGTCAGAATATACGACTCTAGGGAGTCCGTAGCGGGGGAAGAATTCACGAACCAACTGCTTGGCAGTGGTCGCGGCTGTGTAATCTGGGACTGGATATGCCTCTGTCCACCTGGACAAAGCGCATACCACTACAAGGACATACTTGAAACCTCGACATCGCTCCATCTGAATATAATCCATCTGGAGGACTTCAAAAGGGTGGTCAGGGGGCTGGAATCCACCTTGTTCCACCGGGACACTTTTACCTGGATTAAACTGGCAACATATCATACAGGTACGGACTTTCTGCTTGGCTGCAGCTCGTAAATGCTTGTTGAACCAAATGTTCTGGATACTATCTAACATAGCTTTTTCTCCTAAATGTGCTGGACTATGTGCGGTATTGATAATGACTTGAACCATAGAATCGGGGAGAAACCATGTGGCTTTACCCTTCGTTACCCATCCCTGATCTGTCTGGACCCCTCCTTGTTCGGACCATTTCTTGATTTCCTCGGGAGTAGCATGTAACTGGATATCTATGACATCTTGAGTGGGGTCCTTAACTGTCATACAGGTAGTTGGATCTGGAGTGTATGTCGGTGTCTTATTAACTGGAACGTCTGGTGTCTGTGCTGTAAGCTTGGCTGTGCGATCTGCTAGATCATTACCTTGAGAAATAGTGTCAGTAACTTTCGTATGTGCTTTGCATTTCATGATAGCAATGGATGTCGGTAAGTGTATGGCATCTAACAGAGCTTGAATAAGGAGACCATGCTGAATCTTGGTTCCATGAGAAGTCATGAAACCTCTCTCCTGCCAGAGCACTCCAAAGTCGTGTACGACTCCAAATGCGTAACGTGAATCTGTGTAAACATTAACTTTCAGGTTCTTGGCGTGTATGCAGGCTTGAGTCAGAGCAACTAGCTCTGCTGCTTGAGCAGACAGGGTGTCAATACGATGTGTTTCAATAACTTCAGTGTCAGTAGTCACTGCATACGCGGCTACTAGTTCTCCTGTACTTGTTCTCATACATGAACCATCCACATAAAGTGTCAGGTCGGGATCTGGTAATGGAATATCTGTCAAGTCTTGTCTTGGCTTAGTCATAATGTTAACTACTTCCACACAGTCGTGCGTGGCAGGATTTGAATTAACTGACGGTAACAGTGTAGCAGGATTTAGAACGTTGCAGCGTCTGATTTCTATGTGTGGCTGGAACTGTGTCAATTCATAACCTGTTAAACGTGCAATTGTCAAGTGCTGAGTCTGTGTTCGGTTTAAAAGAACTTCCACGGAGTGTGGAACTTGTACTGTCAAGGAATGTCCTAATACTATGGAATCACTTTGTCTGATAGCTAGTGCTGTGGCTGCAACTGACTTGAGGCACGCAGGCAGAGCCTGGGCTACAGGATCTAATGTGCTCGAAAAATAAGCACAGGGCTTGTATTGTCCTGCTTGATCTTGTGTGAGAACAGATAATGCTGTACCTTCGCGTTCAGTGACAAAAAGTGTAAAAGGCTTACTGTAGTTCGGTGTTGCTAGAACTGGAGCTTGGCATAGAGCCTTCTTTAACTCATTAAAACTAAATGTATGTTCAGATGTCCAAGGGAGGACAGTCGATACGGCTGCCTCCTGTGTCGTTAACTGTATCAGTGGTTTAGCTAGAAATGCATACTGAGGAATCCATTGTCTGCAGTAAGAAGTGAGGCCAATAAAAGCACGTACCTCCTTCTGGGTCTTGGGCTGAGGAAGACTCGCTATTAACTGGATACGGTCGGGTGTCAACTGCCTACCCCTCTTGGACAGTAAGTGGCCTAAATAGATCACTTGCTGGACACAGAATTGAAGCTTAGAAGGGGACACCTTGTGCCCCATCTCGGCAAGGAAATACAAGACTGTAAGGGATGCTCGCTCGCAAGCACGTTCAGAACGGGCTGTGATCAGTAGATCATCGACATACTGGAGCAGGGCAGTGTCAGTTGGCATGTGAATATTGTCTAGTTGTCTCTTAAGTGCTTGACTGTAAATACTAGGACTTTCTGTGAAACCTTGAGGAGCGCGTGTGAACATATAGCTCCTTCCATTTAAACAAAATCCGAAAAGAAACTGGCTGTCTGGATGAATGGGGACACTGAAGAACGCGTTCTTGAGGTCTATGACTGTAAAAAATGAGGCTTCAGAATCAATGGCTGTCAATAGGGAAGAGATATCTGGGACAACTGGGTACTGGGGAATAATACATTTATTAAGCTCTCGGAGATCAATCACTAATCGATATACTGGGGGTGCATTTGGATCAGTACGTTTCATGACTGGAATGATCGGAGAATTACATACATTGGAGTCAGTTTCTACAACTACTCCTTGAGCGATGAGCTCGTCAATAATTTTGGATAAGGCTGCTACAGCCTCAGGTGGCAATCTGTACTGCCTGATTCGTGGTAACACTACACCTGGCTTGAGAGTCACACGATGGGGTGTGATTTGCATATAACCAACATCAGTAGGACCTTGTGCCCATAAATGCTGCGGAACATTGGACAATCTTGGATCAAAATCTCGTAATACATAGTGACCCTTGAAGTCACGTAGGAACAATCGTATTCCCTCGGGGGAGCAGCATATGACTGCACCTAATTCTTTCAGTGTCTTAATGCCTAACAGATTTTCTGGACATGACTTCGTAAGTAACAGATCAGTAGTGCGGGACAATGGACCTACTTCTAGAGTAACTGGCTTAGATATCTCGTTTATAATAGGCTTTCCTGAAAATCCAAGGGAAACATTTCTTGAGCCTGAGAGCGGAGCCCCTGGAACTTCGGCGTGACTGATGGTGGTCCTACTTGCCCCTGTATCAATCAAAAACTTTCTGTCTTTCCCTAATACTTGACTATGAACATAGGGACCCTCTTGATCTACAGGTATCTCGATGAGAGGCAAGCCTACCTCCCTCTCTAGGCTGTTTCATGAATATGGCTGATACTCTGGATACTCAGACTGCGCATACTGGTACATCTGCTGTGTAACATGCTGTGTTGCAGCAATAGGCTGCGGTACTGGAACTGTCTGTTGTGCATTCTGTGGCTGAGAAGTCTGTGAAACTTGTTCTTGTCTAGGCGGATGTGGTCTTTCTTTAGTTTTACCGGTAGCTATATTGTGTTTCAGAACTGCACACTCGTTTATGAAATGACCTGGCTGTTTACAATAATTGCATGTCCCTTTAACGGGAGCTGTAGGATGACTGGCTTGATTCGTACCCCTCTTCTGACTGTCTTGTGGAATAGATTGTGCAACTAGTACTTTCATTTTCGTGTCTTTCATACGTTTTCTTTCATGATCTTGCTCTTCTCTGATTCTATTCTGGTGGTATTGGAGCATCTGTAACATCTGGGACGGGGTATTAGCTTGCCAGGTACTTTCGACTTTCAAAACTCGATTCTTAACTTGTGGACTTGAATTCTCGACTAATTTAGTAACAAAAAGATGAGGGTATGACTCGCTACTTGTCTTGAGGCCACTGTTTATACTAAAACATTTCTCGAATCTAGAATAAAAATCACTAGTGTCTTCGTCTTGTTTCTGTTTACAGGCTGAGATTGCATCCCAGTCTTCCTTTTTAGTGGCTAATAATCTTGGCAAAACTTGTATTAACAGTTCTGGTAATTCTTTACATTTCTCTCCTAGACCGGTACCTGGTACTCGTATCTTATCTTCGGCTTCTAGAACTGCCCAATCGATCTTTTTCTCTCCCACCTCCCAATCTTTTTCCTTGAGTTTTTCGTATACCCCTGCGGGCAACAGGACTTTTAACATTTTAATTATATCTGGATACGTGTATTCTCCCATACGGAGCATGTCTTTTAATTCTCGGTGGAACCCTGCTGGATCTTTATCATGACAGGGAATTAACTTTTTCATCTCTAAGAGTTCCATCTTTGTAATCGGAGTGTAAACAAACACTCGTTGCATTTCACCATCTGTTGTCCTAACTGGGTGTACTTCTCGTAACGGATTCTGTCTGTCTATGTAAAACGGTTTACTTTCTGGAGGTGAGACATGAACAAAATGCGGGTTCAAAAACGTTCTATATTTGTGGCGCTGTTCTAGAATGACACTAATTAAATCGGTACCTAAACCTTTCCATCTATACTGGAGTAACTCGTTCAGGACATCGTGTAACGGACCTGGATCAGAATGTTGACCCTCATACAATGTAATGAGGTGCTGGATCATATACATACCCACCAGTCGCTGCTCGGCTGGGGGCAATTTCAGGAACATTTGTGCCACTATTTCGTCTGGAAAAGTGGTAGAATCAGTAATCCATCGGACTGCTGATCGGGCTAGTTCTTGTTCATGCATAGTACTTAATTCACTGTAACCGATTCGTGATTTCAGAATATGATCGGTAGCTTGAAATACTTGTTCCAGAGAACCTTGTTCTGGTGCTAGATGATGTAAAACTGACTTGTGTTCTAGGCGCAAATGGCGATCTGGAAATCTAGATTTTCCTACATACGCTATTCTAGTGGGATTCTCGTCCTCTACCTCTTCAGTAGAGTCATTTTCTTTCTCGCTTACTTGTGCTGCTTTACGTTGTTCGTGTAACTTTAGTATTTCCTTACGAATTTTCTTGTACATACTCTCTATACTACTGATAGTCTTGTGTTTACCCTCGGCTATATTATCACTCCACCTTGTCAGGATTTTCATTTCGGCCTGATCTTTAGTCGGGTAATCTTGTTCTCTTATTAGACAATTAATCAGAAACTTTAATATCATGAGCTGGATCTCAGCTTTCCTTTGAGACATGGCTTCGCCAATACTTTCTGGATCATCCCCTGTACGGATGAAACGATATATTCTGTCTAGATCTCCTTTCATATCTGGTAGGGTGTCTAAATACCCGGTCACCCGTCTTACACGGATGGAATATATTACTGTACTATCATCACCTGCAACTGGATCATAGCGGCATTCAGTGAGAGCTCGTCGGATTTCTGCAACGGACTTAAATTTGGGCGTACGCTGTAACGCACATTCATGTAACTCGGCCAACGTTCTACGTTGGTGCGGTGGCGGGGTACCAGGAGGACCTCCTCCTGCGGCCCCTAAACTGGAATCGTCGACTGATACTCTTCGTACCAGCGCGGCGGGAAATTGTAATGTAGGCTGGACCGGGGGTACCGTAGCAGGTACTGCAAGAGGTGCCCCGGTGTCTGGGGGAGCAGGAATTGCCTGATTTACAGGGACTGGCGGAACAGGATTTGCATATTCCGGGACTGTGTCGTCCAAATAGGACGAGATGAAAATATCAGCTGCGGTCGGTTTGTGACGTAGCTTAGTCGGAACTAGTGGTGGCGGAAAATTACTGGATGCCTCCGGGGTTGCTTTTGGCAAGCCCTCGGCAAGAAGAGGATACATACCCTTGATGAGGGCATGCCTCTGTCTGTCTGACTGTTCTGTTTTAACTCGTTCACCTATCTCGATTAGTTCCCTTCCCTGGGCTCGTTCCAAGGATTCTCTACTTAGTTCTGACTTTCTGATTTCTTTTTCGGTTCTTTTATGAGATTCTTTGCGCCATAACTCGATGGCATCTTTCTGTGACTGTCTGGCTTTCTTTTTCCATAATGCTTCTTCTACTCTCATGATGCACTCGGCATCCCACGTACCTGATACGAGCCATCTATACTTTTCCTCTAACTCTTTGGTATACTCTACCCATAAATCTAGATATAATATGGCACTTATGCCATGCTTCTGATACATAAAATGACCTGGACTGTCCCTAGGCGGGACAGGAACTGCTGCTTCTAGCAGACCTTTTCTAGTTTTTAACTGACGTAATTTCGAGAATAAGGGCATGACTGAACTGTAATCTAGACACAATACAATACACAATGAACACGATAATTACTTCACATTCATACCACGACATTAAAATACATGAAGAATATTTAAAATAACAGTTCGAACAGAATACTACCTGGAATACTGAAAACAGAATACATGAATTTTCTCGAGAACAGAACTGACTAGAACAGAAACTAGATGCACTGCTGAAACAGTACGAAACTTACCGGTCTCATAAAGAGACACGTCAGGACCCGCATCCACCGAAGTGGACACTTCGTTTTGGGTCTGTGTACCACCAACCCACGGACCAGAGTCAATTAGATTGACCCTGTCTAGATACTACCCCAGCAATGGTACTCACCGGGCAGCAAGAACGGAAGGCCTCGGACTGGACTGGACTGCTTCGACGCCGGACGGACGAACTTCGAACTTCTGTTACGGGTGGGCCTCCGGATACCTCGGACCTTGGACTCTCGGCTTGGGCTCTGGTCGGGACTCGCCGCGTTCCTCCACCGCCTCGTCTGGATGCTGGACCGCCACCTCCGTCTCCTCCGTGGGCCTGAGGGATACTTGAAGCAGAAATATCTGCACGTGCACGGTATGGTTCCGTCACGGCTGCAGAGGGTCAGGGGGCCGGCGTGGCTTCACCGGCGCGTGGGGAAAGGGCAAGTCCCTGTTCGGGCGCCATTATGTGGTATATAAATAAATAATACCGGATCTAGGTTTTACTGGACATAGCAATAACAGATAGCTCAATAAATAAGAGTCAAGATTCGAGGTAGTAGGAGTTTGCAGGTTTAATACAGCATAAAGGACAGGAACAGGACAACCTGCACGGGAACAGGATGGCAGCGCTGCCGGGGGCAGGATCAGAATCGGCATAACATTTAATAACAGTGCACAAATATATATACTAAAACAGTTACATTACAATGAATTACAGTAGGCGGAGCAGTGGGTGTGGTCAATAGCAGTCGCGAAAGATAAGGGTGAAAATGGGTGTAACAGGGGCGTATACATAGACATGTGATGTAAACGTAACAGAATATGTCATAAATGGGGCGGAAACATGGAGGGGGCTACCTAAGGAGCCGGGACCTCTAACCTAATGGTGCGCGTAAACTGACAATGACGTGTTACTAGGAGAAGCTGGGGGCTATGAACTCTGTGCTAGGAGCAGAGACTGAAGTCTGGAGAGTCAGGGCGACATGTACCTAAACAGTATCTAGTATCTGATGTTTAGAGAACATGTTGATATAAACTAAGAGTCAGGAGGGGAGAGGCTAACGGACTCTAAGACTGGAGCATGCATTATTCTACATGTAGTGCGTGATGAAGAATATTAAATGACCATTAAATGCAGTATTTCTCTTACATGGAGACGTAAAGGCTAGACAATGACGGAAACTATTGATGCGATTCAGTAGCTTAGGAATGCAGAAAAGGGGGGCTGGACTGATAACTAGAATCATAACATACTCTTGGCAGACTCGTAGGCAGAGCCAGGCTGAGCCGGGCACTGTGAGGCAGGAAGTAAGTGAAGGGTCGAGGATACAGGTGGGGGCTGTATCGCTCCTCAGCGAGGCTCAGGAGACAGGAGCTGAATCTGGTGTCCGGGCCCTTTTGAGGCCTAGAAACGGGGACTTTACAATGAAATAACGTGCACACTGAGAAACGTGGCAACGTAACTTTACATAGGCCTGATACTCGTAGCTTTCACGAGAACTGGAAACTGGCATACTAGTGATGGACACAACTGTAATTGCGTCTTTAATCAAACATGGGGGATACATATGCATATTTAATCATGCACACATAACATAAGATGGAGGACACGTAGGGACACAGAACATTGCAAAATTTACTTTTCCACATTCTCTGAGAGATTCTCTATTTGCAAACAAGCACAGAGTCGCCATACTCTGTTTAGTCTTTGCAGATAGTGAAGGGTAGGTAACGCAGACTTTTGTCCCTCATTGTAATCTGCCGTGCCTATTTTTCTCCCCATTGATTGATTGTTTGAATCGAGCATTGAGTTGTTCGAAGTTGGTTCTCTTAAGGATCTTCTCTGCTTACAAATGGGGAAGAATAGGAATATTCTCTCTCCCTTTGTAGGAAGTGAAGGGTAGGTAACGCAGGCTTTTGCCCCCATTGTAACCCGTCGTGCCTACTTCATTCCTCATTGATTGATTGTTTATCCAAACATTGACTGTTTGGAATTGGTTGAATCTGGAGGTATTCTCTGTTTGCAAACAGCGTAGAATAGAATATTCTGTCCAGCCTTTGCAAGTAGTGAAAAGATAGGTAGTGCAGGCTTTTGCCCCCCATTGTAATCCGTCATGCCTATCTTCTCCCCATTGGTTAGTAGTTGGGTCAACCCGGACCGCTTATTAGAGATGGACCATCCAGCTCCATTGGAAGGCACCCCTAATAAGGACATGTTTACTAAGCAAGGACTAGTCGCTATAGCTTATAGTAAGTTATGGCATAAATATACAAAAAAGAATCCCGAAAGTCAGTGGCCACTGATAGGTTCTTTTGATGAAAATAAAATAAAAACGTTAGAAGCAGCTGTAAAAATAAATAAGGCAACGCCCACTATGCTCGATAGTATTGGCATGTGGCGCAAAGAAGCAGAACAGCGAAGGAAAAGAGAAGAAGCAAAAATAGTGAAAGAGTTACGAAAAGCAGCCCATCTGGCCGCAAACGAAATAGATGAAGAAATAAGAAGAAGAGAGGAAGTTAAACAAACACAAGAATCAGGACTGGCAGGCCAATGCCCTGTCAGGACCCCCCCTACGCTCTACCTGGAGATGCCCTCCAAACAGCGGGCAAATGACGAGTTACTGCTCGGTCCTCCAATTATCTACATGCCCCCTCCTTATGCTCCCTGCCAGCCTCTAGCACAACACTCACCAGTTCAGAGTGCAGTTGAGGGTAACCATAGCGCTAGTGCCCCGACTCTTAAAGCCTTCGCACCGGCCGCATTGGTAGCAACACCAGATGAACTCGAGACTGGCAAACAGCTAACAGCCAGACCAAATAGGTTGAGCAAAGATGAGCGGGATGGAATCGACAAGATAGCAAAAACATTGGTAGAACGGAAGGAGAGCGAAGAATATACGATGAATATTCACAACTCACATGCCGGTAGTCACAGACGGTATTTCATTCTGCGGTTCAGCTACCACACCCTGAACGCATACGAGGATAGGTACCAGAATAAGGGTCCTGCAAAACTGACGACTCTATATAGAAGGGTCGATGTTGGAGATGGGACTGAAAGCGATGTGACGGACCTCTTCATGCAAACGCTTGAGGTCTTCCGCCACCTCGCGGAACAGAAACCAGAGGTCAAGATCACAGTCCCTGAGACGATTGAGCCTTCATTAGTAGCAGCCAACACTATGATGCCTATCAGAGAAGCCGCCCCCTACTGGGTTCCCCCAAGAGGTCAGGGAACAAACGATGATATCAACCACGCAGATGCAAAGGGGAGGGTTGTGTATAATTGGGTTTACCAACCATGGGATCGGCAAGATATTTTAACTTTTAGGCAAACCCTGCCCGATTTAAGAAAGAACCCTACAGCATTTTATACCGAACTAGGCACAGCCTTGGGCTCAACTATAATGACTCTATCGGACATTGATTTGTTTTTCGGGTTGTGTCTGCCGGCCGAAGTGTGGAAGCAAATCCGGAAAGCCGACCACACTGATCTGTTCGGACACACCTGGAGACAACTCAATGAACTAGATGGGCAGCGAGAGCCCGGAAAGAAACCTGTAAAAGACATACTGGAACTCCCAGACAAAATAGTGCAGAAACTAAAGACATTGATCCCAGAGAAGAAGGTAGACTGGTCGGTAGTCACGGCTTGCCGTCAGAAACCCCAGGAAGACGTATCAGAATATTTCTCCCGATTTGAAACGGTGTTCTCCGACTACAGTGGCCAAGACATGACCACCGCAACCGGACAACACCTATTCGTGCAAAACTACGTAAAAGGGCTATCGCAAGAGGTCTCCCAAAAGTTACAGACGAGTGAGAGTAGTTGGGGAGCCTCCAAACCTGCAGCTATCCTTCAGATGGCTCAGTATTATGAACACCAAAAGAACGAGAACGAGAGGGCGAATGAGAAAAAGAAAAAGGACTTAAAGGAACGAGTGATGATTGCTCAATTACAGGGAGTGACTACAGGAAGAGAACGGTATAGGGGGAACTACCAGTCGAATGCCCCTAGGAATCCGCCCACTAGAGACCGCAACCCCACACCCGGTGCTCCACGAACTGACCTCGATGAGAACCAGTGTGCATTTTGCAAAGAATTTGGACATTGGAAGTCCCAATGCCCGGCCCTTCGGGAAATGATTAAAAATAAAGAGACAAGGGACATGACAAATGGCCCCAAAACTGGAGGGCAGGGGCGAGGGCAGGCCCACGACACCATCAATGACCGACCTGGCAGACCAAACACATTTGACCGCCCCCGACAGAATCAGTGCCAACAGTCCGACTACAACAATGCTCACGACTCTGCATAGGACTGCCAGGGGCAAGTGAGGGATCCAGTCGAGCTCTGGGTTGACCAGCAAGGTCCTTACGTCACTGCTAAGGTCCTGGGTACAAAGTCTCCATTCTTGGTAGACACTGGAGCGACACGTAGTGTATTATCAAAGCGACTGATTCCAAGGGCACCCTTGTCTGGCTCACACATTACATCGATAGGTTTCGATGGAACGCCCTCCACCAACCCCCTGTCTGAACCTATCTCCTTTGACCTAGGAGACAACCCCACTGACACAACATTTCTGCTCTCCTCCAACTCCCCTGACGCCATTATGGGTATTGATTTACTGAAACATTTCTGAGCTACTATTAGGTGTTCCCCGGATGGAATCCGAGTCATCCTGTACGACAACCCGAGCATGCCCAGACCCTACCCTGCAAGACATATGTACACCATAACAGATGCTGACCTATCCTCACTCGATACCCTACCCCTGTACCTATGGGCCAGAAACGATTCAGATGTAGGACGAATGATGATCGATCCTGTACACATAACTGTTCGACCAGATGCAATACTCCCGAAACTCCCACAGTACCGGATATCGCCCGAAGGCGAGAAGGCATTGGTAGCGATTATTCAGTCCTTGGTAGATGCAGGAGTGGTAGAGGAAGTGGTCAGTAATGTCTGCAATAGCCCTATCCTACCCATTGTTAAGAAGCAAGGTGAGGGAGATGAGAAAGCATACCGCTTCATCATCGACCTGCGGGAAGTCAACAAAGTGGTGGTACCACAATACCCCGTAGTCTCAGACATCGCCACCATTCTGACTCTCATCCCGTCCACCGCCACCACCTTCACCGTTATTGATCTTAAAAATGCATTTTTCTCTATCCCTATCCATCCAGACAGCCACTATCTCTTCGGCTTCACTTTAAAAAACCGTTTATACCGATTTTGTAGAGCTCCCCAGGGCTACACTGAAAGTCCCAGCATTTACAGCCAGGCCCTCAAAAGACAGCTGGACGCCGTCCAGCTACCAGATGGAGTGGTGTTGATCCAATACGTCGATGATATCCTTTTGGCGGCCGACACCACTCCACTTGCAATCACGGCCACTATCCAACTCTTACACTTTCTTGCGGAGAATGGCCACAAATTCTCCAAAAAGAAACTGCAGTTCTGCCAGCCCCAAGTAACATACCTAGGCCATCTCTTGTCCAAAGAAGGGAGGAAACTTACGCCCGACCGAATCCAAACCATCCTAGACACCCCCATTCCCAAAACACAGAAACAAGTCCGTTCATTAGTGGGCCTTACCTCTTTCTGCCGACAATGGTTACCGAATTTCAGTCTCATCATAAAACCCCTACTTTCCCTGTTGGCCAAAGATGTCCCTTTCCCACTCCCTTGGACTCCCGAATGCCAAGCATCCTTTAAGGAGTTGCAGGATGCCCTTTGCTCGGCACCCGTTCTAGGAACACCAGATTACTCCAAGCCCTTCTCCCTCTTCACTCACGAAAGGGAGGGATGCGCATTGTCTGTTCTAACTCAACCCATCGGCGCCAAACAACGCCCTTGTGCCTATTTTTCTGCCACTCTTGATCCAGTCGCCAGAGCTCTACCTGCCTGCCTTCGAGCAGTAGCCGCTGCTGCTGTCTCTATCCGCCAGAGTGAGGGAATTGTACTTTCGAACTTTCTCACGGTATTAGTACCCCATGCAGTTGACACCCTTTTGAACCAGACCAAGACTCAACACCTGACTAGTGCACGACTGACAGGGTACGAATTGACTCTACTTGCACCCCACATCACCCTGAAGAGATGCACGACATTGAATCCTGCTACACTGTTGCCCTTGCCTGAAAATGACCCCGATGTGCCCCCTATACACGACTGTGTGACCCTCACGGACGAACAGACCAGGAGTAGAATTGACCTCCGAGACGTTGCTTTTACAGACCCTGATGGAGAACTATGGGTAGATGGCTCTTGTATCAAACTCCCAAACGGCACCACTTCTGCTGCCTATGCGGTGACGACAGCTCAAACAGTAGTTGAAACAGCTCGCATCACACAACGATCCGCACAGGCAGCAGAGCTAATTGCCCTCACACGAGCATGTATCATAGCAGCGGGAACCACGGCAAACATTTACACGGACAGCCAGTATGCCTTCGGGGTGGTTCATCATTTTGGGCTCTTGTGGAGGGAAAGGGGATTCCTGACGTCCCACGGCACGCCCATCCTTCATGGAGATCTAGTCTCTGCCATAATTGAAGCAGTTCTCCTCCCCAAACGATTAGCAGTAATCAAATGCCAGGCACACAAGAAGGTGACGGACTTAGTTGGACAGGGAAACGCACTGGCCGACATCACTGCCCGAACCACAGCTGAGAATAGGGCAACGACACGCATGTATGTGACTAGGTCACAAGCAGAAAAATGGATTGACGCTAGGGAAACGATTAAGGACATCCAGTCGGCCAGCACACCTCACGAACTGACTGAGTGGGCACGGGTGGGTCTAAGGGACGATGAAGGCTGCTGGCGGACAAAAGACACGAACAAATGGTTGCTGCCTGATGCATACTTGATCCCCATACTGACCATGGCACACTCCCCTGCACACATAGGCTCTGCCCCCATGATTGAACTCATTTCCAAAGTCTGGCACAACAACAAGATCCCCGACTCAGCCAAACGCCTGGTCCAGCAGTGCCTTATTTGCCTGCAACACAACCCCGGGAAAGGAACTGTAGTACCCCGGGGAGGGTTTGGGATCCCCGACCACCCCTTTGAGGTCCTCCAGATGGATTACATCCAGCTAGAGAGGTGCCAAGGCTTGAAGTACGTATTAGTCATTGTATGTGCCTTCAGCAAATGGGTGGAGGCCTATCCGACCCGAGATAACACTGCCATGACTACTGCCGAAGTACTACTGAAGGAGTTTTTCCCTCGCTACGGCCTTTGTCGAATTTTATGGAGCGACAATGGCCCTCACTTCATAGCTGAAGTTATCCAACTGATCCTGAAGGGGTTGGGGGTAAAACAGAGATTCCATGCAGTCTTCCACCCCCAATCCGCTGGCCTGGTGGAGCGACACAACGCTACACTGAAACTGAAACTGTCAAAGATAGTGGCCACCACAGGACTTAAGTGGCCAGATGCCCTCCCACTGGCATTGCTATCGATGCGCTCCACTCCCACTAAGCACCACCTGACCCCCTACGAGGTTGTATTTGGGCGACCAATGAACCTCTGGACTGCCCCCAAACCGACCTCCATTCACAACGTCCCCGACGTCCTGCTGTCAGATTATTTATACAAGTTAACTAAAACACTGTCTGTCATTCATCAACAGGTGCAGCAGGCCATCCCCGATGCTTCCAGGGGTCCCGGTCACGATATCCAACCAGGAGAGTACGTCCTAGTCCGGAATTTTCAACGGGCGAAGAGTCTGGAACCCCGGTGGACGGGCCCCTGGCAAGTACTGATCACCACTCGGGCGGCTCTTCGAGTGGAGGGGAAGAAGCACTGGCTGCACGCACACCACTGCAAGAAGGTTTCCTAGACTCTGGCCACGACAGACAACGTCAGCACCCAAGAGGAGCTCCTGAACAAAGACCGACCATCACTGAACTGTTATCCTGATACCGAGGCACTTGAACTTGCAAAACACTCTGATCCCACTGTGCCATCCCGAGAAGGGTATTTCCTGCGTCGAAAGGAGGGAGCTTTGGCTAAGTAGGCCACTGACTAAGTTAAAAATCTCAGAACGGTGACCCAAAGCAACCAAGGGTTACCCAGAGAGAAACTAAACAAAGTCTGTGGTTCTGCCCACTACCGAGCACCTTGAAGATGAAGATGATGGAAGCGCCAGATAAGAAGATGATGGAAGCGCCAGATAAGAAGACGTCGGAAGCAACCGGAAATACCCACTACAGGAACCCAAAGACTGACATTTTGCACCAATCAAAGACAATCGCTTACTTCATCCTTTTCCTCTTTTGCCTCCTCCTCATGACCTCCTTCTGGATCTTGGAGGACAGCACACCCGCTCACCAGACATTGCTGGCCACTGTACAGCCAATCACCGTGAAAGAGCATCATTTGATCCCCCTTTCGCCTCAGCTCCGAGAGAGGCGTAGGGAGTTCTGGAACAATTCCTTCGTGCAACTGCTGCACCAGCACAGCCTTGCTACAAATGCCACGAACTGCTGGATCTGCGGGTTGCTCCCGCATGCCACTGAACACTTTATACCTTTCATCCCTTCTCCTTTCTCAGTTCACGGCTCCTGCCTCGCCTGGTTGATCCTCTTGCAGGAGAGCAACAAGGACAACGCCGCTTCTGGTCAGACAGTGTCACACTTCTACTATGGGTTCTGGCTGAACAAAACAGGAAGAACGTCTGCCCCCATTTGTCCAGCGGTCTCAGGTTCCGCCTTCCTTATGAACATTCCTGCCAAAGAAAGAGTCGAAATGCAAGTACTCCACAATCCAGCCAGACCCACCTTCTCCCACCTGCGGAAGCAAACAGCTGCCACCCTGACCGTGGCTCTGTCTGTCATCAACGTCACAGGACTTGTGTGTCTTGAAGGCCAGGGAACACAGCTGGTGGGTCACAGTTCCTGCCGCACCACCAGAACACTGGTCTCAGTTGATCCTCCTTCCTTTGTTGCTTCTCCGAATATGTATTTTGTTTGTGGCACCAAAGCTTACACCTGGCTCCCGAAAGGTTGGAGGGGTACGTGCTACATCGCCTTCATTCTTCCTCCCACGTATGTGGCCTCAGCCTACCACCACCGGCAAAAGCGCGCCGGAGATGTTGAACAAGCCGACTCCACCGGAGCACAGTTCCTAGATGCAGCAAAGGGACTTGTTCCTCTGTGGGGACCAATGGCAAACAGCCGCGCTATCCGACACCTAACTCAGGCAATAGAAACAACCATTAACATCACGGCTGGCATCCTCGCTAACAACACGGCTGAGCTTCAGGCAATCCGCCTGGTGGCTCTCCAAAACCGCCTTGTTTTAGATGTGATTCTGGCCGACCGTGGAGGAGCATGCCGCATCATCGGCTCCAGCTGTTTCACCTACGTGCCAGATAACTCACCTTCAGTCTACAAAGCAATCGAACACCTCCACAGACTGTCCTCGGAGGTTCACCAGGAGCAGGAAGGATGGTCGCTTGGAGGCTGGTTCTGGGACACTTTGAAGGACTGGGGATGGAGATTGTTTACGTTTATATTGATACCAATCATGATGCTATGTGGGTGTTGCTTGGGTATTCAATGTTTGCCACCTCTGTGTTCACTCGTTTCCAACTGTATGTGCCCTAAGACTTTGGACTTTAAAACTGAGCACATGAGTCCCCTATACGAGATAGAGGTGCGTGGTCTCATGGGGCTCAATCCGAACTGACAAGCTGGCGAGACATGTTAAAAGGGAGGACTGTGGAATTTTAGTTCGTGTACTGAACATCATCTACGCCATCTTGCAGACTCACGTATGAACATACACGACAGCCATTTTAGGTACCATGGTCTCCCTGTTCACGATCACCCGTCAGCCCATTTCCCTGACCCTTCAAGCATCCCCCATGCACCCTGACCGCCCCCGCTCTCACATGCACAAGTCATGAACCCTTCTCCTTCTGCATGACGCTTTCATGAATGAATCACACCCCGCGCCTGACCAGCACCTCCTCTCCTTCCATGAATACCCCTCTGTGGATAAACCCTTCCTCCACGCTCGATTGTCCACACCGATCCTTCCTTTCATGAATATCTCTCCTTTGATGACCCCTTCCTCTGAGCCCGATTGCCTGTACGAACCGCTGGTCATCCCTTAGCCTGAGGATACAGTTTATTGCCCACTACTGTATGCACTCGCCTCTCTTGAAAGGAGCCACTATTGATCATGACCTCCCCACCCCCTGAGATTCAATCAGGCGCACACATTCCAAAGGAATCGGCAGAACACTCAGCTGCGTGATAGCCCCCTCCCATTGTATGAGGGGTAAGGGCCTCTACTGTTGTCATGTGTTGGAATGGGCCGGAACTGGGGGGGTGCCGGGGATGTCATCCTCATACTTCACAATGTCTTTGTTGTAATAAAGAACGTTCACATGTCTTAAACCAGTGTATAAAAGACCAGGCCCCAGAGAGGCTGGGAGAGCACCTCGAGACGATACCTTGTTGTCCGATCTGACGTGTTCCAATCCGTCGGAATAAAACTTGTTTCCTGTCTTCCTGTCTCCAGCGCCTGCCTCTTTATTGGATAACTTCGTATGGTATTAGAGGCGTTTTACGCCGGGCAAATTTAACCTAGGAAACATCAACTAAATCGCCTGACCATTTTGAATTTATCTTTATCATCCCTGCAAATTGCTTTTTCCCTGACCACCCTATGCTCCTCTAAGGTGAACTTTCCACTCTACATATACCTTTTACACCCGCCCCATGGTTAAAATCAGCCTGTCTTCCGTTTCAAATCACCCTGTCTTCCATTGCTAAATTTCACTTTCTACCTCTTGCAGAACATTACCCTGCACTCAACTGAGGCACATCATCCCATACCCGATACAGATGATTGTGTGTTGTCTATTGGTCAATTTTTTCTGATGCCTGCATGTATGTTAGTCCATCTGCAATGGGTGTGTAGTATTTACACCCGCTCCGTCCACCGACACACCGTCGAACTCTGGAACCTCCTCGACTCCACATCTCCAGACGTCGCCTTCCTCACGGAAACATGGATGAACGCCTCCTCAGCACCCGACATCGCAATCGCCATCCCGGACGGATACAAGATCACCCGGAGGGACCGCGTCAACCAGACCGGAGGAGGCATCGCCATCGTCCACAAGAACACCATCCGCATCACGACCAACTCCGACGACACCCTCACAGCCGCCGAACACCTGCACTTCCAGATACACACCGACCCCAAGACCACCCTCAGAGGCACCCTCATCTACAGACCCCCGGGACCACGCACACAATTCAGCGAAGACATCGCCGACTTCATCAGCCCGCACGCCCTCCCCTCCGCTGACTACATCCTCCTAGGGGACCTCAACTTCCACCTAGAGAACAACAATGACCGCAACACCACCACCCTGCTGGACAACCTCGCCAACCTCGGACTCAAGCAACTGGTGACCACCCCCACCCACTAGGCCGGCCACACGCTTGACCCCGTCTTCTCCTCCAGCAAGGACATCTCCTTCAGCCACGCCACCGGACTCCACTGGACAGACCACAGCTGTGTCCACTTCAGCTTCAGTAGGACCACCACTCACCACCACCCGCAACAGGTTCCCCGCAGAAGCTGGAACAAGATCACCACCGACCAACGCACCACATCCCTGAGCCATAACCCTCCCGTCAGCTCAACGAACCCCAACCAAGCCGCCGACAACCTCACAAGATGGATCACCAACTGCGCAGACGACCTCACTCCACTGAAGACCCCCCCCCGTCAGACGCGGCAGCAAGAAAGCATCCTGGTTCACCGACAAACTCAAGAGCTCCAAGAAGAACTGCCGGGCCCTCGAGAAAGCCTGGCGCAGAGACCCGACTACAGACAACATGACCACCCTCAAGCACGCCACCCGAAAACACCACCAGCTGATCCACACCACCAAGAAAACCGCATTCAAGGAACGACCGGACAACAACGCCCACAACAGCAAGGAACTCTTCAACATCGTCAAAGAGCTCTCGAACCCCAGCACCGGAAACAATGACATCACTCCCTTGCAAGACCTCTGCAACTCGCTCGCCTCGTTCTTCCACAGCAAGATCGCAGACATACACAACAGTTTCAGCACACAGCCGACGCACCCTACGACCGTAGCAATGCCCCCCACCACCACCCTCCGCGCCTGGACCCCAGTCAACACCGAAGACACCATCCGCACGATGAACTCCATCCACTCCGGATCACCAGCGGACCCCTGCCCTCACCACGTCTTCAACAAGGCCGACTCCGTCATCGCACCCCATCTCCGGGACATCATCAACACCTCCTTCGACACCGCCACCTTCCCAAAGAGCCGGAAGCAGGCCGAACTCAGCGCCCTACTGAAGAAACCATCAGCGGACCCCACCGACCTCAAAAACTACCGCCCCATCTCGCTCCTTCCTTTTCCTGCCAAAGTCATCGAGAAGACCGTCAACAGACAGCTGGCCGCCTTCCTCGAGACGAATGGATCCCTCGACCACTCACCGTCCGGCTTCCGGGCCAACCAAAGCACCGAGACCGCCCTCATGGCAGTCACCGACGACATCCGAGCCCTGCTCGACAACGGGGAAACAGCGGCCCTCATCCTCCTGGACCTCTCTGCAGCGTTCGACACTGTCTGCCACCGCACCCTAGTGCAGTGCCTGAACAACATCGGAATCCAGGAGAAGGCACTGGAGTGGATCATCTCCTTCCTCGCCGGAAGAACACAGAGAGTCCGCCTCCCCCCGTTCAGATCCGAGGCCACCGAAGTCATCTGCGGCGTACCACAAGGTTCATCACTCAGCCCCACGCTGTTAAACATCTACATGAGCGCCCTCGCGGCCATCGCACGCCAACACAACCTCAACATCCTCTCCTACGCCGATGACATCCAGCTGATCTTCTCCCTCACCAACAACACCGCAACCGCCAGAACCAACCTACGCGAAGGGATGAAAGACGTAGCCGAGTGGATGATGAACAGCCGCCTGAAACTGAACTCAGATAAGACGGAAGTCCTCATCCTGGGATCATCACCCTCCGCCTGGGACGACTCCTGGTGGCCCCCTGCCCTGGGCAGCGCACCCAAAACAACGGACCACGCACGCAACCTGGGCTTCATCCTGGACTCCTCCCTCTCGATGACCAGACAAGTCAACGCCATCTCCTCGTCATGCTTCAACATCCTACGCATGCTACGCAAGATCTTCCAGTGGATCCCCACCGGAACCAGGAAGACGGTCACCCAGGCCCTCGTAACCAGCCGACTGGACTACGGCAACTCCCTCTACGCCGGAACCACAGCCAAACTCCAGAAAAGACTCCAGCACATTCAGAACGCCTCAGCACGACTCATCATGGACATCCCCCGACACAGCCACATCGCCGGACACCTGAGAGACCTGCACTGGCTCCCCGTCAACAAGAGAATCACGTTCCGACTCCTCACCCACGCACACAAAGCTCTCCACAACCAAGGCCCCAGATACCTCAACGACCGCCTGACCTTCTACACTCCCACCCACCAGCTACGATTGACCAGCCACGCCCTCGCCGCCGTTCCCCGCATCCGAAGAGCCACAACAGGAGGAAGATCCTTCTCCTACCTGGCTGCCAAGACGTGGAACTCCCTCCCCATCCACCTCCGCCTGACCCAAGACCACCTCTCCTTCAGGAAGCAACTCAAGACCTGGCTGTTCGAGCAGTAGAGGACCCCCCTCCCCCAAGCGCCTTGAGACCCTCCGGGTGAGTAGCGCACTATACAAATGCTTTGATTGATTGATTGAAAGATTTGTTGATCTGTAGAAATACATATGAACAAATACCCATCTGTTCTTTTCGCCTGTCTTCATGCACTATACCAAAAGCCAAATGTATTTGCTTTGTCAATAATTGTTCTGATTTGTCACAGTGGCACTTGAGCGGGAGCAGAGCAAAGCTATTCGACTGTATATGTGAAGAACTGTGATCTTCATCAGAAAGTAGTTAGTGAATTCATCACAAATTCTTTATTAGCTCAAATATCCATACACTCTTAAAGAAAAAAGTGTTTCCACTAAAAGTGTAGGAGAAATGTCTATTTGTTGGAGATGAGGCACTTTCATCCTCATGAGGCTTTGTGATCTTGAAAAGTGAGTCTGTGCATTTGGAAGCAAAGGCAATGCCTCTTGAATGTGGTGTTTTGGCCAGGATAAGCTTTTATGTGATTGGCTGTTAAACAGATTTTGGGGGCGGGGCTGTAGGCAAGACATGGAATATTATAGATAAAGATGCAACTTGCTGCTTTTTTATGTCTTCCTCTCTTCTTTGTTTTTTCCAACAGTGTTTGACATGTTTCACCTACATCCATATGTCCCCACCCACCCCATTTTTGCCCACGGCCTGCACATTCTTTCCAGCACCCTTGCTTATCTCCCAATAGCTTGCAGGGCTTATGGGTGGAAAATAGAGCAAGTTACTTACCGTCAAAAATGCTCTTCGTGGTAGACTCTATCAAGACGCAGATTCCTACTCTTTTTCAAGACAGGAGGACTTTGAACCTCTTAGAAGGAGATGGCAGAGAGATGTGGGAGAACTGGAAAAGGAGGATTGGGAAGATGTACTGCAGTTCCCAAGACTGATGGTGATTAAGGCCGGCTACAGATTCATATAGCTCAAGATTTTACATAGAATACACTATACCAGGGTCCTCCTATAAAAACTGGGTAGAGTACTGGGTGAAAAGTGTTTGTGGGGATGTGGGCTGAGGGGTATGTTCCTTCATAAATTGTGGGATAGTCCGACTCTCCTTGCATACTGGGGGGGTGGCCCATAGGTTGGAGGGTGCTACTGACACTCAGGTGGACCCAAGGGCGAGCTAGTATTGCTGGGGAAATGGAACGCATTCTAGGATTCTTCCTATCAGCGACTGCTATTTAATCTGGATTTCCTTCTGGTCAAGAGAGAAGTGGCATGCTAATGGGGCACCTCAGCGATACCAACAGTAAGAGACTGGGAAAAAGAAATGAATATTTGCTACGCGCAGGAAAAAGTTGTTTATAAATTGAAAAGATGCCCGAAAAGTCTGGAATGGCTGGATTAGTGATGTGTAGAGTAATTCAGCTGGATGAGGGGTGTTAGGCAACTGTTCTGCATAACCATGTTGTAATTGTAATGTTGGAAGGTCACTGAAACAGGTTATAAAAAAATTAAACCCCAATGGGTAAAAGTGTTAACATTGCGCTTTCTGGGCAGTAGTGAACAAATCGAGCCAAGGTTCTCCGCATGAGTGGAGGAGACCTTATGAGCTTGCCACTCGTGATTTGCTGGGCATGATGATTGGGTTCCTCTGTCCTGCCATTCAAAGAGCCTCCCACATGGTTCACAACTAGAAAGATCCCTTGGCGGCCCAGCAAAGTCCAGAGGCACAAGTCTTCTGGCACAGGGTCCGTGATCCCACCCCTCCCTGTTTGTGGGAGTACCACATGGCAGTGATATTGAACATGAGCATCTTTACCAGTCTCCCTATTGTGGATGGAAGGAAGGCTTTCAATGCCAAGTGGATGGTCCTCAGCTGTTGAAGGTTGATAATGTTGCAAGGACTTGGATGGAGACCAAAGGCCTCTAATCTCCACTTCTCCTAGATGGCTGTCCCAACCCAGAAGTGAAGCATTGGCCAACACTGTCAGCTCTGGGTGGGGAAGGGAGAGGAGTCTGTCTGCTGCTGAACCAATCTTGGCCAAGTATACATCACTGCAAGTCTTTTGCAGTCTCCTGCAACTTCATGTTTGTGAACACCCAAAGGGCAGTTGTTAGATCAAATGGTAGCACTGCAAACAGAAAATGGTCCTATCCCACCACAAACTGCAGGGAGTGCCAGTGGGCCAGCAGGAGGGGATGATGGAATTGGGCGTCCTGCAGGTACTGTCCAGTCTCCAGGGTCAAGGGCAAAAAAGACCTGGGTGAGGGTAAGCATTTTGAACTCCTCCTTCCAAATTATTTGGAATACCTCTCTGAGATCTGGGATCTTTCCTTGCATTTAGAATCAGGCTTTTCTTTGTCGCTTCTTAGGAAACCCAATGTGGACCTAGTGTGCTCAGCAACCTTAGGCCCATCTCACTGCTACCTGCTCCTGCAAAGATCTTGGAAAGGTCAGTAAATCTCCAACTTTCTTCCTTCATTGAAGCAAATGGTCTGCTTCACGATCTTCAATCTGGCTTCAGACGGCCTTTTTAGAGGTATCAGAGACCCTAAGGGAAACTGTGTACGACGGGGCCTCTTCCATGGAGGTATTGTTTTTAGCACACCCTACCTTGTTGAATTGATTAAGCATGCTTGGTTTGCAGGTCAATGTTCTGTCAAGATTTGATAATTCCTGGAAGAGCGTTTTCCAGTGAGTTTTCCTTCACCCTTTGTCTTCCTCTCCCAAACACCTGGGGGCATATTTACAATAAGTGGCACATCCCTGCATATCAGCAGGGATGCGCCACTTATTGTGCGCCATGCCTCCGCCACCATGGATGCCCCGCATTTACAATGCGGCGCACCATGGGGCAAAAACGGCACAGATGCGTCACGCATCTGTGTGCCGTAAAAGTGACGCATTGCTGGAGTTTCGTCGCAAGCACGACGCAGCTCCAGCAATGCTCTGGGGGGCCCTATCTTGTGAATGCTGCGTCAATCCTTACGCCTGCTTCAAGCTGGCGCAGGGTTTTGACGCAGCATTGGCCTAAAAGTGACTGAGTGAAATCTTGTAGATTTTACTGAGCCACTTTTAGGAGGCGTTCCTGCACAGGAACGCCCCCCCTGCACAGGAACGCCTCCTTATGGCGCAGGGCTTTACAACGTGACGCATCTCACAGATGCGTCACGTTGTTAATACCCCGCACCATGGCGCATCTTTTGCGCCACCGCTGGGTCACAAAAGTGACGCAACGGCGGCGCAAAAAGAGGCGCAAGGGGCTTGTAAATCTGCCCCCTGGTCTCTGGGGTGCCTCAGGGCTCTGCACTCCATCTGCTGCTTTTCAATCGCTACCTGGCCCCTTTGGACACATTTATTGAAACCTGGGGAGTGAAGGTAGTCTCCTACGCAGATTATGCACATCTGTTGTTCTTGTTTCAAGAACAGTCAGAAGCTGCCTTTCTCAAATGTAAAGAGTGTTTAAAAGGCTTAGTCAAATGGATGGATTCCAACTTCTTAAAACAGAACATGGAGAAAACAGAGGCTATATTCTTCAGCCAGAAGGCCCCCTGCAAACCTCCAGTGGCCAGATGACCTTAATTCACCCCAGTGCCATCCTCGTTGGGTAGAAACTAGGGGATCCTGTTTGATTCTGACCTCTTATTCGCCACTCAGATCAGACAGATTTCAATCTGCTTTATGAAGCTTAAATCAGTTAGGAAGCTGTTACACCTGATTCCAGAAGAGTCGGGAAACGCTGTTATCCATGCTCTTTTGACATTGCAGCTGGATAATGCCACCAGCCTCTATTTGGGCCGTCCAGCTTTCCTGACCAATAGACTGCAGATCATACAGATAGCGACTGCCAAGCTGATTCCGCAGGTCCCTTTCTGCCAACACATCTCGCCCCATCTCAAGCAGCTTCATTGAGTGCTTGTTGCTAAAAGGATTACATTTAAAGTCCTTACATTTGCATTCAGAGCCCTTGAAGTCCAAGGCCCATGTTACCTGAGTAATACACTCAGCCAGTACCAACAGGAGAGATGTTTGAGATCTAACCACCTCTGACTCATACACATCCCCAGGTTTGCTAAAGCTCACCAGGGTGGCAGGTCATTTGCGGTGCTGACGGCTAAGCTTTGGAACACCTTTCCCATTAAACTGCACATGGTTGAGTCTGAGCATTGTTTTAGGAAATAAAGAAAAACGTGCACTCTTCAACCAAATTGATATAGGATTGTCTGGGATTCATTCTTCAGTCTCTGCGTTGAGCACCAGGATGCCTCAGCTGAGACAGCCAAGCCCTTTACAAATGTCATTTACTGACTGATTGATCGGTTTTGACCTCCAAGTTGGGAGTTGGAGGTCAAGCACTCTGGCTGTGCTATGCATCACCATGACACAGGAAGTGGTTTCCTTCCTGGCTGATTCAGTGGGTGAGAGTAGACCAGTTTCCAGGAGATATCAATGTCACTAACGTCCTGCAAGTCCTCATACCAATTTTCATCCTGGTAGGGATGAGAAAACTCGTCACCTGGGTAATAATCAATATCAGAGTCGGTCCCAAAAAGGGAATGGATAGTGTCTTGTCTTCTTGGTGGAGGTGGAAAATTAAGTACGGGAAATGGCGTCTTAGGTGAAATCAGGTGCCACTTTCATGAAGGTTGGACTGGCGTCTACTCGGCATGGAGGAGAGCTACTGGTACCTCCTCCTCCAGTGTTAATGGAGTTGGCATAGGCATTAAAGTAACCAAGGCCTGCAAAGGAGGCCAAGGGTAGACCTGCAGGAGGTACTCCAGATAGGAGCCAGTAGATGCACCAGAGGGAGTTGGCTTGGATCCGAAGAGTGGCAGCATGAACTCTTCAGTCTGGTATTGCATGGCTGTCAGTCCCGGAAACTTGGGTAGTGCTGAAACCAGCTGCTGGATCGAGTCCAAAGTCAGCCAACTGCAGGAGTTTGAGAAGTGTGGTGCCACCCTCATGCCTACTCAGGTGAACGCGAGTGGAATGAGGGAGCGAAATTCCACTTCAATTTCTTGTGTTTCTTTGTCTTTCTTTTTGGACCTATCTGACGATTTGGACCCCACGAAGACTGACTTCTCGAGGGGTTATGGGAACAGGAGCAAGAATGAAGTTTGGATATGGATCTCAACTTTGAACTATCCCGGTAAGGAGTCTTCTTATTCTTGGGGATGTAAAGTTTCGCCTCTAAGTCTCTGATGGCCTTTGGGTTCATCTGCTTGCCGTTGCTGCAGGCTTTGGAGCCATGGCTCAAACCCAAGCATACCTCGTGGGAATCTGTCACAGACATCTGTTGTAGTTTGTGACAGTCTTAAAACCTGCCCTGACACCCTTTGCACGCTGAAGAAAATTTGTAGGTAATCATCTCAGAGACATGAAGGGAGCTCCAAATCCACATCTGTTGGCGCAGAAAGAAAGGATCTGACGTCAGCGTGCAGACGTGGTGCGTTTATGGGCTCCACATGTCATTTCTGGAGCAGAACTATGTCAGTGCAGGGCTGCACAAGGTATTGCTGAAACGTTTCTGGATCCAGTGTGACCCCTGAGGAATGTTCAGAAAGTGAGGAATCTGCTGCTAGAAGTGTCTATCAGAAGCCTCTATTTTTGCTACACTAAGCGGCCCACCTCCAAATGCCTCACTTCAAGGCAGCACAGTAAGAAAGGGCCTCTAGACATGGCAGTTATAAAGTGACAGACGTCCCTATCAACAATTACAAATTAAATTACATTAACACAGAAATATAATAACAACCGTGTCCTTCAATTCCTATAGGAAAATAAGCATTTTAATTTCCATCTTGGAGAACAAAAATATAACAACAAGGTAAGTGAGGTAGCATCACAAAAAAAACAACCTAAGAGTTCATTAGAAAAAAATGCTCAGGCATAAACAAACAAGAAGGGCCACGACTTAATCGATTCGATAGGCCAAACAAAACCATGAGAGCACCATTGTACAAATACAGAGTAATTTATATGCAACAATTGTGTGTCAAAGTGCTACAGTCTACGGTGTTTCGATCCCTAAGAGAATGGTGGGATCATCATCAGGACAAACCAGGTGTGGCCTGAGAATTTTACCTGCTGGTAATTATAGAATAACGATGTATGGATACACAAGAGGTACAGGGGTCAACCATAAGGGCATCGTGGATCAAAAGACCGGGACGAACCTATCACAGAGCCGATAGCCCGGAATTCGAAAAGTAGCGACCAGGGCAGCCTGGTGTCTGCCTTCTGCCTGGATGGGAAACTAATGGTGGAACAGGAAGTGGGTCCGCAGACCGCCTGCGGAGGGGATGCAACTCAGACAAGGAGAATTGGGCAGGTGATAAACTTAGTTCAGTCTAAGGAAAAGAAGTATATCCGCAAGGACCAAAGATGTGGTCTGCGGCTGATTCAGGAATTGGCAGGCGTGTCCGGAGGAAATGGCGAGGGACATGGCAGATCATCTAGAGAAACATGGATACACTTTGCAATTGACTACACACGTTGTGCTGAGATAAAACAATGTCTCAAGGTGTTATGTAATTTGGTTTACATCTGCTGTGTATGTATAAAATGTATGGAGTTTTTATATGTGTAATTGCACTCTAATGTATATTTATACAGCACATAACACAAACTGAAATATTTTACCCTCAATAAATGGTTTTAATGACTACCAAATACAACTGGACGCATTTAGAAGAAGGAAAACTGGTCGAATGCCTACAGTGATTGGAACTTATGCCACATGTAGCATAAACAATTTCTGTTTCAGCTGTAATGGAACTTGTGAATTTCAGGTTACACTAGAATGTCTGCAATAAACAGATTAACACAACCAGCATTCTTAATAAGACACACACCTGTGGCCTACAGGTTACACGTTTGCTCGGCAACAAGCAAATTAACTGTCTAAGTTATAGTTTGCCCAATTAAACTTGTAACCAGCAAAATATCCACCAACCCCTCTCTCCATCACCCTCGTTTCTTACTCACCATCCTATCTACACCGTACTATCACTTCTTTATCTCATCAAGTTCTCTCCATCGCACCTTTGCCATACCCTTCATCCTCCTCTCACCCTCGCCCCCCCTTTGAATCCCTAAATACCTCTTCCAGCCCACCATCCTTTTCCACCTCATCCTGTCCTGCTGTCTCTCTCTCTCCACGCCTCAACCTTTCCCTCTTCTGTTCCCCGGACATCACCAAATCACACAGGCACACACCCACACATGCACCTTCTCATACACACACACACACACGCCACATTTCCTCAGAAAATGATAACAAGTTACCACATCACACAGGCGCACACCACACATGCACCTTCTCATACACACACACACACACACCACATTTCATCAGAAAATGATAACAAGTTACCACATCACACAGGTGCACACCCACACATGCACCTTCTCATACACACACCCTACACACACACATACCACATATCGTCCAACAATTATAACAAGTTACCACACAGGTGCACACCCACACATGCACTTTCTGATACACACCCACACACACACACATACACACACACATACCACATATCGTCCGACAATTATAACAAGTTACCACCCAGGTGCATGCCCACACATGCACCTTCTCATACACACCCACAGACACACACATACCACATATCATAAGAACATTATATAAAGTTAACACACAGGTGCACACCCACACATGCACCTTCTCATACACACACCCCCAAGCAAACACACACATACCACATATCGTCAGATAATTATACCAAGTTACCTCATAGGTGCACACCCACACTTACACACACACACACACATACTGAGCGACACATTTACTTGTGTTGCCTTAGAATGTGGGCATGTAGGGAACAGTGCGCTTGTACCAAGTGTGCAGTATTTGTTCCTCCGCTGCTGCTGCACATGTTGTACCTGTTGTGCGTGTGTGTGAAAAAGCATCAACCGCTCCCATCTGTGTTGTATCTTGTCTACGTATGAAGACACCTTATACTGTAGCCATTTGCCTTGTGGGTAATACTTGTGTTAGGAAAACGTATCCCATTGCTTCACATGCTGTGCCTGTGTTATGTTAGTGAATCTAAAATAAAAAACAAAAAAACTTTCTACTGCACGGGAACCAAAACAATTTGCATTGTCAACGCTTATTTTCTGTTGAATTTGGAAATGACAGACATGTAATCGCCGTCTACAGGGCCGCACTCCACGTCTATCTGCCCATCAATAGACATCCCAGGGCAGACATGTTTGAGTGGTGTACTCACAGAGATAAAGGTGTCCGCAGCCGTGTCACAGTGATGGATGCTAATTATAAACCTTTAATGGCCGCTCCGGTTTGACCACTCTCATTGCGACTTTATGGCTCAAATAATGCCCCGCTGTCCTAAACAAAGGTCATAAATCCCAGTTTATCCTTCTTTAATGATTCCGCCTGCAGTGCAATAGTTTCAGGGATATACATTATCTTTGCTGAAAGAAGGCCCTGGCTTTCATAGGAGTGATTCATGGATCTGTTAGGATGAGCTAACACACTTGTTCCTGCGGGTTACACTGATGATGCTTTCTGTACGTCTCAGGATTGCCTATATGGCATTTAGACAGTCATAAAATAATTGCAAAGACTTTCTCGTGGCTTTTCTTCATCCTTGCGTGCTAATGCTGCAGATGCAGGCAGCAGAAATCAATGAGGGCTCCAAATAGCTGAAGAGAATTGCTGCGCATTTGCAGTTCTGTCATTCATTGCTTGAGAGTGTTGAGGTTACAGGCCACAATTGGAAGACATAAACCTAAAGTCCCAGCACTTCCTAGAAGCCTAAATAATAAACAACACCACCATGCCGATTTCAGATGCTATGTTAGGCAGCGCCACGGGAATTGGAAAGGCAGATTAGGCAGCTCATTGTGGCCCATCTCTGTCAGTATCATCCCACTAATAAACAAGAATTCGGATTTGGCAAAAGTTTCACCTGGTAAACAACTCTTACCACGAAACCGTGACCCCGCATGTTGTTACAACGCGGTTGGAAGAGGCATCTTCGTTTCACCCCAATATAGAACCACGTAAACTTCCGAATCTCAGAGCCAGAAACTGAAAGGTGTCCAAGCAACCTTTGTAAATGTGGTCTGCCTCAAAATGCCACCGCAAGTGGCACTTTATCAGTAACCGGTGATTGATTCAAATTGCCATCTTTTTGTTAAAGTCTACACATGGTGGATTTTGTGGCATGTGTATTAAACACATACGGAATAGCCGCCACAGCGATGTGGTTAAGAAAGGGGTATCGCCACCAGGACATCACTTTTAGCAACGTTCTGGTGGTGATATGCCCTTCGCCATATTTACAAAGTGGTGTTAAGCTACTTTTTATGACTTTATGCAACCTTGCAAATAAGTCACCTTTACACACATCACTCAGCGTGAAAGGGGCATGAAATGGATTTTGCTGTGGCGTTCCACACCAACACCCATTGCTTTAGACGCTGCCCCAGATTTACAAGGAGTTGTAAATTTGAGGCAGTGCCAAAAACAAAAGCCATGTAAGAGCAGACGTTAAAATGGTGAAACGAGGAGAAATACTTTCATTTCTCCTTGTTTTTTCTTTTTCTATGTGTGCTGCATTCTGCAGCACACATAGAAGAACAAAATGATTGTTTGTGTGCAGGAAGGTGTCCCTTCCTGCACATAAACAATCATTCAGTAATGACGATTTGCTACTTCTATGTGTGCTGCATTCTGCAGAACATATAGAAGCAACAAATCACCATTAGTGACTGTTTATGTGCAGGACGGGATACCTTCTTGCACATAAACAATCATAACCTGCAAGGCAGTCTCCCTTGCACTATGATGCAAGGGTGCCTGCGTTGGTGTTAGGCAGCTAAATTTGGTGCCAGCGCTAGAAAAAACACAGGGGGGCACCGTATTCTTGTGGACATGGCACATTCATGCATTTTGAAAATGTCCTGTTGCATGGAGAGCACAGGACCCATGTCTGGGCATACCCGTCCCACTCAGGATTCAAGTTTGCCTGGCTGCTGAACCGGTCCCAGGATTCTTGTTTCCAGTTCAGGGAAGACCTGGCTTGGCAGTTAGGGCTGGACTGTTCTAATGAGGCACAAGGTCAAGACTGATTTGCATATAGCTGGGTCTGAACTGAGGTGGCGAAGTGAGCTAAAGAATGATGATGTATTCAACCCAGATCTGTAGCTGGGGATGAGGGTCTGATAAATGTCAGTGCTCCATCCATCATCACCTTGTGTTTGCTTTATACAATTGTAAACCTCAGGATGCTGTCATGGGCAGGAACTGGAGCCCCAGCCATGCAGTACCAGAAAGAAAATGCTTGCAGATTTGCAGGAGTGGTGTAAAGTTGTGAAACATCAGGTTAGCACTAAGCTAATGCGGATTAAACTGGCATCTGCACTATCTGGAGAGAGTTCACTGGAATTTATCAGGGCCCTGATTATGAGTAGGGCTAATATAAGTACACAGATGCGGAGTGGCTACAATACATTATTCTGACTGGCATATCCGCAGCTATTATGAGTTATTAGCCACTGAATGGAGAATATCTGTGCAGGCCTGTGGCTCTGAGGTGGTGGTAAAGGGAGGAGGGGGGGCTGCGAGTGGGCGAAGGGGTTGATGAAGGTGGTAGAGGGAAGGGGGGGATGTGGCCTGGCTCGGGGTAGCTTTGTATGGTGTCATGTGCCTTAGAGGTGGGGTGGGCAAAGGATGGGGCAGGACCTAAGCTCCATTTGAAGTCCAAGACGAAAGTGATTTTACTCACAGGATATTCTGGCTGGAAAATTAGGTGAGCTGCCTCTTGTGATCAAACATAGGACTATCCCAAGAGGGAGGGAAGGGGAAACATTACTGCTGCACCAGATTAACAAGTACTACTGGAAGTGAATGTACGGTCCTTTTCTGCAAATTAGCCAGATGATTGATTATACACGGTATGTAACGTTTACAACGAAATTTTTACAACGCACTACCATTACAACGCAGGTATTACCACGCATACCATTACAACGCATTGCGCTGGGGGGCGCTCTAGGATAGGGAATAAGTTTAATTTTCTATCCAACACCTTCCCTAGTGTCCACGGGCACTGGAGTTGGAATAGAAAATTATACTTACCACTATCCAGCACCTCTAAGCGCTATGCGTTGTAATGGTATGCGTGGTAAAAAATGCGTTGTAAAGGTATGCGTGGTAAAAGTATGCGTTGTAACGTCATACATGCATTATACACATTTAGCATTAATATAAAATGGGTACAATGTTGACTGTATCAATCTGCGCATGTACATGCAAAGGATTTCCCGTCATGCACGCTGATTCATCAAGTGTACAAATGATGTGTAATAGGACATACATCCTGAAAAAGTGCAGGCGCCGGAAGTGAAGCGGACAATAGAGGGGACCACTACTGACCATTCCCGAGGACGGAAATCTGTAGGGGCGGAAGCTTGGAAAAGCACACACAGCATTGGCCGGTGTGGTTTAAAGTAACCAGGTGGCAGAGCCTTCATGTGCAGAAAAGCTACAAACTGTAAGTAACAGGCACTGTTGCCGGGCCTGGATTGCTGCAGTTGAGTCCAGAGTTACAGCTTTGCTATCAGCAGTACACAGCTTTCTTCAGGGCCCACCACGCTGCTGTTGACTGAGAAGCTTGGCATGAGGGCGACAGGCCCAGAGCGTGCGGCAACTGCTGTCCCCCGAGCTGATCAGAGTCACCGGGCCTCACAGCAGCCCAGCAGCATCGCCAACAGAGTGCCACAATTTTGCCAGGAGGAGCTGAGCTGCACAAAGAAATAGGATGCAACTGCCTGGAAGACATTTCTGCCGACTGACCCGGCGGACTTCCCCTCCTTAAAACGCGACCGAGCACCCTGCTGGCGCGTTGCCCCAAGGCTCCCTTATTGCGGGATGTCGGGTTAATTAACCCTCTGCCTTCCGCCTTGCCCAAACCAAATGTTCGGGCCTAACCGGCTATAGAGGCTTATACTGTTTAGGCATTATTTTGTCCGGATGATGATCCCCCTGATTTTATAATGGGATTGAAATGCCGTTGACTTTTCTAAGCACCATATACTTAAAACCTATACCTTGTGTTATATGCTTTTAATGGTGTGAATTGAATTTCTGTTACAGTTCTAATCACAGAAATCCCTAGCTTTTGCCTAAAAGCCCTGTTCTGTTTGTCTGTGAATTCTTCACCATGCCAATCTGTATGTGGTAGGGTACAGGCTTGTGCCCCACTACCAAGAATTGTTAAAGGTATGCTCTGGGATTTTTTCAAAAAGTAAAAGATTGGGACCTCTGTCCGGCTGGACATGTCATAACCAAATATAGTATCCATTGTGTCTATATTTATTGTTGTCTTTAAATTGCTTATGCATGGGACCACTGTTGTTTTAAAAAAAAAAGCACAAAGAAATAGGGCACTATATCAATGCCACTAGGCCTCACAGCAGCCGACCTGGGAGCATATTACAATAAGCGCCCCGGGGGCACAATGGGTATTAGCGCCCACTTGGCACGCCCCGGGGCACTTTGGTATTATAGAAGGGGACGCAGACGCGTGTGCGTCCCCTTCTACTGATACCGATAGCGCTGGTGCACTTAAACCACCAGCGCTACCTTTGCATTGGGGCGTGCCCTATGCAAATGAGGGAATTCCTTTGACTCTGCCCCCTGCACCATATTACAGACACAGGTGCAGAGTCACAGCAGACCTCAGGAGGCGCACTGACAGTGCGCCATTTAAAAGGTGTTGCACTGTCAGTGCTTTTCCTGAGAGCAGCCCTCTGCAGGGGGTAAAGGGGGTCTCATGGCCCCCCAGACATCCCCTTGCATGCGGGTGCAGTCACTGACTACACCCGCCTGCAAGGGGATCTCTAGTTCCCTGTAAAAGTGCAGCCGGGTGCTGTCTGCACTGTGAAAACACGGAAGCTGCCCTGGGGGCAGCCCATACATCATAATAGGGTGCATTGTGATTGTTTGCGCCGGGCGCACCTTTTAAAAGGTGCGCTGGGCGCAAACAATCACAATGCATAATACGGCCCCTGCATCGACAACAGATCAACCCAATTTTGGTGGCAGAAGCCAAGCCGCAGAAAGAAACACACAGCATTGATGGCAGAGCGACGTGCTTCTCGTGCCTCACAAGTAAACGCGACATGGCAGGGGACTGGGGGAGTGAGGAGAGGGCAGGGAAGCCACCGCGCCAGAAACCTGCCCTCTACAGGAATGAGGGAGGGAAAGATGAGTTCGCAGTAAAGGGCATTTATGAACATCTGCACAACAGACAGAGAGCTAAACCTGTTCAAGTCAGCCGTCACAGTTACCTTCTTCATGGCCTACAGCGTCAGTGAGCTGGTGGCCCCAGCCAAAAACAACCTGGGAAATGCATGCCTGCAGCTGGAATATGTCCATATGGGGCAAGGGCACATGGTAGTGTTAGAATTGAAAATGTTATCGTCCCCTTGCTCATGTTTTATTCTCTGTTAAGTTAGCATTCATGGTGACATTTTATTAGTAACCGCCTTTCTGTTTCATGATCGAAGCTACTCTCCTGCCTCATACTGCTTGCCTCAGCATAAAACTGTCTCCATGCACCTTTGCTCATGTGTCTCCAAGGCCGATTTCAGCTGCATTAATGAATTTACACTCTATTGTTACACTCTATTGTACCTTAGCTGTTAGATAGGCTCATTCCCACCTTCAATCTAATGTCGAGCATGGGTGAAGTGGCCTTGGAGTAAAGATAACATGTACCCGGTCCCAGGGATGTAGCTCATCTTTCTGTGCCTCCTTTGTTTGCTAGTGCCTGGACTGGAATTTTTCAGCCTGGGAGTGTTCTTAGAGATTTTAGAAATGTATAATATCTTATGTCATGTTGGGGTAGTCAGTTCCTCGGCAGATATATCATGAGGCTGGTCAGACGGGGCTCCGTTGCAGTGCAGTAATAATAAATAACTTTGGTTTGTATTCTCTACTGTCTGACTATTCATTGTTTGGAAGGTTGAGAGGTGGTCACAGGTGACCCGGGTGACCCTATTCGGGTCACTTCCTTCAGTAGTGAGGTTGAGACGGTCAAACACCGACCAGGAGAGTAAAGGGAAGCTCACAGTCATTGCCTGCATCGCAGCCCATGAGGCCTGCCCAGTCTGCTTAACGAGAACTTATTGTAGTGTAGTTCCTATATTCCCAATAGGCTCTGCGCATTGGAATAATATAAACAGCAGTGTCGACGTTGGACTGAGGTCTACTAGGTCTCTACTGACTATATTAGACCTAATTAGTTTTGCCAGCTAGCTCAGAGGTCACTAGAAACTGTCTCGAATAAACAAGGAGGAGTTTAACTTCCCTGGATAGACAAGAAGGGATTAGCTTCTGACAACCATAAAACATGACAACATTGCTCCCTCAGAATAAGAGTGTATCTCTAGAGTCGTGTGAAAACAATAGACAGCTATTTCACTCAGTCAATCGTGCATACTTAGTTTCACCAGAGTGCAGAGAAATAGAGAGACGGGCGTTTTCAATAAAAGGTGTTATTTATTGAGCAGTCTTCTTTCTCATGCAAGAGAAATGAATTGCCACAATTGCAATACTTATCATAAAGTAAAGTGCGTACAGTAAAAGGAGTATTATGAAATAATACTGTAAAATCATGGATATGGTTTCTTACCCATATGATACTTTAAAATGGATAAAATATATACATACATATATACATTGACTAACGTACTCAACTGGTGCTTCTAAATACGCCTACCCCGGTGTACCTGACCAAAGCCTAATACGTGGGAAGGAGTGAGTAAGTAGCAGTTTAAGTTAAGTTGGTTTTGCCAAGAATCTGAGTCAAGAATTCTCTTTAAGGGTTTAGTCAGCTCCGTACCTGGGTAATAGAAAGCAGGAGGTCTGGTATCTCTTTCTCAGGACTCGATATCCCAGCAACCCACAAGGGCGGCTGGAAAACACCAGAGCTGGATTTTCTCGGCTGGAGAAAAAGACAGCGTCTTTCTCAGTGCGTGAAAAGGGAGGGGCGGCGTCCGTGGGCTCTTGCATCAGCTGGGCTCTCGGGCAAGTAGATAGCCGCTCTGCTCCAAACCACTGTGTGTTTGCTTAAGGCAACGTTGGTATATTTATACCTGAAAGGTGCCGGGTTTGACGTAAGGTTGGACATAAGACGTCAATAAAGATGTCACTAAGAACTGGCCGTTCTTTCAGTGCTCGCAGGAGTTCTAGGACAAATCAAAACAGAAGCATGGGGATTTCCCAGGTTGCTGGAGGTTTGCTTTGTTTAAAGATCGCGTTGTACTCTCTAGGAGTCTGGGGAAGTAGCCTTGCTTAATTTGGACTGCATGGGCTATGACTAAATATGGATATGATTCTTATGCCTTTATAAGGATATTATTTATTATAACCACATAAGGGCATAAATCAGGAATATCGAATTAGGGTCCTAGATAGAAATACAACACCCACTCCACGATCTAATGGCCCTCATTACTGAAACTAAGCAATAATAAACATATAATGGTGCATGTGTTTTCCAACCCACCCCAAAATACATAATTCACATTTGAAATGGTATATGGTAAATACATGAAAATGAGTATTGGTACTGTACACTTTTCAAGCAGTGGTATCATTCAGTTGAAAATGCATATATATATCATCTGAATGAATTGCGAAAATTACACATGAAATGGCTCTGAATACAGAAGAGAAGGTCGAGACCATTCCATCACACATTGATACAAAATGCTGTACATATGCTAGAGGCTGAGGTATAGTATTGTCTCTAGAGTTCCTAAAATAGAAGCTCTGTTCTCTAAGAATAGTTCTACTTTAAGCAGAGTACGCTGTGCCAGAAAAAGGTAAATATTTTGGAAGTGAAAAAAAATAATTTCGCTTTCAGGGGAAAAATAGTTCCAAATGTTTTCAGTAGCTTTTGTTTATCAAAGCTGAAGGCCGAATTCAGAGTTCAGGGAATGCTGTGTGCTTGTTGCTTAAAAAGTTATTCCCGTTGTTCAGGGGAGAACATCATTTCAGACAGACTTGCAAAAAATTCGTCTACAGCATCAGGTGAAAGTTCGACCAAGTTTGAAAATGCTGTAACAGTGCAGTTGTGAGAATGATTGCTATCATCGATGTCAGTATCAGCAATGCTCACAGAAGGTTGTACCTGTGTGATGCTGCTCTCATCTCGTACTCCACTGCCACATACTCGTAGTGGTGAAGTCTCAACGAATGCCGTCATCAGAATAGGTAGCCGCTGGGGACAACACGACGCATGAGCCGTTACCGGACCTAGCAAGGTATCTGTATCCATTGGTACTGCTGATGATAGTGTAAGACAGACGTCCAACACGCATTCTTCTCCGCATAGCATACATCGAAGCACAGGTAAGAGGCAATCTTGCCAGATTGGTCTGAATGAAAGAAACCAGCTCATATTCAGATCTCTTAGCCGGGCTAATCCGAGGACTTTAGTTATGCGGTCCCGGTAGCGTATTGCTAGGATCGTTTCTTCCATCGTTGCTGGAGTCTTGTCTGTGGCTTGGCTTGCCATATCGGAGCAGAAAGATCAAAAATAAAATTCCTGCTACGAGTCCCAATAGGAGAGGTAGGCCGCCAAAGACAGAATGGACAAAATTGGGGAAGATGCCCAGAACTGTTTCAAAGGGTGTTAACAGTCCCGAAAAAATTGTCTTAAATACATGTGCGATGCCACTGGTATCTGACTTGTTTAGGATTTGGCTCAACATTTCTACGAAATGCACGGAGTAATTTGTTGATAATAAGGAATGTATCTCTGCTGTTGTCCTTGCGACTTGCAGATCATACGTTTCTTTAGACAAAGTCAAAGGCACAGTTGTCTGTAAAAGAATGGATTTCATTCTGCTTAAAGTATCAATTCGAATAGAAGAGATATTCAAATAAGGCCATATTGCCGCCTCCATGTCTGGAGTGCTGTTTGGATACAATACTTGCATACAGCAAGTAACCATGGAACTAACGCTGACGAGATAGGCTTTTCCTGGCACCATGCCACAACAGCTGTGGTCATTTATTTGAACATAGCTGCCGTTGGAAAGCTGTCTGAAAAATGGCTCTATCTGTTTTGCAGGAGTGCCGTGCAGGTGACATGAAAGGTTATTCGAAGACCCTTCGCAGGCTCCATGCAGGTTAAAACCTTGACACAGAAGTGTACCACTTAGTGATTTTTTACAATTGTTACCACTAAGAAATATCTCCTTTTTCTTTTCAATATAACATTTGTGTGCATAAGGTAATTTCCATGTTGACTTGATGTACCCTTTACCCAACGTTTCATACTGGCCCGCTGGTATATACTCTTGGCAATATTTAAACTGGAAAGTTGTTATCGGAATTGTAATAATTCCGTGTATTATCCATTCAATGACAGGTCTTTCTGACATTGTCAATGGTAATCTCCCAAGTTTTTCAATCCTCAGAATCGTATAGTCTGCTCCTTTTTGTGCCAAACTGATTAGTTTATCAGTAAGGTTAAAGATAGAGAATAATGACGTTTTGTTGATTAAACGCCATGGCACGTAGCCTGAACGCAGATTTTGCAACGTCCAGCCAAGCTGTACAATAGAACGTAATTGTGACTGACCATGTTGTAACATTAGTAAGTCATGCTCTATTATATCAATAGCAGATGATACAATACTGTCCAGTGAATATATTCTGGAGGACAGAGTCGTTAACCCATTGTCCACAACAGAAAGTGATTTTTCCAAATTAATACGATCAATTTCTCGTATTTTTTCTGCTGTTTCAATTTGCATTACTTTCAAAGCCTCGTTGTACGCAGCGTATATACCGGCCGCTATGAAACGTTTTTGACGCTGTTTGTGTGGTTCCAATATGAAATCACGCAAGTCAGCATCGTCTTTAAGTAAAGTCAAGTGTTGCTTAATTTCAACCAGTGTGGATTTCTGTAGCCATTCGAGGCATAGTTTCCCTACACTGTATGTTGTAACTATCCCTGGATGTTGTCTCTGGGAGTATCTAGGGTCTGGCCTGGCCATTTTGAACCCCTGTATTTTGTTCAGGAATCTATCTTGACAGTTATTTGTGTCTGTGGGCCAGATTAACCATTTTTTCCAATCAGGATGTGTTCTGTTTTGGTGTAAAATATGGGATACGTCTATCTCCACTTCTGTAGTGCTATTACTATCATGTATGGGCTTCGGAATAGACGGTTTGTTTAAGTCTTTTATCTTAGCTAGGCCAAGACAAGTAGTCTGTTGAATGGTGTCATTCAAGAATATTAATTGTTCTGGGATCATGCAGGCTCTAAATAATGCTTCTAAACCTTGGACCTGCCATTCTTTTGTACCCCAGATGGTTTTTGTTTCAATGTTGTTTTTCCAGAATTCAAAACCAAATGTAATCATTTTTTCATAAAATGTTTCAGAATAAATCAATTTAGTATTTGTCAACATTGTTTTCATTCCTGTCTTATTTAACATTTTAAAATAAAACGTTTCTGCATCACTTGTGTTAAACCCTGAGAAGTATGGGAATTTCTCATAAAATGTTTTCGAGCTGATTTTAGGTGGTGTTGCACAATGTTCCCATTGATTATAATTAAAAACATTTCTAGGTAGAGCAGATTTATGCAAATAGTGATGACCAACGTGATTATAACAGTACATTTCTTCATAATTTGATGAACCCTGTAAGTAATCATGTTCTGTAAATTTTGCTGACATTACTAAATCATTAATATTTTCAAAGTCCCAATCATCAGAGAAAGTACTTTGGTTTTTCAAAGTCACTTAATGAAACCTTGAACTGATGTGGATATTTCAAGAGCTCAATCGGGCCAAAAATGTCAAATTCAGTTCTGTCCCATGCTACCCCACCGGGTATTGGATTGGCTGTGACGTTCAATGATGACAGTTCTCTTTTCTCGATGTGAGATGACTTGTGAGGCTTTAGGACCAAGTTGATGTTCTGACTTGCTGTGTCCATTGTACTGTATTTTACTTCAATGAATGTTCCCAAACAAAGAACCATGATGAGCAAAAGCAGGAGGAAAAGTACACCTAACACAATCCAAAATTAAATCCATGGTTTCTTTGAGTTGATGAAAGAGTTCAGTTACTTTGTCTTTGAAAGTTTTTGTTGCTGGCGTTTCTTCAGGCTCGCTTGGATCTTCAGAAAAGTCATCGAAATTGATGAAGTAGCCAGATGCAGTTCTGTCAATTGTTGGAATTGCTTCCGAATTTTCATTTGCTTTTGGATTCTTCTTTGTTTCATTAGCATAGTCTGAGGCTACAGCGTTGTAGACTGGTGTTTCTTGACAAACTGTTGCAATTTGGGTTTCAAGAGGCACAAGTTCCATGGCTTTGTTGCATAGTCCTTTTTTATTCACTGCAGGTTTATCAAATGTGATTAGTCTCTCAGTTTGAACCTCTTGGATTGTAGCAAATTTTGGTACTCTGCTATTTCTTGGGAGTCCACTGGGCCTACTACTTATTATTGGCCACATGATTGTGGTTTCACCAGGTTGATGGATAGAACTCGGTTCTCCTTTTTACCAGCAAGGGGTGGTAGTACAACTGATCTTGTTCCGCTGACAGCTAGGACAGGTACTGCTTTTCTGTAAGAAGGCCCAAATTCCTTCTTCACCGCGATCTTCTCTCTGACCAGATCCCCAATCTTTGGAATCCAGACAGGTCTTGCTGGGACAGGTGGTTTTTCTTCAGTGGCTGTTGGCTGTTGCTTTAATTTTATGTTACTCAGGTTTCGTCTTGTTTCATTTAAGCCCTGTAAAACAGCCAAACGGTCTTTGATATCAAAGCATTTTTCTTCTACCACTGAAGTATGACTATCAAGATCCTGAATGTGCATTCTAGTACCGAGCAATAGTTCGTACGGACTGAGACCTTATAGAGAATTTCTTGGCAGATTATTAAGACTACGTTGGACACTTGTTAAATGTTGGACCCACCCATCACCCGAACCTAATACCCTCGCCGTTATAGATTGCTTTATGTCCCGTTTTTTTCTTTCCACTACCGCATTTCCCTCAGGATGGAAGGGACAAGAGTACCGCAATGCAATGCCCATGCTGGCCATGGCCTCCTTGTAAGCCCTAGAGCTAAACGCAGGACCCTGGTCAGAATGTAGCATGCCAATTGCGTATGTGCCGATAAAGACTCGCAAATCTTTTATAACAGTTCTGGCGTCAGCCGAGCGCCAGTGTCTACATTTTAAGTGAATCTAGTCTTACTGTCATGAGCACTGTCACGAGCACCCCACTGTCATGAGCGCCTAAGCACCTTTAACACTTGTTACGCCTTAATAATGTGTGGGTGGGTTTCTTTGGACATTTACTTTTTACATTTAGCAATGCTTGTTGTTTGTTTTCGCCCTTTGCAATATTGGTCATACTGGTTGCTAGCAATCCTTGTTGTAGTGTCTTTGGGCGTTGGCTGCATTTGCATGAAGAAGAGCAAGAGTCAGCACGTTGCACAGGTGATTAAACCGAGGCCCGGCAACACGTGTAAACTGCCATCGGCTCAGAGACTATAAAAGCCTCGTCTGAGCCTCGGGAGACGCTTCGCTTGGAGTTGTCAGCATCAGCGTTTCAAGATTCCAGCCTTCCGATCTCCTTCCCACTCCCTCCACCTCCGTGACTCCTCACCTGCAGTCCTCCGCAGCGGCAGCCTTCTGGACAGCGGAGATCAGGAATTCCTGCCTTTTTTCCCTTCTTCAGCTCCTCTGGAGTCCCGAACTTCCGGTTTGAGCGTCGGAGCCTTTTCTTCATCGGACCCGTCCTACTGCTAAGAGGTTCCCGGCGATCAGACTTCCGGCCCTTCAAAGACAAGTAAGAGTTAGTTAGTTAGATAGTCAGGAACAAACAAACCTTGGTAAAAGCAAATCGGATTCTTGGTGAGATTTAAGACTATTTATCCTAACAAACCTTGGTAAATGCAAGCGGATTTTTGGTTGATTTAAAGACAATTAATCCTGAGGAAAAAGACTCAGTTGAACAGGTATTTTCAGTAACAGTGCCATAAAACTGTTAACTTGGAAAAATACTGCATTTGAAGCAGACAGACATTTGCAGGCTCATCGAAGCAAATCTTTCTGATTTCTAAGTTGTAAGGGATTAAGAGAAAGCAGTTGGTTGTGTTTTTTCTTGCTTTCCCTTTCTTTTCAGAATCCCTATTCACCGCAAGAACAGTTAGTCGCAAGGTAGGAAAAAACTAGTTATGCATGACTGTTCATAAGTTGTACTAATCCGCTAATTAATCGGTTAAACGCTGTTTGCCTATCATTGTGTTCTAGAATTCTACGCTTAATCACTGTATTGTTTCTGTAGGTCACAAGTACACTTGGAAAACGCTAACACCTTGCAACTACGAAGTATGTGAATGGGTTTTTCCTAGTTTGGGTATGTTTTTTCGGTCAAGTCGAGATAACTCAGGTATGATAGAAAAGTTAGGTTAAGTTGCTAATAAATGTGATATTGTGTTGTTTATAATTCAGCTTCAAAATACCGCACAAGCCAAACCTCAACAGTAGGAGAAAGCCCAGAATACTTCACGAGAAACAGCAACAGCCATCTCAGATCAGAAGAGATCCTGTGTTTCTTTGTTTGTTTCTCATCCACTTCCCCTTCCCTTTTGGGACCAAGTGGTTGTGCCAAGAGCTGCATCCTTGTCACGCTAGTTGGTTTTAGAAGGAATTGGGACTAGTCACCTTCAAGACGGAACATCTGGAATCTTGTGGTTGTGCGCCTAACAGAAAGCGAAGCCATAATATCCCGTTCTCTCTTGGAGTTGACTATTTCCATAGGTTTTGCTAATGGATATCAATCAGTTAACCGAGTTGGTGCGAAAGATGACTGATGAGGTACAGGAACTGCGTTTAGAAAATCAATCCCTTAGACAAGAATTAGAAAGCACCAGGGAAGAGTTGGATAATACCAGAGATGGCTTTACGTCTTGGAGAGAAAAAGGAGAAGTTAAAAGACCAATTCTGACTGCGCCAAAATTCGGAGTCCCTTTTCAGGGTCCTACCCAGGGGACAAGTTTTGGTCAAAGTCAACCTGTCCAGTTAACAGTAGTATCTCCACAGCCTGTTCCCTTAGCAAATCCAGAGAGGTTTTCAGGAGATAGTGCTCATTTTCAGACTTTCATGAGTCAATGCCAGTTACATTTCTTGTGTAAGCCTAATGTCTTCACTACAGATACCACTAAGATAGCCTTCATAATTTCTTATCTTGGAGGGGTAGCAGCTAATTGGGCTATGCCTCTAGTTGATAAGAATGACCCATTGTTGCATAATTTGACACACTTTAAGGCCGCCATGTCTAGCCTGTTTGCTAAACATGTTTTTCTGCAAGCTTCCGATAATGAGTTGTTGAACTTGCGTCAGGGTTCCAAAGATCTAATTTCTTATGTGACAACTTTTAATCGGTTGCTGGCAGAAACTCAGTGGCCAGAGGATAAGAGAGTATCTTTATTTTATAGAGGACTCAGAGAGGAATTAAAAGATTCTTTGTCACATATTGTGAATTTGCCCGAGGATTTTACAGAGTTTCAGGATTTAGTGATCAAGTTGGACCACAGGTTAGGCGAAAGGAAAAATGAACGACCAAGAAATGACTTTAGGGCTTTACATTTCAAAACAGAAAAGAAAAGTACTGAGGATAAAAATTCTCAAATTGAACCAATGCAAATAGGAGGAATTAAGGGGCCTTTATCACAAGAGGAGAAGGACAGAAGAAGAAAGGCTAACCTATGCTTGTACTGTGGGAAAGCAGGGCATTTTGCTAGAGATTGTTCTGTAAGACCAATCAAGAAGAAGGTCTTAACTGTGATTCCTGATTCCACACAGGAAACGGGAAACTTAGTGTCTCGAGGGAAGGAGGGGTCGATTCCTCGAGAAAAAGCGGTTTAAAGACCTCGCTGAAAGTCTTGAATATTCAGAAACAAATACCTCGACATTTCATTATTAGAGTGATTTTGATTTTAGATAATCAACAAAAGCACAGTATTCCAGTTTTAATTGACTCGGGTGCTACAGGTAATTTCTTTGACTTGGGATTTGCTAAAAAACTAAATTTAACTCGATTACCCAAAAAGGAACCAGAACCTGTGCGGGCTGTAGACGGCTCAGCACTTTCTTCTGGTTTGATCAGATTCCATACTCCACCTTTGCTTCTGGTATCTGATAACGGACACACTGAATTAACTAGTTTCGATCTTATTGACACGCCAGCCTTTGGAGTCATTTTAGGGATTCCTTGGTTTGAACTCCACAATCCTAAGATTGACTGGGAGAAACGCACCGTGACCTTAGACTCAGTGTTTTGCAAGACTCACTGTTATCAAGAACATAGAGACCCAGCCTATCCTCTTACTTGTGCAAGTGTTCAGATTGACTCTCCAAAACTACCACCTGAATATCAAGAGTTTTCTGATGTTTTTGACCCTGTGAAGGCCACCAAATTACCTCCTCATAGGGTTTACGATTGCAGAATCGATCTCGTTCCTGGAGCAGTTCTGCCGTGCAGTCGAATATATGCCCTTACAGAACCTGAAAATCAGTATTTAAAATCATACTTAGACGAACTCTTGGAAATTGGCTTTATTCGCATTTCCACCTCACCAGTCTCGTCTCCTTAGTTTTTTGTGGCAAAAAAAACTGGTGATTTGAGGGCCTGTATAGACTATCGCGCTGTCAATAAAGCTACAATTAAAAATCGATATCCCTTACCGTTGATCCCGGTTCTTTTGAATCAAGTGAAAGGGTCAACAATCTATACTAAATTGGATCTTCGCGGAGCCTACCACTTAATTCGTATCAAAGAAGGAGATGAGTGGAAAACGGCTTTCCGCACAAAATTTGGACTCTTCGAATATACAGTGATGCCCTTTGGTCTTTGCAATGCCCCAGCAGCGTTCCAATATTTCATCAACGAGGTACTGCATGACCTTTTGGACATCTGCGTCATTGTATATATTGATGACATTTTAATTTTCTCAAAAAAGCCTGAGGAACATGAAGGACATGTAAAAGCAGTTCTTAAAAAATTGAGGGATAACTCATTGTTCGCCAAACTTGAAAAGTGTGTGTTCAATGCTACTAAGGTTGAGTTTCTTGGTTTTTGGCTTTCCCCTGAAGGAATAGTCATGGATCCAAAGAAGGTGCGAGCAATTTTAGACTGGCCTTCTCCCTCTTCTGTCAAAGAAATACAAAGAATTTTAGGATTTGCAAATTTCTACAGGAGATTCATTTCAAAATTTTCTGAAATAGTAGTTCCAATCACTAGCCTCTTACAGAAGGGAAAGAAATTTCAGTGGACTGCAGAAGCTGAATCAGCTTTCAATGTTTTAAAACAAGCTTTTACGTCCGCTCCTATCTTGAAACACCCAGATCCTGACAGACCGTTCTATGTAGAGGCAGATGCTTCTCAAACAGCCATTGGAGGAGTCTTGTTACAAAAAGATGTTAACTCAGGGCATTTCCATCCGATAGCTTTCTTTTCTAGAAAACTATTGCCAGCAGAACAGAACTATACAATTGCTGAGCGTGAACTTCTTGCAATAAAGGCAGTCTTTCAGGAATGGAGACATCATCTCCTAGGAGCAAAACATACAGTAACCGTTTTTTCAGACCATAAGAATCTGCAATTCTATTCCACAGTCAAGGCTTTTACACCTCAACAGATGCGTTGGCTACAATTCTTTAGTGAGTTTGATTTTCTTATCACGTACAGGCCAGGGACCAAGCAATTGTTATCAGACACACTGTCACGATTGGTCTGTGATAAAAACCAAGAGCCTGAGGAGAAACTGCTAAGTATTATTCCGACAGAAAAAATATGTGCAGAAATTTCACAAATAGATTTTCTAGCAATACTTAGAGAACAAACTAAAGAATTGAATCAAACTGATTGGATTTCACAAAAAAGGTCTACAATTTCAGATGGTCTATTCTTTCATAAGAATAAATTATTCGTGCCAAACAAAAACTTGAGAGAACAAGTGATTCAATGGAATCATGATTTGGCTTTAGCTGCTCATCCCGGATTAAACAAAACTCTAGAGTTATGCCAAAGACATTTTTGGTGGAAGAATATGAGATTTGATGTACAAAAGTACATTCAGGCTTGTCCTGTTTGTGCCCGACAAAAATCTTCTCACTCTTCCCCCATGGGGTTGTTACAACCTATGGAAATACCCCCTACACCCTGGCACACTATTAGTTTGGATTTTGTCACAGACCTGCCAAGATCATCTGGAATGACAACAATCTTAGTTGTGGTGGATTTATTGTCCAAAATGGGGCATTTCATCCCTCTACCAAAGGTCCCATCGGCAGCAGAATTCAGTGAAGTGTTTTTATCCAATATTGTGAAATTACACGGTTTGCCACAGAAATTTATTTCAGACAGGGGCCCCCAATTCTTGTCAAAATTTTGGAAACAACTAAGTAATCAGTTGGGTATAGATTTAGCATTATCTTCGGCCTTCCACCCTCAAACTGATGGTCAAACCGAAAGATTGAATCAATATCTAGAGCAAAGTCTGCGATGTTTAACCACTACACTAACTTCAGATTGGGTTGAGGCTTTGCCTTTAGCCGAGTTCACATATAATAACACTCTACATTCTGCTCTTGGCTGTTCTCCATTTTACTTTCTCACTGGCCAGCACCCTAGAACCTTGCCAATACTCCTTCCGGAGAAAATCATTGACATGCCAGCAGTCTCAGAAAAAATAGCTAGTTTGAGAAATTTCCAGGAAAAAGTCAAACAAACTTTAGCAAAACAGAAACTTAAAATGAAAACCAGTGCTGATTTACATAGAATGCCATCACCCGTTTATAAAAACGGAGATCAAGTCTGGCTATCCACTAAAAATATTCAAATTGAGGGATCTAGAAAGTTAAAACCTCGATTCATTGGCCCGTTTACCGTGGAAAGGATAGTGAATCCCGTTTCAGTAAAACTGAGTCTTCCCCAAGAGTATAAAATCCATCCAGTATTTCATGTATCTTTGATTAAACCAGTAAATCCTAGCACCCGTCCTGATAATCCACCCCCTCCTATAGTAGTGGGAGATCATGTAGAGTATGAAGTCAAGAGAATTCTAGATTCAAAAAGAGTAAAGGGTAGTTTATACTATTTGATCGACTGGAAGGGCTATGATGTTTCTGAAAGATCTTGGGAGCCGGAGAATCATGTACACGCTCCGCGCTTGGTTCGATCTTTTCATGTCATGTATCCTACGAAACCTCGACCTGTGAGACGACCTTTGGGGGGGGGAACTGTCATGAGCACTGTCTCGAGCACCCCACTGTCATGAGCGCCTAAGCACCTTTAACACTTGTTACGCCTTAATAATGTGTGGGTGGGTTTCTTTGGACATTTACTTTTTACATTTAGCAATGCTTGTTGTTTGTTTCGCCCTTTGCAATATTGGTCATACTGGTTGCTAGCAATCCTTGTTGTAGTGTCTTTGGGCGTTGGCTGCATTTGCATGAAGAAGAGCAAGAGTCAGCACGTTGCACAGGTGATTAAACCGAGGCCCGGCAACACGTGTAAACTGCCATCGGCTCAGAGACTATAAAAGCCTCGTCTGAGCCTCGGGAGACGCTTCGCTTGGAGTTGTCAGCGTTTCAAGATTCCAGCCTTCCGATCTCCTTCCCACTCCCTCCACCTCCGTGACTCCTCACCTGCAGTCCTCCGCAGCGGCAGCCTTCTGGACAGCGGAGATCAGGAATTCCTGCCTTTTTTCCCTTCTTCAGCTCCTCTGGAGTCCCGAACTTCCGGTTTGAGCGTCGGAGCCTTTTCTTCATCGGACCCGTCCTACTGCTAAGAGGTTCCCGGCGATCAGACTTCCGGCCCTTCAAAGACAAGTAAGAGTTAGTTAGTTAGATATTCAGGAACAAACAAACCTTGGTAAAAGCAAATCGGATTCTTGGTGAGATTTAAGACTATTTATCCTAACAAACCTTGGTAAATGCAAGCGGATTTTTGGTTGATTTAAAGACAATTAATCCTGAGGAAAAAGACTCAGTTGAACAGGTATTTTCAGTAACAGTGCCATAAAACTGTTAACTTGGAAAAATACTGCATTTGAAGCAGACAGACATTTGCAGGCTCATCGAAGCAAATCTTTCTGATTTCTAAGTTGTAAGGGATTAAGAGAAAGCAGTTGGTTGTGTTTTTTCTTGCTTTCCCTTTCTTTTCAGAATCCCTATTCACCGCAAGAACAGTTAGTCGCAAGGTAGGAAAAAACTAGTTATGCATGACTGTTCATAAGTTGTACTAATCCGCTAATTAATCGGTTAAACGTTGTTTGCCTATCATTGTGTTCTAGAATTCTACGCTTAATCACTGTATTGTTTCTGTAGGTCACAAGTACACTTGGAAAACGCTAACACCTTGCAACTATGAAGTATGTGAATGGGTTTTTCCTAGTTTGGGTATGTTTTTTCGGTCAAGTCGAGATAACTCAGGTATGATAGAAAAGTTAGGTTAAGTTGCTAATAAATGTGATATTGTGTTGTTTATAATTCAGCTTCAAAATACCGCACAAGCCAAACCTCAACAGTAGGAGAAAGCCCAGAATACTTCACGAGAAACAGCAACAGCCATCTCAGATCTGAAGAGATCCTGTGTTTCTTTGTTTGTTTCTCATCCACTTCCCCATCCCTTTTGGGACCAAGTGGTTGTGCCAAGAGCTGCATCCTTGTCACGCTAGTTGGTTTTAGAAGGAATTGGGACTAGTCACCTTCAAGACGGAACATCTGGAATCTTGTGGTTGTGCGCCTAACACTTAAACATTAATGGGACGCATTTCTCCTGCTGGATTTTTGCGTATAGATAGCCTTATGCTTTCTAATAGAAGGGTCCTGGCAATACTCCGGTCGGTTCACGACTGCGATCTCTGTTGCAGTTTGGACAGCCCATTGCAAATTTGTAAAATTGCAGGCTCATCCCCGGCCACCAGTATTCTGATTGTAATTCTTTCAGAGATTCCTTGATCTCTTGGTGCCTTAAACCTTCACCCATGTGTGCATCTGCTATTAATAAGACTCTCCTGTTCGTGTTTGGAATCACTCTATCCCCCACTCCAGGGATTTGAGCGAAAGGAACGGAGTTTGCATCAATTATGTATGTATAATTGAGTGGACAGTTCACAGGTAATACTGCACAGTCGCCTTTTGAAGACGCCTTTACCGCCAGCATGGTTTCCCCGTCTATGTATTTTTCTGAATGCTTTTTTGTGGCTATGGAAGCCGGTTGAGCTGCTTCCGCTGTGGCTCTGTGAGCCAATGAATTCCCAGCAACGTGAACGCCATCACGTTGATGACTCAGTGCATGTATCACGTGAGTCTTTTGTAGTTCTTTCTGCAAAAGAACTACTTGTTCCCAAAGCTTCTTATGCTTTATTGTGGCACCTGTGTCATCTTTGTAATCGTTTTGAACCCAGTTCTACAAGTCGTTATTGTAAGACTTGACGCAGTAATGCGAATCGCACACTATTAGTGTTGGGAATTCGCGATCGGCATTTTCAAGCGCCATCTTTAAAGATCTTATTTCAGCTCGCTGAGTTGAGCAGTTTCTGAGTGATTCAGTTTTGGTAATTAATGGTCTGAATTTACCAAAGCGCCAGCGACCTTTAACAATCGCGCACGCTGCGTTGTAGGATTTTTCCTCTACATCGTAGTGTTGTGCAAATCTGTCCATGTAGATTACACGTGTGTACTGTTTGAGAGGCAGAATTTCGATTGGCAGAGGATATTCTTCTTCGTATTCTAGTTTTTCTAGTTTTTTTCATTTTCGGGTCAAAATAGTATTTCACGTCTTCTGCAGCAAGAGAATTTTCCCACTGTATCCATTTTGGATCTAATGCCACAGCAGTCAAGTTGCGTGGACTTGTTAATGCCTCAAGGGCTGATTCTGCTGTTAAAACAGTTATCCTTCTGCCTTGGGCTGGGGCTCTTTCTTTTGCTACAGCATTTTGAACCGCTATTAGAACCTTTTCAGTAGAAGTAATTTAATTTCAGCTTGTGTGTACAAGTGTGATTTGTAAGCTATTGGTACCGTTTCTCCCTCATTAGAGGTCAGGTACGTGAATCCGCATCTTCCTGGGATGACTCGGATTACAAGGTTGCGTACGTTTTCGCGTGTTTGCAATTTTGTTTTAGCTAACATGTCTGTTTGCAATGATCTGTATGTTTCTGAGTCCAATTTATTGGTTTGAAATCAGGTTTTGTTAATTCGTAGAGAGGTTTAACCCTCTCTGCATAATTTAGAATGTATGTTCTTCCGAAATTCAGGAAACCTAGTATTGATTGTAAGTTCTTTAGCGTTTTAGATGCTTGGAGTACAGCACACTTCTCTAAGAAGTTGTCTGCTAGACTTTTGCCTTCACTTGATAATTCATATCCTAAAAATAGGACAGTTAGATGGGCAATTCATGACTTTTGAAGGTTGAATTTGTAACCCTCAGCTGCGAACCCAAGTATTATGGTGTTCACTCTTTTCAAGTGAGTATCCAGGTCATCATCTGTTAGATAGATGTCATCGACATAAGATAATGCTTCATCATCATATATTTGTAGTAACTCTGTTACTCTTGCTGAGAATAATCCTGGGCTATTCTTTAATCCCTGTGGGAGTCGACAGAAGTTTTTTGTGACCCCATTATTGAGAAAGCGATCAAATACCTGCTTTCAGGTGCAATGTTTTGACAGAAGAATCCATTAGAGATGTCTAATGTCGTTTTGTATTTTTTGCGCACGATGTTATTCATTAGTGCTGCACTGTGTAAGTTTTGTACTGCAAATGTTTTGCAACAGGAGTTTAAGTGTCTGTAGTCCAAAACTAGACGATATGAATCGTCTGGCTTGAAGACAGGAAACAAAGGATTGTTCATTTGTGAGGTGCATGTTTCAATCACCCCCTGGTATTCAAGTTGATCTAAGATCTCCCTGACTTGCTTTTTAGCTTCTTGTTTAACTGGGTATTGCCTTTGTGCAGTGGGTTGACATTTTAACTGGATTTTGTGAGGAGGAGAGTCCTCATCCCATCCTACATGATTTTTGTATAATGCAGGAGCTTGGGCCACTGCCCATTTTCTTGCAAGTGTATATCTTTTATGAATTGGAATATGATTTGAGAAGGCAGGCATAATCATTTCTTCGCCATGAGGGCACTCCCTGACAAACTCTGGTGGCCAGTCTTTCTCAGCTAAAAGGATGTCATAGCCTTTCGAAAGGTTATCCCAAAAGAGACCCCTTACTTTCCTAGTCTTATCTCCCTCTATACGCAAGGTTATTTCGTATATTTTATGAGGTTTGCTAACTCTGGTATCTGCAGTTTCCACCTGAATGTATTTATTCGTGTCCACTGTCTCCAGAAGATTCATCAGGATCTTGCGAGCTATGGTCACTTCTGCTGCGCTGTCTAGCATTGTCTGGGCCCACTCTCCGTTTTTCAGTTGTGTCCTCAGTATCCTCTGCATGTTTAATTATTTTAATACTGGCTACCTTCTTTTTTGGAAATTGTAATTTTTTACTTTGATGAGCAGGTTCCTTGTTTTTGGACTTGACGTGCTCTTCCCTGTGTTCTGACCGTCCTCTTCTTTCCGATTTCTGCGAGGAAGTCTGAAAAGATCGAGAGGGACGTGTATCAATATCTTGATATCTATCAGGTTTTTTCAGATTATCCCTATTTCTAAGGTTGTATCTTTTCTCAGAGGGCTCCCTCTGGGGAGACTTGTTTCCTCGGTCCGGAGATCTTTCTCTCCATTGAGGAGACCTTCCTCTGGGCTGGAATCGTTTTTCTTTGGGAGTGGATTGTTTATTACCATCCCAACTCTTTTTTGGAGTGTTTAGATTATTTTTAATAAAAGTTTTTTCAGGATTTTCAGTTAGTTGGGGTTTTACTGGTTTCCCACCCAAGCTATCTCTACCTAGTTCTTCATAGGATTTTTCTATGATTCTGGCAAGTTCAAAAGGTTGTTCTGCTATATCTGTTTCTTTCCATTTCTGGCGGGTCGTCACAGATGGGGCTTCTCCTTTTATGTTGGCTAATAATATAGCCGAGACCTGTTTGAAGTATTTCAGTAATTTCATACCCAGAGTTAAAGCAGGTTCTGGACCGTATTCATTTTGAATCTGTCTTAGCACATCTGGTATAACCGCCATAGACGGAACACCATGTGTTTTTGTGTAAATGGAAACAAAGACTGTGCCCCAAGTGTCACAGTCCTCTACATGTGGTGCGACCCCCATTGGAAGACAGATAGTCAGAATTCTGTGTTTCTCAGTAGCTGTAGTATCAGGAAATACTGCCTCTATTTGAGTGATTTTTTGTGCTAACCAGAATGGAATTTGTTCCCGTTTTGCGGGTGTTTTACCAAGACATGATTGTATGTTCTGTGGTGTAATTTTGTTTGTGTTCCCCTGATGAGGGGTCAGCTGTGGAATGTTAATTGCTGGTTGGACTGTTGAAGTCCGCATTAGATATTGGACCAATTGTCTATGTATTTTAATTAGTATTTTTAGCTGAGCTAAAAGTTCCGGGACTGACATTTTGTCAATGTCTGGATGTGGTGTGTAGCTGGCTAGAACCGGCCACGTTGCTCCTGGTCTACCTAGTGGACCTGAAGGACTGGACTATTTAAGGCCCAGCGGTGCCAGGGGACAACACCTGGAACCTTCGTGGGTTACCTGTTCTGGCGCACAAATGACAGAGACACGGGACACTTCCTTCGGCGTCAAAGATCAGCGTTTATTACTGCAGGGAGGCAAAAGTCACAAGAAGTACAACAGAGTGTAGGTTCTGAGAGTCTGCTTCAAATTGCAAATGTGGATCGCTCCTTTTATACACATTTTAGTCATTGGACAACATACGAACAAAAGGTTACAACTCAGTTCCCACAATAAACTTCAAAAGGGCTTCTTGAAACCCGGAACATAATTACAGTAACATTGCCGGTTCCCAACTGTAAAAGCACATCTTCTCACCGTTAGGCACATTCCACTCTAGTTGTAAACGAGCAAAAGAAAGAGACAAGAACAGCTGCAAGGAAGACAGACAACAGTAGAGAAAAGAGTGTGAGGGTAATATCGGAAGCATGATTACAGGATCAAAGGATTCGATCCTAGCACATGCACGGCTGAAACAATAGACCAGCACAGCAAGATTACCCTCGAGCGGAGCCATCTGCCTTTGCAGTGTCATTCCCCTGGTCATAAAAGACGCATGAAAGGAATATGCGTCTTCCGTAAGGCTTGGGAACTAAGGGTCATGACGCGGACAGTTGCCTGCTAGCTAACTACGTGAGGGCAAGAAACAAAATGGATGCCGTATCTAAAATGGAACCCGAGGGTTCAGATGAAGAAACGCGTAAATAAGGCGAACCCTACCAAGTAGTGTAGCGAAAACGCGTACACTTACTAAACTCGTCATTTACGGTTCATAGATATCAAAGTTGCCCATATTCGATCATGTCCAAAACATCATAACGATTCTCACGGAACCTCAGACGCTCCTTTTGCCCTCATGTAGGCAAGCACTAGTCGAAATCAGAATCGATTTCAATATTCATCAGATCATTCAGGTGTTGCTGGAACATTATCCTATCCATCAATGCCTCTTTGGTAACAGATGGCCTTCTTATACACGTAGTAGCACAAAGGCCACATAAGGCAGGACCACACTGCACACAAAGACAACACGTGAACAGAAACGTCACAACAATCCCTATAATCATCAGAATCTTCCAACCCCAGGTCGACATCATGCCCCAAAACCATCCTAGAAGCGTCCAATCTCCCTCGTATGGACTCTGAATTTTTATGCAACTTTGAGATGGCTTGATAGACAGTTGGAGCATTATCAGGTATAAAAATGCAACAACTCGAATGGATGACCTTACACACACCACCTCTATCTGCTAGTACAACGTCTACAACCATACGGTTCTGTAGCGTCATAAGTCTATCCGCTTGAAGCTCTGCTGTCAGGTTACCAAGGGCGCTTGCAGTGATATTAGCAGTCGATTCAACCACACGAGTCAGCTGTCTCAAGTTCCTACTATTAACCATAGGACCCCAAAACGGTAGGAAACCCTTAAAGAAGTCTCCTGCCTCTTGACCAGCAGTATCCTCTCTACTAATAACGCCTCTCACAACTCTAGTCTTGTGATAGTCTGAGGCAACGGTAAAAGTCGGTGGTAGAAGATTCGCGATATAACAGGTGCCTGAGAAATCGCGAGGCAACCATGTATAAGCACGATCGTAACACACAAAATAAGTACCCTTGGCAGTCAGAAAGACAGGGGAAGAGAGCATCGGTAAGACATACGTCTCAGTACAAGCACTCTTCCCAAACTGAGCTCTCGGATTTTTACCAAGACCTTGCAGACAGAAGTGACCACGGTGAGGTACGATCCAAATCGGAGACGAGCTCTTAAGCTGTCTATCACCCACTGATATACTATACTCAATCTCACTCAGATCCTTATATGCTCGCACCTCCTCCTCTGGGATGAGCGATGCATCAAAAATGTCTCTATCTAAATCAGCAATAGCTATCGCCAAAGACTTGTGGTACGGGCCAGGACCAAGGTTTACTGAGCGTGGTTCTCGATGGGGGTAAGAATCTAGTGCACTACGGAACATAGTTTGGAATGCCCGAGCCGACCCTTGGGAGCTATAAGGAAGAACCAAATACGGAATACCCTTATCCATAGTATGTGGCATTAACCCACACACCCAACAGTTGGTAGTATTCATCACCAACTGATGCTGATGCAGGAGTTGAACAAAGGAATTATTCATAAATTCCGCACGTCTGACTTGTTCATGTTGAGGCAGAAGATGAAAGGAATGTGGAGAAATAGTGGAGGCAAAATTCAAATCATGTGAAGGAGGAGTAGACGGAATAGAAGACAATAATAATTGAATCCCAAAATATACTCCACCCACTAATAGCATAGAAACAGTTAGAAATAGTATACAAATCTGAAACAAAAAACATTTTGTACGAAACACCTTATGCAATTTAGATCTTTGTGCCGACATTTCCTCTCTTTTCGACAGCATAGTAAATTCCATCCTCTAAAAACCGTCCGTGGCGTTCTTGACGCACTTCGTTCTGAGTAGCGATTATCAATTCCCAGGAGTTCCCAGAAATCGACAAAAGAAATCGACCTAGTGTCAATAACCTGCTAAACAGAAGGAAGTACCCGCACGGCCCTACGGCCAACCCAGATGATAGGTTTTAAATGAATTGAGCATTCAATTTAATATAAGTCTCTTAGCTGCACGAAAAGAAAAGGGTACACACAATATAAAATGTCCACAATATTCAAGGCAAATGTGAGGGGGTAATGTAAAATCAAAAATAATAAAAGGAATTTATTTGTCCTTATTGCGTGGTCGAAGAAAATATCGACATCTCCCGGGTCGAGTCTGTTCTTCAAACAACGGTTCAGATGGCAAAGCAGTGTTCGATTGCTCAGGTAATAATCCAGGACTTGAACTCTCCACTAGTGATGATGTAGGTAAAGTTTCGGTTGATTCAACAGGGATGTCTGGTTGCACTAAATTGGTCTCTACAAGCTGAGCATCACTGAATGGTATAAAACCCGGGACCGTACTGGTCTCTGTCGAGGCGACTCCTTTCTTGATCCATGCATCTGCTGGCAAAGGAAACGAAACTTTCTTGGTGTGGGTGGCATGCACCCAATGCTTTCTGCCTTCCAGTCGAACCGCCGTCCTTGTTGCCAGTAACACCTGGTGGGGACCCACGAACCTTGGCTCAAGATTTCGTTTTCGTCCAAAATTTCGGGTAAGCACCCAGTCACCTGGTTGGAGCCGATGACCAGGTCCCTCAGTTTGTGCCGGTAAAGCTTCAAAGACCTGTTGATGAATCAAACTCAATTTAGCAGTCAGATCATAAAGATAGTCAATCAACATCGGATATTCAATTCTGTTAAACTCCTTAGGCCTCGGAGCTCCCCAAATATTCGCAGGACGGCCGAACACAATCTCATATGGGCTAAGCCCTACTCGAGAGTGCACGGTTGCCCTGGTCGATAAGAGAGCTAAAGGCAAAGCATCCGGCCTCAATAAACCAGTCGTTGCCTGGATTTTGGCAAGTTTCAGTTTCAGGGTGCCATTATATCCTTCCACCAAACCTGCCGACTGAGGATGATTAGCGCTATGAAATTTTTGGACTATGCCTAGGCCACGACACACACTCTTCATCACACTTCCCACAAACTCACTTCCGTTATCTGACCATACAATCCGTGGCATTCCATACCTAGGGAAATATTCCTTGAGCAGGATTTTTGCTGTTGACAGGGCAGTATTATCCTTAAGAGGGTAGGCCTCAATCCATCTGGAGAACGCACAAACCACAACTAGAACATATTTCAGATTATTGCATCTCTCCATATGGATGAAATCCAATTGGATAACTTCAAAAGGACATGTAGGGGGAGCAAAGTGACCAGGTGGAGTGGGGGTGCCCTTACCAGGATTATACATCAAACATACCATACAGTTCTTAACCACTCTCTCCGCACACTTAGTAATCCCATCATTCTTCCATACAGGAGACAACAACTTGCATATGCCTTTCGTGCTAATATGTGCTGTGCCGTGGGCCATTGTAACAACAGCAAGCACATATGCATCCGGTAACATCCATCTCTGTTTTTCTGACAAGTCAACCCAACATCCATTCTCGTCTAACTTCCCTGTGCTTTCTTTCCACTTAGTCTTTTCCATCTCAGTGGCCTCGTTCTGTATTTCCTTCACACTCTCAACTGTGTCCTCACACATACCAGTCTCCGTTGGCCATCTTACTGAACTCGTAACATACATTCGATTTGTCAGATCTCTGGCTGTTTCTTTAGCAGTCTCATCCGCAAACGCATTACCACGACCAACGTCATCTGTCACTTTCCGATGCGCACTGCATTTAATTATTGCCACCTGCTTAGGCAATATGAGTGCATCTAAAAGGTCATTCACAAGCTGTCCATGCTGAATCTTCGTGCCATGCGACGTAAAGAATCCTCTTTCTCTCCACAATCAACCAAAACTATGCGCTAAGCCAAATGCATACTGACTATCGGTAAACACATTCACCCGCTTTCCTCTAGATAACACACACGCTCTTGTCAACGCAATCAATTCAGCCGCTTGAGCTGAATTCTGACTCAATCTCGCAGTTTCCACAACCGTACTCAATGTCACTACAGCATACGCAGTCGTTACATCACCATTCGGCAACTTAAAGCATGAACCATCAACATACAAAGTACCATCGGGATCTACCAATGGAGTGTTTTTCAGGTCAATACGACCTTTCGTCTCTTCTTCAGTTCTTAAGTAGCAATCATGTGGTGCTACATCACCTGATTCCATGCTGATCGGCAATAATGTTGCTGGGTTCAACACATTGCAACGTTTTATCCTAATATGACTTGCCAAAAGTGTCAACTCATAGCCAGACAACCTTGCACTCGTCAGGTGCTGGGTTTTTGTCCGGTTCAAAAGAGTGTCAACTGCATGCGGGACCATCACCGTGAGCATATTATCCATGACCAGACCTGCGGACTGTCGAATAGACACCGCAGCTGCCGCTGTTGCTCTTAAACAACTTGGCAATGCTCTAGCCACTGGATCTAAGGTCGAAGAGAAATATGCACATGGACGTTGTTTATCGACAAATTGTTGCGTCAAGACACTCAACGCACAGCCATCCCTCTTGTGAACGTATAGTGTAAACAGCTTACTGTAATCAGGAGTGCCTAACACAGGAGCCGAACACAACGCATCACGTAATTCAGAAAAACCTTTCTGACACTCTTCAGTCCAAGGCAAAGGAGTCGGAACATCCTTGCACGTAAGAGCTAACAATGGTTTCGCCAATAATGAAAAATTCGGAATCCATTGTCTGCAGTATGATGTAATACCAAGAAAGGCACGTACATCTCTCTGAGTTTTTGGCACAGTCATTCGAGCAATCGCTGCTATTCTTTCTGGGGTCAACCTTCTCCCTTCTTTTGACAATAAGTGACCTAAGTAGGTTACTTCTTGACAACAATATTGCAGCTTGGAAGGTGACACTTTGTGATGTAAGTCACATAAATGTTGCAACAACGATACTGTAGCAGTTCTGCAAATAATCTCAGTATCAGCAGCTACCAACAGGTCGTCAACATACTGAATCAAAGCCGCACCCGTCGGTAACACGAATGCGTCAAGTTGACTTTTAAGGGTTTGACTATAGATCGATGGACTCTCACAATAGCCCTGTGGTGCGTGTTTAAATCTAAAACTGCGACCACCTAATGAGAATCCGAATAGGTCTCTGCTTTCCTCAGCGATCGGAATACTAAAGAAAGCATTCTTTAGGTCGATCACCGTGAACCAGGAGGCAGAAGCTGGAATCAGGGTCAGCAAGGCCGTGATATCAGGCACCACAGGAAACTGTGGGATCACGATTTTATTTACTTCTCTCAAATCGATTATAAAACGGTACACAGGAGGCTTAGATGGATCGGTTCATTTCAAAATGGGTAACACAGGACTATTACACACATTTCCCCGAGTTTCTTCAATGACATCCTTTTTAATTAGGTCATAAACGATCGCTAATAGCGCTCGCTCACCATCAAGAGAGATACGATACTGAGGTACACGCGGTAATCGAACATTCGTTTTCAACTGGACCACATAGGGTGGGATGTTTAACAGGCCCACATCATTGGGACCTGTTGCCCATAAAGACGCAGGAAGAGAACTCAATTCCGGTGGGAACTTATCCATTGATAGGTACATAGGAGAGATAACCCTCTGACCTAACGTAAGCTCCACTCCTTCAGGAGAGCAATACAAAGTCGCATATAACCGTTTTAACAAATCCAGACCCAAAAGATTCTCACCACACCCAGTGGATAGAATCAATGGAGCCTCCAGCTCACGAGGACCAATCGCAAGGGACAAAGGGCTAGAGACAGAATTGCTAACAGGGGCGCCAGAGAATCCAATGGAAACATTCGTTAAGCCAGACAAAGGTGCGCCAGGGAGCTTGGAATGCATGATGGAACTTTTTGCTGCACCAGTGTCCAACAGAAAAGGCTCAACTACGCCAGATGTGGCAACCGTGACGTAAGGCCCTCTCTGATCAACCGGAACTGACACTACTCCCTCTCTTTGTCGATGGCTGTCCTAGTAACGGTCGTCTGCAACAATCTCATGCTCAACATAATAATCGTCCACATGGTACTGTGCAGATTTATCGGACCCCGCATTTCGCTGGTCGAAACAATTATTTGCGTCCGATGAAAAAGTAGAGCGCTCATGATTTTGAACGAAACCTCGACCTCTACCTCGAGAGGCCTGTTGAGGACCACCACGACCTCCCCGAGCCGAAACATTATTATAACGATCACGTAAAGCGGGACAATCGAATTTTATATGGCCCTCTCTCCTACAATATGCACACTGATTATACCCAAGCGTAGATCTAGAGTCAGAGGAGTCAGAGCGCGACTGCATCCTAGTGGACTGGGCTCGTGGTCGATACTGCTGTTGTAAATCATTTTGATTTGAACGTGGAGGATATGCCTGCTACAACAAAACCTTTGTTTTGAGCTCCTTCGTTTTCTTGTCTGAACGATCACTTTCTTCCTTTTCCCTATTCTCATAATATTGAGCCGTCGCTAATATCTGTGCAGTGGTTGAAACAGCCCATGCACTTTCCGAATTCTTCAATTTGTTGCATAGCTCAGGCAGCAAATTTAACACAAACTTGTCAACAAATAACCGTTGGCCTCCTTCGGTGCTCATGTCCTGACCACTATGATCGACAAATGCTTACTCGAATCTAGTAAAGAAATCGGAGACACTCTCGTCTTTCTTTTGCTTGCAAGCCGATAATTTATCCCAATTCACCTTCATCGCTGGCATGAGTGTTTTCATAAGTGTAATGATTTTCTGGGGTAGATCCAAAATTAATTGCTCGGGCTTAGCCCCACCAATTTGTCGTCCATCAGCCGCTACTAGTGTAGCCCAGTCACCACCTAACTCAACTAAATGATTCTCTTGGCGAATTTTTGCCCAAATCGGTTGTGGTACGATATTTCCAAACAGCATGTCGATGTCAGCAAGGTTCATAATAGAAGCATCCACCAGTTGGGATAACTCCTTATAATAACCTGCCGGATTCTTGCGTGGATCAGGCAAGGATTGTTTCACCTGCAAAACTTCTGATCGCTTCCATGGGAGGTGTATCCAAACTCTTTGGAAGTATGGAAGAATCACAGGATTAGCATTAGCATCACCTGGCATCCATACTGGCGGAACCTCTCTCATAGGATACTGACCAGAGTTTGTTTTCGTATTATCGGTGTCATCATCAATTGACACACGAGAAGGCACTGTGGATCTAAAGGCTAACAATCGCTCTAATGCACGTCGTACATCTCCACCTACAATCATACCGTTCGAAAATTGACTCTGAAGTTCAGTCATATCGGGCGGTACATTATCTAACTCATCATTATTCCATTCTTCTCTCAAAAAGTTACACATTTCTTCAAATACGAATCTCTGAGTGGGCTCATTAAACTGAGAGAATGTATCAAAAACAATGCGCGGAGGGTAGTTAGAAGGGTGTCTTATCCATCTACGCGCCATAGTTACCAACGTGGCACTCTCCCTTCCACCAGGGATTTGACTTCGCCTCTGAGGAGTTTCAGAGACATCGGATCGAAATAACGATCCAGAAAGTGGGGAGTAAAGAGTAGCGACAGTATTAGGGATACGATTACGAACAGAAGGAGAAAGAAGAACAGGAGCAACAACATTAGAAGTGAACGTAGGGACAGCAGAGGTAGCCAGGACAGTCGGGTAGCAAGAACAATGGACTGAGGAGGTACAGGCAAAGGAGCAGTAGGAATAGGAGCAGGTGGTGGGACACACGCAGGACCAACAACAGGCTGACCAGCAGCCGCTGGAACGACAGGAGGAACTACAGGAGGAACTACAGGGGGAACTACAGGGGCTGCAGCACCCTGTGCATAAGGAGGTAGCGATTTCATCAAATACGCTAACAGAGGATCCTCCTTCGAGTCCTCTTCTTTCTTATCAAGACTGGTTGATAAAACCGGGTAACATTTGTCTATCCTCAAGTGATGCAGTCTAGTAGAAACTTCTATTTCTTTTTCTGCTTTATCTCGCTGGTACTGTTCTGCACCTTGCATCATCGTAATGATACCTTCTTTTTTATTTTTTCTTAAGCTGTTTGATTTCTTTCTGCTTGGCCTCTTTACGCCATAACCGAAAGGAATCAAACATAGCGGGCCTAGCTTTCTTTTTAAACAATTTAGCTTCAAGATTATCTAAAATCGTAATTTCAAAACTTCCATGTGGTGGCCAACTAAGGTCACCATCGTTTTTCGTATAACGAACCCAATATTCATTATATATAATAGGGCCTACACCATGTCGACTATAGAGCTCATAAATTGGAGTTCCAACTGGAGGTATCGGACACGAGTCCTCCAATCGGGAATCAGTGTTATAACATTTAAAGAAACCAAAGAAACCACTACGGCTAGGCATCTTGCTCACTAACCAAGTATCAAACTTCAAGGGTTATCGAAGCGCTAAATCTTCGTGAAAGACAAAACCCTCGGTTTTTGGCAATTGCAACTGTCAAATAACAACTAAGAACCAACAACGAAGAACCACAAATGCAATGGAACCATGCAAACAACTAAGCTTCAACAACAACCAAGGATACTGGGAGCGACCCACAAATACTTAACTGAGAGCACAATGGCGTCACCAGGAAGGCCCGTCTATCGTCTCGCCGTACGAAAGGACTACGCCAGGCGCCGAAAACAGGTCGACAGTCAGGGCATCGGTCCGTCGCAGCCGTCAGGAGGCGGGAAGCTTCGCGGGAAAAATCTTCGGACCACTTATTTCGACAACAGGATCGATGAAGCGGGGTGCACCTTCCCTCGGAGATTTTACACGAAGTTCCTCACAATCGTCAGGCTTTGGACCGGTACCGCTGATGTCGCCCCACGTGGGCGCCAACTGAAGGACTGGACTATTTAAGGCCCAGCGGTGCCAGGGGACAACACCTGAAACCTTCGTGGGTTACCTGTTCTGGCGCACAAATGACAGAGACACGGGACACTTCCTTCGGCGTCAAAGATCAGCGTTTATTACTGCAGGGAGGCAAAAGTCACAAGAAGTACAACAGAGTGTAGGTTCTGAGAGTCTGCTTCAAATTGCAAATGTGGATCGCTCCTTTTATACACATTTTAGTCATTGGACAACATACGAACAAAAGGTTACAACTCAGTTCCCACAATAAACTTCAAAAGGGCTTCTTGAAACCCGGAACATAATTACAGTAACATTGCCGGTTCCCAACTGTAAAAGCACATCTTCTCACCGTTAGGCACATACCACTCTAGTTGTAAACGAGCAAAAGAAAGAGACAAGAACAGCTGCAAGGAAGACAGACAACAGTAGAGAAAAGAGTGTGAGGGTAATATCGGAAGCATGATCACAGGATCAAAGTATTCGATCCTAGCACATGCACGGCTGAAACAATAGACCAGCACAGCAAGATTACCCTCGAGCGGAGCCATCTGCCTTTGCAGTGTCATTCCCCTGGTCATAAAAGACGCATGAAAGGAATATGCGTCTTCCGTAAGGCTTGGGAACTAAGGGTAATGACGCGGACAGTTGCCTGCTAGCTAACTACGTGAGGGCAAGAAACAAAATGGATGCCGTATCTAAAATGGAACCCGAGGGTTCAGATGAAGAAACGCGTAAATAAGGCGAACCCTACCAAGTAGTGTAGCGAAAACGCGTACACTTACTAAACTCGTCATTTACGGTTCATAGATACCAAACTTGCCCATATTCGATCATGTCCAAAACATCATAACGATTCTCACGGAACCTCAGACCGAGCCTGGTGATGTGATTTTTATGTTTTAGGGCGCCTTTAAACCAGAGCAGGTGCTCTTGGTAATTTAATGGAATTTCAACCTCCTCGAAAGGAGTGTATTCCTCCGGTGGTTCCTCTATTTTGTAATAGTGGAATTCTTTTGTTACAGCGTTTGCTGCTGGAAAGTGTATCCATGAATAGAATACCTCTGTCTGGCGATATTCATGGGCCTCTACCACAAATATGACTGTACCACCTCGTGATGTCAGTCCATTTTCTATAAGTTTAATAGTTATAGTTCTTCTTATATTTGCCGGGATGAAAATAGCATTCGGGTCTTCATCTTGGAGACTTGCGTCCTCCGCTAGGAGTTGAGCTGCTATTCTAGCTGCCTCCCTTTCGTCTTCACTTTCCACCATTTTACTGACAGAAAGTTTTGTTGCAGAGCAAGTTTCAACGAAACAAAGATTAGGTGCACAATATTTTGGAACACTGTATCCTTCAACGTTGACTAAACCAAAAACTATACATAGGAATCTCTTCCTACTAAGTTCCGGCGGATTTTAACCTTTTACCCACTCCAGACGCCTATTGGAGTTTTTATGGGAAAAGGGTCTGTGTGAAAAAGCACGACTGACTTACTCTAGTGTCTTGCGTTAGATTATCGCCTTACCAAACGTTGGGCGCCATGTAGTGTAGTTCCTATATTCCCAATAGGCTATGCGCATCGGAATAATATAAACAGCAGTGTCGACGTAGGACTGAGGTCTACTAGGTCTCTACTGACTATATTAGACTTAATTAGTTTTGCCAGCTAGCTCAGAGGTCACTAGAAACTTTCTCGAATAAACATGGAGGAGTTTAACTTCCCTGGATAGACCAGAAGGGATTAGCTTCTGACAACCATAAAACATGACAACTTTGCTCCCTCAGAATAAGAGTGTATCTCTAGAGTTGTGTGAAAACAATAGACAGCTATTTCACTTAGTCAATCATGCATACTTAGTTTCACCAGAGTGCAGAGAAATAGAGAGACGGGCATTTTCAATAAAAGGTGTTATTTATTGGGCAGTCTTCTTTCTCATGCAAGAGAAATGAATTGCCACAATTGCAATACTTATCATAAAGTAAAGTGCGTACAGTAAAAGGAGTATTATGAAATAATACTGTAAAAGCATGGATATGGTTTCTTAGCTATATGATACTTTAAAATGGATAAAATATATACATACATATATACATTGACTAACGTACTCAACTGGTGCTTCTAAATACGCCTACCCTGGTGTACCTGACCTAAGCCTAATACGTGGGAAGGAGTGAGTAAGTAGCAGTTTAAGTTAAGTTGGTTTTGCCAAGAATCTGAGTCAAGAATTCTCTTTAAGGGTTTAGTCAGCTCCATACCTGGGTAATAGAAAGCAGGAGGTCTGGTATCTCTTTCTCAGGACTCGATATCCCAGCAACCCACAAGGCCGGCTGGAAAACACCGGAGCTGGATTTTCTCGGCTGGAGGGGCGGCGTCCATGGGCTCTTGCATCAGCTGGGCTCTCGGGCAAGTAGATAGCCACTCTGCTCCAAACCACCGTGTGTTTGCTTAAGGCAACGTTGGTATATTTATACCTGAAAGGTGCCGGGTTTGACGTAAGGTTGGACATAAGACGTCAATAAAGATGACACTAAGAACTGGCCGTTCTTTCAGTGCTCGCAGGAGTTCAAGGACAAATCAAAACAGAAGCATGGGGATTTCCCAGGTTGCTGGAGGTTTGCTTTGTTTAAAGAACGCGTTGTACTCTCTAGGAGTCGGGGGAAGTAGCCTTGCTTAATTTGGACTGCATGGGCTATGACTAAATATGGATATGATTCTTATGCCTTTATAAGGATATTATTTATTATAACCACATAAGGGCATAAATTAGGAATATCGAATTAGGGTCCTAGATAGAAATACAACACTATCTGCAAGAAAGACCACAGGGGGGCTCCCCACTGTTTGTGCACCAAGGTTTGACATATCTGAGCGATTTTCAGGTCACAGCGGTGCTGCGAAAAAGTGTGTAGATAGCAGGCATTCCAGCAGGACAATTTGGGTTACATTCATTCGCATGAGGGCAGCTACAACCGCCGTCATGCACAACCTGGATGAAGACTCCATCAAACGGATTGGCAGGTGAAAATCTCTAGTTTTCAGGTACTACCTCAGACCACAGTGCAACCAAAGAAAACCCTTTCTTCCCACTATAGGCCCCTTGGAAAAGAGGAAGTCGGTCTGGATGATGGGTCACTCTTACATCGAAGGGCAGGGCACGGGCAGCACAGTGGAAGTCATATGTCTGCACAATACTGACTTGCGGTGGATGAGAAAACCAGGCATGAACTGGGGTTAGCTATTGCCTAGGGTGCGCAGAGTTCCACAGACCCGAGGCAAGTTGGATGCGGTGCTGCGAAAAGGTGTGCAGATAGCAGGCATTCCAGCAGGACAATTTGGGTTGCATTAATTCAGCATAAGGGCAGCTACAACCGCTGCCATGCACAACCTGGATGAGGACTCTATCAAAAAGATTTGCAGGTGGAAATCTCAGGTTTTCAGGTACTACCTCAGACCACAGTGCAACTAAAGGAAAACCCTTTCTTCCCACTGCAGGCCCCCTAGAAAAGAGGAAGTCGGCCTGGATGATGGGTCACTCTTACATCGAAGGGCAGGGCACTGGCAGCACAGCAAAAGGATTACAAATGCGTATGGCTGCACAACACTGACTTGCTGTGGATGAGAATACCAGGCATGAAATGGGGTTAGCTTTTGCCTACGGTGCGCAGAGTCCCACAGACTCGGGACAAGTTGAATGCAGTGCTTATACACTGAGGCGGCATTGACCTTGCGGGTTGGGATGGTTGAGCCTTCGAGCAGCCATGAAGGTAGATTTCACTGCCATCGCCAGGCTGGTCTGACCCTCCAACATGGTGTGGTCAGAAGTCATACAATATTCTCTATAGTTGTTTTAGATGTAATAAGAAACAGATTGTTCCTGTAGTAATAAATACTTTTAACTTAAAAGTATTCCTTCTTCTAAGTACAGTGGTTGTGATACTGTGAATAATGAAATAAGGTTTGTTTCTGTTTCCAGGGTTCCCTGATCCCTTTATGAGATTGTTAGCAACCCAAAAGCAATACTTCTATGTCAATTACACATTGAATAGTGTTTTGTGGGGCTATAATAACTTGTCATTCACACTCATTGCTGGTACACCTTTATCACCCGTGGGTGGGAAAGCATATCTTGTAAAGTAATGCCAAAGTTGTAACTTACGCAACAGTACAAGATCGGGCTATTCTCCTCCTAGAGGGAGCTAGCAGCAGTGTGGATTGTGCTGCAGACTTATTCTTGTCATTTGGAGGGTTCCAAGTAGGTGGTCAGAACCAAAAGCCACATAGCCCAGTGTTATCGTAACCATCAAGGTAGAACTAAGAGCTACAGACTAAATTCTCTGGTGGCTCAGATCTTTGCCTGGGAGGAAAAACACCCTTTGGCTGTTCGAGTAGTTTATATTCAGGGTCAGAAAAATTTCAGGATGGACAGCTTGAGAAGCAATTTCCCATTCTCAATGATGTATCACCCGTTTGTGCTGGAATTCAATCTAATTTGCAGTCACTTGGGGACCCCATGGAAAGACATCTTCGCATCTCAGAAGAATGCAATGTTGGCATTGCTTTGCTCAGAGGTGTGGTGTCCTCCAGCATGGGCGGTTGATGCTCTGTCAGTCTCTTTCTGTTGAGCTGGCTCAGTATTTGGTGTAATACTAAGGGCCAGATGTAGGTAAATCTCATTTACCGATTCTTAAATACCGAATTTTACCGATTCGGTATTCATGAATCGGTAAATGAGATGTAGATAAAAAATCGTTATATATTACCGAATCGGTAAAATTCGGAATCTGACTTTCGGAATTTACCGAATCGGTATTTACTGATTCGATATTTACTGATTCGGTATTTCCCATTCATTCCTATGGGCCAAAAGGCCCATAGGAATGAATGGGAAATACAGAATCGGTAAATACCAAATCGGTAAATACCAAATCGGTAAATTTACCGAATCGCAAACCGTTGCGATTCGGTAAATGTACAGATTCGGTAAATTTTCCGATTCGGACTGTTTACCGATTCGGTAAATTTACCGAATCGGACGATTTTCTGTCTCCTACATCCCAAATGCTCAATACAGGTCGGTAACGGCCGAAAATACCGATTTTCGGCCATTACCGACCGGTATTGGGCTACCTACATCTGGCCCTAAGTGATTATATCATGCATAGAGTCCAAAGATTTGCCCGGAAGTATACTGGGTTCAATGTAAACCCAAAATGCTCTATTTGTGGCAGTGTGGGAGAGCAGTCTTCAGCCTAATACAGAGGAGTGTAAAACATTAGTTATGCACACTGTGACCAATAAATGACACACAACTCAAGAAGGAGATCCACACCACTTTTTGAAAAATAAACTTCATTCAAGATTTATTTTAAGACCAAGATGTTCACAAAAAGGTAAGCGCATTTTTCAGGCATAATACTGAAGACTTTAAAAAGTGGATTCAGTGCAATTGTCATGGGTTACAAGGTTAACCCATGGAGGAAAACAAGAATGCGGTTGCTCAGGTAAGTACACAGCTTACAGTTCCAGTCTTCGGGTTTCAGTTCAACACTAGGCAAGGTTCAGATTGGCACCAAAACTGCACCACCAGTGGCACAGGGGAGGTCAAATGTGGGTCGGTGCTCAATGTTAACTAATACAGACTGGGGGTTCATTAGGAAACGCTGCTCACAGGTGAGTAAAGCGGTGTCAGGGGTCGATCTCTGGGAGATAAGGTAAGTACAAGTGGGGGCCACAAGGCAGCACAAAACTTACACCCTCAGCAGCGCAAGATCGGCCAGATGCAGAGTGCCAACAGAGCCTCAGGCACCCAATGCAATTTATTGGGGGACTTTGAGGTTGAAGAAAGTCTTCTGGCTCAGGCCAGAAGGCCAGACAAAAAAAAGCCACAGCTGCCCAGGTAAGCATAAATGCTAGTGGATGTAGGGACAACATCGGTCAGGATCCCCAAGGCCCAGGGGCCTCGGGTGTAGGGGTGTCCTAGGCATCGGAAAACACTGTACTGTGCAGATTGTGGTCAGGGGAAGTCTTTAAGTTGAGGCTGCAGGCGTGGAGGTGGAGTCTGTCAGGGGTCAGCCCTTTGTGGACTCGTGCTCAGAAACGAGGGGAAACCTTCACAAGACCTATGGGCCACTTGGACTCGGGCCGTGGACGTTGGGTGCAGAGGTGGATCCGAAAGTGACAAAATGTATGAAGGTGCACCAGAAAGTAGTCCAGTTGTAGTCTAAATTTCAAAACAGTTCCTTTATTATTTATCTTCAATAAAGAAACATTACATTCCAGCTAACACGTTTCGTACCATAAACTCCTGGAAGTTCATCAGGGCTCCACACAGTGTATGGTAATTATTTCTTACATGTTTTCCGTATAGCTTGTTAATCCATCCATATATTCAGAGGTAAAAAATCTTCCACAATGGGTGGCCTACAGTTAATATCAATAAAATTCCTCAGGCTCCATATCTAGTACCCTAAAGCCACATCAAATGGTAAGTGGCCCATAATATCCAAAACTTAATCGGACTACTTATGTTTAGAGAAACAGCAGTGTCGACTTGAATGGCTGCACCCGACCCCACTCTGTATCTTGACTTTAGCCTCCAGGAGTGGAGTGCTGCTGCTGGAGTCGTGAAGATCCCCTGACCGGCCGGGTCGCTATCTCTTTCCTTGATGCGACGGAGGCTCACGGCTGAATGTCTATTTTGGACCTTCTTTACACATTAATTACAATATTCACTAAATTTTTCATTTTTATCAACAATTCACCAGCCATTTTGTTCCTCTCCTCCGCCCTCCCGATGCCCTAGTTGACTCAATGGAAAGAAAAATAGGACTCGCTCCTATGCTCTACACAGGTGGCCATCTTGGAAGAGAACTCAGACTCAAATTGGGATTGACGCAGCCCCCCCCCCCCACTTTCTAATATTGTGTGCAACTTAGTCCACGAACTTCCACTTAAGGTCTAACCTTACCCAGGCCACCGTTACCTTATCAGTTCTATGATCTATGCCCCAGACTCCCACCCCCCTTGTTAACAGTGTGATACTCATTCCTCGAACTTGCACTTAAGGTCTGACCTTAACCAGGACACCGTTTATCTTGTCAGTTACATATTGTGATCGATGTTAATTTATCACTCCCTAATGCTAATTACTCCTAAGCTTCTCTCTGTCTCTTTTAACCTATCTCTTTGAAAGTATTCACTCTGCCACTTTATTTTATTTTATTGTATTGATTTGTATTCTAAGCTTCTCTCTGTCACATTTTATCTTTTCTCTATGATTTTAATCACTCTGCCACTTTATTTTATTTTCGTTTTTGAATGTAGGACTCTTTTTCCGGTTGGAATATCTCTAATGCTCTATGTTCAATCCTTGGAATCTTACACACTTTGAACTACCTCACTTTACCTCTACCTTGTACTACCTCACTTTACCTTCCTGTTTATATATATACCCTAATTAGTTATTCTTTTATTTAATCTCTGAATCCTACTTTTAAACAAACTTATATTAGCACCACAAGTCAGCCCTCTTCCCCTATTGCCCCCGAATTTCCACTATTGCTAATCACTCCTAAGCTTCTCTCTGTCACCCCTAATCTTTCTCTTAGATTCCAATCACTCTGCCACTTTATTTTATTTATTTTGAATTGTGTGACTACTATATCATGTTTGAAATCTACTGTGAACGGCTCCGATTATTATTCACTAATTACCTTGTGTGCTTTTTAGAAATCTACCTCAGTTAGCTTTTATGCGGTCTTAAACGGCGGTCTAACAGCTCTAATTATTTACTCAGTAACGCTCTGTGTGCACACCTAGGAATCCTCATCATTTAACCCTTCTGAGGTCTTAATCATACTTTTAATCTTCAAATCACTCTTGCAGTATTATTGTTTTACGAAACGGTATATGCTTACTGAAATGTAAAATTTTGAATTTTGTATGCTATATCTTTTTGACTTTTTACTTCTTCCACTCCTCTCTTCCACTGTCTTCTATCCTTATAATCCCCTTCAATCCTACTCTCTGTCTTCCTCTTCCCTACACCCTTTTTCAATCTCTTTATCCCCAACCTTTCACTCCGCCATCCCCCCAAACGTAATCCCTGTCTACTGCCCTCCCACCTCTCCCATCTTCCCTCCTCTCTTACAGCCTCTCAATCCCACCAAGATTTTTGCTTGACCCTCACCCTCACGTTTTCTAGTCCCTATCTCTTTTGTTCTGTGATCTTTTAAAACTACGTTCTTTCACCTGCACTGTTTTTAAAAATCGATCTTACCTGAACTCAGTAGCGCCTGCCTAACGCGCCGAGCAGCCCTCCTGACTTCCCCTGATACAGCGGAACCTAGCGCTGACACAGGGAAAACACCCAAACCGCCATCGCGGCTCGAAGGCGTAGCCACGCCCATTACGAAGCCACGCCCACGCCACAAAATGTGTCGGCCATACCAGCGCAGCGGACGAGCGCTGCGGGAGCGCCGTTTGCGCGCCGAAGGCGCGCCTAAGACAAGCCCGCCTGCGCCCGTCCGCGCACGGCCGGGCCCAGGGCCAGAACCCCTACCGGACCAAGCTTCCCCTAAGGTAAGCTATTCGCGCCGGGACCTCCTCAGTCTCAGACCCACTATTGACACCGCATGCAACTATGTTCATGATCTTGAAGGACCATTTACCAGCTGCACACGCTGCCGCCCAGCTCAGCTCAAACTTCCCAGCCGACCCACCATGCCCTCAGCTCTTAAATTGGCCACCTTGAACTGTCGCTCACTCCCTAGGCATGCACTGCTAATTAATCATCTAATAGAAGACCACGAGCTCGACATTCTGTTCCTCTCGGAAACGTGGCTTACTGATCATTCAGATTCAGATGTTGTTCTAGCTATCCCCCCGGGCTTCCTTATTCAGTCCCAACCTCGTCCATCTGGTAGAGGAGGAGGCTTGGCCATCATCCACCGGGACTATCTCTCCTGTAGAACCAACGACGCACATATCCTGGATTCCGAAAGCCTTCATTTCACCATCCAGTTAGCACCGACTAACTCACTGTCAGGCCTCCTAGTTTATCGCCCCCCTGGCCATTCGGGCCCTTTCTCCAGCGCTCTCCTGGATGTTATAGCTGCTCAGGCCCACTCCACTACCAACTTCTTGATACTCGGGGACCTTAACATTCATTTCGACGACCCCCTAGACACAGGGGCAGCCGACTTGATTGCTGAACTGGCGGCCTACGGTCTCCACCTCTCAAATTCCGGAGCCACACACACTAAAGGTCATTTGCTTGACCCCGTGTTCACCAACATCCCTACCCATCAAGCCAAAGAGTCCCTCCCCCTCCCATGGACGGACCACTTCATGGTCCCTCTCCGCCTACCAGGAGCCTTCAAGAAACTCCACAAACCCACCACCTATACCAGGGACAGGGCATGGTCCAGACTCTCCACAGAGGATTGGACCAGTACCCTGAACTCTGCTACCCCTACCTCCTCGGAAGACCCGGTCACCGCAGACAGTAAATTCAGGGAGTGGATCGCCACGTCATTGGACTCCATCCTCCCTATAAAAACCTGTGAGGATAAAAACGGGAAACTAGGATCTGCCCCATGGTACACCCCGGAACTCCGGACTCTCCGCAAAAACTGCAAAAAAGCAGAGCGGCTATGGAGGAAAGACTGGCAGCACACCAGCAAGGAAGCCTATCAGAGGTCGGTGAGAATCTATAAATCAACCCTGAAACTCACTAAAGCCTCTCACTATGATACGAGAATAAAAAACTCCACCAACTCGGCAAGGGAATCCTTTCTCATTGCCAAAGAGCTATTGAAAATACCAGCTCCACCCTCCTCCAACTCACCCCCGGCAGACAGAAGTAACGAACTGGCTACCTACTTTAACGCTAAAATCGCCCGCATTCTAGTTTCCCTTCCCCCTCCCTGTCTGCCGAACCACATGGACAATGAGGCATCCACCAACCGCACAGGAAGCAGCTTGCTTCCTCAGCTGACTGCTTTTAGGGCAGTAACACGGAACGAGGTTGACACAACCATGGCCAAAATGAAAAGCGGTTCCCCTTTGGATCCCGCCCCCATCAGATTCCTTAAAACAGTAGCCCCTGTCATCGTGCCTACGATTACGGAGCTTATAAACATCTCGCTCTCTCAAGGCTTGGTCCCCACCAGCTGGAAGAGTGCAGTAGTTAAGGCACTCCTAAAAAAAAACCAGCTGGACCCGGCCGACATGGCGAACTACCGGCCAATTTCACTCCTCCCTTGCATCAGCAAAATGGCCGAGAAACTGGTCAATGGGCAACTGTCACAGTTTCTAGAAGCAAATAACCTCTTACGCCAGTCCCAAACTGGGTTTCGCCCGGGCCATGGCACAGACACCGCCCTTCTCGCCGTCATCGAGGAGGCAAGGAGCATTCTGGATTCAGGAGGGTCAGTGGCAGTGATCCTCCTGGATCTCAGCGCAGCCTTCGACACAGTTAACCATCGTGTCTTACTCCATCGGCTGGCTGCGGCAGGGATCGCAGGTTCGGCGCTCACGTGGATAGAATCCTTCCTCTCAGGGCGCTCGTTCCAGGTATGGGACGGCAACTTCCACTCTGCCACCCTCCCCGTCACAAGCGGAGTCCCCCAGGGGTCATCACTAAGCCCCACTCTATTTAATGCTTACATGGCCCCTCTCGAAGACGTGGTCACCCCCTTCGGGATCAAAATAGTGAGCTACGCGGACGACACGCAACTGGTCGTCTCACTCTCCCAACTGGACAACTATCCAGACAATTTGCCGAACTGCCTCAAGGAAATTCACAACTGGATGTGCGAGTCATCGCTCAAACTAAACGGGTCAAAGACTGAACTCATGCTTCTGGGCAAGCAATGGACCACCATCCCCCCATCGGTCTGGCCAGACGTGTTCGGGGAAATTCCCACCCCGAAACAAGAAATTAAGACCTTAGGAGTCTGGCTAGAACCCGAGCTGTCGATGAAAACCCAAGCATCCAAAACAGCAGGTACCTGCTTTGGTCTCATGCGCTCTATCCGCAGGATCCTCCCAATACTTCCGCCCCTATCCAGGAAACTCCTGGTCCAAGGTCTGATCCTTGCGCGGCTGGACTACAGCAACATGGTATATCTGGGAGCTCCAGAAGCTACCATGGCTAAACTCCAGCGCACGCAGAACGCAGCCGCCCGGTTACTTATGAACCTCCCTTCCAGAGTATCAGCCAAACCAGCAATTAAGGCCCTCCACTGGCTTCCAATACATCAAAGGGTCGAATTCAAGGCCCTGTGCACTGCACACAAACTGTTTAATGGTCTTGGCCCTGCTATTCTGAGAGACCTGGTTACCCCTTACATGGCCCACAGGTCCCTTCGCTCGAATAATGAGCGTCTGGCCAACGTCCCCAGATACAGGAAGACTCGTACCGGCGGCCGACGCTTTTCTGTTAAAGCATCTTCCGGGTGGAATTCACTTCCCCGCCCCCTGCGGCTGGAACCCAGTCATCTGATTTTCAGGAAAAAACTGAAAACGCTGCTATTCCCAAAATAAAGTCCCCTCCTTTTCTCCTCTGGTCTCCACAAATGTTATAGCGCGGGGATGCCTCCGGGTCACCAGGCACTCTACAAATCGCTAAAATAAATAAAAAATAAAATATTAGTTCCCATGAATAATTATATCGTAATGCTCCACTTTTCGTAACCCCACTGCTATAGAAGTCACACTATGCGAGAAGAAACTTCTCTTAGAATAATGCAACAATGAAAAGGAGCATATAATCAATTGTAATACATTTATAAATTATAAACAGTGTCAATTCCTTGCAATTGACACGTAATTAAAGTGCGGGGTGTCTTGAAATCTCTTATTGTTCATATACTCTTTATTTTCATTTCCAATCAGATGCAGAAAGCCCAGCCAACGCGTTTCGTCCAATAAATGGACTTCTTCAGGGTTATAATTCAGGTCATGAAGATCATCAAAGTAATCTAGGAGTGTGAAGTCATATAAAGGTCAAGAATTTCATGACGTCTGTTAATAATTCCTCTCCTAGTTGGGAAAAGCTCATGAAAATCACCAAAGAAATTAAGTGATCTATATTAGTATGTATCGACATTCCAATAACACCACAGTCAAACAGCTGATACTTTGGACTGAACCTGAAATGATGCCGGCATGGAAATTAGGCAATAATTCCTTAAAACCCAGAGGACATTTGTGCTATTGGAATTTCGATGCATACTAATATACATCACTTAATCGGACTATGTCAAATGCGGCATCTGGGTAGCCACATAAATACTGGATTTAGAGGCGTTACAGGGAGTAACAGGTAAGGACCAATGGGTTCCTCTACTAGGTGTCTACACCCACTGTTATGTTACCCTCCTGTGGGAGGGGGCATAGTCCTAGCCCTGACTGGATAAGTCCCACCATCTTCCATAAGGTGGGCACTGAAAACTGTGCTTGACTTCACCTCCAGCACCTGATGGGTGGAGTTGGCAAAGGTGGGCACACCTCCGGTTCTTCCTAAGTTTTCACACAGGTTTACCCACCAAAAGGGGGGATTTGAACCAAGGGGTGTAATCTGCTGCCAGCAACAGAGACTGGGGTTGCATTGCAAAGCCAGCAGGACTTTGACACTTGCCTCTTGAACGCTGTGCCGATCCTGGGAAAGGAAGTGTTAAACCTCCTCCCACGATGGCCTTTGTTTCTGGCCACCGAGAGCAGAGGCTCTCGACCCAGGGGTCCAGAAACATGCCTGGTGGTTGCAGGCTTCCTAAAGCCAGAGGCCAAACCAGGGTTAGTAGGTTTTTAGGGGGCACCTCTGAGGTGCCCTCTGAGTAAATGCTTTATTAAATCCAACACTGGTATCAGTGTGGGTTTCTTAAATGGAGTTGTTTGGTACCAAACACTCCTGGGTTCAGTGAAGCCAACATGGTGCTGGGGAACTCGAAGTGTTGAGTTTCCCGACCATGTACTCTCTATGGCTTCCTTTGCACTTACAATATTAAGGAATAGACTTAAATATTGTAGGGTCATATCCGCTCATGCAGATATGCCCAAACCTGAGATACAGTGCATCCTGCCTTAGGGCTTGTAAGGCCTGCTAGAGGGATGACTTCCATATACCTTAGGCAGTGTTGGTTGGAATGGCCCACAGTCAGTGTGCCATGTCGACTTTGTCGTTTTGCACTGCACCAAGGCATGCAAGCTCCAGTGGAAGTGACACAGCCTTGGTAAGGGGTGCCTAGGGGACTCTCTTCCATTCCCAGGCCCTATGTAACATGGGTACCATTTTCTAGGGACTTACAGGGGGTTGAAGTTGCCAATCGTAGTGCAGTTTTAGAGAAGAAGCACTGGCACAGGGAACCTGGTTGCCAGGGACCTGTACACCACAATTAAAACCACATAATTTCCCAGGCAGAGCTGTACGTGAGCTAAAGTATTATCTGGAGAACTGCCTGAGGACTCTATTATCAAAAGATGATTTCAGATCTTTTTTATTCACATTAAGGCACTAATTATGAGGGGGTACAGCGTTTACAACGCAACTTTTACCACGCACTACCTTTACCACGCAGCTTTTACAACACAAATCGTTACAACGACTTGCGCTGGGGGGTGCTGTAGGATAGGGAATAGTTTAATTTACTATCCAAAACCTTCCCTACTATCCACGGGGACTGGAGTTGGAATAGTAAATTAAACTATTCACTATCCGGCGCCCCCCAACGCAAGTCGTTGTAACGACTTGTGTTGTAAAAGTTGCATGGTAAAGGCATGCGTTGTAAAAGCATGCGTAGTAACGACATACATCCAATTATGAGAGAGTCCGAGTGGAATTCCCATATGGAATACTGCTCCACACACCACCAACTGGCCAGTGTTTTTGCACCTGGTTTCCTGGGTGTGGAACAGTGCCTAATTTGTAAAATAATAAGTGCCAAGGCCCAAACATTTCTCCACTGCTGCAGGTTCCAAGTATCAAGGCTGAGTAGTGTTAATTCCCCCTCATGCACATGCATCTTTAATTAATCAACAAACACTCTCTGTCCCTCAAACTAATTACTGCACTTCCTTTTTCGTTCCATCTTTCTCACTTTGCCATTCTTTTCCCATCTTTCTCTTCCTCCTTCTGTCCCCCTTTTGTGTTTTTCTCTCACTTTTGGGGGGGGGGGGTCAAAGTCTGATGAGGAAAAAAAAAGTGCTGGTGCCCAAAAATAATTGCTGATGGGCCCAACCTGCAACCACTGGCTCAAATTAAGCACCAGTAATGGAACTTTCGACCTGATTTTTCTGGCAGGAAAAAACAGCCTGTAAAATTACTTTAGGCTTTGGCTGCAACATCAGCCAGGCCTCATTTCATGGCCCTGTCTGACCTCCTTTTCTAGGAAGGGGAAGCATGCTGAGATACTTATTCTCCTTCCCACCCCCAACCCTGCCTTTTCTTACCCCCGTCCCCAAACTGCACGCCACTGCTCCTATTTACCATCTACTTGGAGCAGGTGGTAAATGGAAGCATTAAACCCCCATGGAAATGAAACTTCTATGTAGCTTTTCATCCTGTAAAACTGGGGTGAGACAGATAAGCCCCATTTCAAGGGGTTTAACTGATAATTGGATGCTAGTGTTGCATTTTTAGCACACAGTAGCTTTAATTATGGGTGCAGAGTTTGTACTCTACCAGTATTGTGCATAGAAATCTGAGCAGTTTTGTGCTACCCAGAGCAGGGCTTCCGTGCAACTCTGGCTGCTTGAAACAGCGGAGCTCCAAGTGTGTGCTATTTTCAAGAACAGAACTTTGAGTGATGAGTCTGTATAATATTAATAACATAGATCTAAATGATTCTGAGTATTGTAAATAATAGATGATTGTGGGATGGTAGGTCATTGTAAGAACAGAGCTCTAAACGTATCTCCATATTACCAAGAGCAGAGGGATGAGAGGCGCAGCTTATTATCAAGATTAAAGCAGTTGTACAAATCTTCAGCCAAAGTGAAAAATACCTTGTGTGCTGTATCTAGAAAACTCTTCGGGACAAATTAGAGAAAGAAACAGGCAGAACCTAAAATAACATTTTATCTAAAGTGAAATTATTCTCCATTACGTACTAATGATTGCAAGTAACCATTTGGGACCGGTAAGATGTACAGTGCAAACATTTTCATGCAATAGTTCTAATTTCAGAAAACTATGATGAGGAATTGTTTCCCTTCTACAGCATTCAATAGCCAGTTTATTTAACTCAGTGTTCTGTGGGTATTCTCTTTAACCAATATGTATGGTCTTTTTTTCCATTTTGCAACCATACAGAGTTTTCTGGTGGCCTTTACTTCTCTACTTCTCCAAACATGTAGTTACGATGGGTGTTACTTTCTATCCTGGATCATGCATTGTAAACATATATGTTTTTAATAGCAGACCACTGTGAGTTGGTCGATTCTATTTGGAATCATGCTTCTAAACATAACTGGTTTTAGAAGCAGGCCCATGTGAGCTGTTCGAAGCATTTAAAACTTGATTGCCCCAAAAGCGATCTATTTTTTGTGAGGGTGCAGTGTGCTCCTTGTAGATGGCTACTCTACTAACCCACGTGCAAACCAAAAATTAACCATACATATAGGAACATGTGCTTCATAATGTAGTAGCAGTAGAGACCATTGTGTATCACACTTGCTTGCTCATTAACAGTTCTTTTGATTCTAGTGAGCTGATTCCAATGACCAACACCTCCACTGTTGATGATAGTTGAATCCCAACCATCAAACCCACTGAAAAATGATTTATTTTTTATAGGGATCACTTTGCAAAAGTGGCAAGTGATGTCGTTGTGAATTACACAGATTTTGGGAATCTTTGCTTTGTAACTGTGAGGAATTCAGGCTTGCGTACTGCAGTTCAGGACTTTTGGCATACCAAGTGGTGGAAGGCGCAACAAATGAGGCCAACATCTTTTGAAAAAAGCAGCATACCCTAGGTAATGTGGCAACAAACAGCAGAATCCACGCCACACAAGATGCAGAACTACTGAAGTAAAAACTCCAACTTACAAACAAGCATTGATAGCCTGAGAGGTTTAGCTGATGTCTTCTTATGCTTGACACATGGAGATTTGGATGCAAGTTGTAGGAAAAAAACCACAACATACGATTGGCATAGCAGTAACAAACAAGCATTTGCAATGCATCGGTTTCACCTTTGGGACGTTATATGTATTTAGGAATGCAGCATATTAGCCTGGGTGCTGAAACATCTACCGTTTTTCAATATGGAGGGAAGTAAGCATCAAACTACGTGACACGCCAGGTATGGGAACACATGTGGGTGAGATCAGGCATTTAAGAGTGAAGTTAACGGAGAATGCACACTTTGTTTGGAAGGTGGTGTAGTTATTCAACAGGGCTATCACTGATTAAAGTTTGAGCTATGCCGTTTCTGTATTAAGACATAATCTGGAGGTTATGGCCAAAGTGCGCACACACCACCGTTTTACATATTCAGTCAAAAGGTGAAAGAAAATATAGAGCCGGTTCTTACTACTTAAGCAATATTCATAGTAGGTCTGAAAACGCATGAATAAAGAAGATGTGATATTGAGAACTTGAGTGGGTTCAGGACATCATTAAAATTCCTCTCCTGTGCACAATTTCTTTGATTTCGTAGGCAAATACAGTGGAATTAATGCGCCCTACAAAACATGTACGTGATGGAGGGCCATGTACAGCATTTCACGATTGTTATTAATAGTGGCTTAAAACGGAGGCGTGAATTCTGATTTTATAGGTATGCACGAGTAACGCCACAATACTCGCTCAAGGAACGCCGAATTCTAAAAACTTCTATCACAATAGATTGGTTTTTTTTAAATCATAAATCTCCCGAAGGTTGCAATTGTAAGGGGCAAAGGTCACGTTGTTGTATGACCTTGATGCCACTTGTGTTTATTTAATGCCTTCGAAGCCGGTTTGTGCACGGTTGCAGAGTAGGCAGCCTGGGAGGGAGCGTTTGCCCAGAGCAGCTGCGATTGTTTATGTTGCAATTGCGCAAGTGACCTCCAGCTAGCCAGCCCGAGGAATTCAAAAGCGGAGGGCTTTCGGAAACAAAGGCAGCTTTCCCAGCTCCGGACCTCCTGCGAGCCCGGGGACGGCCTCGCCGCAGGCCTTTGCCAGGAGTTGGAGACAGCTCAACGGGGGCGTGACGCACACCTCTGCACCTCCCGTGGTGCGGGCAGGCCGTTCCTCCTCAGGGCGCAGACACTGGCAGCGAGTCACAACCCCACAGTCAACACAAAATGCGGACCCTGTTGTACCGGAAGTTGAGGACACTAGGCCGGCTTGAAACTCCGGGCTCTGGTGAAGTTGTGAGTGGCGATAATCTCATCGGCTCTTCTACATTTTATACTATTCGGCTGTCGTCACGTCGGTGACGTCACTGTCTAATCCCCACACCACTTGAACTTGAGGGAGTCGTCACTGACTGGTTCACACTCTGACGAGGACGTTTATTACGTATGCCTAAAACGCGCACTGCATGTCAGATTCCCTTTAAGAGCTCTATACATCGCCGCGAGCTGCCTCACCTGACCACAAACGTCTCCCGTAGATGGACAGAACAATACAATAAAGAGAGTGAGAAGTGTTGCACCAAACAAGAAACTGCCAGAAACAATTTTATCAAAAGTGGCCCGTGGTATTTTCGCGCCGTGTCATCCATCAGAAAACCATTTTACAATCACAACAAGAAAGTTAGCCGGGGCCTGGACACATGCCACCCCTCCCCCGCCCACCCCTCGACAGAGCCACCCGTGCATCCGGCAGAGCGGCGACTCACCCTCAAGCAGAGCTCTTACCACTGCACGTGCAAGTGCTCGACCTGCTCCTTCAGCACCAGCACGTCCTCGCCCACCAAGCACTGGCTCAGGTCCGTCTTCATGTCGCCCACGTCCCCCAGGCTCTGCGTCCAGCCCGCCAGCGACTGCCCCAGGTCCTGCATCAAAGAGGAGGAAGGACGTGCTGTGGAAAAATACAACTGGGGGGCACTACCAACCAGAATATAAGATCCTTAAGTATTTGCCCGGCGGTGTCGCCTCTTGAACCCACAAAGAAGTTAAACTATTGAAGAGGCAGGCGCTGGAGACTGGAAGGCAGGAAACAAGGTTTTTATTTTCTCCGGAGGAGAACACAACGAAACGGACAGAAGGTATCGTTCTGAGGTGCTCTAACTGTATTCCTGAGGCCTGGCCTCTTATACACACATTTATGACTTTATTGTAGATTACACATACATGTTAAAGCTTTGATGTACGGAAAAGACATTCTCGGAACTCCCCTTTGGGCCCGTTCCCACACACATTTACAGTTGAAGTCCCCACCCTAGTCACAACAGGTGATGAGCATCGCGCAGCTGGATAATCCGCCGATTCACGGAATGTGGGGGGTTTGATCGGATCTCATGGGGTGGGGGCTTTGATCAACCCGGGGATTCTTTGATGGGGGAAGCTTTCTATTGTACGGGGAGGGGCAAGGATGGTATCGGCAGAGCTGGGTGTCGGCTTGGGAACGGGGAGGACAAAACGGGCACACGGGGAAAAAGGGTTTTGCATCTAAGGGCCGGAGATCATGAAAGGAAAGCAGGGAGGTGTCGCGCTGGGAACAGGATGAGGGCCTGGGGCAGAGCAGCGCCGAAGAGGGGTTTATGACTCAAGGCAGGTGCAAGCAGGGGGTGGATAGCGTGCAGGCGAAGGGCTATGTCAGGGGCCAGCGGCATGCAAAAGGGTTCGTTCTGATCGGGGCATCTTAGAAAATGGCGGGCGCGCACGACAAAAGTGTGGCATCAGGGGAAGAGGCAAGATGGCGCAGATAATGTTCACCAAAACGTACTAATTTTCAACAGTCCTCCCTTTAACATATTCAAGACATCTTGCTGGTTCATTTTCTACTCGGTTCTATTGTGGTGGGCATGAGAAGGAAAATGGTAGGAACCCTAGATAAAAAGAGTTGTAAACGATACATTTTAACTTTTCTAGTTTTCAGGAGGCGGGCCTATTTGATAAACTTTGATAAACTTGTTCAGCAGGAAAGTCATAGGAATGTAATACAAAAACGGCGAGCAGCAAGTACATATCATAACGTGAACTGGCAGGTTAATACATATTTCAGATTCGGATTGGAGCAGGATCAATACAATGGCGGCTGGGAGAGAAATGAGGCATAAAAAAACGGTGATTGAGGATGTCAAATGTTCGAAGTTTTACGAGTTCTCATTGTTCTTTGTGGTCTTTCGTTGGCGCTGTTGAGCACCGGCGGTGGAGCTACAAGTCCAGCTCTGTTCTAAGTTCTGCGTTGCAGGGCACGACCCTTTCCTCGCGTTTCTGGTCGGAAAGGTCCTTTTCGCCCTGTGTCCTTTGAGGTGATTGTCAGAAAGTTCGGATGGAAGAAGAGCGTACAAAACAGTCCATAGGGTAGGTCAGAGGGAAAGGGGGATGGAGCAAGGCCAAATTAGGAACAAACTAGGGGAACGAGAGACTTCAAATAGGCGGGCGTGTGACCGAATTCAGAGAGCGGGGACTTGTCGACAGGCATTGGACATCGAGCAGGGGCATCAGGTCGACCCTTTCTTCTCATGTTGTCGAAAACAGTGCCTCGTCCTGCAGCTCTTTTCAGTCGTGGTCTCGCCTTGGCTAATGTCGCAGGTGTTCCTTAGTCTGCAGTCGGGCCTCGTGCTCCCACATCCGGTCCTTTTCTCCTCCAACAGCGGTACCCTTAAACAAGTTTGAAAAGACAGTCTTTAGAAAATTTGCAGATGAAGATAATCAAAAAGTCTATTTCTCTCCCAGCTCCAGGCAAAGAATGAAAAATGCCCGTTATTTTAGTGTTCACAACTGGCATATGAATGACCGGTGACGGGTTCTGTTGGATTTACTATGACTTTCCTTCATAATTATTTATTACAGGCATGGCAGTTCATCTGATGGTAACCCACCCTTGTGAGACAAATCTGGCGAAGATATGCCGTTCTCTAGAGTTTTACATTTACAAAAGGGTGCAGTGAGTCGTCAACATGGTACTACACAGGTATTTTGCTGAGAGACGAACATGGCTAAACATTTCCTTTCTATCGGTGCATCCTGTTTTGCAACTACTGCGGGGTTCATTTCGATGATTTCTTTACCTTGAACTAGTCTGTTAACCTTGTAAAACATCATTCTGGGTCCTACGTAACCTTTTACAGCCCGATTACTTAATTAGGAAGGACAGGGGTTTTATGGGAAACAACCAGGGACATATACAGGGGAGGTAACGGGGGTGGTCATTTTTCCGGTTTGGGTATTGCGACAATTCGGGGAGGGGAGGGTCGCGTATTCTGAGGTCCTTGTCTTATACTATAGGAGCCGTTGACATGTAGTTCCCTTATTTTCGGGTCAGATTAGGGAACCTCTGTCGTTTTACCTGTCCTTTCCCTTACGGCCCAACCTGGGTTCATTGACTTCTAGCGGAAAAGGAGAGGTAATGACGCGGTCTCAGGGTGATTGTATTAAAGACAAGTTTTTGTGCAAATACTGGCGGTATTTGAAGCCAATTAGGTGGGGTGCTAGGGGTGGCAGTCTGCCAATTTCGGGGCTAACCACTCGGAAGAGTGGGAGTGCAAAAATAGAGGGAGAGAGAGAGAGAGAGAGTGCAACGGCAGGCTAAATAGTACACGTGCAACAGAGAGGGTGGCAGTGTATTCAAGAAAGGCTATTTAGTGCATTACACAGTAAAGGGCATTCACGAGTCTGCGTTAGAATCTTGTAATCATGCAGTTTGAGCATTAGACAGGGTAGAGGGGACGTGCCTTGAGAAAAAGGAAAGAAGAAAGGAGGTACCATGTTGTCGCACTTTCTCGCATTCTCGGTCCTTCGACCAGTTGGGCCAACGCCTCAGTCACACATACACACATTCCCTCATAGTTTCGCATCATACATGACATGGGTTCATTCGTCCGGTCTGGTTTAAGGGTGATCACTTTTTATCAGGTTGTGCTAATTTTTCGGGTTTGTTCGGTACGTGAGTAGTCTGCAGGCGTGCTTAGACACCACCTTGCGGCGCTAGTCCGCTTCGTGTATTAGACGTGGCAAGGCTTCAGATCTTCGCCACACCTCGGCTGTAATCTCTGATGTAACCTGCAGAAGGAGGAAAAAAAGGGGGGGGGTGGGGGAGACAGCATTCGCGCGCATTCAAATACATGGATTCATAAGTCCTTTACTTACCTCTTACTCGTCTTTCCTCCTTGGGGCAGGGTCCCCGGGGATATGGTTTCTGGAGTCGGGGGGGTAGTGTGTTCATGTAGGGCGTGTGCGGGGAAACATAAAAAGGAAACCAGAGGTGCCTAGTGCGAGGTATCTAGTCAAAGGATGTATCTCACTATCGGGGTCCTTAAACCTCTTTCAATGCTGTGGCGTTCTAAGGTTCTTCGGTTCTTGGGTCCCTGCTACTTTGGAACGTTGTACTTTATAATATTTACATTATTTCATTTCACCCTCCTTTTACATTCCCTCATTTACACCATTCGTTTTACCCATCCTTGGAAGTCAAGGTCTTCCTCTACGCGAGAGTTCATGAGTCAGACGCGTACCTTGAAGGCGGAGTGTCGTGTTGTCGATCCGATCCGTCCTCCAGGGCTGGGCAACCATCTTCTTTTAACCTTAAAGAGAGAGCAGAGTAGGGTGCACAGAAAAGAACTTTCCCACCCATCCCATATTTTTTTAAAATAAAGCATGCAATACCCGTCCATAGTTTCAAAGACTTTATTTTGCAAAATCATTTCAGCATATGGATTATGAGGGTGCGGTCGTATTTGGCCGGTCGTGGCAATGGCTAAAGTGCGTACAGTGGGGGGTGTCGTTTGCAGCAATAAAAACATCGGAAAGTTTTACTCATTCATTTGTAAGAGACTAAAACGTCTATTAATTGGCTGGGGGTTCGGGGGCATATATTTTCATAATTTAGAAGCATAATCATAACAGTTGTAATCAGATTTCCTATATGCATACCGTACGTGTGCGTCGTAAATGGGGTTTACATCAGTTATAAAAATATAATACATTGTACATTCGTAATCAACATTTGTAACGGGGATCTTTTCATACTGTTCGTCGAGTAAGTTCTCCTTGTCTTTTCTAGCCAAGTGTACAAAGGATCATATAAAATCTCAGAACATCAAGTTTATATTAGTGCGAAGGAACACCACGAGGTGTTCGTAAGTTCCGATTGATACCAGCGCCATTTTGGGCGGGGCCGGCTCAGTCCGGAAGCAGCATCAGGGGGAAATGTTTCCATTACTGGCAGTTTGGACCAGAGTCCTTTTCGGCAGTTCTAGAATTCACGCTAACAGAAGGTGTGGCAATGTCATGTTTGTTTCGTTGGCGATCAAGGCAGCCGTCCCTTACCGGAAACCTGCAAAGGCCGAAGGTTCCGCCGGGGACCCTTGTAGGATCTTCAAGGCTGCGGAGATGCTGTCGGAGATGGGGGCTCGTGCTCCAGAGGGCAAATGTTCGAGTTATATTGCTGGTCAAAGTTACTCTAGTGGCCGGGGCCCACCTTCCAGCGGACCCAGACGCCATTTTGAGGCCCTACCGGGGCCACTCTCGTCGAGTTTTCAAGAGTGGAAGAGACCCTTCGGAGTGAAAGGAAGAGGTCCCTGTTTTGTGAAAGCGGGACGTTCGGCTGGGGTGCGGCTGTGATGCCCCCACCTGGGGGCAAGGGAGACTCGTTCGCCTCGTCTCCTTCTCCCGGTGTACTCCATGCCGCTCCTTTTCATCGCCCCGCATGAAGGCCTCTCCACATCCGGTGTTCCCCAAGTGCCACCATTGTACGTTCGGTGCTGCGCAAGTACTGGGGTGCCACCATTGTACGTTCGGTGCTGCGCAAGTACTGGGGTGCCACCATTGTACGTTCGGTGCTGTGGAAGTATTGGCACCATCGCCTGACTGGGGGTGTTCGGCGTCGGGCTGGGGGCTGGGAAACCTCCTACCGGTGGAGGTGGGAGAGGCTCGTCCGCGTCGCCTCTCCCTCCCAGCCCAACTTGGACAAATTGTTGTGGAGGTACGTGCAGGACATCCCGCCGTCCAGGACTGCTGCGGCTGTGACGGAAGAGAAAAGGAAGAGGTGCCTCGTTCTCCTCTGGACATGTGGCGGGACTACCTTAGTCTTTCCAGGCCCGTTGCGGCCGGCCAAGGAGACATGTGGCGGGACTACCTGCAAATGCCCAGGCTGCGGGCTCCTGCCTCTCCTCCGGCTCCCCCATACGTTAAGATTTCCTGACCAAGAGTTGGCGGCCGGGCTCGCCTTATATGGGTTGCCGTTGGTTGGGCGTAGCCGTAACCCTGCCCTACTTTGGAAGGTTCCAGAATGGGGGGGGGGCGAATGTTCTGTTTGACTTTCATTTTCTACAGTTTATCGTTATTATTCCTTGTTTGTTGTGTTAAATTAAAAGTTCAAGTTCATTAATGGTCTACGGATTTTGTTTCACCATTTCTTTCTTTCCAGGTTGCTTTTATGCTAAGTTTCTGCTAACAGAGGTCGAGTAACACGGAAACACGTGTAGAGGGATGACGCAGATTTGCACATTACATACACACAAACTCAGACGGGGGACAGTACAAGTACGACATACAAAGACCCAAGACAAATATAAAAACAGTTATTGGTCATAATTATCTCTTTCCGTCTGTGAATTTTTAAACGAGGCTGGGTTCCCGTCTTGACATTGCCCGACCTAGGAGAACGTGAGCATGCCGCTGAGATTTTCCTGGCGAAATCTGTGCCATCGGGCATAATCAAACGTGGTGGTTCTGTCTGGTCTGTCTATGTAAGTCGGGTTCTTCTTTGTCTCGCGCCTTTTCTCGTACTGTCGGTCTGTCGTTCTTGTCGGCCCTTTGCCTTTACTCACGCTCAGTAGAGTCGGGCATTGGGCTTTCCAGTGTCCGACATACCTACAAAAAGCGCATTGGTCTGACCCTAAGTCTGGTCGTCCTTTGCATAGTGTCGGGGGATAAGTTGTGGGTAGCGGTGTCCTGGGGTTGTCCTGTCGGTATATTTCCCTACTTGGTTTATCCTCGTCTTTTCTCTGTCGTTTCGTAGCCTCTCTGCGCCACATACCGAGACTGTCGAGCATAATCGGCGTTGTCTTATTATTTCGAAGGGCTATTTCTAACGTTTCTATTTTATCAAGGTCAAAGGATCCTGCCAGTGGCCACTGTTTGTCTTGACTCTCTTCGGTATACCTGTGCCATAATTTATTATAGGCTATGGTGACTAACCCATAGTTTATGAACATGTCCTTATTAGGGGTGCCTTCTAATGGAGCTATATGGTCCACCTCTAATACGCGGTCCGGACTAAACAGGCTATTTATCAGTGGGGAGAAGACAGACATGACGGCTCGTAACGAGGGACTAAAAAGTCAGCACTGCCTATCTTATCACTAGGTGCAAAGACCGTACAGAATATTTCTATTCTACGTTGTTTGCAGGCAGTGAATACCTCATGGATCACAATAACCAAAGACCAATAAATAACAATGGGGAGAATGAGTAGGTCCGCAAAGATCTGCGTTACCTACCTTTTTCACTATCTGCAAAAAGGGTGGTCTCTTCCCTGTTTGCAGACAGGGAATCTCCAGGAAACAATAGTTTTGCGAACAACAGTTCAGTTTCAAGCAATTATTGGGTGGGGGAGAAAAAAATAAGCACGGCTGCTACCCTACCTATCCTCCACTGCTTGCAAAGAGAGAGAGCCCGTTGTTTCTCCGTTTGCAGACAGTGAATCCCTCATAGATCAAGATAACAAAAGACCGATAAATAACAATGGGGAGAATGAGTAGGTCCGCAAAGATCTGCGTTACCTACCCTTTTCACTATCTGCAAAAAGGGTGGTCTCTTCCCTGTTTGCAGACAGGGAATCTCCAGGAAACAATAGTTTGTGAACAACAGTTCAGTTTCAGGTGATTATTGAGTGGGGGAGAAAAATAAGCACGGTTGTCTGCCCTACCTATCCTCCACTGCTTGCAAAGAGAGAGCCTGTTGTTTCTCCGTTTGCAGACAGTGAATCTCCAAATAAACAAAAAGAGCAATACTAGTATTTAACAAACAAGCAATCAAGCAATTTTTTCGCAACTTGTCGTGGTAGCACGACCTTACCCGGACCGCATGGACAGTTTCCTGACTTCCGAATCCAGCGCCCGATCGTCCTCTCTTCTTCGTTATCCTCGCGGCACTCCTGATGGTTCCCAGTCAGGACCGTAGATCACTCGAGAGAGGTCTGTTCAGAACCAGTGAAGTTCGGATGATCGGCTGTCAGACGAGGGTCTATCGGACAGACGCGTTCCCGATCGTTGCAGTCGTTCACTTTGTCGTCAGGACCTCTCCCACTGGATCCATGGGTCGCTGATGGGCCCCACGCTTGGGACGCCAATTGTGGAAAAATACAACTGGGGGGCACTACCAACCAGAATATAAGATCCTTAAGTATTTGCCCGGCGGTGTCGCCTCTTGAACCCACAAAGAAGTTAAACTATTGAAGAGGCAGGCGCTGGAGACTGGAAGGCAGGAAACAAAGTTTTTATTTTCTCCGGAGGAGAACACAACGAAACGGACAGAAGGTATCGTTCTGAGGTGCTCTAACTGTATTCCTGAGGCCTGGCCTCTTATACACACATTTATGACTTTATTGTAGATTACACATACATGTTAAAGCTTTGATGTACGGAAAAGACATTCTCGGAACTCCCCTTTGGGCCCGTTCCCACACACATTTACAGTTGAAGTCCCCACCCTAGTCACAACAGGTGATGAGCATCGCGCAGCTGGATAATCCGCCGATTCACGGAATGTGGGGGGTTTGATCGGATCTCATGGGGTGGGGGCTTTGATCAACCCGGGGATTCTTTGATGGGGGAAGCTTTCTATTGTACGGGGAGGGGCAAGGATGGTATCGGCAGAGCTGGGTGTCGGCTTGGGAACGGGGAGGACAAAACGGGCACACGGGGAAAAAGGGTTTTGCATCTAAGGGCCGGAGATCATGAAAGGAAAGCAGGGAGGTGTCACGCTGGGAACAGGATGAGGGCCTGGGGCAGAGCAGCGCCGAAGAGGGGTTTATGACTCAAGGCAGGTGCAAGCAGGGGGTGGATAGCGTGCAGGCGAAGGGCTATGTCAGGGGCCAGCGGCATGCAAAAGGGTTCGTTCTGATCGGGGCATCTTAGAAAATGGCGGGCGCGCACGACAAAAGTGTGGCATCAGGGGAAGAGGCAAGATGGCGCAGATAATGTTCACCAAAACGTACTAATTTTCAACAGTGCAACACGTTCAGCTCCGAGCTCTTTCCAGACCGGTGGCTTAATCCCTTTACAATGGGGGAGGGTGAAGGGGAGAGGGAAGGAGAGGGCCGGCCGGGGGGCGGGCAGAGTATGCACACTCACACACGCACGCAACTTAAAGGATAACACGAGGGAAATAACTTAACAGTATTTAACGCGCTTATTTTAGGCCCTTTCCGTGTTATTTTTAATCTGTCTCAATTAACTTGTACGGCAGGTTTAAAGCAGACAGGTCAGCAACGGGTGCAGAGTTTTCGGTACACGGGGGGCGGGAGAGGACACGGACGGCGGGAGGGGGCGGGAGAGGACACGGATGGCGGGAAACGTGCACAGGACAGCGAGGGGGGGGCGGAAAGGCACACGGAGGGGGCGGGAATGGACAGACGGGAAAAAACGTAACTCCGCCCTGGGAAAAAATCTCGGGAACGCCCCCGAATCTGGTCCGGCCTTGACGGACAGATCCGGCACTCAATGGCTAGCCTCCATTTATGGAGCTAGCCAATGAGAGCCGGGGGACGTTCCCGAAGTCCTTATGGTCAACATAGGATTTCACCTGCGCCGAAAACCTGCGCAGAGCGCAGCCTTCGGCAGGTGAAACCCAAAAAGTAGTGAGCCTGCACACAGCACAAAAGAGTGACGTCACGTGATTGAGGAGGGAGAGGCTGCATCAAGTGAGATGGGGCATGCCGGGAGAGGGACAGGCCCAAGCAGGTGCACTGGGTCGAACTGGTCATCACTCAAGACATTTGGTGAGCTTGGGGCAAGGTATGCAGGTAGCAGACAGATGGAAAGACCAACAGAAGTAGAAGGGGTCAGCCAGGAACCAGAACATTTAGGAAGGAAGGTACGGTAAGGTAAATGTTATCCTTTAGCTAATTAAAACCATAACATTTATAACACAAAATGACAGGGTACAGGCAGGTTTCAGAATAAAAAAAAGGCTTGATAAACACTTCATCAAACATTAATTCCTTATGTGGGGGTAATCAAACAATATACATTATTTAAGAGCTGCAAGTACATAAAGCTGGAAAACACAAGCTTCTTTCTTGAGAGGAGACAAACAAACATTTCATCTGAAGTTTGTACAATATGCAAAATAAACAAGGTAAACGCGAAAATCCTTCTTAAGAATAGACCTAATGAACACTGCTTTTTAAAATTAATTCCATGTGCAAAAAGAAGAAAAAGAAGGGGCCTGTCACTTTTCATGCTGTGGGCACATGAAGTACTGCACAGACTTCATTCTTCGATTGAAGCATAATATATACTTTATATATACATTGATTCAGTGTGCAAAATGAGGAGAGTAAACTCAGATTTAGTTCACGAGGAGCATAAAGTGCATTGTGCTAACTAGACTTCTCACATAGACTTCATCCTTAAATTGCAACATGATAAATACATTGTCTAACAGTAGATTCAATGTGTAAAATACACAAGGTAAACACAAACTTTGTTATTAGTTTACAACACTCTTAAATTGCAACGTGACACTGCATCTAAGAACTGTATCCAATGTGCAAAATGAGCAAGATAAACACTAACATCATTTTTTAGTTTACAATATTCGTATATTGCAGCTTGATAAAAAGCTTCATTTAAAAGAAAATTAAACGTGCAAAGTGAGCAAAGTACACACAAACTTCGCTCTTAGTGTAAGACAAGATAAGAATTGTTTCTAAAAGTGTTTCAATGGGCAAAAGGGGCCCGTAACTCTCCATTGTGTGCGATCATAAAGTGTTTTGTGTTGCCTGAAGTCATCACGTTAGACCTTCCCCTTTTTTGACCAGCAATCCATTAAACATAAAACTATTTTAAAAAATGCAAAAATATAGAAAAAGGTGCAGTGTGTCCTGTAGGAGAGCTAAAGTTAGGAATTGGTAGGGAGTTCCTGCCCATAACTGTGTAGGCATCCTTCAGGAATTAAACAATCTTACGGTTAGCTTGAACATGAGTCCAGCTTAAGCATGGTGCTATTGCATTTCGACATTGCCTCATTTCTAAGATGCAAATTACCGTAATTAACCAATAACGCCTCAGGTCATTCCGTTTTTTGCACACAGAGACTACATTCAACAATGATTCAAGGAGCGAAGGGAGGTGATGGCTGATCGCAGTTTATCCATGTTGTTTTGCTTAATCTCCCATTGAACCCAGGTGCCCTCGGGGAGACCCGGTACCCTGAGCCCAGATCTACTCTGGAGGGCTTATTGTATATATGACATACAAGGTCATGACATATTTTACCCACTTAGCTGCTGATATGGAGGGCTGTGCTTTCATGCTGCTCACGTTGGACCTCTGCTGTACCAGCCTCCAGAATTTCCAAAAGTTTCAGAACTTTGACGCCTTGTATATCGCTAGCCACTGTTTTTCTTCTTCCCGTTTTCTCAGTTCCCATTCCTTTGATCTATCTGCCTGTCTTATGTTCCTTATTTTTTCAGTGAGACCGCCTGGGTTATTAATGGTCCGTCTTCTGCTAGGTCAATTGTTCAGCTCCCATTTGAACATTCTAAATTCCATTGACGAGTGTGGAGAATGGCATTCCAGAGGCAGACATGATGCTTGTGTGAGTGGACAAAATTGGTGTAACAGCTTCGCTGGTATGGAGTACCATTGCAACGGTGATGAGACTTGGCGAGGGAGGTCTGCCATTAGAGCCTCAACTGTTTTAGTTGAGAGGTCGGAGCTGCAATTATGTCTGTGGAGAGAGCTGAACTCTTCTTGGTTGCCTATCGCCATCAGCCATAGGCCAACTATACATGCTTATGGAGAGAGGGCAGACTAGCATTGCGTGATCACTAGTCAGGCCAGGAATCACCTCAATACGGCTCACTTTGTAAAAGTTCTCAGCGGACGCCCAATCCTATTAAGGGTGAACTGTTTTGTGAGATAAATGTGCAGGCTGGAGGATTGTCAAGAGTGCTTCTGCTATTTAAGGTTCTAAGACTTAATTGATTGAAGAGGGTAGCAAACCTCTTCCATGTGGAGTCTTTCTTGATTTTGCCCAGAGTGAGTTCTGGAATGGACCAAGTTGAGTCTTCCTGTTGCACCCACATTGATGGCTCTGCGGAGTCTAACCGAAACATATTGAAGTCTCTAGCAAGTAGCCACATGAACTCCAGATATTGTTGCCTTAAGGTTTTGATGATGTTTATGACTTTAGCCACTGCTGTTCTTTTCTTTGGTTGTTCTGGATTAATGTATATGCACCCAATGATGATTGATTTGCAACTTTTCCCTAGGGTTTTGTTGATGGACAATACTAGTCTGCTGGCCAATACCACTACGTTTGTTTCCAGGGCTTTCTGAATAAGAATTAAGACCCCACCTGAGAGATGACCCTATTTTGGGGATGGTTTGGCTGGGGTAAAGAATTCAAGGTGGTCTGGCCATGCAGACTCAGTTAATTGCCATGTTTCCTGGAGGCAAATTATGTTGTTATTGCTCATGCCCTTAGCTACCTCACTGTTGGCTGACAAGGTTTGTGAGCCCCAAATATTCCAGGAACAGAACTTACGGATTGTTAGGTATGTAGGCGAAGGTTTGCCTGGGTGTGACTTTCTATGATTCATGGGAGCTCTTCACTTCCAGTTGTTTGCCATACAGCATTCCCTGGTATTGTTGGGAAATCCTTTGTTATATGTAATGGCTCCAAAGGGCCCAAGAGGGTTACAATGTGAGCCAGCAAAGCACAGTCAGACACATGGCTGCCCCAATAATGGGGCGTCCCAGCGCTAGCGAACAGGTGGCCAAGGAGGGAGGCAGCTAGATAGATGAAAACAGCAAGGTTTTAATCTGTTTTCGAAATGCCCAGTGATCTTGAGTGCTGCATGTGGCAAGTGGAATGGAGTTCCATAGGGCAGGGGCCAAAGCCCTGAAAGAGCACCCCCCAGCTCCACGCATGAGCACCCGAGGAGTACTTGCCAGATGCAGGTTTGCGAAGCACAGTCCTTGCACTGGGACATATGAAGTGCAAAGCACCTGCAGTACCTGGGACCCTGGCCGTGTAAAATCTTATGGGTAGTGCAAAGGGTTTTGAACTGAATTCTCTGTTCAATTGGCAGCCATTGAAGACGGCGCAGAAAATTGGAGATGTGACAGAGCTTAGGGAGGGCGAAAAGAATGTGGGCTGCTGCGTTCTGTGCCCATTGGAGTCTCTTAGTGACAGTTTTATTCATGCCAAATAGAAGTCCGTTACAGTAGACAAGGCGTGACTGAACCACCAATTGAATAATCACTTGGAGGGTGGAAACATCGAAAAAACCCAAAATGTGTTTCAGACCGCGCAGGTGGCCAAAGCATGTACCTGCCATTTTTTTTTGGTATGAAGCTCGAAGAGAGGGCCTTGTCCATCAGGACCCCTAAGTTCTTGAGTGCACTTTTTGGTTGGGGAGGGGTACCCAGGGCCGGGGGCCACCAATGATAATCCCATTTATGGGTATCACGACCTACCAGAAGCACCTCCGTCTTGGAGTAGTTCAGTTGTAAATAGTTGTCCGCCATCAGTCTGAGATGGCCACGATATCTTCGCGGAATTTCAGTTGGTCTAGATCAGGATTGTTAGAAAAGGTGAATACCAATTGAGTGTCGCCCGCGTACGATGTCATATTAATATTCTGGGCTTTGGCCAGGAGGAGCAGTGGGCAGACATACACTTTGAACAACGTAGGGCTTAAGGCAGAGCCCTGGTGGACACCACTGTTGACGGGTTAGATGCTGGACAAGTAGGGAGGGGTGTAGACCTGGAAGGAGCATTCAGATAGATAAGATGCAAACCAGACCAAGGCTTTGCCTTTGACCCCGATTTCCCCAAGCCGTTGAAGCAGAATCTTATGGGAGACCGTGTCAAAGGCTGCACTAAGATCGAGCAAAATCAGTGCCGAAGTGTTACCCTCATTCAACGTTGCCCTCAGCTGCTCGGTAAATGCCAGAAGAGCGGATTCCATACTGTGTCTGGGCCAGAACCCATTTTGTGATCTGTCCAAAATCCCATTAGCTTCCAAATATTTGTTCAGGGTGATTTTTTTTTTTTTAATTTTTGGGGGTCAGGGTGATGTTAACATGGGACTCCATGATCTTGGCCAAATATGGGAGCAGAGAAATTGGCCGTAAGATCTCCGGCAGAGATGCATCTAGTGTTCGCTTTTTCAGCAAAGGAATAACCATGCTTCCATGTTTTGGGGATCTCTGTCGACTGTTGCGATCTATTGATCAGTTCCCTACCCTCAGTCATAAGACAGTCCTGAAATTTCCTAAGGTTTAACTGGATCATCAGGAGAACCTGATTTAACCTTAGCAGCCAGGACGTCCAAGTCTTTAAGAGACAAGAGTGGAAGATCTTGAAGAGAGTAAGGGGGGTCAGGTGAAGTAGTGATCGCCAAGGATTTGGAGGCATCCAACCTCGAGTCGAGTGCATTATAAATGCATTCTACTTTATTGATGAAATGGTGTGCCAGTGATTCACAGTGCATATTGGTGGATATGATGTTATTAGTTCCTGCAGGGGTTTTATCATATCTTTCATAAGAGAAAAGATAGTTTTAGAGGGGTTGGGGCTTGATGAGATAAGATTAGCATAGAACGAGGCTTTAGTCTTTTGAACTAGCTTATAGTAGGCTTTAAAATATAGATATTTTTTGCAGTGGGGTCATAGGTACACCTCCAGGCTCGTTCCAAAATGTTAAAATTTTTCTTTTCCAACACCAGGGTCTAGTTATACCAGGCGTGCGTTTGCGTACGCTTGGCGCTGGTCAACTACTACGGAATACAGTGATCAAGTGAGTTGTTAACCCAGTCCCTAAAGGCTCTATCAGCTGCCTCCAAATCAGTGGGCCAATTAGGGCGAAACGATTTTAGGGTGAGCACAAAAGTTGACGCGTCCAGTTTGTGCAAGCGACACCTCATAGATGACTGATGGGGTCCGCAAAGGAGCACCAGTGAGGCAGAGGCACAAAGGAATGAGGAAATGATCCGTCCAAGTCAGAGGGAATGGGGTGTGGACTTTGAGAGATCGGATTTTCGAAAATATTGGATGGAGTAAGTGGCCTGCAAGATGTGATGGTCCCTCAACTAGCTGGATTAGTTGGCAGGCTTCCATGTCTCCCAGAAAGTTGGAAATATCCTGTGAGTCAAGGCGTTCCAGATGTAGATTGGGATCGACTATAATGCTCAGATTGGATGTCTCTAGGACGAGAATAGATGCGGTGTGTGCTAGGGCTTCTTGAAAATCCTTAGCAGGCCCTGGTGGACGGTAGATAAGAAGCCCAGTGAAAGTGAAATTATGTGATATTGTAATTTTAAACAGGGCGATTTCACAGTCTGAAATAGTTTGAGGGGAGAGAGTAGTACAGGAAAAAGCAGATTTGAATATCACTGCTAGACCACCTCCCCAATCGCAAGGCCTGTTCTGTGAAAGCATGGTATAGCCTGTAGGAAGGACCAAGACAGGTATCGCAACAGAGTCAGTGGTTAGCCAGGTTTCCGTCAAAAAAAGTATATCCAGTGCGGAATTGTGAAGGAGATCAAATATTTCTGCATGGTGCTTTACAAGAGACCTGCAGTTAAGGCTGTAGATAATAATGTTTGTTGAGCCGGAGGCTTCATGGAAAGACTCAGAACCCGTCCTGGCCCTGAACCCACACGTATTGCACTGCCTATGGGGGTGTTGAGGTGCCAATTGTAATCTACACAAGACACTTTGGGTTGTAAAGCAAGCAGACGCTCCCAGGGGAGGATGAGGTGGAGGATGAAGGAAGAACTTTTGTTGCATACACTATGTAGTTGATGTGCTCCACCAAATAAACGTTAGTGGGTGGGTTTCTTCAGTGATCATTTAAAACTGCTACACCAGTGTCATCTATGTCATTTAGGGGTCACCAAAAGTCAGAGCTGTGACCCCTGGCTTGCTCCTTGTAACCCCTAGCACTGCCATTGCAACCTCTAGAGGTGGCAAAATCAGTGCCGGGAACACAGTGGCCGCTTTTCCTTATGGAGGTCGGTTGGGGCTCCACGCTTTTTGTTTTCTGTTAATTTTTTTATTACACTAATATTGCATTATTCAATATTAGTGTAATAAAACACTTAGTACAATTAGCTGGAATATGACCTTCTCTGACAGCTGAGGCAAGTAACAAAATCCTTTAAAATGTATATAGTGTGCTTGCGGGTGAAAGTGTGTTTAACAGAGAAAGTGTATGGGTAAGTGTGATTGTGTGTGTATGTGTGTGGTGAAACTGAAGGTCAAATGGCATGTGAAGTCGCTTCCACTACCCCAGGCATTTTGGTGAATTGATGTTCATGACCAGTGCCCTTTTAGGGTCAGGGGAAGGCCTGGTAAAAAGTCTTGAAGGGAGGAGAAGAGGGGAGAGTAGGAAAGGTGGTAAACATGAAGTTATTCTCCCTAAGCGGTTATGAGTTTGGCTGCTATATCATGAGAAAAAAATGTTAAACTATCTCCCCATCAAGAACCCAGGTCTTGCGCGTTTACAAAACATGTGTAAGCCTATGAAGAGGACAAGTTGAAAATGGGCTAGGTGTGCAATCTCCTGATAATAGAATAACCTAACACATTTTTCGCACTGATTTGCAAGAAAATGGCTTCTAAGGACACACAAAGTACAGAAAGGCAATACAGCAAGGATTGTGCTACTAACAAGACAATCAGCTGGCAGCGGGCCAAATGTAGACATGGTCGACTTCTTTCAGTGGTCTTGGTGTATAAGCCAAATGTGGACACGGTCGACTTCTTCGTGTGGCCACAAGTAAAAATTTAGTTAGGGAACGTGCCACTGATAAATAAAGAAGACTTCTGGACACACATTAGCCCCATTAATTAATAGATTGGGAGGTTCGTTCATGAGTCAAAGCAGAATTTGGAACATGCTATGCGGATTAATGGACTCAAGTGGAGAGTACTGCATCACACTTTCAGAGAATACACTTTTTATTCGAGCACCTGGCAACATTTCCAGAATGGATTTCAATGTTATGCCCCACTCATTACTGCCTACCCTGGACACATGCAAGAGTGAAAGTAATGTCTCATTATGTCATGCGTATACACACTGGATTGCATGTATATCATACTGGTGGCATGAGTAACATACAGATGCACATGTTTAACGTTCTGTGTCATATACATGATATACTTGTTGCATGCATAATCTTCTAATTCAGATGTGCATCACACAGACTTGCATGCACAGAATATTGGTCGACATGCATAATAGTGTGGATTCCATAAACAACACATAGTTGTGCAAACACAATTTTCATGTTTGTATATACAATCTAGTATTTTCTAAGCATCACTTACTGATCCATGAGCTTCCTATAAAGAAACAGATGTTTTTATATCTATTTCATACCATCTTCTTTGCTTACCAATCACACTGGTTCATCAACAGCAAATACCTGGGTTTGCATGGGGTATACAGAGAGGCGTGTGAATGATACATTGGTTTGTTTGCACTACTCTCTGGTATGACGCGGCAGATTTTGGCTGGGGAGGAGACAATCAAAGTGCTACAAGGTGTCTTGGAGCTGGACGCTCAGTTTCCTCATGTTCTTGGAGAAGTAATTTCCTGTGAAGCAGTTGCATTACCTTCTATAGGTAAATCCCTTGGATTTTTTTTTAACAAGAATTAAACAATTGGGTTTTAAAATTTAGGCCGAGAATTAAAAATACTTTAAGCCAGCACAAAGACATACAAAGTGATGATAACCAACGCAAGTCTTACATGGGTATTTACTTTCCATGAGATGATGTGAATTTGTGGTATTTAAAGTCATCCGTAAAAGTATGTTTCTTACAGGATTGCTGGGCAATGATGTCTTTAAGATTAAGCAGATCTCGATCTGTATTTGTAGCAGCACGATTTTGTTCCACCAACAGAGCTGCAGGTATGATTGACTTGACTATGAATTTAACATAGGACTCAAACTCTTTAGACATTGTACTGTGACACTGCACTGCCACTCATGAAAAGTAGTCAGCAAGATTGTGTTCTTTCCCTGGCCTATGCACAATAGTCATCACTGTTCTCAATGTTCTGCATCATATCAGATTTTCACTGCTTTTACCATTTCTTGGCCCCTGGATGCTTCTGCTTTTGGCATGTTTAAAAAAAAGGTTTGCCACCTGGTTATCACAGCTTTGTGTGCCTATCTGTACCTGGTTGTAGGTGCCTTCAGCGCTATCATACTCTATGTATGCTGACTGTGTCATGCTGCAGCGCAGTACCTCTTCTTTCAGCCTTTCAGCAGGTTTCAGGCTGACTCTGATTGAACTTTCCGTAGGGCCTTTGCCTTCTTTAAAAGTCTTGTACTGGCTAGAGTGGCACTTTGACTTCACATATGTCAACCTTCGACTGCTTCCCTTCAACTGAGATGTACGTGGCACACACAAGCAGTTTGCTGGACCTGGACAAATTCTCACACAAGAGCTTTGCTGGACCTCAGGGAGAGCACTCTAGTTTCTTCAGATTACAGATACCCTATGTAGTCAGCAGTTGTAGCGTCCTCCCCAAGCTGGTAGCATTCAAATTACTACACCACACAGAGCTCTGTAGTGCACGTCTTTGTTCTTCAGAGTGCACTGCGTCATGAACTTTATTCATCACACCCAGACACACCCAAACCAATATGTCATATGCCACAGTGTTTCCGTTACCCAGGGGTGGAATATTCTGTGGTTATCCCCTAGTGTCCCCGCTCCCTTGGTACTGGAGACCCCACTAGGTATTTTAGCCACCTATCTGCACCATAGGAAGCAGGTGTGACACTTTTCAATTATACTGCTCTCAAAAGGATTTCTGCACAAGCACTGCTGCAGGACCATTATGCCTGAGCTAGCAACATTTTGAGAGGGGCACCAGGACACATTTGTGGGGATTCCATCTCACGGATTTCTCACAGTTTCTAAGACCGTCATAGAGCAAGAATACTTTTTGGAGACATTGTTAAAAAAGGTAGCATATACATTTGTCATACCCAATCTGTACATCCTTGTATTACCTCTAGGTGGAAACGTGTTGATTACTTTTTGTAGGGCACTGATAGGTAGCGGTCTAAAACAGGTGCATTGCTTTTCGTGATGACTTAGAATTTACCTAACTCCTTTTGCCCAGTCATAGGTTAAATAGGTTAATTTTCCCTTTATTAAATATGTGAAAATGAGATGGCGGTAATACCATATGCTCAGTTTTTTCCCTCAAAAGTAGTTGTACCACACATGAAAAAGGGCAAGGGTATATTCCAGCAAACAACTTCATCTTAAAGGAAGGTTATCGAGTTGAGCGATTATGGCTGGGATTTATCGTTTGGGTTATAGAACGCATTATCCAGAAAGAAGCAGGTTACAAATAAGTAGAGGCAGAAAATGGTAACATATCAATTTGAACTGTTGCATGTAATGTATTGGAAATCTGGTAACATGACTGACACATGTAACACCAATAAAGGACATTTGGAACATCTCTCAGATTCAATGGTTACTCAGAATTCAGGCTAGATTGAGGAGCCATTAAAATGTAATTTACAAGGATGAAAGCTGATGAGGTCTTGAAACTTCCTGGTGAGCAAAAATTGCAAGAACAGGACAAGAGCTAGGGAACTCCACAAGCCGCCACCACACACCCCATAGTGTATCATTACTCCACTTACTGATTATTTGCATCATATGCAACTGTATCAGGTGACACATCCTCTTAGATCTCTACACCTTCTTGTTGAGCCCCACTTCAAAAACAACAAGATTGCAGTTTCTCAATTTTGCCCACTGCTCTTAGAATGCGTTCCACATCTGAGATTTGTAAATTTAGGACACGTCTTCGAAACTGCTTTTTTCCTGCAAGATTTGCTTGTGATGGAGTGAGAGTTATTATACGCCCTTCTCTTAGCACCATGAAATCTTTTTGTGTGTATGCGTGCTCAGTAAATGTCAAATAACATAACATACAATCAGGGTGCATAATTACTGCAACTACAAATTCATTGCTACACACAACACCTTACAATTCAAGGGCAAACCTTTTTGAACGTTTATAGCTGTACATTATGCACAACTGCTTTTTGCATTTCTGAACAGCTTGACTGTTAATTTCATTTTATCCCACTGCCTGTTTCTCTCGCTTCTTTACTTGCATCTTTAGGTTGGTTCAACAGGTTTTACCTACTTTCAGAATTTTCCTGTTTTATCTTTCCTAAATACTGTCCTTCTGTCTTCTTGTCTTCCCGAATCCCTGCTCGTACTCTCTTATAAGCTTATATTAAAAACAGGCAATAGTGTGAAGTGCCAAAGCAAAGAACAATTTAAAAACGAGTAATGAGCGAAAATTCATCAGTGCAGTATAAGAATAATAACATCAGATCACAATCATCACATCCACTAGTAGACTGCCCCTGAACACGAGCGTAAAGCGCAGGTGTTGCCACCACCTACACTCGCCGCCGCCAAGTCATTGATGTCTTATGCTGACTTGCACTTGTTAGCCTCTGTTCTAATGTGCTCTACCTCCCCTGAGCCATGTTCTGCAATAGAAAATCACAAAATATCGATAATTCTAACAATACTACTACTAATAATAATAGCAATAATAATACACGTCTGTTATATTTCCATTTTTTACCACTAATGAAGGACAGAACAGCTCAGTGAAGCTGTTGATTTATTGTTGATTGTATGTCTGCCCAATAAAGTCAGTGTAAGACACTAGTGCTATGCACTGATTTTATTAGGTATTTCTGATGAATACTTGGAAAATTCCAATTTTTCGTCGCCCTGCAAAGGATTAATCTCACAAGCTCTGTTAGGTGGATTGAATGATAAATAGTGCCAACCAGGCACAGTGATAGAATCAATGACAGAGGGCAAAGTGGGACGGCACTAAGGGACACTCAGAGGCACTACTTTTATTTAGTGGTACTCAGTTACACTGCTTTTCATAACTGGATTATGCACAGTTCCTTTTTTTTATTTTTTTTATTGCATCTCATGGATCGGAAGTTACACATAAAAAAAGGAATTGACACAAGAAGAGGGATACAGAATAAAAATCACTTTTGGTACAAAGTTCATAAATATAGATCCAAACACAAAAGCCAAATAACAGAATCAGATATTACAGATGATAACAGGACATTTAAAAGATTCCATTTACAGAAAGGAGTCCCAAATTTTCTCAAATTTCATTAACGATTTTGTGCCTCTTTGTTTGGCCAGAGCATATTCCATCATATAAATTTCGTTTAGAAGATACCACCATTCCATGATATGTGGAGAAATATGAGAAATCCATGCACAGGCAATTATTAGCTTAGCACATGACAATATAATCGTGATTAAGGTTTGCTGGGGCGTATTAACTGAGCGAATATCCAGTAATATTAGAGATGCCGTGAGAGATGGGGAATATGTTAGTTTTTGTTTCATTATTTTATCTAAGGCCGTCCAAAATTCAGATAACTTAGGGCACGAGAATAACATATGTTCCAAATTCGCTGCTGCCAAAGCGCACTTGGGGCATTTAGTTTGTTCAGTATATAAAGCATTTATTGACCATTTTGAAATCTTTTCGGGAGTATGATACAGCATGCAAGTAGTTTTAAATTGCTGAAGCCTCAAGCTAGAAGAAGAGGTGGAGCCGTTTCTATTCCGAAGGGATTGACTAATCATAATCGGGATAATATTAGTCCCCAGCATTTGGCTCCACTTTACCGCCAGCTTGGAGCAGTCAGCTACCTTATACGTCCCGAATCCTTTATATCCGATGCTAATTAGAGATTTATTCTTTTCAGAATACAGATAATCCCATATATCTGAGTCCAATAACTCAAGAAGTTTCATTTTCCGAATAAAAAAATCATACATCTGTATATATTTAAACCTCATTAATTCCGTGACCTTATATATGACCTTTCGTGACTCAAAACTCAAAAAACCAAGAGCCCCAGATAAATCCCCAAGTGTTTTTATACCACATCTGTCCCAACTATTAGTTCCCCCATCATTGAATATTCCAGGAAGACCGGGATTCCCCCATAATAAGAGTTTAGGATGATAAAAGGAGGTGTGACAAAAAACCAAAATGTTGCGCCAGATTTTGACTAAATCCTTAACCGTCTTAAATTTCACTCTTTTGAAATAGTTAGGGTCGTTAGTCCTCAACAAAAATAAATCAGAATCTGTGTTTAGCATAAAAATAAAAAAGTACGGTTTATTATCAGTACCAAGTAGGCCCCGCAAGCGTCCTAAGAAAGTTGCCCAAAAATATAACTTAAAGTCTAGGAAATTCAGCCCACCGTCCTCAGGGGCAGCCTTAAGCAGCTCCATAGACCGCCGGGCTTTACGATAACCCCAGATGAAGCTGCTAAAAATTCCATCCAGCTTCTTGAAGAAAGAATTACTCAATGACAGAGGGATAGAACGAAATAAATAAAGAAATTTAGGCAGTATTTTCATTTTGATCAAATTGATCTTACCGATAATATTAAGGGGAATTTTATGCCATTTTGTTAGCGTCATTATCGTAGTTTTAACGAGAGCATCATAATTGATTATTATTATATCTTTAATTTTGGCTGAAATTCTTACCCCTAAGTATGTAGCTGTCTTACACAGTCCAGATATTACTGTTGCCGGTTTATAATTGGCGATAATTTGTGTTTTGTTTAAATTTAGTTTGTAGCCAGAGACTTCTCCGAATCTGCTTGCTTCACCAACGATTCCCTTTAATGCCTTTAAAATATCCGTAGAAAATATGGCTATGTCATCGGTATATGCCGTGATCTTCAATAAATGAGGACCCCGCTTAAAGGGAATGATATCAGATTGTGACTGTAAAGCATAAAGAAAAGGTTCCATGGATAAAGCAAACAAAAGTGGTGACAGAGGGCACCCCTGACGAGTGCCCCGTGATATAGAAAAACTAGAGGAAGTCAGGCCCGCATAACATACTTTCGCGGTTGGGTTATCATACAGTGACTGTATTCAGCCTAAGAATTTTCCACTAAAGCCAAATTTAGCCATTACGTGCCATAGGTAATCCCACCCCACTTGGTCAAAAGCCTTTTCTGCATCCAGCAAGATCATACCGAGCGGGGTGGGTTCTGTCTCTGCAATATCGAAAGCAATAATGGCCATATTAATGTGTGCCGTAGTGTCTCTGCCTGTTACAAACCCGTGTTGTTGCGGGTTGACTATTTTAGGGATGAGCGGAGCCAAGCGAGTAGCCAGGATTTTGGCAAAAACCTTAGCGTCAGCATTAACTAACGAGATAGGACGGTATGAACCACAGTCCTCTGCTGGCTTATCTTTCTTTAAAAAGAAGACAAGTTTAACCACATTCCAAGACCTGGGAGCTTTTCCGTTGTCACCAATAAAGTTAACAACTTGATGAAAAAGAGGTAATATTTCTTCAATACAGATCTTATAAATTTCAAGGGGTATAGCGTCTTCCCCAGATGCTTTTCCAGAAGGTAAGGCACAGATTGCCTGCCTTATCTCTAATTGATTAATATAATCAGATAGCTGGTATAACTCGGGTAGATCTAAATTACCTGGAGTATTATCCGATAGATAATCCTGAATACAGGTCGAGGTCGGATAAATTTCAGGGGTATATAATTTCTGATAAAATTTAGAGAATTGATCCAATATCTGTGATGGTTCTTCATATATAGTATTATTTGGGCCAATCAGTTTTTTGATCCGGGTGTTGGCTTTCTCATCAGCCACCTTATAGGCTAATAGTTTCCCAATTTTGTCCCCGCTCTCATAATGACTGATATGATATGTATTCAGTTTTGTGCTGCTTTTCTCCCAAAAAATAGTCTTGAGAGTCGTTTTTAACCTCCCTAGTTGTAGTCCTAACTCAAAGGCATTAGGCGAGGATAACCTAAGTGCTTCAGCCAACATACGCTCTGCCGATAGGATCTCGCTGATCAGCAATTTGTCCTTTTCCCGAGATTCGAGATTCTGTCTAAATAGAAATTGCTGAGTGAACCCCCGTATGCTAGCCTTACAGGCATCCCACACTGTAATACACGTAGTAGAATTAATATTGAGCTCAATGAAGTCTAAAATATGTGCCTTAAGTTGAGTTATAAATAAAGTATTAGTAAACAAGTGTCTAGGGAAAGAAAATGCCCGAGGTGTAGGATGACTGCTCAATATTAAATGAAAATAAGATAGGGTTATGATCTGATGTGACGCGAGGGAGAAGTTCTATAAAACAAGAATTCAGAAGAGTGTTTGATGACCAAAACATATCAATACGTGAGCAGAGTCTATGAGGGGCCGAATAGTATGTGTAACCAGGTGCATCAGGATATATACTGCGCCAGACGTCCTTGACATCGTGAATGCGTCCTATTTCGAGAATAGCAGCCCGAGTTCGTCGCATACGTTGGAAGGCATCTCGTCTGGTAGTATCAAGTTGATAGTTCATAATGCAATTAAAATCACCCATCATCACTAATTCTCCCTCCCATCCCAGCAGTTCTATATTCAGTTGGTCAAAGATAAAAGCTTCATCAGTATTAGATCCGTAAACCACACAAAAAACAAATTTACGTGTCTCTATTATTAATTGAATAATAGCCCAACGACCCCTCTTGTCACATATGGATTTACAAATTTCAGTCTTGAAGCGGGTATCTTTAAGGATAGCAACCCCCCTTATAGAAGCATTATAGTTAGAGCAGATTAAAACCTCATATCCCAACTGTCCCAAAATCTTTTTATCCTTATAAGCAGTGTGAGTTTCTGATAAAAAGGCAAGATGAGGTTTATACAGTGCTAGTTCTTCCCTAACCAGACGTCTTTTGCTTTTATTGTTAAGTCCGGCAACATTCCATGCTAGACATTTTAATAATAGTGACATATAAGATTAGGAATCAAATTAATCTTTTTATTCTGTAATATTCCTTCATACAATCCTTTCTCCATCATTTTTAAAAAAAACACTTCCATCCTGAGAGCTTTTTTCCAAAGTAAACCCCATCGCCCTCCCCCCACAACCCCACCCCACGTCCCCACACCCCTCACACCCTGCTCCCTCCCCTCCCTCAAGAAGGAGCAACCCCCCAGTTCCTGCTGCCTAAGTATTGGCAGCTAACTGGAGAAGCAGCATCGGCTCAACCTACCCATGACCAGCTTTTCCTAAACAATTGAAAAAGAAAAGAGAGACAACCTAAAAAAAAAAAAGAAAAAAAAAAAAAGGGGGAAGGGAGAGAGAGAACCTCTAAGAGAGTATATAAGTCAGAGCAATAAATTTCCCCCCCCCCCCTAGCTTTCCCCTAGCTATCTAGCTATTTAGTTCAAGTTCAAGAGAATGTGCTTAATACCCTCTCGGCTTCCTTTACATCCGCAAAATGAAATGTATGTCCCCCTTTGATAACTTTTAGGCGAGCCGGCTCCTGTAAAAACACTTGGGCGCCCAGGGATTTAAACGGATCAATTAGTTTACGCAATTGCCAACGTCTATCCATGGTGGCCTTGCTAAGATCCGATTTAACAAAGAAGGACCAATTTCCTACAGTGACAGGAGTATTTGGTCTAGCTTTTAAAGAGACTGCCTGTCTTAAAAGGAAATTCCCAAAATGGATAAGGAAAGGCCGGGGGAATTTGCTCTGTTTATTCCTCAAAACTAAAGGTAGCCTGTGTGCTCTCTGAAGTTGGGAATCCCAATCCCAATCAGACAAGTCTGTGAAAGCCTTCTGGAGTAAGGTCACGACAAACGCCCTAGGGTCCGCCCCCTCAGCCCCCTCTGGTATACCAAAGAGTCTCAGATTGGATCGTCGTTGACGATTTTCCAAATCCTCAACTTTTAGCTGTAGAGTTACAAGCTGGGCATCATGCTGGCTAATAACTGACTCTGTTCGTATCGATCCCTCTTCCACCTTACCCACCCGCTGCTGTAACTCATCTATCTCTTGAGAGAGCCCCCCAATCTTAAGGGTAATGTCCTGCAAACTGCTCTGTAATTTAGTGTTATCGTCCCGTAACAACAGAAAATGTTCTTGAGCCTCTTTCCGGTGGTTCGTCAATGTTTGCAGGATAATGTCAAAAGATGAGTTAGCAGATCCCTGCTCTCCCATTGATGCTATTCCAGTAGTTTTTACAGACATTAAAGATCCAGGAGAGACGGATAACATAGGTGGGGTTAAAGGTGTTGACTCAGCAGCATATATAAGATCATTAGGCTTTAAGGTATCCGGGGGGACAACCTCTGTTGGTGTGCCCATTTCTGGGTGCTTAGCTCCAAGGATCAGTTCCGGGGATAGCGTTATAGGAGCAAAATCTGTAGCAATAGAATGTATCGGATCTACAGTAGGTACAACGTTTTCTGGTAGTCCGGTAAGTACCTGAGGATCATCCTGAACAGGAGGACTGGTGCCAGATAACCTAAGCGTCATGCTCTTTACCAGTCCCTTGGCTTGGATCCATTTCCTTAGGGGGCTTTTCTCCACCAATAAAGATTTTTTTACGGGAGGAGCAGAAATTAGTGGGGGAGCCCCTGTATGACCAGGGCCAAGGCCTTTTCCCTTCTTATTTTTTTTTTTATTTTTTTTATAAATTTTATTTTTTCGTTGCCATCACATGGTATTAAATGACAGAGCAGCGTCAACATTCAGCTGCTTACGATCAATAGAGCAACTTTTGCATTTAACTCCCCCCAACTTAAAACTTGCTACTTCAAGGGTCAAAGTTCACGATCCGGCACAGTAGTCCAGTGCAACATTGGTGTGTCCATGGGCCTCCAGCCACTCTGAACGCAGTTACTGGTATTAACACTCTCGCCTGTACTTACAGTTCCCAAATCCTTGTGACAGGCTCTGTACCTGGGTCCCATCCCGTCCTCCCCCCCCTACTCCAGATCCTCCTCATCCCCCGAACTGTCTCCATCCTCCTCCTCAGGAAGAGGCTCACAAATGTCCCCCCTATATGTGTTCCATGGTGTCCAAATTCTATTCCATTTGCGCGGATTATGTCTCTGTTGATACACTGCCTTCTCTGTCACCATAAGCACGTCCATATTCCTGCACCATTGCGCCAGAGTGGGTGCCTCAAGTGCCCCCCAGTTTTTGGCAATATCACGCTTTGCCATCATTACGCCAATGACCACCCAACTCTTCGCATGTAGTGACAAGTCTGTTGGGCCCCACACATTTAGAAGGCAGATTCTGGGATCAGGCGTGAACGGGTTCCGGAGGGTTTGGCTGATCGTGCGTGTTACACGCCTCCAGTAGTCCCGTATACTTGGACAGGTCCATATAGTGTGGAACAATGTACCCTTCCCTTCTTATTTTTATTCTTTATTTTTAACTTTGCCTTTTCTCTCCTTTTCGCCAAATATTTAGCAGTGCCTAATGGGGAACCAGTCTCAGTAGTGTCATTATCTTCATACTCATCGTTTGATACCCCTTCCCCCCTACTGCTTCCTCCTCCAACTGTAGATTTATGGTAGTAGTGGCATTTGTGGCGGTGTTCGCATCCTGTGTGTTTCCCAATAGTCCAGCCACGATAGCATCCTCCCCCAAAACATCAGTGGGAATCATAATTGTACCACGCTCCCCCATCTCCTCCATCTCTGATCCCTGCCCAGGGAATAGTAAATCAATATAGCCCCCTTCGAGTGCTATCACCTCCTCAGGGGTTTCCCTAATAACGTTTCCCAGTACCTTAATTTTCCGCTCGCCAGGAGCGGGGACTGTCAAAACGGGCGGGCGGAGAACCGGTTTTCCCGCACCAGCATCCAAAGGTAAAGGTACCTCCTTTCTCGCCTGCAGCGATCCTACAGCAGCCTGCAGAGTGATGCTCCCAGTGTCCGAAACAGGTGAGGGCGCCGGCACATCCAGCGCCGAATTCTTAGCTGCCCGTGTAGATCTTGATGCATTTTTTGGCACCATCATCCGCCCGGTGCACAACGCCGACCTCTTCGTTTCCTACAATTCCGAGCACACCTGTGCGGATTGTGGCTGGGAAACGAGCCCTGACACTAGCCCAGACCAGCCAAGCGCCGAGCCCACGATCAGCCGTGGGATGGTATGCCGGGCGATCAGGGAGCAACACCGTAATAGCCGTTGCATCTGTTTTCCCCGTCTCAGCTCGTTGCTCAGCTCCGCGCACCAAACAGCGCTCTCCTTTTTCCGCTCACCGAGGCAGGACAGTCACGATCAAGTCCGGGGCAGCTACAATCAGGCTGCTTGCATTCAAAATTCTTTCACGCTGGTCAGAGGTAGGGAGCGCTAGCCGCTGCTTCTCCCCGGCGTCTTCAGTCCGCCATCTTAAAAAAAAAAAGGATTATGCACAGTTCCAATACTAAGAGTAAATAAATACTTTTATTTGATTTGTTAAAATCATAGAAGGGTGGAACATACCACCATGTGGTAGACAACAACATATAGAGTAAAATATGCCCCAGTGTGCTGGGCAGCATTGCACATATGTACATGAAGAATAAAAACAGGTAGAGCGCTTTTAAATGTGCAAGATGAATAAAAACATGAAAGGCACATTATAAGGCGATGGCCCTCACATTCGAAGAATGGGGCCAGCAAGTGACTGTTATAACAAGGATGCAGCATGACTTAGGACTTGTGCTTGATTAAATGTGTCTGTCACCCCTGTCTCAAATAAAGTGCTTGCAGTGTCTTAGAATAAAAGGGAGGAGGGAGGAGAGAAGGCTGCAAAGGGCATCAAGGAAGATCTAGATCCGGCTGCAAAGTGTCCATATGTCCCAGTTTCTGTTTTGCTGCTGCCTTTTTTTCGAGCCCTTGAGCTGCAAATGTAAGGAATGTAATCTTTTGCCGGAAAGTTGGATCGAAGACCCACTGAGGCATTTTATCACGGCCGCCCTGCAGATCCTGACTTGTGTTTCTCTTAGGATTGACCTCAGGAGGATCTTCCTTAAATTGTGTAAGGCCAGGCAGATACATATTAGGTGTAATAGCGACTCTTCTCCCTTGTCACAGAGGCGGCAATCCAGAGATGGCCAAGTCCGTAACCATTTTGGGGTAAGGTCTTTAATCGGAGACTACCCTAATCTCAGAATAATAGCAATAATAATGCACGTCTGTTATATTTCCATTGTTTAGCACTAATGTAGGACAGAGCAGTTCTGCAAAGCTGTTGATTTATTGCCGATTTTATCAAGCTACGTCTGCCCATTAAAGTCAGTGTAAGACACTAGTGCTATGTACTGATGATTTTATTAGGTATTTCTGATGAATGCTTGGAAAATTCCAATTTTTTGTCGCCCTGCAAAGGATTAATCTCACAAGCTCTGTTAGGTAGATTGAATGATAAATAGTGCCAACCAGGCACAGTGAAAGAATCAATGACAGAGGGCAAAGTGGGATGGCACTAAGGGACACTCAGAGGCACCACTTTTATTTAGTGGTACTCTGGTTTATGCACAGTTCCAATACTACTCTTTTTCCACTTAAGGCATTTATGGGCATATTTCCAAGAGGATTACACCAGCGGAACGTCACTTTTTTGAAGTTCTGTTGGCACAATGCGCTGCACCATATTTACAAAGTGGTGTTGAGACTTTGTAAATATGCTACCCTTTCAGGCAGGTATCTGGTGAAAGTGAATGTTGCTGTGGGTGTTGCACCATAACACCCATTGCTTTTTGCTGCTTCCGCAGATTTACAAGGAGGTGTAAATCTATAGCAGTGCCCAAAACTAACGACATCTAATAACAGGTGTTACAATGGTGCAACGTGGAGAAATAATTTTATTTCTCCTCGTTTCTGCTTTTTCTATGTGTGCTACATACTGCAGCACACATAGAAAGACCAAAAATGCCATTAATGATTCCCTTCCTGTACATAAACAATCATTAAATAAAGGTGATTTGCAACTTCTATGTGTGCTGCATAATGTAGCACACACAGATAAAGCAAATCACAATTATTGATTATTTTTATGCATCACCACTTCTAGTTGTCAGCCCACCTCACATATTGGTTCTTTAAACAAGCTGAGACAATTTCGCACAAAACCTCAAAATCAAACTAGTTCTCAAGTGTCAGGTGTAAGCAATGAAGCCAAGAAGTATTTTTTATTTTGGTGTTCACAGAGATGTCTTAAGTACTGACACGCACAAGGCAAAGTAACTGTCCGTAACCATTGTGATTACTCCTGAATTGGGGGAGTCACACTTTAGGTTGATTTGAGAACAAAGGTCAATAACATCAATCCATTTTCAATGATGGATAGAAAACCAGTTGAAACTTAGGGGCCTCTTTACAAGCCTCTTGCACCGCCGGTACCCACATTTCCCCATATTACAAGTGATGCACCGACGGCGCAAGGGGCTTGTAAATAAGCACCTTAGTTCGCAAGAAAGTCACATTCAGAATTCAGTGCCATCTAGTCAGAGTATGTAAATATTACCAGTTTGGAGACAAAAATGAAGCTAAAAAGTAAACGTGAAAGCTAGAGGATGTCCAGTAATCATGATCTGTGAGGGACTTTGCACTCACAACGAATGCTTTGTAAACCCCTAATCTAAATGCCTTAGAAGCCAGGAGATCTACCGACACAGTAGAGGAGTGTCTTAGTGAGCCTCAGTGGCACAGGGTCCGTATAGCCTGACACATATGATACAAGAAGGTGAATACCATTGTTATGCTCTAAGGATTTCTGCTAAGAACAAAGGGGTCCATTATGATGTCGGGCGGATTGCCTCCGCCAGGCTGGCGGTACCCACCGCCGGCCTGGCGGAGGCAATCCGCCCGACATCCATTGCCAAATTCCCCCCCCGCCATATTAGGATGGCGGGGGGGACCGCAGCGGTGAAAATCACCGCCCGCCTGTTTTCCGCCCCGGTGGCCTTGCGGCCGGGGCGGAATATGTTTAATATGGTGGCGGTGTCTGTTAGACATTGCCAGCCATATTACAATGCGCATTCTGGCACGCCTTTCCGTGGCGGCAATGCCGCCACGGAAAGGCAGGCGGAGTCCCCCTGCAGGGGCCCGTTGCGGGCCCCCAGGGACTCCGTGGGGGTGGGGGGTGCACATGGGGGGTACCTATGGTACCCCCCTGCATTTCAATGCACAACATAACAGGCACCTCGCGGTGCCTGTCATGTTGTGCATTGAAATGCACAACGTGCATTTTTAGCATTGCGGCGGGCGGTGCTTTCAGCACCGCCCGCCGCAATGTTAAAAATGCGGGAAGCGCCCGCCACTGTGGCGGGCGCATCTTAATATGTACAACGGGACCCCCGCCCTTATGGCGGGTGGTCCCATTCACCGGTAGGATGACGGGCGGACAAAGTCCGCCCGTCATCCTAATGGACCCCAAAGTGTTTACAATTGTTTCATTAAAACTGAACATACTATTTCAATGATATAAGCAAACTGATGCTATGCTAAAGACTACAGTTACGATCTTTACAACTAGATGCGTGGGAAATTAGGTCAGAATCTAGGGCTATTTGTAAGATGCATATCCCCTCTTTAGATGATGGCCCGAGAAGAATCTAGGAAAGCTAATTTAAATTAAAAATACATATTGGTTTGTCTCTTTATTTCCCCCTCATTGATTACGTTTTGTACATTACTGTTTGAAGGAGTTTACTGTTTATCTAGGTGGCCCTAAGTCAATTTAAACATGAGTCTAACATTTTACCCAGACTGCATTACCCAGATTGTCATATTGCCACCTCAATTTCAATCATCATTGCATTTTGTCTTTATTGATTATATTCTTATGTCCTTCCCCCCCCAAAAAATACATATTGGTTTTCCCTAGTGTTCAATTCTCTATCAGTCGTTTTTGCCTTTTTTCTTGCTGGCTGCTTCTTCTAGACTAGTCTAGAAACAACTTTAGCTTCTTTCCAGCTCCGTATAATGAGAAAATAATTTAAAAAAATACATACACACATATATATATAGAGAGAGAGGGGGGCTTTGGGTCGGGCCTTTTCATTTACTGGTCCCTTCAACTATGAGTCTGAGCCACATTTTTCTTCTGCCCACCACAGTATATAACATGGGGAAATGGATAACTCACTTCAGTGGTTTGTTCGCCTGCAGTATGCGTCCCAGCATTTTATCTGATCACACGTGCACTTCTGCCTAAATAAGAAGTGTACCTCGGTGCCAAAGCTGGTGTGCCAATACTCTACTTCACCACTACTGTTAGTTTTCTTTCCAGTCTGTATCATTTTTTTTAAATTTGTAGTCATCCTTCTCGGTTTAAACTATGTTTTTTTTTATAGGTTTTATTGCAAGGATATGGCTACTATTTTTAGGCAGTGGCATGTTATTTTTCTTTGGTTTATCGTGTAGAATTGCAATAAAAAATAAGACATTGTAACTGTTGCACCAGCTTGCAAAAGGCACGTGTTCCTTAGATTTCTTTGCCCCACGTTTGGATCTTTAACAGTCTATTGGCCTAAAAATGCCTTCTATTGTGGATGCCCTTGTCCAGTAAGAAAAAAAAAAAAAAATCCAAATATGGTACTCTGTGGCTTAAAATGCCTGCTCCCCACTGCTTATCTTCCCTTCATTCTTAGTCTTTGAGAGTGCTAAAGGTGCGATGAAGTGATCCGATGTCTAAATGTGTTATAGTTATGTATGAGGTATCAGGTACTGGGTGCCCCTGCAAAGCACGGTCCCAGTGTTGCCAGGACTGTAGAGTGAATCCCAAACTGCCTAAACTACGTGGCCTGGTGGTACAGACGCCTTACCGTTGTCACAGCACTGGTGCTGGAAGTCCCATGTGGCTGTTATTCGTCCTCTCACTGCCTCCATAGGGGCCTATTGCACGTGTTTCTAAATTTCTAGTACTCCATACACTGGCCAGAATGTTTTGCTTCATAGCCATTCTGGGAGGGAATCTCTGATAAGCCCTTCTTCTCTTTGTAGATGCCGGCTGCCTATAAGCTCTGCCTCCACACAAAAAAGGTGTTCCCTGTAGGTATAAATTCACAAATTATTTGGTCAATCTTACCATTTTATAGACAGGCAACATAATTCAGCCAAGAGTATGTTTTCAAATTGTGTTGCACAGATCCTCTTGCATCCATATATCAAAGCATTTTAACATTTACGTATAGTATATTATTACAGCATGTACCACGATCCATTCTAGAAAATGTATTTATTTAATCAAGCTATAATCAAAAATTAAGCTTGCATAAAGAGTGCAACAACACTTTATTCCTGTTGCTAAATCATTTGATGCCAAGGCGCTCGCTTTCCTATTTCGCCATGTACTCCAGCCTATTAGTCACACACGGCAACCAGTCCTGAAGGTACATGAACAGCCAAATATGGTGGTATAATATTATCCTGACATATATGCTTTATGTTTCTAAGATTATGTTGTTATGTTCCTATGATCAGATGTCAACACGTTTGGGCCCATGTATAAGGGCCTCCTCAGGACAACAACAAGGTGAAGTGCCTACACAGTTATTAAAGTGAAAACAAAGAATAACATCACCAATGTTCGCATAGAGCTAAAATGGCATTTACAAAACATGCCAAATATCTATAAAGTGCCCCAATACTAAGAAATCTAGTCCATGTGAGTATCACCTACTATCCATGCCCTGTGCATACAACTTCTGTGTTCAAAATGCTGGGGTGACTGCAGACAGCCTCCAAAACCCATGTGACAATGTATGGGCGAAAGCATGCAAAAGCCTCCCTGGAGGAAAGCTCAGCCCGCGCACCAATAAAACTGCATCTACAATGAGACCAGCCATTCCGTACAAAGCTATCAAGGTGTCCAACCACAGTGCTCGTCATCCAACAGACATTGAAAAATCCTTAAACGAAACACCTGGTGAACCGCTTACAAACCATGCGTGCCCGCAGCGGGTCAATCCGGGAGAAGGAGGCAATGCTCCCACTAAATCATCAGTACCTGTTGCCAGTTGGTATGTCCCTTCCAGAGTATGCTGCACACCAATCTATGGAATCAAAAGTTAGCAAGTAAGAAGGTGGACGGACAACGGCAGGGAAAGGTGAATGCCTTCCCACCTATGCTGGCTGAAAACAGAGAATGCTTATGTCATGGAGGCCTTTTAGAAAAAATTCAATTAGATCAACCCACACAGATCAATTATCAAGTATCGACTGTATCAATATCCAGGCTTGATGTTACTCTCCTATTTATTTGGAGGGCGGAAAATCATATCAACTGACTGTGCCTTCCACCAGTGCCATCTTAGATGGGCGTCCTCGCCCATGTTCAGAGGCCAAGGGACCAAGCTTGACCCAACTTAATCCCAGAGTGCTTAGGGAAGGAGGGAGTCTGCACGAGCTGCACATGACTGCATGCAAAAGCGTGCCATATTGGACAAGTTTAAGGCACCAAGATTGGAGACCATCAGACTGAAAAACTGGACAACATCTGTTCTCAAAGTGTGTAAAGAGTGAACGTGAGGTGTTATCCAGAGGAGCACAAATGTGGGTGGTATATTCAGATGTGTCTTTTTTTCTTTTCACAATATTTCCAAAAAGAAGCATCTTCAAATTTTACAGATCAAGTTGACAGTTAATTACTAAATCAATCTGCAGTATAACAAGAGATATCTACACCTATCTCACGCATTATATTACATCTTGACCCATACTATATACATGTGCGTTATATAGACTTTAATGCTCACTCACTTGAGCATACGTTATAGGTAGGCCATTTACTATATGTACATACGTTTTTGCATTTTATCAGAAGCCAATCTGCCTGCAAACGTGACATTATACATGAAGTAATATCCATATTTCATCATTTTCGTTTTCATTCAGCCCATTGCCAGCAAATGTACATCTTTCAATGAATCTAGCTTCCCTTCCATTCTCAGGAAACCCCACCCTTACATCAGACATGGGCACCCAAATCACAGACCATTTTGTCTCATTTTTATAGTGATGATAGATCTCGAAATGTTGTACCATCGGGCCCCTTGGGACTTACATCGTACCCTAGAACTATGCTGCAGGATACAATTTTTGACTGGTTGGCTGGGTCATCCAATATAAAACCTATCATATGCGCATGAGATACAATACACTACATTTCCGGTATTACAGTTGGAAACTGTTTCTAAATGACAGAAGTCCCATTAATGTTGAGTTATTTTGAATTCATTGTTAATTGGTTGGTGGTGCAGCCCCTGCACCTGTAATGACCCTGTAAAACTGCGGTGGGTTTAGTGCTGTGGCGCCCAGTGCAACAGTCTTTTGTGGTGCCCCCCCATGAACTCCTTCTCTATGAATACCCTCATTACCATTCTCCAACTGTGCCCCTCATCTCTCTGAAAGGCATTTCATTTGAGTGCCACTCATAGTTCACTCTCACACTCACTTCTGTGATCTGCATAGTACACATTCTTTGTAGCAGGTATGTTAACCCTCCCTGCTACTTCATGATGAGTCAAAACTGACACTACACAAAATTCCGATCTCTCATCCATAGAAACATTAATCACCATAGTTATCTTGACATTTTTATTGTTGCCTGAAAACTGCTAGACACAAGGAATTTCATGTGCTTTTAAACTAAAAGTTATTTTTAAACACAGCACCTCACACCAAAGACAGTGCCATGTGTGGCTGCACCGGTCGCACAGCCCTAAAGCTGGACCTCCCTGTAAATATGGTAAACCCAGTAAATGTAATAGATCATCTCATGTTGCTTTCCTTGCTGCATGCATCAGTTGCTGCTCAATGTTTTTACTTTTTTTGAATGAAAACAAGGAGTCTGGAACATTGAGACCCGATAATAGTTTCCAGTGGGATCTAAAGATCTTCTTGATCATGTTGGCATTGCGGTCATATGTAAGCACACTTGTTATTGGTAAGGTTATTTCTCTGTCTCTTAGGGTGAGGAGAGCTTCCCAGGGGGTGTACCATGTCATTTTCATGGAGTTACAAATCATCTCCTATGGATATTCTCTGGGTGAGTGAGAAAAGATCTTAGCATTATCATCTGTGCTTACATATGACGGTTGTATGGCATTACAACGTGGGCTTTTACCCCGCATGCCATTACAACGCGGGGATTACAACGAAAGTCGTTACAACGACTTTCGCTGGAGGGCGCCTGATAGTGGAATAGTTTAATTTTCTATTCCAACTCCAGCCCACGTTGACAGTAGGGAAGGTGTTGGATAGAAAATTAAACTATTCCCTATCCAACAGCGCCCTCCAGTGAAAGTACTTTCGTTGTAATCCCCGCGTTGTAATGGTAGTGCGGGGTAATCCCCGCGTTGTCATGGCTGTTCCCCCATATAACCCCAAGGCCAACAGGATTAAGAAGATCTGTGAGGGCAATATGGACTCCCACTTGTTGTATTCCAGATACTGCTTATGTGTAAGTCCCAATGGACCATAGGGTCCTGGCTTTCACAAAGAAGTCTCACAGCCGTCTTCTCATCAGGGCATTCAAGGAAGAAGCCTGGACGGTTGGTCCTCACAAGCTCCCAAACAAACGGGCATGGACACTATCAGAGGTGCATGCAGGCTCTTCTCTTCTCTCTACACTACGAGCCCAACAGAAAGTTTTGCAGACCAGCAGTTTGGAAAATGTATTGTAGAGCACTGTACAAAGCATGTATCTTGAAGCCCATGTAAGTCAACAACCTTTCCTTACACATTTATTTTACTTAGGGGTAATATTTCTTTCAAACTTTAGTTGCCTCCTGTTTAATAAGTTACCTTCTATTAGCTAACTCTATATATATTTCCCCTTCATAATGTTTAGATCAATTATACAGTGAGCATTGAAACTAACCTTATAACCTCCAACAAAAGCAAACACAACCCAATGCGCCAAGCGTCGTGCTTGAAATAGTTTTAAAATACTTAGGGCAAGATTTACTAAGTTCTCACACAGCGCAGTGCAGCAGCCATAAATGCTGTACTGCGCTGCGTGAGAAGGAGAGAGCAGGAGAGCACCAAATTAATTGAAAAATGGCACTCTCCTCCCCTCTCCCTAGTGCCGGTATGGAAATCAGCCTCCCTGTGCCACTGATAAACCTTTGCGCCATGGTGCAAGGGTGGCTCCGTGAGACTAGCATAGGTTATATGCTGAAAGTGTACCCTTCCAGTATAAAATACCATGCATAGACAGACTGCAACCCTTTTCTAACTTTATATGTGTGCTGTACAGTACAGAACATATACAAAGTCGGAAAAAGAAGGACAAATGAAAGCATGTCTCCTTTTTTGAGTCTACTTTCACAGGGTGCTGTTCTCTGATGCTAATCCCTGTCTTCTTTCTTTAGTAAATTGGGTTTAGGCTCAGAAACCTTGGGTGGTTGCATGGGAACGCCCATGCATCACCCAAGATACGCCCCCTTGGGGCTAAGTAATGCAAAGCAGCTCTAATGCTTTGCGTTACTTTTTCATGTTATTTCCAGCAATAAACAAGTTTAGAGCTGAATGTAAATTGGAATACAAGATTTTGCGCCGATTTGCATCACTTTTGAGACGCAAACACAGCGTAAAATCTTAGTAAATCTCCCTCTCAATACCTCATTCGGCCTGCGTCTGTTAACAGGATGGGGACAGTCACAGCCAATAACAGCCCCACTCGGATTAAAAGTGTGGTGTGTCACACTGGGATTTTGAGTGCTCAAAGCATCCAAAAGACCTGTGTAGCATGAAGGGTCATGGAAACACGGACTAACACATCTTAATCCATGTAAATTCACCTTTTCAGGAAATACTGGAGCACATGGTAGCAGTAATACTGGGTGTGGAGAAATCACGAAGAATATTCTGAACAACCATCAATGAGAGTCTTTGAGGGCCTTATTGAGTTGAGTGGAGAGGTATCCCCAGAGGGGTCAAGGAATACTGTCTTTCCCTTCCTGAGTTTTACTGGGTGTCGGAATGCACCAGGGAAAATTAAACGTGTTTCAGCACACACATTTCCCTCGTCAGCAGTGGCCGGCACTGATCAGAGGTAGGGATGCGGGCGGGATTGGGTGAGGACACGGGGGAGCAGGTATTAGAAAATAATAAAATTAAAATGTACCTTCTTCCTTGCCGCGTCTCCCCTCCTTCGCTCGGCAACAGGGAGCACAGCCAGGCTCCCAGTCAGCCAATCACAACACTGCTTTAGCAGCGTTTTGATTGGTCTGAGCGCCGCGTTTGAGTGCTCAGACACTGACTGGAGGCCTGGTCATGTTCTCCACATAGGCTATGATGCAGCCTGCATGGAGAACATGTGAAGTTTGCAAGACTGTTTTGGGCGGCCCGAGAGGGCCAGCCAAGCAGTCATTGCGCACTTAGGAGCGTGCTGCATACCACTTCCTCCCTGCCCCCTCACACAAAGCTAAGTAAGTATGAAAAAATAAAATGATAATAACGCAAGTTATTATTTTATTTTCCCTTTGTTTCACTGCAAGAAAAGTAGCGAGGCGACTCTCCTCACCTTAGCGGAGGAGCCGCCACTGTTGCTCCTGCTAAAAACACGAGAAACACGCTTGCGTAAATGAGCCCTGAATCTAGTAAAACGTGTGGAATTGGACCCAGTAATCCAAGATCCAGGATTTATTCTATACCCCGGCCTGGTAACTTCGAATGATTAGTAGCTTGGGTCCCATTCTGATAGGGCCTGTCAATGTTCAAGGACCAGCCACATTAGAATGGGACTCATGCTACACTATCTAGTATATATATATCAAAGGCTCCTTAGGAGTTAAAAAGTGTGACTTCCAGGAGTTGGAAAAATGTTCAGTGGGCTGTCAGATGGAAACAAGAAACAATCCAATTATTAACAGAGGCATCATTAAGGATGAAAAGGTCATACAGTATGAGCTGTGAACAGCTCCTGACATGTACAGTAGGTCATCCCGACAGCAGACAGATGAGCCGCAGCACACTCAGCAGAAAAAAATCTCGAGACAGGATCACCAACTCAATTAGAGACCTTGCTGTGTGGAAAGTTCACGTGAGAGATGGTAGACGGGAGCGCGTTTATTCTGTCTACTAGTCCCAGCTATGTGTCAGAACTTGCAGTGCAAAATAAAACCGCTTCGCTGCCCCAGGCTGTGTTTTGTGTGTCTATGGGCAGAGCGCTTTCTGGAATATAGCACTTTGAAGAGGACTTTTGTGAGTAATGTCTTCCCAGACACTTTGCTTCCTTTCAAGTTTTCACCAAAGCTCTTCCAGTGTTGACAGTCCAAACAATGAAACAAAGTAGGGGAGAGATTCCCGTCTGGTAGAGGCAGACAATTTTTACTTGTTCATATTTTGATGACAAGGGTATCACAGTGAAATCGAAAAGGTCACGTGGGGCGATGGCTGCCTCACATGAATTGGATACACAGAACGATACAACAGACTGCAGGGCCATAGAGAACCCTTTAGTTACACAGTGCGACCGCTGTGTCATTAGGAGTGCTGGGAGTGGGCAGGGGTTACAGCTTAGGACAGAGGGTTTGGCTTTGAAGAACCAATTAGGGTAGATGCATTGATAGCCTGGGAGTAGAGTTGCCACCTTGCCAGTATTTTACTGGGCCGGTCGGTGTTTTTTTATTAATGCTAGTGAATACCAGTAGTGGCAAAGTCAATAGGTATTGCATTAGCTGCCAGTCTTTGGGCTTTGCTAATGCTTGTTTTAGTGTCGTGGTTTTTTAAAAACGTTATTGTTGGGGAAACTGCGAGGCCCTCTCCAATTTAAAAAAAGCATTGACAAAAAGCAAAAATATTTCTTCTTCTCAAAAAGCACACATTGCCATAGTAGGTCGTGGCACTGAAGAGAACATCTTTTTGAGTTTACATACTTCTTGTGAAAGAGCAGAATGTTGTCACTCACACTGAAGTTAGCCAATGGCCTAAGTGAGCTGACCAGGCACGGCCCGTGCCGGGCGTTATACTGGGGCGGTGACGTCAGGCAGGGGAGTGTCAGGGTGGGGGGTCGAAAAATGTGGGATATGGACCATTAGAGGTAAGTACCGATAAAAATAAATAAAACGAATTTCGTTGCCAATGCTGCATCACATTTGGCGATGCAGCGTGGGCAACGAAATTCGTTTTATTTATTTTTATCAGTACTTACCTCTAATGGTCCATATCCCGCATTTTACAACCCCCCACCCTGACCCTCCCCTGCCTGACGTCACCGCCCCAGTATAACGCCTGGCACGGGCCGTGCCTGGAGCTGACCCATTGCCCCATTTTGTTTGACATGGTGGACAGTAGATAAATGTCAATGAAAGCAGTCCAATAGAAGAGGAGGGTTTGCCACAAGTAGGTAAGTAAATTATATGCATAACTTTAGTAAAGTCAAAATCTCTTAACTAATGTCAGACCTAAAAATGAGAAGAAAACTGAAAGTCACTATGTTAATTAAACACAGTCACCGAACTGTTAAACAAAAATGTCTGCGACAGGTGCAATAACCAACAAACCAATATTTATAGAATTGTTACATGTGCCAGGCAGGTTACACATTTCTCTGCAGCAGGTACTCGTCCTCCTGAGTTATTTTCCAGATATTGTAAACTGCAGGTAATGGGACCTTAGCCTACCAAACTATCATGAAAGGACTGGAACACATGACATATAATTTACGCACAAATCACTGTAGGGTATGGCTTAATCCTGTGAGTCAATTTATAGGAAATGCAAGCTCTTATCTGCACTACAGCTATTACATTACCCACTGCACTATGTTACATGGTTTAGAACCCGTGCCTTGCAGGTTCAACAAGGACCAGGCAACTGGTACTTTTCCCTGTAAAATATCTTAATCGGATTGGAACCTGTTATCTGGATGTTTGATTCACTCCTTTGTAGCCGCAACCTCAAGCCATTGAGACATTCTGCCTAGTGTGTACTAGGGTGTACTAGGGTTGAACCAATATACTTGTAGAAGATGTACAGATATGCTCACTCCACTGTTGATTGTGTTCTCCTCTTGCACTGATATATTCTGTTGGAACTAACAATTGAGCATCAATTTAGGACTGTACTTTTTACAATTTACTGATGGACCATGATTTTTACAAATAAAATCTGCTCAATCTTATCTGTCCATGAGTGTGAATTAACCAGGAAAATGTACTAATTCTGAGATTTACTAACATGGAAAATACATAGTGTAAAACGTGAAAATGTGCAGAGGAAAACTCGACATTATTTCCTAAGTGTAGAGAAAATGGAAAATGTTCAAACGTAATGAAAAAGAGAGAGATGTCGTTCAGAAAACAACGAGAAACAAGTAGCCTGCATAATGCTTGGAAACATAGACAATTACTAATACATGTTTAATGAAGATTTATTTTGCCTATCTAACGCATGTGATTCATGTCTCCTAATATGCAGAAAATATGACCAGTTCTGAACAAAGTGATATTTCCTTCGTGAAAGACTTTATGAATCCTTTAGAAGTTATTTCCTTTCTGCTAAAATAATGTAGGCCCTGGATGATGTTAGAGGATGTGCCTTTCCCCTTCAAATGTGTCTATTGTTTCTAGGATGCTGAACATTAGTCTTTTTCTGAATGAATTTGTCTAGGCTTTTCCTGTGTAGATGAGAGATGATGTTTCTTTTAGTATAATTCTTTCAACCTTTGTAACAAGTAGTAGTTTAGTAAGGACAAGTACATATTTTTTGTAGCAATGATTTCCTTTCCATCTTTGCAAGCCTATGTAATGTAAATTTTATAATAGTCTTACTAAGAGACTTGACATAGTAAGCTCGAAAGACTATCACCTCATGTGGATTGACCAATGAAATGTAAGAAGAAAACCTGAATGATACAAATTATTAGAGATAGAACAATTTGACTTATATAAAAGAAGATCGTGATAAAAACTGGGAGAGTCCGTTCCCGACCCCATTTCTCTGAGAGCGGGTGTGACGTGTCATGCTAATCCTCAATCTCTGGCTGGCTTATTTCTTGCAAATCCTGCTGAGACTCTTACCTAAATGACTTTGCACATCACTGGCTGGTGCTGTAGCTTTTGCTATACCCTTTCGGTCGAGGGGTTAGATTTTCAGACTAATTGCACTCTGTGAATTAGTATTTCTGATTTTCAAGGTTTGTATCAGAACTGATAATCTTATGTATTTATCTTTGCACCTGATATTTCTCTCTCTCTCTCTCCTCTATATCTGTTGTTCGATGTATTTTGGAATAAGTTGTATTATGTTTATTGTGATTTTACCCTGTAACATTGTGAACTAAGAGGTGACATTCTAATTTGTGTTTGACCATTCATATTATGAAATAACAAAAGAAATAATAAGATAAGACTTATGGGTCCGTCATTAGAGTTACGTTTCCAATAATTGTATAGTGGTTGGTGTGGACGTGAAATCATAAAATCCCCCACCGTTTCTGCTAACACAGTTTACTTTATATCTCTGTTTTTCCATCACATATCCTTAATTAGTGTAAAACTGAAACTTCAATTTTTATTTTCAGTCAATATTGTGAATGTTCTTTTATAATCACATAAAATGTCAGTGTTCTAGTTCACATGAATTCATTATAGTCTCTTTTCACTTCAGTGTTTAACATCTCTACTTTAACTCCCCTGTGCCCCAATGCATTTCGGGAGAAGTCCCTAGTTAAGGGGCTGATATCATTGATTTATAAGTGGGCTACTTTGTGTTTCTGGTCTTTCCTGTCTGATTTCTCTTTATCTTCTAGAAAGGTGGGCTCCCAGTCAACTTCACTGTAATGTATTTACGGTATCACATGTTTTTCGCCTCACTCAACGTTTGGCTACTGTGCTGTCATACGCTGGAGGTGGAAACACCAACAAAGTGAACAATTGCAGGGGGTAGGGTAGGGGGTGAGGGACCTGCCATCCGCTGCTGAAAACCTAAGGCAATGCGAAAATGCTAAAGTAGAGCAATACACAGGTGGCTTCAAAATCAATGTGAAACATTACAGAGTATGACTCCCAGAACAGAACTGCTCCCACTGGACAAAAGCTGAAACAAAAAGACACCTTGGAGAACTTTCCATAGACATAAGATATTTGAGACCTCCGGCCTACTGAAGATCTCTTCATATAGAACACCTATGAGGGTCGAAACGTACAGTGGTGACGACATCCCAACATGAAAGAGTAAAAATAAGCAAAAATCAACATGCAACAGAAGAAGAGCACCTTCATATTCATCAAAAGAATCTTAACTCTATCTCACGTACTTCTGTTGTTGGACCAAAATTAATTAGCTAAGGGTTGGGTTCTAATTAATCTAATCCTAGAAAAAGAACAGGAAACTATTGTATATGTTGAAGGGTCTTTCCAAAGTCATTCTCGCAATTGCACCACTTTTTTGACCAATGTGAAATACAGGCACTGCTCCTTACAGTGTGTCATGTCAAACACAAGTAAAGGGATTGCATAATCACAAATTCTTTGAAAAAAGTAATTTAAAAAAAATTACAGTTTTCTTTTATGTCATAAAAATGTTTCAGCATATATAAAATGGTGAAGCTATTATTTTTTTCCCCTTGGGGCAGGTGGTTTCATCCATTATTTATTTCATAATGATTTACAGTTGAGGTACATAATGGGGTCGATTCCGATCCGGTAAAATGCGCTCCGAATCGTCGTACGGAGCGTTTTTTCCCCGTACGAATCGTACCCGTAAACGTCCCGTACGTACGACGAAGTACGATCCGTACCAGGAGCCGAACTCCGTACGAGTCGTACAGGACTCCGTACGACTCAAATCTCCGTACGAGTCTCACTCGGAACCCGCTGTACACGACATCACTACTGTTCGCGGCTGGTTTTTACGACCCAGCAAGTACGATTCGTGTCGGATACGCACCGTACGACCCTTTTCCTACGGGAGCCGAAAACAGTCGTAAACGCAGAGTTCGCGCCGAAACAGGTACGGAACCCCCCCCCCCCGGGTACGGCACGTACCCCCCATGATCGCAGGGGTACGCGCCGTACCCCTGTGATCATGCGGGGTACGTGCCGTACACCCAGCGTACATGGGGTACGCACCGTACCCCATGTACGTGGGGTGTACGGCATGTACCCCATGTACGCTGGGTGTACGGCACGTACCCCGCATGATCACAGGGGTACGGCGCGTACCCCTGCGATCATGGGGGGTACGCGCCGTACGGTGTGTAGGTGATCGTGCGCTTTTCCGTACGAATCGACGTGTACCGTACGAATCGCGCCCGGGTCGGACGATCGGGATCGGAATCGTCCGGTCGTACGGCGTCCGTACGAGTCGTACGGAAACGGCTCCGGATACGAATCGTACGGACGGGGATTTTACTGGATCGGAATCGACCCCATGTGGTTGGATCACTACAGATTTTCATTTTTAACAGAAACATTTATCCTCCTTATAGGATCACAACTTAAACGGTGTTCCTTTACCAGTAATTATCTTGCATTCATGGATAGGTAAGCATATTCATTTGATAATACATATGTCTAAATATGTAGCCAATGTATTCATTCATATCAGAACATTGGAATGTTGGTAGCTCCATTGAAAACAGTGGAGCGCTCCGGGTTTATAATGGCTTGTATAAGCCCGGAGCTCCAACATTCCGATGTTTCTGTGTTCACTGTGGCTGTGAAGAAAGGGTTCAGGGAGCCTGAGGTGATTTCAATCTCCTCGAGCTCCCTGAAGGCTTTGTTTTATTTGTTAGAACATTCTGCCCTCTAGTGGCAGAATGTTTTAATAGTCTTGTAGCCCTTCGTAGCTGGGCTATACCGTCTATTAAAGTCCCGCTGCTTTTGTTAAAGTCCCTCACCTTCGGCTCGGGCCTTTAACGCTGCAGCGGACCTTTAATAGCCGGTATAGCCCGCTATGGTGGGCTATGAGGCTATAATAAAAACTGGTTTAAATTTTACAACAATTAAAACCATTTGGTTGAAAAAAGTGAGCTATACATTGAATGATGAAAAATACAGTCTTAAACTGAAGACCAATTGTAAGTTCTAATAGAAAAAAGCAGTGTGGAGGAGGACAAACTCCACAGTGAGAGTGCACATGTTTACACTGACGATGGTCCCACGTTAGGGGTCACATTTCGAACACACAAACAAAAAAAACTATTTTCAATAAAGGACGGATGATAAAGAGTACACAATACAGGGCATAATCACTACAAACTATACATGTAGACCTTTGCTGTGCGTCTCATCCCCCATTCTGCGAATTTACTGTAATCAAAACAAATTAGTTTCAATTTCCACAGATATTTTTGCAGTGACACAAAGATATGTTAAGTGCAAATCACGAAGAGCTAGGCCTTTACCTAATGGTGAGCTGGCCCTAACAAGCTTGAAGAGTCATTTGACATTCAAGAATTCTCCTGACTTCGCATAAAATCAATCGTCTGGATTTTCCTCTTCTTACACTTATGAAGGTTGAAAGGGTGAGTCATCCTTGCGTGGATTCAAACTTTTGATATGCAGAATGCATACAGGTCCATCCTGGAGGAGATTTCACCCACTGGTTTATTATACCACCTAATTTAATGAACTATGCTGACCATCGTCCCCTTCAAATTGTATGCACCCTCCGACCTCATGACCCTCAACCTTCTTCCCACCAACATGTTGATCCCTCCCTACAGTCACTCATTCTTTTGAAGATATGTTTTGCAAACCTTTTTTAGGCCTGAATCTGAACTTTCATGTGAATCCTCTTGAATGACTTAAGTAACATTGGCAGCCATTTTTTGTAGGTTATTCCAGGTGATTGGCAATCATTCAGTGAATATATCTGGCAATCAATATAAATGGTTAGCATTTTTGCAGCTGAGAGTAAGATAGATTTCAGACCAGGAATCCATGGTATATGGTATAATTACACACAGACACACACTCAGTATCAAGGATCAGAGTTGCTACTATATGGCAATCTAATTAACTTTATTTTACCTGAGTGGGCAGCCTCATAATTATTCCCAATGTTGGAGGACATTCTGCACAGATGCACAAACATTGAAGCACACCGTCATTTCTGTAGATGATACAGCAACATTACTTTTTTGCTCCTAATGGTCGAAGTCAACATTCCATCATAGTCAATTGGCGGCTGTATACCTCCCAAGAGAATTACTGCCTTCTTTTGGAAAGACAAGTTTGCCAGGTCTGGCTCATCATCAACAGATTGTATTTTCTACATCAACAATGAGCTACCACAATCGTCTCTGGAAGAGAATCCTTTATTCCATTTTGCCTCCATCATATACTGTGTTACAGTAGGGGACCCCGTCAGAGAATTTCAGAGGGGCATTTGTCTATTAGTAGCAGCCGCGGCCGGTAGTGGGAGTACCGGCCGGGCGGTGACGTGGGGAGGGGGAGGGGCAGGGTGGGGGTAGTAATGTATGGATTTAGGACCAAAACAGGTAAGTAAACATAAAAATAAATAAAACGAATCACCAAATGCGATGCAGTGCGCGCAACGAAATTCGTTTTATTTATTTTCATGTTTACTTACCTGTTAAGGTCCGGAATCCATACATTACTACCCCCCACCCTGCCCCTCCCGCTCCCCATGTCACCGCCCGGCCGGTACTCCCACTACCGGCCGCGGCTGATTGGTAGTTTTCCAAATAACAGTGTTTCAGTGCAAGGTAGTAGTGCTCCCTGGTAGACACCCTGGCCAAGGTCTGTGCTGTGGCTGGAGGTAGAGGTTGCAGGCATGCTGCTACTCTTCAGAGGGCTGAACAAGTCCTCAAAATATTAAGACAGGGCGTATATTTACAACTCTGCTTATTTGTGAATTGTTTGAACTGTCTGAGTGTGCACCCATGTAGACAACGTAGCACACAAGATATTTGTGTGTCCAGTGATAGGAAGCCTCAGCTGGCAGAGATCCTGGGAGAAACTAAGTTTATAATTTTGGTGCGAGCATGCGTTACTCGTGGTCTGGAATAACGTGGCCTGGGTGCACACACACAAAACACAGGTAATTCGGAATGAGACTTATGTGCATGTATACTGAGGTATGTAGGAGTTGGGTGGCCTCATATTCAATGCAGTAAATTTGCATACGGATCTCATACTCAGTGCTGCATGGCCACTACTCTCTGGAGACCAGAAGAACATGATCTACTTCCTAGCCCTGTTAAGGGTACAGTTAGTGTTATCTAATTACATTGCCAAATGTGCCTTGCTTTCTATCTGAACTTCATCATAAAAATGTTGGCCAATCACAGACAGTCCTTTCAGATGCTACTTATGTTCAGTGTAAATATGTACTTTATGGGTGTACCTCAAGGACACAGGGTGAAAGCCTAAGCGTAAGAAGGAACTGCTCTTATGGTATTGATTTTCAAACTGCTTTGACTTTCATCAGAGCCAGATAATTGGGGGATGAGGGTACATACTTCAGTTCTTGCATAAGAAGAGCAAGTAAACTCTAGGACTATTTTGAGAACATGATTAACATTGGGTAAAGCACATACCAATGCATCTCTGTGGCTTAAGTAGCTGATAGTAGAGGGGAGAGCAAACTTGCTGCCTTAAGGGAACTTTAATAGTACATCCTGGAACAATGTCAAAGGTCCAAGAAAAATTGTGAACTGCATGAACGCCAAGTTTTTAAGAAGCTCTGGGCAGTACTCAGAGGGGGGATCCACTGAGAAGAAAGGACATTTGAGAAAGAGTGCAGCAGCTCTAGAACAGTGATAATTCCAACGATAATAAAAGAAACATCAATTACTATAGACAACAGTTAAGCAGAGCAGGTTGTTCAAAAACATGGACAGTAGCATTGTAGGTTTCATGTGTGAAATTCAATGCTATGTTTCTAATGCCAAGTAGGCTTTCACTGTGAATCATGTTTTCAGAATTGCCCGAAATGTCGTCATTTACAAAATGCGAGGAACATTCGCAAGCAATCAATAGACCTCAAGGACCTTATTCTTGTCTCTCATAAATGGTGTTAAATTATGGAAGTCACTTGTGTTGCCAACATTGGTGAGTGTGATCTTAAGGTGCTAATGGATTCAGGGTCAGCCTATCACCTCATTTTTGATAAAAAAGTATTTTTAGCACAGCCTTCTGCAAAAAGTTCTTAATCTTATGGAAATAAACCAGTAATTTAGTGATTCCATCATTTTGCTTATAGATTGTGTCAGGGTGAAGATAATGTTTTAAAGGGATCACTGACATGATATAGAATGACAAAATATAGACTTACCAAAATATAGTCACCAAAATATAGAATGCCAAAATATTGAATTCCTATCTACAAACAGGTAAGTACAAAAATATCGAATCCAAAATATAGTCTGTGAAAAATATAGTCAGTCAAAATATCGAATTTTTTTAAATGTCTTAAAAGTAATTTAAAATTAATGAAATAATAAATATAATTAACTAAAACATACTTAAAAATAATCAAATAACCTTAAAATTAAGATATAATTAATTTAAGTTGTTAATAAAAAATGTACAATATTTTACCGTAGGATAGCAGGAGGGTAACATTTAATATTACCACTCCAGTGAGTGCAACAGTAGGGAAAGCGTTGGATAGCGTAGGGGTAAAAAATACTATTCCCACTCCAGTGAGTGCAACAGTAGGGAAAGCGTTGGACAGCGTAGGGGTAAAAAATACTATTCCCACTACAGAGAGTGCAACAGTAGGGAAAGCGTTGGATAGCGTAGGGGTAAAAATTACTATTCCCACTCCAGAGAGTGCAACAGTAGGGAAAGCGTTGGATAGCGTAGGGGTAAAAAACACTATTCCCACTCCAGTGAGTGCAACAGTAGGGAAAGCGTTGGATAGCGTAAGGGTAAAAATTACTATTCCCACTCCAGAGAGTGCAACAGTAGGGAAAGCATTGGATAGCGGGAGGGTAAAAAAACTATTCCCACTCCAGTGAGTGCAACAGTAGGGAAAGCGTTGGATAGCGTAGGGGTAAAAAATACTATTCCCACTCCAGAGAGTGCAACAGTAGGGAAAGCGTTGGATAGCGTAGGGGTGAAAATGACTATTCCCACTCCAGAGAGTGCAACAGTAGGGAAAGCGTTGGATAGCGTAGGGGTAAAAAATACTATTCCCACTCCAGTGAGTGCAACAGTAGGGAAAGCGTTGGATAGCATAAGGGTAAAAATTACTATTCCCACTCCAGAGAGTGCAACAGTAGGGAAAGCGTTGGATAGCGGGAGGGTAAAAATTACTATTCCAACTCCAGAGCGTGCAACAGTCAGGAAAGCATTGGATAGCGTAGGGGTAAAAATTACTATTCCCACTCCAGAGAGTGCAACAGTAGGGAAAGCGCCGGATATTGGAAGGGTAAAAATAACTATTTCCACTCCAGAGAGTACAACAGTAGGGAAAGCATTGGATAGCGTAGGGGTAAAAAATACTATTCCCACTCCAGAAAGTGCAACAGTAGGGAAAGCGTTGGATAGCGGGAGTGTGAAAATTACTATTCCCACTCCAGATAGTGCAACAGTAGGGAAAGCTTTGGATAGCGTAGGGGTAAAAATTACTATTTCCACTTCAGAGAGTGCAACAGTAGGGAAAGCGATGGATAGCGTAGGGGTAAAAAATACTATTCCCACTCCAGAGAGTGCAACAGTAGGGAAAGCGTTGGATAGCGGGAGGGTGAAAATTACTATTCCCACTCCAGTGAGTTTAACAGTAGGGCAAGTAATGATTTAATATATTATTAAAAATAGATTAAATATCAATACCAATAAAACATTAATTGAAATAATTACCAATTTAATATTATGTAATAATTGATTAGAAATACAACGGCATATTAGTTATTAAAAATTAATAATCTATTCATAATTATTTAACAACTAATTAATTTTCAATAACAAAAACTAATTAACAATAAAAATTAATACCAATTAAAAATTAACAGTAAATTAATTATCAATACACAAAAAGTATTTTTTATATGTAATTAATTACAATTACATTACTTCCCACCCTATTCCCCTATAAACACACATCCCACTACAGAAAATACATTAATACAATTATCATAATTATCAAATATTTAATTAATACAAAATAATTACCAATTAATAAAAATGAATTGCCAATTAATAGAAATTAATTACCAATTAAAAATTAATTAACAATAAATTTAAAATCAATACCAATAAATGAAACAAATTATTTACTTAATTACAATTAAATTACTTCCCACCCTATTCCCCTATAAACCCACAACCCGCTACAGAAAATAAATTTAGAAAATTAACATAATTAACAATTAATCAATTAATACAAATTAATTGGCAATTAATAAAAATTAATTACCAATTAAAAAATAACAATACATTCAAAATGAATACCAATAAATAAATAAAAATATTTAATTAATTACAATTAAATTACTTCCCACCCTATTCCCCTATAAACCCACAACCCGCTACAGAACTAAAAAGCAAAATGTAATTAAAAATTTATAATAATTGCTAAAAATTAATATTTAATTTAATATAATTAAATTACTTCCCACCCTATTCCCCTATAAACCCACAACCCGCTACAGAATTAAATTACGCAAAAATTAAATAACATAAAATTCATTACTTAAAATACATTAAACATACATTACAAAAATTAATATACCCTTTTTACACATATACTAACATACAAAACACTTAAAAAAATTGATATTATTAAAAAATCGATATATTTAATGCCTATAGTGTATACTTCGATATTTTGACTTCTATATTTTGAAAATCGATATTACTTACCTTAAATTCGATATTTTTAACAACTATATTGTGTCCATTCGATATTTTGTCCATTCTATATTTTTACTTCGATATTATGTCCATTCTATATTTTGGAATCGATATTATGACTGTTTACCGTTTTAAAGTATAGCCTCCAGGAGACGTGAATGGTAGGTAAAGGGAAAGAATGGTAGCCATTGTCTCTTGAGACTCTTGAGTTACTATCATGTTTTTCATTCACCTGGAGTCAGGATGAAAATCGGTTGATTATTGTTCCAATCGAATGAAAGTGGAATGCAATACAGGCGGGTGGAACTTGCAAAATTTCACTCAGCGGAATTCCAGTTACATAACAATTTTGCATGATTCCACGGAGTTCCACGAGTGGGCGGAGTTCAGCACGTTGCGTTGCATGTGCTGATTTTCTAGCGCGCGTAGCTAGTACCATTCTGCACAATCAATGTGTACCACACCTTGTGGCACGTCAGAGGGCATTCCTTCTTTCTGTTGCTCTAGTAGACTACACGAGTGGCAGCCTTCTCAACGCGAAGGTCGCAAACTGCCGCGACTGCCCGAGTTGATAAAATCTCATCGAGTAGCGTTCTAGTCTCCAAAAATAATGCTAGGGGAGGTAAATTCTAGCGCATGTTCACTAACTTAACATTTGCAAACCGCACGCAAAAAAAAAACTCCTTCACGCAGTGGTTTCTCTGAGTTTTGCTGTAACTCGGAACTCTATCAGCGAAGCGCAGTTTGTGGCCTACCACTAGAATTCATGAGTACCCATTGAGGAGTTAATGGTTTTCTGGAATTCATTTTTCTGAGGGAAGACTCTCTAAGGGATATTGTGTACAGTCTTGATCCTCTCAAAGAGGATCCAGGAAGTAGTGCCTATAACACAAGGCAACCAGAGTGAAAGAACAAGCTGCTCCTTATAACTGCAATATCAGCAAGACATAACATTCAACAAAACAAATCGAAAATCAGGAAAAGGAGGAAATAAAGTGATCAGACAACAGAAAACAAAAATGGTATAGAAGAGGGAGAAAGGGCGATTGAAGGGGATTCCCTCACAAGAAAAAATGGAGGAGGGAGGGACAGGGAAAAAGAAAAAAGGGAGAAAGGAAGAGACGAAAGAAAAGACAGAAATGCATACCCAAGTAAGACAGTGAAGGGCAGAGTGAAAAAGAAAAAACAAGGGCTAGGCAAAGGAAAAAAGGGTTACATCCAGAAAGTAAAAAAAGAATATAAATAACATGGTGAAGGAAGAGGGAGCATCAGGTGAAAAAGTCGAAGTGGTGTAAAATGAAGTAGAGACAGTAATAAGTCTAATATTATAAAAAAGACTAAGTAATATGCTTGAAAATATAATTTCTGAGGTACCAATCCGTGGGCAGTACTTTTGCACAGCCTACAGTTTTACTCATGAAGTCCAGGACTCATGCACAGCAGCGTAGCTAGCCACCCCTCCATTCTTGCTACATGTAGCATCTTGGCAAAGTAGTCTGGATTGTAGCCTGAGGTAAATTTAGACATAAGGAGCCCAAGCAGCTGGTTCACAGAGGTGCTTCCTTTTTTACAGGCATGAACACTGTGGGTCTGATTCACAAAGATTTTGCTACGAGTATCTGTAACTTACTCTAGAAGGCCTCCAGCTTACTTCAGAATTCGAGGAGTAATGCAGTAGTAGTCCAGCTTACTCTTGAAATTCAAGAGTAAGCCAGAAGAGAGGAGAGTTCTAGGGTGGTGCAACCTCGAGGGGGCACCATGTTTAGAAATAAGACAAGTTTGAAAAGCAACTGCTGCAGAGTTCCTCCAGTGTCCTGCAGGTTTTGCTGCAGGTTTCAGGCAGCAATAAAAATGTCAAGATAACTCCGGAGAGGAATGTTCCTGCTGGAGAGAGGCCTTTTGGCAGTTTCCACTCATGATAAAGTGGTGCAGAGGGTTAATATGCCTGCTGCAAAGAAAGGGTACCACACAAATCACCGAACTGTGTTTTGTGGTAGCTCAGTGGATTTCTGTCTTTTTTCAAGAGATCCTTTTGTTACTTTGTAGTTTGTAAGTTACAACCCTAATATAGCACAGTGAGCTATGAACTGCCATCAAAGAGCTGCATGCACATTGCAAGATATAGATCAGAATGTCATGTTTTTCGTCTTTGGATATCCTAATGTTGCTAAAAAGGGGTTCATATGGGTAGGAACACATTCTTATTTGTAAAGCCAACCCCCACTACTGTGGTATGTTTTAAATCCTGAGTTTGTGCTTCTCCAGACCAAACACTTTTAAAATATACTACCTACTAGTATTGGTGACAAGTGAATCCTACACCGTGTAATCCTCATTTCTTGTGTAACATTTCCTACAGACTGATTTACACACATATGATTCATTGGCTCTGTATAATGTATGTGTGAAGTAAAGTGCTCTGACACCCTACACTGATATGTGTAACACTATAAAAATGAAATACCTGTGAGAGAAGTACTATGGAGAGAAGAGGAGCCTTCGTGGAGCATGGTAGTGAGGACATTTGTGGAGCATGAGGTTTTTGAGAAGGAGATATCAACAAAGATTATTTCACTGGACATCAATCTGGCCATGGCCAGGAGTACCACAAGAATAAGTCAATGTCCATTGATAGCAATTGTTTGTAATCAGGTTCATTATATACAATGCTATGAGTAGTTTTTTCAGTAAACTGAAAATAATAGAGGGTACTCAAGGTGAGAGAAATAGTTGTTATTGGTTTAATTCCAGCCTCATGGATGAATTGCTAGTGGCAGTTCATCAACTATAGATGACGCCTATGATTATCATCAATCTAACAAGAACATATTTGTGGCAGACATATTAACTCAATCTGCCAAATATCCATCTGCAAGTCTGTCAAATTCAGTGATACAAACATTTTTATAATGTTATTACCTTTGCAAATACTGTGTCTAAAAGAGGTATAATAGTACACAAAAGGGGCGAATTTATGATAAAGTGGCACAGTACAGTGCAGCAAATCACCTTGCTGCGCTGCACTGCTTCACTGGGAAATGGCAGGAATGCAGCATATTTAAGGAATCCGGTGCATTCCGGACTTTTTCCCCCTGCATTGGCACACAACGGGCTGCGTAGCGTCAATGCAGGCACCCCAGCACCATGGTTCAAGGATGCTTAAGTTACAAACAGGATAGTTTTTGTGCAAAAAGGGGCACCTTCCTGCACAAAAATAATCCTGAGAGGCTATTTCCACTTTCTATGTATGCTGCCGAATGCATTGAAAGAGGAATTACCGAAAAAAAATGAAGATATTTCTCTTTGTTACACCTCTCCTGGGGAGGCGTATCTTTTTGGCGCATTCCCAGGTTTACAAGGTTTTGTAAATCTGGGAATGCGTCCAAAACCTTGGAAGTTGCATGGTAAAACCAACGCAAAGTACCTTCCTAGGCAAGAGTAACACAATGCAGCGATTTGCCCTGTGTTGTGTTACTCCAGATTTTTGGAGCCACGCAAAGCCACTCAAAGTGGCTTTGCGGGCTTCAAAAATACGAGGATATCTCATCACAGGATGAACATTATGGGCCTAATTATGAGTTTGGAGGTGCGGTGCCGGGTCTGCCCCGCTGACGTGCTGCCAAACCTGTGGTCAGGCCGCTCACCAGATTACGAGTGTTTCTCGTGCCTGGCGGGCTTTTTGTTTTACTTTACCACGGCGATGCCTCAGAAAATGGGCACCGCAATGGGAATGCCAAAAATATTTCCTGCACGGCGTAGACTGTAAAATCCATGCAGTGCACGAACTGGGGGCATGCACAAAGGGGGGCACACATTGTGCCTGTCTGCATGCACACCATAGCCCAGAGACAACAGGGGGCCCTACAGGGCCCCCTTTGTTTTCTCTCTGCCATTGTTTTCAGAGGAGGAACTGCCATGAAAACCATGGAGGAGAGGAAACTTGTAAAATGGTTGGTTGGACCGAACGGTCCCGCCAAGCATATTGCTGCCTCTACACCCCCACACCACTGCCAGGGAATGGCGGTTCCCTGGCGGATGGGGCAGGGCAATGGCGGTCCTATCGCCCTATTTGTAATAGGGTTGTCAGAAGACCGCCACCGCTGTGCCCCCCTTGAGTCTGGCACTCTATGGTCCGCCAGACTCGTAATCAAGCCCTCAGTGTGTAACTGGTAGTTTCTGAAATTCTGTGACATTGATGCTTTCTTTAGGACTCTTAAGTATCATATAGGTTAAAATATGTTTATTACACAGACCTACAATCAAAGGAGGTGCGCAGAACCATACTAGTGCAAAATAGATTGACATTCAGGCTATTCAAAGTCCCAAACCACAATGCTTTAATAACTTTAGCTAATGTTAACATATTGGGTCAACATTTACAATTTACTCAGGTTTCAGGTTTTAAAGTCTTTATTTCGATTTTTAGCAAATCATAAAAGACACATTTAAAATACAAAAGAATATAACCAATTCAATTAGAATATCCAAAGAAAGTCAATACTATAAAAGATATTTAAACACTAACAAAAAAAAAAAAGAACAAGAATATACAAATATAAAAAAAAAAAAAAAAACATTTCATGACAAATGGATAAAACAGGATTAAATTTCAATTGATGAATAAAGAGACCTGAATATTTTATATAAGAATAAAAATCATTGCATAAAAAGGTCAACATCACAGTTCAAAATTGCGAACAAAGGACGCCGATGATGAGACATAGTCGTAGAATGATTTAGCAGCTACATACTCAAACTAAACAGATTATGGCCAATTGCAAAATAACCTTTGTACTTGGCGCTAAGGCATGATGGTTTTTAGCCTTAGAAGCCAAGCCCATCCCAAATACTTTGCCAAAGTTACCACAAAGAGTTCTGAAGTATTGGTCCTGAGCACCCGTATGGCTTCCATCGCTGTTTTAAATGGTAATTTTTGGAACAAAGGTTTTAACCATTTCTTTCGGGGTGCTCCGTACCTTGGGCAGGCAAAAAGGAAGTGACCTTCTGATTCAATATGACCTGGGCAGCATGTACAGTAGGGCGATATCCCTGTGGACCGTTTATTCAGAAAGATGTTTAAGGGCAAAGCGCCCACTCTAAACTGATGGTACAGCTTCTTATCTAACGGTCGAGATATAACATCCCAGTATGGCTCTCTCGATAGGTCAGGTTTGAATGTTAAAAACCTGCCTGTAAGGCCGTTTTTGTTGGACAACAGGACTCTTTTTAGGCGGGTAGTGGCCCAATATAATGATTTAAATTCGTCTTTGGGTGGGAAAACGTTAGATTGTGGGGATGTCCAGAGATGTTCCAAACCCATATCTTTAAGAATGGATTTGACCGCAGAGAGCCATGGTATTTTCCCTGAACCCCTAATAGACCTGACTTCCGACAGTTCATTTGCAAAGAGGGATAGATCTGGGGATGTCCATATCCGTCTCCACAATGCCACTAACCTAAATCTTGCCATCTCATTAATAGGTGGGGAACCAAGGTCCAAACAGAGGGGGAGCAAGGGTGTAGACTGTGGGAGGCCCACCAAATTTCGAAGGAATCTACATTGAGTTTTAAACAGATTAGACAAGTCCATGTGGCCCCATAGATCCGCGCCATATAAAATGGCTGTAGAGATTTTAACATCATACAATTTACTCACTGGGGTTATCCAGCTGTTCCATTTGGAGATAAGATGGGTAAGAAAGGAGGGAGCGGAGAGATAACTTACATTGTGAAGAAAATAAGACTTCTTGTTCTAAAATCCTATCAGATGACTATCCCCATAGAAGTCACTACCCTGTCTCCCCATTCCCGGCAACTTACCCTGAGACAAGAGTCCTGCAGACAGAGAGAACAAAAGTTAGCACCAAAAATAGTTATCCCTCTTTCGCACCACCCATTAAGAATGACCAGGTTACTTCGGCTAATGAGAACATCTATTTCTTCCCTTTTTAAACCACTTTCACATATATGAAACTAGAACCAGGGCGTGTGTGGGTAGGTAGTAAGAACGGCGCCTCCACCACATGTACGCCAATCGCCTTCTATCTTATCTTGGATGGTGCCAACAGGAAGGGGTTGACCCAGAACCCCCTAAATTACAGACCAGAGGCCTGGTGCAAATGGAAAAGAGCCTGTGTACACGTCTAAATTCTGTAGTAGAGTAAGTACTCTGTCTGTGGGGATGCAAAACACACATATATGTAATGCAAATACTTTAAGAAGCAATAAACATTTCATAAGTTCTTTTATGTTCTTCTTTAATCTTGGAAGGTTGCCCAGCCAACACGTGTTTCGTCTGGGGGTGAACCCAAGACTTCATCAGGGCTAAAATGAATATGCATGTGAAATGTTTATTGTTTCTTAGAGTAATTGTATTACGAATATATGTGTTTTGGATCACCACAGACAGAGTACTTACTCTACTACAGAATTTAGACGTGTGCACAGGCTCTTTTCCACTTTCACATATAATTCATTCTTAACTGCCATCAGTTCTCTTTTCATCCAGCGTATCCTGGCACAAATCTGGAAACAAGAGAATGCAGTTATTTTCATTTGTCCCCACATTGGCAGGCATGCTACTTACTCTAAGTGTTTTTTTTTACTGTTTTCTGCAAAATCTATTGCAAACACCCCTGTACTGCTCACTGTATCACTTTCTCTTACCATTATTGAGGGGTGTCTACAGGCCTTGCACACCCCTACTTAGTCAGCCCCTTCACAAGTACCCAACAGGCTCTTCTCATATCTGCTATTGCTCCTGTGAATGAGTCTGCGGAAAATGAAGTATGGACCTCCAACACTGTGAGCTGGCCACCTCTTCTTAAGGTATATTTTGTAGTGTACATTTTTAGTCCATCTCTGACAGACTTGCCAGTAGGTTAGTTTGCAAGAATCTGCCATCTCTTGCAAGGAAATATTGGCCACTTGGCCCTTGCCATCCAACTGCTGCCAAGTTGCTGACTGCTTGTGGATCTTATGAAATTAGCCTGACAACCCCTCTATCTTTTCCTCCATGACACACACCAAGTTGAAGTTTATTGTATGGTTACTTAAAATCATTACAGATAACTGTTGTAGTTTCTCACAATGGTACATTCCGCCCTCCCCCGCCCGTGTATTTTGGTATGCCCCACTAGAGCTCACCTTAGAATGTTGGATCCTCTCGAGGTGAAGCTAGCTTAGCAGTGGAGAGTGGAGGGTCAACAAAGTTGCTGCTGAAGATTTCCTGTGTCATTCTTCTTTCTAACACTGGTGACGAGACACACTGCGAAGGCGGCAGTTGTGACCATCTCCCCTCTGAGTACTCTCTCATATCCATTTGCTGCCATTCCTTCAGTGGCCTCCGTGTTTTCCTGTGGAGTTCCTCATGTGAAAGCAGTGATCGTTCTTTATCGACGGAGGATTCAGTGGACAGAGCATTCTGACCTTTGTATTTCCGAAGGAGAAACCGTGCCATCCTGCGCACCCACGGTGGCGTTTCCTGCCTCACATCGGATCTCAGTGGGGAAATGAGCCTGTTGTTGGTGAGGGAATGCTGAGTTGAGGAGACTGATCATGCTGCGTGTGTTCCCTGAAGGAGTTTTTCGGGCTAACCAGCTGTGGGTTGCCTCCTCCATCTCCTGAGCGCCGCTCTGGTCTTTCCTGTCAGATTCTCTTTGTCACCTTTGGAGCCTGTTGCCTGTGGCGCGAGCTGAGCTCTTCGTGCATCCCGGTTGGATTTCCTCTGCTGGTCATCGGTCCTCGCTGGTGACGATGGGGGAAATTGTGTCAGGAATCCCTTCCTGGCAAGCATCAGAGCGCTCTGTGTGGCGGTGTGTGGCGTTCCTTTCATTGAACGTTCAAGTGGAGCTTCCCTCATCGCATTCTCCAGGTGATTGTTTGCCGCGTCTGGTGGCGTCCAGCGAGGGGGGCCCTCTTCAGTTTCTCCTGCGGTGGGTTGGGGCCTGCCAGCCATCTGCGTGCCGTCCAAGGCTGCCTGTCGGGTTCCTGCATTTCCACTCCCGCTGTCATTGCGGCGAATCAGTGCTCCCGTTTCTGGCCTCCCTGTCGGCCTCCTGTGTGGTTTCCTGGGGCGCTTAGCGGGTGCCCTCGTCAAAACGCCTCGCCGATTTTAGAGCTTTCGGCTGTGGGAGCATTGCAGCATAGTAGTCGTTCCCCTTCGCCTGGTGAACTTCCTGTCAGTTCCTGTCAGCGTTCGTGTGAGGAAGGATTCACTGGCTGATTTCCAATTTGCACCCAGTGCACTCGTGTGGTCATTTCAAGTTTTGCCTCACTTTCCACACGGACTTGTTAGAGAGTAGGATATTTTTTTGTGTTTGGTTTTATTTTTGTTTCTCCTGGTGCAGCAAGATAGAATTGCACTGACAACGGACCTTTACGTTTTCCCGGCTGTATTGGCAGAGTTTGGACTTTTGGACTCAAGGTACTGTAGACAGTTACTCACGGGGGTATTGCAGCTTCTCCGGCAATTGCCTGACTTTAGGGGGGCTCTACACAGGTTACATTCCTCAGGGGAAGGTTCCTTATTCCCGTGGGTTTTGCTTCCTCCACAGTGGCTGGCTTCCATCGGTTACATCCTCCTGCATGCTCAGAGTGTTCGGGGCACCAAATTTGGCGGGTGCATGTTCATCCTGTATGACTTAGAAGGTGATTATTGTTACATTGGTTTCTGCACATACAACTCATTATAGTGCAGAGGGTCTACTGCTTCACAAATTGTTCCTTGGTTCCTAGTGTTTCCTTGGTGTTTTCACTCCCTGAGCCATCCCTTGCCTCCTTGGTACAATTCCCCTCACTATACTGTTGTGTCAGGTGTATTGTAGAGGTGTTCCCCAATCTAGTTATCCTACTCGTCCTGGGGCACTCCTCCAGTTGCTTCTCCTTGTGCATCCATGATGGCAGCGGCGAGCAGGAGCCAACCCCCCTTCCCCTTCCTCAATGAAATAGGGGAACCAGAAATATGCTGGAAGGAATAGTTCAAACTTTTTGAATCCTACATCATTGCCATTGGAGGTGAAAGGTTTACATCATTGTGGAAACAACATATCCTTCTTCATAATTTAGGGGTCCATGGAACGAAAATATATGAGACACTGCCTGAACCTGTGGGGAGGGAGGAAGTAGGAGATGTCGATCTGTTTATGTGCACTGTAGAAAAATTTGAGGCGCAGTTTGGAGATAAGATAAATGTGGTACTAGAAAGTCATACGTTTTTTAGCAGAGTGCAAGGGAAACAAGAGTCTGTCAAGAATTATATTTCTGCCTTGTGGGGACTTACACAGTTGTGTGAATTTGGCAATCTCACTGATTCCCTTATAAGGGATCAATTAGTGCGTTGCACTAACAACCCTAGAATTCAAGAAAAGCTTTTAGCCAAGAACCCCTGCTTAAGGGAAGCGGTTGAGATTGCGAAGTCTATTCAACACACTGCCAAGTGTATACAGGAAATGAAGCCTAGCAGTGAGGTAGTGGCTACTGTCAATGACTGTGATGAAGAAGCAGATGTTTACAAATGAATAAATAAAGGAAGTGTGAGTAAGAAGACTAGCAACCAAGAAACCCACCTCAAGTGCTTTAGAGGCGGTAGCAGCAATCATTTTTCCTAACTTTCCCCAGTGTCCTTCAAGGAACATTACCTGCAAAAATTGTAGCAGATGGGGGCATTTTGCCAGAGTTTGCAGGAAAGGGGAGCCTCACATGAGAGAAGGGGGTAGAGAAGGGGGGAATGGGCGCAACAAAGAAGTTAAATGTGTCATAGCTGGTGAGAAAAAGTTTGTACTGCAGCTCAAAAGCAATGTTGGTTCTGTCAATGCCATTTATCCCAAGTGTGAGGTTCTATTGAACAATACAAGTGTGACCATGTATGCCGATTCATGTTCCCCTTTCACGTTACTCAACAAGGAAGATTATGAAAGTCTAGGAGAACAAGGGGTGACCTCCTTACAGAAACCTGACATTTCCCCCACGGGCTACAGTAAGGAACCTATACCAGTCATGGGGATGAAGGAAATGAGAATACAGTTCAAGAATAGAGAAGCTTATGCCAAGATATACATAGTTGAGTCTGGATCTAACCTGCTGGGATGGCAGCAGCAGAAGGATTTAGGCATCATTCTAGACCCTAACAGCAGGGAGCAAGTATTACTCACAGAAAGAGTCCAGGGTAGCGATATCATTTGTGAAGAGTTCCCGGGTCTATTCCAAGAGAAAGTTGTCTGCCTACACGAATTCCAGCATAAGATCAAACTCAAGTCAAATGCCAAGCCTGTGGTCCACAAATTGCGCCCTGTACCACAACTCATGAGGGAACCTTTGGAAAAGGAACTGAACAAATTGTGTGACATGGGATTGCTCAAAATGGTTGGCCCCAGTGGTTTTAGCGGCCAAAGCCAATGGAGATGGCATTCGGTTATGTCTAGACCTTCGCAGTCTCAACGAAAACATCTGGGTGGAAAGGCACCCTTTACCGAACATTAACGAAATGCTCAGTACTTTGGGACAAGCGAAGTACTTCAGTGTGATTGATCTTTCAATGGCATATCACCAGGTGGATCTCCACCCAGATTCCAGACCACTCACCGCCTTCATAACTCCCCAAGGGGCATTCTTGTTCAGGAGGATGCCTTTCGGACTGGCATCAGCTGCAGCGGTGTTCCAGAAAATAATGCAGCAAATACTGAGAGGAGTAGATCGGTCGATGTGTTTCCAAGACGACATCTTGGTGTATGGCCGCAGTGTAGAAGAACATGACTGTACCCTCAAGGTGGTGTTCCAGAAGCTCGCCGATTCAGGGCTCAAGGTACAGAGGAACAAGTGTAAAATAAGAGTAACATTAGTAGACTACTTAGGACATTTGATTTCGGAGGAGGGGTTCAGAACCAAAAACAGCTTGTTGGGGGCAGTGAAGGATGCCCCTTACCCGAGGAACAAAGAAGAACTTAAATCATTCCTGGGGCTCATGGAGTATATGGCCAAATACATCAAAAACTTTGCTGCAAAATGTGAGTCAATGCGTAGTCTCCTAAAGAAGAACTCTGAATTCGTTTGGAAGGAAGAACATAAGGTTGCCATGGATGAAATAAAAGAAGAAGTATTGAACTCACAAGCACTCGGGATATTCGACAACAAGGAGAAAACGATCCTCACCACAGATGCCTCGAACAAAGGGTTGGGGGCTACTCGCATATAAAAGGAAGGAAAGTAAGAAAAGATCGTAGCGTTTGCTTCCAGATGCCTCACCAGCGCAGAACAAAACTATTCCATGATCGAGAAGGAAGCCCTGGCTTGCTTCTGGGCAGTGAGGCATTTTAAATTTTTCCTATGGGGTCTGCCTTTCACCATCAGGACTGACCACAAACCCCTAACCTCCATCTTCACAGTGAAAGGAATGAAAAACTGCACTCCACGTATAAGTAAGTGGATATTGGGGTTGGAGAACTTCAATTTCAAAGTGGAGTACGTACCTGGGGCAAAAAATATGATTGCAGCCTACCTATCAAGATCTCCTCTTCAGTCCGCTGTTCAGGAAGAAACCATGGCGGTAGACAACCCAGCCATCACAAAAGAAGAATGGGATAAATTAATGGAGGAAGACATGGGAATACTCAAACTCAGAGATACCATAATAAAGGGATGGCCTGACAAGAGTACGGCACTCGAGGAAGAATTGAAGGAATATTGGGACGTCAGGAACGAGTTGAGTATCATTGGGAGGAAGGTCTACCGCCAAAGAAGGGTGATACCTCCCACAGGGCGCAGGAAGAGAATAATTGAATTGGCGCACGAGGGACACCTGGGGCGCAGCATCACGACGAAACAGAGAATCAGGGCGACGTACTGGTTCCCTAAAATGGATGTCATGACGGAGCAACAAGTCAAGGACTACATGAGCTGTGCTAAGAGTGACAAGTCGAAAACTATTCACAAGGCACCTCTCTCTCCAGTCAAGATACCAACCAAACCATGGAACAAGTTAGCCATGGACATCATTGCGCTCATTTCCTTCCTTCCATTGTTAATGTAATCCCTATAACACTGTGGTTTGCTCACCCCCCATAATTTTCCAATGCAATGTCAGAAGATCCATTCACAGCACTGGTCCTGTCAATAGCCAGGAAGTCCAAGGATTCTAGAGAGCCATAGGTCAACCCACTACCTGTTCGACTACCCACAGCGTGGTGCATAGGGAGGGGCCAGAGTTGCCAATGATAGCACAAGTCTGCTTCTTCATGCCGCAATCAAATTCTATACACGGGGAGCGGAGAAGGAGATTCCATATTTGTCGTAATTGAAGTGGCCGACACAGCTGCCACATCAATTTCGCCACTTGTACTAAAGGCCTTTCCAGCTTCAGGCACAATAAGTTCACTAGGTAGGGCTGAAAAATAGAGATGGATCACAGGCAGACTTTTTCTGCCATGCACCTGGCTTATACCTAGGTATATAAATGCTTCTACTATGCCACCACCTGTCTCTACACCTGGCATCTACCACAGAATGGATATGGCCAGTGGTTGCAGTGGGTGGGGTCGGAGGGGCATGATGTGCCCATCAATTTTACAAATTAAGGAGAACAGTTGCTTCACTTTCTGTGAAAAGATAACCATCCCGGGACAGTTAGTTCCAAGAGCTGAAATGCTTCCGCTGAAGCATAAAGAAGGGAGTCTCTTGTGCTGTGAAACTGAGGAAGGAACAGACAGCTAAACTGCCTTCCTGCCAAGGTGCCTGCTGCCTGGAAAACATTTAAATGTGCACAACTGGTTAATATGCAATGCAAAAGGAGCTCAGAAGCTGGTATTGACTTTAATTAATGGAATCACTTGACACTTCCTGATGACACAGATTTATTATTTTTGAATCGTATTGATAAGGAGTTACCAGCTGAGCTATGAATTGTGTGCTTTTTAAAGGGGCGTAACACAGGCCCCTAGGCTGCCGGGGCCTGTGTTACGCTACTAACTATTCTCCATTGCTCCAACCAGGTTTTAATGTCACTGCTCTCTAGTTACAGACAAAGACCACTGCAGTGCATTAACTAATAGAGGTTTCATAAAGTATGCATTTCCCACTGAATAACTTAATTTACATTTATTTGACATTTAACCTGTATGCTATTTTATATGTACATACCTGAAGGTAAAAGACCGAACAAAGTTACAGAATATATTGTTATTTTAGCCACGCCTTTGACCCCACCCCCACGCTTACTTACCCCACCCCCATTGTGCACAGCATCACAGTAACCTTACGTTTTTTAATGCACTTTGACCACTGGATATGGCCAAAATTTCACTAGAACTGAAAGATTGGGTTTGTCTAGGATGTTGAAACCTCATTTCTCCCACAAGTGATTGTGGTGGCGAAAAGCCACTTTCTGTAGCACAACAGGCATAAGCTACTTCTTCCCTTACTCTTTGCTGATAAAAAGGCTCTGGTTGTGGGCATTGGTGCAAATATCTGTTTGGATTATGGTAAAAGTCCCTCACATAGGGTCACCTAAATACCTCCTGAACAAACTGTGCCATGCTCAGAACGTGACCTGCAACATCCTCCAACCCGCCCATAAAAATCACCCCAACCATATCAAGTGCATTTTCCTTCTCCAACCACTGCATCCTTTCCAGTAAAATAAAGTCCTATGTTCAACCTTAGCTCTTGTGGTAGCCACTCTTTTCCAGTACAAGAGCTGAGGTTCTGGGGCTCTTTTCCCCTACATTCATCATGAACCTCTTTCTCTACCCTGGTCTTCAGGCAGTAACTGATGATTTGATTGCTTGGTTAGGCATAAAACCAGCTCTAGGAGACTTTTGTGAGCACTACTTAATTTGAGCCGGTGGTGTCTGGTGCATGACGCTGGCACTTTAAACTTAGCAACGGAGCTTAAGACAGTCTGCCACAGGGTGGAGCTGTCAGCCAAATTTCGGTATGAGCGCTGTTGATATACATTAACACTCATTAATACATGCCACCAAAGCCAATCCTATAGCTTTGGGGATCCTGAATAGTATGAATTGTCACACATGTAGGAGTGTGATGGCAAGTAGCTGGCCGGGGCAATGGATGGTGCAAGCTCCTATGTCCTCCTCCTGACACGGCCCTGGCAGTTATTGTTTCACAAATTAACAACTGTCTGTGAGTAGTGGTCGCCATATAAGTGTAGCCAAGCAATAAAACGTTCCTATTTCTCTCTTCCAGCATCCCAATAGAAGGACATCATATTTTGTAATTAGAAATTTAAAAAGCCCAGGGGCATATTATCAAGGGATTTATCTCCACTTTTTTGGCTTTAAAAGCCAAGAAAGCGGAGATAAAATTATCTCCCTATCAGCAAGAGGGTGCTAACAAGCAAATTCGCATGTTAGCACCCTTTTTCTCTACGCTTCCCCTTGTATCTCTAATGAGATGCAAAGGGGGCGTTCCAGAGAAAAATAATAGGAGAAATGTTGTTAAGCGGCATTTCTCCTATTATCAAGGATTTCGCTAACCCTGTTAGTGATAAAAATAGCAGCGCTAACCACGGTTAGCACTGCTTTTTTTACACCTGGTATTTTCCTGACTTAGCCATGATATCCTATGGAAGGTGGATATCATGGCTAAGTTTGTGAGCCCCTATCATCAAGCTAGCGCCAAACTTCGAGAGATTATCGTTGGTTTTCCAGCGATAATCTCTCATTTGGCAGTTAGCGCGAGGATTTTTATCACTTCTGAGATAAACCTTGCTAATAGCAAGTTATCTCTGCGATAATTTCCGGCGATGCGTAGCGTTAAAAAATTTGTTGCTAAGCATCGTTAGCGATAAATATCGCTCATCGTTGGTAATATGCCCCCTAAATTTTACTTTTAAGGCCAGTTCTTGCTTCCAATATAAGCCTAAAAATCTCACCTTTTCTCATAGATTCTAAATAAACAGAGGGGCATATTACCAAGCAATAGCGATAATTATCGCTATTGCTTGGTTAGAGAGAAAATTTTACCGCTAAGCTGCGGTGATTTTTACCGCAGATAAACCTTGGTATTACCAAGGTTTATCGCAAATGCGATAAAAAACGGCCGCAATGCATGAATATCGCTGAAAAGTCAGCGATATTCATGCATTACCGAGCTAATGCTCTTAGCCATGTTATCCACCTCCCATTGGATAACATGGCTAAGAACTGCTCAGGGGTAGGTGTTAGCTTTTGGAGATATTCGCGCTTAGCGCGAATATCTCCAAAAGTTGGTAATAGGAGATAGCGATGTTAGCGACTGTTTCCAGTCGCTAACATCTTGGCACGCCCACTTTGCATGTCATTAGTGATAAATATCACTGACATGCAAAGTGGGGCCCAAGATGGCCGCTATCTCCTACTAGCTGTAGCGACAGCTAGGTAATAGGGAGATAATTTTATCTCCGCTTTCTTTGGCTTTTAAAGCCAAAAAAGCGGAGATAAACCCCCTTGATAATATGCCCCAGAGTTCCGCCGCTAGACCAAGGGAGCTCCGTTAGTGCACATTCCATATGGTATATATCTTCACAACACTACTGCCCCCCTCTTCTCCTCATCACCCCCTCCACATTCTTGTGAAAATGATGAGAATAATAATGTGGCCCCTCCCCACCACCACCGCCATTAAATCTACGGCTGGAGGCTGCACAGGGGAGAAGTGTCGGTGTGCTGCATTAAAAACGTCTTTTTCCCCTCGCTGCCTTAGTTTATAGTTTTCTCTGAATTTTTTCCTTATCTTGTACATTTACTAATGCTACCATTTTTTTTCTTCTCTGTGCACTCCGGTACCCGTTCGAATGGCCCACGCTCCGAGTGCCCATCCTTTCAGGATCAAAGCAATAATTGTCATTGAATAATTGAAAACACCGAATGTGTTTGATTTAATCCCGGCTGATGAAAGGCTTTAGCGCGGGCGCGTGGACGCTTGCTCAATGATAGGTTATGGCTGCTGTGCTCAGGTGCAATTTGGATCTACATTATCTTTAATAAACCACGGTTCGCTCACTTGTCCTATTAAAACCACATACTACCTTCCTGGGCCTGAATAATTTGTATAAAATTGATTGCTACAGTTCTCAGTAGAAGCTCTAATTGCATTCCTGGTATAACTTAAAATGATAACCTTATCTTAATTAGAAGCATGCTGCAGAAATGCTTTTGAAAGCCGGTGAGGATCAACCTGCATTTTTAAACGAGAGCCGCAGGGCCTTTTTTTTCATTATTATGATTTCATGTACAACACATGGGCCCGCGATAACGTATCATAAAGCAAGACAATAAAATGGTGACAGAAGTAAATAAGAGGGCTGTCGGGTTGAGGGTCGCGCGATGCATGCTCGAAGCTGAACAGGAAGTTGCGTCCAGTGCTTACGGCTGCGTCTAAACAGTAGGGGCCAGATTTATGAGGCCCTTGCGCCTCTTTGCGCCGCAATTGCGTCACTTTATTTGACGCAACGGCAGCGCAAACAATGCGCCCTATTTACAACGTGACACATCTAGGAGATGCTTCAGAAAAGGGGGTGGTGATGAACAGAGTGCCCGAATTAAGCAGACCACTCTTACCCAGTCCAAAGATCAGGGCTTGATCCATCACCGTTTTTTAGCTCACTGCACCATCCCAGCTCAGAACTTGGCTATATGCAAATTAGTCTGTTCCTGTCCCAGTGCATGATGGGAACAGGGCAAACCAAACTACCAAGCCAATTCTTATACTGGGAAGGAAACAAGCTACCGGGGACCGGTTTCTGGCATTTCAGCCTCGTCGGCCCGGCTTGCTTGAATCCTGATGGTGCAATGAGCAAGGGACTCATATCTGAGTATACCCTTCCACGCTTATGGTGGACAAAATGATTCAGAAAAGGGGGTGGTGATGAACAGAGTTCCTGAATTAAGCAGACCACTCTAGGAGATGCGTCACGTTGTAAAGCCCTGCGCCATCAGAAGGCGTTCCTGCGCAGGGGGGGGGCGTTCCTGCGCAGGAACGCCTCCTAAAAGTGGCTGAGTGAAATCTATAAGATTTCACTCAGTCACTTTCTGGCCAATGCTGCGTCAAAAGCCTGCGCCTGCTTGAAGCAGGCGTAGATCTTGACGCAGCATTGTTAAGATGGGGCACCCCCGAGCCTTGCTGGAGCTGCGTCGTGCTTGCGACGCAACTCCAGCAATGCGCCACCTTAACGGCACAGATGCGTCACGCATCTGTGCCGTTTTTGCCCCATGGTGCGCCGCATTGTAAATGCTTCAGAAAAGGGGGTGGTGATGAACAGAGTGCCTGAATTAAGCAGACCACTCTTACCCAGTCCAAAGATCAGGGCTTGATCCATCACCGTTTTTTAGCTCACTGCACCATCCCAGCTCAGAACTTGGCTATATGCAAATCAGTCTGTTCCTGTCCCAGTGCATGATGGGAACAGGGCAAACCAAACTACCAAGCCAATTCTTGTACTGGGAAGGAAACACCCTTTTCTGAAGCATTGTAAATGCGGCGCACCATGGGTGGCGGAGCTGTGGCGCACTGTGGCGCACATTAACTGGCGCATCCCTGGGGATGCGCCAGTTAACATAAATCTGCCCCTAGAGGTAGAAAACGCCTGCGTCATTTTAGTTAACATAAAATAATCATTCCTAACAAAAACCCTTGGCATAGCAACCATGACTACTACATAGGCTGTAAATTACGGGATCTCATAATTTCGAAAGTATATAGTAGCTGTGATATGCCATGGGTTTTTGTTAAGAATGATTGTCTGAGTGGAGGGAGCGCTTGGAATGTTCACTCTTTTGCGCACCCTTTATATGTCATGTTATAAAATTATACCTGGCTCCCTTATTCTCTCTCCTTGCCCCCAACCCGACCATCTCCTGCCTGCTAGCACCTCCCCACATTCATTTAAGTTTCCTCAGTCTGCAACTGCATTGAATAGGCTTAAAAGTCATATTAAGCTTCAGGCGGGATGGTGTCTCCAAGAACGACTAAATATGCAGTAGAGTGAAAAAGACCGCTATAAAGAAACAGGTGCTCAACTTTATAAAACAAACCTTGGCTCTAAGCCTTAAATGCTAACATCAATGTGGCCCTTACTAAACATCTTCATAGCTATGCAAAAGCCCCTCTCCTCTGCCCTAAGCAACCATTCCCCACGAAACCTACAAATATCCAATCACAACTTTCTTCATTCAAACTCCCCGCATCCAAATCTCATGCATACATCACTGTTGCCATCTCGTTCCATTCATAAAATTCCATCTCCCCCAAAACTTCAACTGGGTATGAACATGACCAACATTTCCTGCAATAACTTTAGAAGTTGTGTACCAAACCGCCACCCACCAGCTCATCAGCAACATGCCCGCAAAACCAGCCTCCAAAAAACACACCTGCCTCATTAAACTAATATCAGGGAGGGTGGGTAGGGAGAAACTAAGGGCAGTCTCTACCGACTGGAGTGTACCCAAAATTCTAAAATGTCACCCTACTCTAACTGACATATCACTAAATGTCATGGAAAACCCTGCCAGCGCCCCAAGGCCAATCCTAGAGCCCCACGCTCCTGGACACTACCACCCACCTGAAAATTCCAGAAGGGTATAGCATTCTGCCCACCCACCTCCTCCCCCCTAAAACCTCATTGGGTGGGATGATGTCTTCAAGAATGACACACTATGTAGTAGTGTGATAAAGGCTGCTTTAATGAAACAGGTGCTCAATTGTATTTACTTGGCTCTAAAACCTTACATGTTAACATCAATGTGGCCTCACTATGCATCTTCATAACTATCCAAAAGTCCCTCCCCTAAGCAACCCTTCCCCACGAACCCTATCAAAAATCCAATCACAACTCTCCTCTTTCAACTCCCCTCATTCAAATCTCATGCATACATTACTGTTGTCAACTCATTCCATTAATAAACCCCACCCCTCTCCGAAACTTCAGCTGGGTCTGAACATGACCAACATTTCTTGCAATAACTTTAAAATTTGTGTACCAAGCCGCCACCAGAAACCCCCTGAATTTTTCTGCCCCCCTGCCCCTCCCCCAGCCCAAATTAACCTACAACACTACTGGCAAATGAAGCATTTCTGCCAAAACACCCTGAATCTGCATCAAGTACAACTCAGTACCAAAAATAGACAGATATACCCGGTCACCTCTAAAAAACGCCATCTCACATTTGATATCGCTTTGTTCCAAGTATATTCTGCTTTGCAAAAATCCTCAACTCCCTGTTAACTTTTCTGCGAGCTCTGTCTGTTGCCCCAGGTTTCTTAACCCTTCACCAAACTCTTCTTGATATCAACTCTGTGAAAACCACTGTTGTGCTAGGCCAAGATACTTTTAAACACAGTAAATCCTGCTTCATATACTTTACAAGCGCACATCCCTTTAATTTGACTAAATCATTTTCTCCTAAGTGCAAAATCAAGATGTCAGGGCAGGGGCAGCACTTCACCAAAGAATTTAGTCCAGGCACCAGTTCATGCCATCTCATGCCTCACTGTCTTCATCTCGTAGGCCCATGGTGCAAGCCCATGGAACCTCGTCCACAGAAAAAGAGAAAGAGCGTCAGTGATCTCATTGTTGACTCCAGCAACATGATGTGCTTTATAACTAACGTTCACACGCAAGCACTCCAACACAAAAATCTGCAACAATTGCCAGACCTTGGGGTCCCACTCGGATTGGCTGTAGACAATACTCGCCAAAGACATATTGTTCACATTGAAAAGAACCATCTTGATTGCAAAGTGGTGGCTCCATTGACTAACTGCAACCACCAGTGAAAAAACCTCCAAGAAAGCAATGCTCTGCCGCCCTCTCTTCTATGCCTCTGGCCATTCCTCTGCACACCACCGGCCCTGCCAAAAGATACCAAAACCATGTCTGCCTACTGCACCAGGAAACAGGTTGCCTGACCATTCAATCTGCTCACCCAAACCTTGCATGGGAATACCATTGCATTCGCAGAGTAAAGTTCTCCAAAGGCGCAGATCCTCCTTCACCACCACTTAGCGGTTCACACGGTGGTGTGGGAGAGATGAGCCAGCCAAAACCCAACCCAACTTCCTGTAGAAAGTTCTCCCAGATCGCACAGCCCTACACCAGAAGTTCAAGTAACCTAGCAAAAACTGTAAGCGCCAGCAACGGAGCCACTGTTTTTTCATGCTCCAATGAGACACCCATGTCTGCCATCAACTCCTGAAACAACAACAAACTCTCCTGGCAGTCCCTGGACTGCATAGCTCCCACCATGAAAAAAACACATCCAGATAGTTGGTCATGATTTCCTTCCCTGCCTTACCTCCTTCAAAAGCTTGCTGAACACCAACTCCTCCTGCCCCTTTACTGATTGCAAGTTATCCACCCACTGTCTCACCCAGGACCATTGTATCAAAGAAGAAAAACAAACTGAAAACCTGCCAACAACAACTCCCTTTCTCTGTACGTACCCAACAATCCAAGCCAAAATTGCAGCCTGTCCACTTTAACTGGTGTATGTACCTTTTCCAATGGGACTCTGATTCCTCCTGCGGTTGCTAGAGACTGTCCACTGTCCTGCATTGTTGGCCTGCTGTCCACATTTTCCTCCCTGGGGACCACACTGCATGAGAGGGTGCTTCCCACCTCAGTTTGAGCACTCATACCTATATTTGTAGTAGTCCCGCAAGCATTGCCCCTGATGTAAGACCAACATGAACTTCGACCTCCCAATAAAGTTAGATGGCCCCTTCTGACCATAACAGCCCTGAGGGGCATTGCAGCCTGCAACAGCGATGCCACTCCCCTCCTAGGGGCCCACCCTGATCTTAGCACACCTCTGATAACTTTGTGGGACAAAGGCAAGCAGGCCATAACTACCAGTTCCTCCTGCGGACCCCCTCTTAGGGTGCTCCATATAGGGGCTGCCTGCCTGCTGCAGAGCACCTTCAGCCAATAACTCGTCCCTGCTGGATCCCCGCTACACCTGCAAGGCATTCTTGATGCTGTCAGGCAAGGACATCGATGAGTCGTTAGACAACCAACCTACCCTACTCTAAGTCAAGCTGGACCTGAAATGCACAACTCCTAACCAAATAGCTAACTTGAAAACTAAGAACAGTCACAAATCCCAGCCAAATAGCTATTTGGAAAAAAACTAAGGACAGTCCTTACCAGCAGGGGTGTACCCAAATTCTAAAATGGCACCTACTCTAACTATCATATCACTGTCATGGAAACCGCCGCCGCGTGCTCCAAGTCCAATACTACAACCCTTCGCTCCTAGACCCTACCACCCGCCTGAAACTTTTGTGAGGGCAGGGCATTCTGCCCACCCCCCCCAAAACCCCAATGTGCAAGCACCAACATGTCATTCGTGGCATAACATTTTAGTACCATGTCCACACTAAAACACCTGTGCCTACTGCAGTCTAAGTTGTCTGAAGAAACGTCGTAGGGTATAAACACACTTATTTTTGTGGTTGCCAGAGTGTTACAAAACCTTGTTGTAGCATGGGGTAGGGTAACCGAATATATTAACTAAAATATAGCCTGACAGAGAGCAATATTTGTAAATAATATTTCGGACACCAAATTATGCCAGACAGTATTTGTGCAAACAAATATTCAGACATTGAAGCTAGCCCGACCTCCAGGATGTGTAAATCCTCAGAGAGTAACACAAGCCTAATCTTAGGGCTCTAATAATTTTCACATGGCAGCACCATCTATTAGTGTAGACCACCGGCATGGAGGGAGTGGGTGCAGGTGTGCGGGCATGGACAGCATGCTCACTGTGCCGTCATGATGAGTCCACAAATTGCAATTCTCATTCCCAAAGGAAACTCATTACATCAAATGAGCCATGCAAAGAAAGGTGAGTGATGAATATGGACATGCACAGCCAATAGAGGAGGAAGAATTCTAATTATGATCAGAAAAATACTGATGTAGTGTTACATGCGACACTCAGCATACAAAATAGCCATTCAAAATGAGCAGAAATGCAAAAGTGTTACAGAAAAATAATGCTGCCAATTTCAAATAGCTTTGATAGAATCATGCAGGCACTCCAGGCACTTTTCAACTGTTTGCGCAGTGTCATATCAAACAGTCTGTGGAACAATGTCATTAGAAACATCTAAACCTAAAGTGTTTTCACACTGTGAATTGGTTTGCTTCTGTGTGCTTCCAGTACTCAGCGGAAGAAGGAACTGTGTACCAGGACCACGACAAAAACTGATTGGCACACATCACCTATTTTCGTTAAGTGGGGAAGATGGGGCCAGAACTCAGGTACTCTGATTCCCCAGCTTAACATGTAATCTACTAGATCACTTTGAAGTCTGCAGACTTCGCATGTAAAGATGATGCAATATCAGTTTTTTGTTTGAAAACAAATTGTGTACCATACCGATACATGCAGTGGGCTTCGTGTTCAGCCTCTTGATTCTTATTGGTTGACTTTCTTGTCATTATCATTTGCTTACTTCTTATTCAATAGCTTCATTGCCATCCTTTTCTTTGGATGTCTTGTATGCTTCCACAGCTGTCAGCACAAAACTATTTTTGGTTTTGTTCCAGCAGTTAATTGAAGCTCAGGAGTTGTCTTCCTCTCTCCCCCTTAGGCACCTTCAATTTTCACATCCCCACCCTACACTCACTCCGTTTCTCTCCCAAGCTTGTCTTTTCTGAGTACCTCACTCCACTTTGCCCTACTCAGCTTTTAATCCCTACACCCCACCCCGTTTCTCCATTCCTTCCCTGCCCCCCTCCTGTTGTTTGTTTTGGAGTGCCGAGCATCTGCAAATTGCTGCTAGGACACTCCTTTCTTTGTTGTGAGCTTACATGAACTTTTTTTTAATTTACCATTCCAAGAGCAGTGTCTGCCCTTTTGGAATAGTAAATTAAAAATAAAACAAAACAGAAACTGTAGTGTCATGATACAGACCTACGCATGCATGGTGACACTTGTGCACGCAAACGTCATGATGGTGCAGCTCGTCATTTTGTCTTTCTATTTCTTGTTGCCAATGCTATTCAGTATCTCCAACATGTATTTTTTTTAAACTTTTGCCGAGTCTGTTCAGCGTCAGCAAAAAGCATTGGCAAAGCCAAATGTTTAATTAATATCTTTCAAAGGCAAGTCCTATTGGGTTTGCTGGGGCGTGTTTTAAATTTTGATACAGATGAGTCATTTTCTAAATTGATATGCATACTCTTTTGTTCACATGCCAACAAATGAAAATTAAAAGCACCCATTGTAAGGCTATTGCGAATCAGAAGCAAACAATTTCAGTTATATTAACATATGGATATATAGTCAGAGCATATACATACATTTCTAAGACTGATTTTGTTGTGTTAATATTTGTAACTATTATTATTTCATTTATTTTTGGTGTTTACAGTACTAAATGACGCTCTTCAGCAAGTCCAGAGTTCTAACAGAGGATAGGTGGGAAGGGACAAGGAGGAGAAACAGAGGGGAGGTTGAGTCCTCCTGGCGTTATTAGCTTGCAGTGTTCATCCGGAGACGACACAATCCCATTTTCAAAGTCTTCTTTGAGTAGCTAGGTTTATAAATGCAGTAAAATTCTGTTTAGATCCCTTCATTAGGGTGTTTTGTGTGGACGCTGGTGGTCAGTCCGAAGCCCTCATTACAAGTGCGACATGGAATACAGATGTGTGTGGTATCTCCCGCTACCACAGATAAATTCTGAACCATGTGGTACTGGATTTTTTTGGGTGTGATAAGAATCCCAGGCTCATCTGAGGCATTTGTAATGCTTTAATTGCTTATCGGCAATCCCATTATTCTTTTTCTAATTCCTTGTCCTAGTCCTTATGTCATGAGCTGTGTCAAAATCCTGTAGATTGGCGCTCCCCTACGTCGCAAAAAGAAAGAAAATGTACATTCCTTCCCCTTTGGGTGTGGCTATAAAGACTACCAGTGGCATAACAATAGCCCCTACAACCCCTACAGTGCAGGGGGTGGGGCTAGAGCTCCAGGAGGCCCTTGTGCCGGGGTGGCAGGCCCCTGGTCTCAGAGCTCCTGACTAGGTTCGGAGCGTGGGGCACCCCCACCAGATTCTTTGCAAGGGACCCCTCAAGTTTCGTTGCGCCTCTGAAGACTTCATCTACCCAGAAACCTCTTGAGACAGCTACCAAAGCAGCCCTTTTGACTGCACTCGAAGCCAGGCACACATTATGAAGGGTCAAAAGGAGTGGGATGCGAAAATGGAATCAGAGCAAAGGAAATACCGGTAAGTAATCAAAGCATTACCTTCTGCAGCAGTAATTAGTGATCCACTCCTTTTTGCACCTATTCTATGGTGCACATTTTAAAACCAAAAACGTATCGTTTCAAACTTTGGGGCTTATATACAAGGGGATATCACCACTAGAAGGTCACTAAAAAGTGACATTCTGGTGGCGATATCCCCTTCTCCTTATTCACAAGGCGTCTTTAAAACCCTTACTGTAAATAATATCCCTTGTAAATAAAATCCCTTTTCATACTTCACTTAGCGTGAAAGAGGTGTGTAATGGGTATTGAAGTGGGCTTTCCGCCGCAACACCCATTGTTTTTTGACGCTACCCCACATTTACAAGGATGGAACAGCACCAAAACTAATACCGGATGGTGATACGAGGAGAAATCATTAATTTCTCCTCGTATTTTGCTCTTTCTAGGTGTGCTGCATTCTACAGCACACATAGAAACAGCAAATTGCCTTTCGAGACTGTTTATGTTAACAATCACACCTGCAGTGCAGGCACCCTTGCAACATGGTACAAGGGTGCCTGCACTGACACAAGGCGGCTTTTTTAGCACAAGCGATAGGGGAAACGCAGGGGTGCACTATATTTTCGTAAACACGGCGCATCCCTGCATTAAAAAAATGTCGCAACGTGGCGTTACCATTTTTGGAGTAACACCTCACTCTGACATTTTATTGTAAATTTCCCCATCTGTGTCTTTCTGTCTTAAAGTGGAACAAGCCAAACATTTTGGCATCTAATTCACAATTCGAATGCCAAAATGCAGCTGTTTTTAAGAACTAAAAAATTAATTCAGCTTAAAAGAACTATTTCTGAGATGTTTTGGTGTACAAGTTACTAGTGCTAGCAAATGTAGATTTTGTGTCCTGAGTAAGAACTGTATTTACACTATGCACATACATTTGTGCATGCATGGCATTGTATGGTTGTTAAAACCCACAATGAATAAATGTCTACAGAGGTTGTTTTTTATTGTACTGCAGAAATTGTATAGTGTTTGGTATTACTGATGAGATGCAAACTTCTATTTGCAACCGGTGCCTGGGGAACCTTTTGGAGTGTTTGGATGGAAGAAGTTGGATATAATAGGTCTCATTTGGTAGATAAAAGGTGACGTACATGCAGTTCAAAGACATGATTCAAACCGCATGGCCATGAGATTTTGGAAGGATATGAAAATATACCAGTTAGCAATTTAGCAAAGGATAGAACACATAAAGAATGCTTCTGAGAATGGTTCTGGCCCACTTCCAGTCAACTTGTTTTCCATCATCTCCTTAGCCTACTAGCATATCCTGTGCTAGAAGGTAATTGTTTACTATTACAATTGAATGACCATTTTCATATTTACCATTTTAGCTCTTGGGAGAAAAAGCTTCGATTGTTGTCTGAAATGTAGATCACAACAGTTATCGAATGCTTTAGTGCATGCTCAGTAATAACTAGGGCTTCCGGTTTTATGGTATTTATTTTTTTAACATTTCCATCTGTATTTATCCATATTTATTTTTGGGACATTTTATCATTATTTATCCATATTTATTTTGTGTTTTGTGTATAAATGAAGTTGTAAAAACGTACTCATCCTTTGATCTCTTTTGTGATGCGTCTATTTAAGCTGCTAAATATTACAAATACATCCACTAAATATTAGCATTATACCACACAATTATGTATAGGCCATTATTTAAACAAATTTCATCCTGCTTTTTAATTTCTCATGCTGTCCATCTGCTCAGCTGTTTGGGTACAATTCATGAAAGATAGTACATAGAGTGCCTTAAAAGAAAGCACAATTTTCTGTATTCATCAACTTTAAAAAATAAATGCAGGCAGAAAACACAATGTTTTCTGTCTGTATTTATCTGTAAAAATCCGTAAAAACATAAAACAGGGAGCCTTAGTAATAACATATCTGAGAGAGATGCCTTCTAGGGACAGCTACATTTAGCAATTGCCATCCTTGAGTTACTATTCTGCACCTACAGTGGGTTGCTTAGTGTTGTATATAATTTCATTTGGCTATATTTTTATCTTTTAATAAAAGGCATACATTTTCCATTAGCCAAATGTAGTAGTAGTTACTAATATCCGTCAATGTTGATTAACATGATGCAGTCTTGCGTGTTCAATAAAGATATTTCTGTTAAAAAAGTGCAACAGCTCATTCACTGAATCAAAGGATGTGTCACAAAGGATCAAAGGTTGTGTGATGTCATTGCCACCAGAATCTATGATCTTCGTGAAATAATACAACTGACAACTCATCAGAGTTAGTTAGTTCAGACAACAGCCACTCTCAACAAAGTACACTATTATTTTGCTTGCATGTTGAATAAAGTCAGGCTACTTTCATGTTTTCACCTTTGAACCCTAAAATCTATTAAAATAATGATTGTGCTTTTATCACTTTCTTACTAGGCTGGACTCTTTCCCGGGGGCTTTAAATGGGCCAGGTCCCTCCAGGTTTCAGACCCGATAGTAATTAAAAACAGACATTAATTTTAAAACGGGTCCTATTGAACCCTATATTCATATCCTTAACTTTACTTTACAATGTATGTGAAAAACGTTAAAGTAAAGCATGTTAGTGATTTAGTTTCTATTTATATTTCTCACATTTTTCTCAATCTTGCGTTCCCAAAGTGTGTTGGCTATTTCCAAGATGTTGTGTTTCTGTTTTTTTTTGTGTGTGGCATATTTCTCTTGTATAGTGCATACTTTTCAACTGAGTCGCCACCACGGGTAATGACTCGGGAGCTGATGCTGAAGGCAGTGCGAGTTTCTCACTCAGTGGGTCAAAAAGGTGTTCAGAATACATGATCATCCTTTCCTTGGCCTCTATACAGAGAACACAGAGCAATGGTCATGTATTTTAGTTGCAATTGTGAGTCTGTGCAAATGTGTGTGATAGAGGTACACAATTATCCAAATATTAACACAGCAAAAGTAAATGAAAATGGAGTGCTACAGGTGAGAGGATGAGCGTGTGTTGGGGGGGGGGTGATTAAATGAAAGCGTTGCAATGTAATGCATTCAGGAGAGAGTTACAAGAGGGTGCTGGAGAGGAAAGAGATGAGGTGTAAGATATATAGAAGAACAAGATGAGAAAAAGGGTGTACTTGTCTAACATAGAGTAAATATAATAATGGAAGTGAAGACCACTGCCCCTTCCACAGTCCTCACTCATGTTTATCAAACTCTCACAATTTCAGAATTGAAACTTTTTCAATGTTAATTATTTACAACAAATGGTTGTTGTTACTTATTTATCTTTAACAGTTAATAACGGTCAACAAAAACAAAGACAATAGGCCTGGCTGGCTTAAGGTGTATTCCAGTTGTTATATATCTGGAAGGACTATCAAAAAGCTCAGCGAGAAACTGAAATCCCTGTGGGGTGCCACACTATGAGAATCACACAAATGTAGTGTACGTGTTGAAGACTTGTCCTTAATCACATAGGCCACACCTCCTTTAGTGACGCCCCCTCACTTTTTTATCCCACTTAAAGCCCTGCTCTTTCTTAAACAGTGATTTCTGTTTTCCTAAGTTCTGGGACCTGATTACATGCTGTGCTCAATTGTTTGCATAAAGTATGTGATCAGACATCCCACCCTTTGTTCTTCAGATTAAAATGGTGGAAAATATGCCCTCAGTAACAGGCATCAGCATATTTTGAATAACAAAAATGTATTTGAAGCTGCTTATTGTTGTTAATATCCCAATGTTTAGTGTGCAAATCACTAATAGCTCTACTATTCAAATTCTGCTTTTCCTGTCGGGGTGTGTCTCTTTTAACTGATTTAACACCAAAAATGACTCCCAGTTTGGATCAACTAAAAGGCAAGAAACACGTTTTGTCTTACGTAATTTCCGAGAACCTGTTGTGTATCGCCTCTATTTTCCAGATTTATTAGCAGAAACTGGGAACGTTTTCCTGCAAACAAAAAAATAACTGTCTGAAAGAGGCCGGGTTGCCCTTACTAGAATTCTTATGGACAGAAATGATGAGGTCTTATGTCTGGATTTTAGGTCTAGCCTAAAAACAGACTTAACAGTATCCTCAGCTTCATGCATCCCAAAGCATTTGCAACAAAGCTACACACAGATATTCATACATACATGGGTTTTTAGTAAACATTTTCAACCATGTGTCAGTCACCTTTAGTTTCTGACTAGCAGCCGCCTATGAGACGAGCACCAGTACGACACCCATGCTATGGCTGCAGCTCTCCACTCGTCCAAGTGGACTCAAAGAGGTGGGTCCCGCCACTGCAACCGGAGCCCACCGCCATGCAGTGGAGCCCCAGTACACAATGTCGGCATCTCCACCCAAATGTAATGAGTGTTGTGCGGCCTATGGGGTGATTATTACCGCCCCACACCCCTGCACACACAACCATAACTGACAAATCAAATTGGTCTGATTCCACAGGTGTTCCATGGGAACACCCACAGCAACTCCAATGGAACACCCCTTCCCCGCAGTGCTCTGCATTAAAGGGGCACATATTTATAAGGCATAGTGACTTGAAATGGCCTTGTAAATATGCTGCAGCACATTGCTCTACGGGAGCATCAAAAAAGTGACACTAGGTCCTCATACATTCAGCCCTAAGTTTTTAATCAAGATTCTGCACTTCTTTGCGTGGCTTTGCATTTCTGCGCAACACCTAGATAAATCTGCCGCATGGTTACCTAAAAAAATCAACGGCACTTCAGTGCCAGGGCTGCTGGTCCACTACTTTGTTTGTAATATTTTTGGGGATATTTGTCACTGTCATATTGCACATTTACAAAAAATATAATAAGGCCAGGCCTATTAAATCTGCCAATACTTGTCCCTAAAAATCTTGGAAGGAGGATAGAGGGCACACACTCACCAAAATGCACGAGATCGTTCATTTTATGCTTGAATTTTATGGGGATAATTACTTTGACTTCATTATGTGTTTTTTTATCACTGCTAATAATGAGGTTTATTTTTGGAGTACAGCATCATAGCATCCGCCTCATAAAACTGGATGACACATAGATTGGAAGTATGGCTATTAGCTTTAAAGAGTCATAAATGCAATGTAGGATTTGAATGCCGAAGTGCCCCAAATTTACGAACTGCTCACTAAAACAATTGGTGATGAAAATGGTCAATTCGTCTTAGCACTGGCAATTTTTTTTCTGACATTGTAATCTGGCGCAAAAAAGAGAACGAGATCTTATTACATTCTGCGTGCCATCATTTGTGCATATCATAAAATCCAGCTCCTGATATAGTCAAGTTCAACATAGAGGGGCATAGTTATCAAGGGGTTGCCTTGCTTTTGCACTACGAAACGTGGAGCAAATGTGACGCAACCCCTAAGATGCATTTTATCAAGCTGTTCAAGGCCCTCTTGTGTGGCCCTGAGTGGCTTGATAATATCAGAGTAATGCAATGCAGCACAAATCGCTGCATTGTGTTGCTCTATCCCAGCGAGGTGCTCCACAGGTGGTGTGTGGCTGCTCCTATGCAAAACCCATGGAGTTTGAAACATTCCCAGATTTACCATTACTGGAATACCCGGGAATGTGCCAACATGTGACACCTTCCCTGGGGAGGTGTAACGAGGAGAAACATTTTACTTTCTCCTCATTTTTTTGCTCTTTCTATGTGTGCTGCAGTCTGCAGTATACATAGAAAGAGGGAAATGCCTCGGGAGATTGTTTTTGTGCAGGAAGGTGCCCATACCTGCACAAAAAAAATCATGTATACAATGCAGGCAATCTTGCACTATGGTGCAAGAGTTCTTTCAGTCTCATAATTTCAGAACTGAAGCATTTTCAATATTATATACAACAAAGCCATAGTTGTTGCTTAATAATTGTATGCAACTAACAACCTTTGACAGAGCCAATAGTCCTGGTTTGTTGTAGTTATAATGTTACTTGATGTATCATATTTCTGGACGCAATGACAGAAACAGCAAAATAACAGTTGGGCGGCACACTATGCTAAGCACAGATTTTTAGCTTAGGTGTTTAGGTGTTTTTAAGCCACACCCTTAATTACATCGGACAAGCCCCCTTTGAGAGACCCCTCAGTTTTTTTTATCCCACTTAAAGTCCTGGGTACAAGGGTGCCTGCATTGCATTGTAGGCAGGATTGTTTTTGAGTAAGAAAGGGCACCTTCCTGTACAAAAGCAATCCTAAGTGTGCTGCAGAATGTTGGTAAATCAGGGGATGTGCCAAAATCCATGGGTGGATGCGTGGGAACACCAATGCTCAAACATGGAATGCCTCTCTGAGACAGAGTAACGCAATGCAGTGATTTGTTCTGCTTTGTGTTGCTCTAGATGTATAAAACCATGCAGGGCCACACAGGGTGGCCTATTGTGGCTTGTTAAATATTACTTTAGTATTGGGTCACCCTCAGAGGTATTTTCATCTTTCTAAGTGTGCTGTAGAATGTTGCACACTTAGAAAAAGGAACTAAGGAGGAAAAATAAAGATATTGCACCTCCCGTGGGGAGGCATAGCATTTTGAAGCATTCCCAGGTTTACTAGCATTGGTAAATCTGGAGATGAGTCAAAATCCATAGGTGGATGCATGGGAACACATCCCTGGGGCTGAGTAACGCACCACAGATATTTGTGATGCTTTGCATTACTCTAGGTTTATCAAGCCACACTGAGCCTCGCAAGGTGGCCTTTTGTGGCTTGATAAATCCTACTTTACTATTGCATCTCCCTTGCGCCCCCCATTGCTCGAGGGTGATGCAACACATTGATAAATAAGCCCAAAGCCCCTATCGCTCAGGAGTTTTAACTGTTTCTCATGTTCGATCTGGACTGGATGCGGGACAGCAAACTACAATGAACTTTGACAAGACCAAGATTTTGCTGCTTGGGTCTCTCCCATCTGTGGAGGGAGAAATGTTGGCCAGTATCAATGTCACATCCTTCAACGCCTGCCTTAGTAGCTAGGAATTTGTAAGTCACGTTAGATCGCCAGCTCTCATTTCAGCTGCAGGTAGCCGCAGTGGTGAGTTCTTTCTTTGCACTGCTTCGGTCACTAACAAAATGTATTTTTCTCCTACCGCTTAATTTTAGGGAAACCGTGGTCCATGCTGTGATTACCTCGAGATTGGACTACACAAATGTTCTCTTCTTGGGTTTACCAGCCTCATTAATCAACCAGATACAGATTGTACAACATATAGCTGCCCGCTTGTTGTTAAAAATTCCTCCCAGCAACCATATTTCTCATCACCTTACTGCTTTCCATTGTTTGTAAATCAGGAAAAGGATTTTGTGTAAATCTTTGGTATTTGCTCATCTGGTGTTTTATAGTGGTGTGTGGAACTTGCAGAGTTTTACTCCACATAATTCCAACCCGGAAGGGTAACCGAGTTCTGTGTCAAAGGGTTATTCGATCAAATTAAGTAGTGCTCGAATATCAGCATGTATTAGAAAGAAACGCTAAATATAGGGACGCCAGTATTCAAAATTCCGAGTATAATGACAACGGTATGTGTCTGCACCTTAATTAGGGTGGCCAGGTATCTCGAAACATAGGTCAGTAGATATTCGATGGAGCACGAGTGTGTGCCCTCACGATGAGCGACGTAGTAGGTGATCGGTGAACTGGCGTTGTATCCGGATACTCGAGCACTACTTAATCTGATCAAATAACCCTTTGACACAGAACTCGGTTACCCTTCCGGGTTGGAATTATCACCGGAACTGGGCTTTTCTTACTTTGGATTCAGCCAATAAGCCCTGAAGATTTGTAGAACTTGTCTTGTCTACAATGAAACACGTGTCGGCTGGCTGTATAGACCTATATCTGATGACCCATTAAAAAGGGAGAACATTAATCCCAGAACATACAACAGAAGTTGGATCGTTTTTTTTTTTTTCATCTGCAGAACTTTTGACTTACACATTGTTGTTTTTTCTGTTATGAGTGCACAGGACTTTGTTCAGCTTGTCCAGCGCTGTAAAATCAGCTAGAATTGGACCACTCAGTGCGCCAGAGGGCGCTACTTCTTTCTCCTGCTCAAGTAGATTTTCTACTCAAGTGGCAGCTTTCACTACGCGAGCAGCAACTTCCTCAACGCAAACAGTAATGACCTGCTGCCACCGCCCATATTAAGAAATCTTGCACGGAGGATGTCTAGCACTTGTTTTTTTTCTCGCTCGTGCTTGTCAACTTAACGTTGGTGAGCCATGCACGATATAAAAAATCCTCCATGTGGAGTTTTTACTATGCTCCAAGCGGGGGCGCGAACAGGACACAATTCTGCAAACTCCACTGGTGGAGCAAAGTTTACCTCCCGCCCCAGTGTTTTATTGCCTATCAATAACTCATTGCTAGGTTTACACACTATCCCCCCAGCGTGTACTACATTGATCTGATGCTCTGCTTGCAGTGATTCCCAAAATCAATCAGATTAAGAAAGGGGGTGCCTCATTTCTCTTTTGGCAGCGTAAATTTGGAATCATCTCCCACTGAAGCTCTGCAGCATCAGCAAGGAACCACAGTTCAGTAAACTTCTTAAAACATGGCTTTTTAACGCCATGGCACGGTTCTCTGAGTCTGTAAATTATTTTCCCTTAGCACTTCCAGGAGTACCTAAGCGAGCTATACATTTTATTATTCATTCATTCATTCACTTTCATTTAACCAGAGGCAATGTTAGGTGGAAGATTGTTAAAATATAGCAGTTTTTGGCTTAAGAGATCGGGAGTCTACCGCTTGAATCGGGTCTGTTGGCATACATGGTTCAATGTTACCATCTTATTTAAACCTGGGTCGGATGGCTCAGTAGACCAGTATCTTTTTAATGACCCCCCATGATTACAGTTTCCAATCCTGTGGCGTCCGCGCAACTTTTCATACTTCTGTGGTTGTTAAAACGAGTCTGGTAACAATAAATGTATGTAATTCAGCGCCATACTTTTTTGGAGTTAAACGCGCGCTTTAATCCCAGTAAATTACCTCGCTGCTACTAAAGAGCGCCCACCTTTCGTCTGAATAGGATAATTTAGCTTTTTGACAACCAGCTCCCTGAGCAGAGAGCATTTACTCAGTGCTGCTAGTATCGGGCTCCAGCAATGAATGACAAAACAGACACAAATAGTCTCGCGCTTGAAAACAACCCCTAAATTATTTTGCATGTTTTACGCTCAGAGCTACACACACCTCTCGCCTTGTGGTGGTAGACAGTTTGTGAAACCAGAGGTAGCTGCTGCCTTTCCCTCAGGCGTTATTTAGCCGCAGCTGAGTCTGAAATGGAATATTCCAGAAGAATGCCCATCAGAAAATCACCTTCATTTGTTTTGATTGCAACAATGCAGCTGTGCTATATTTCGGGCAATCACGCCGATTCTCCCTGATGATTGCACGTGGCCTGGGGGCTCGTGTGATTACAAATGTGTCAATTTTACTCGTTCTGGTAAAATATGTTTTTCGATTCCCTATTCAAATACTGCTCCGGTTCTGTGTGGGATTCAGCAGCGTCGTGAACTCCACGTATTTTCGTGAAAGGTTAAACCAGGAGAAGGACATTGTTGTGAATTAATAATGTTTTTTTATTACAAAAAATAGAAATAAATCAAAGTTTGAGTTGCTGTGTTTTGGCAGGCAGGTCCCTCGGTGGCCCTGTATCAACTCTGCTTGTGGATGCGTGATCGTTAATGTGGCAATTAATACTATTATTTTTAAGATATGTGCCTACTATAAATAATACAAAGCCATTTCGTGCTACAATCTTTATTTTTAGTGAGGGAGAATACAGTACAATTGAATGATGATGACATGAGTTGACTGGCCAGTGTGATGAGGTGCGGTGGATTAATCAGTCAGCAGGTGTTGTCGCGTCTGTCAATGGTCTCACATGTTGTGCGCAGGTGAGGCCCAGCAGATAGATGATTGCTGGGATGTGACCATGGTAGCGGTTTCGCTTCTAAGGTTGAGGACAATTGGCCATTGTCAAATGTTATGGAGGTGTGGATCAGGCTGTCCTGAAAGTGGCAAAAATCCTGCTTCTTGAGGGCCATGTGGAAGGAACACAATGCAATGCCAGTGGTCTGTGCCTGTGCTACTTCCTGTTCAGAGTTGCTGTCAAGAATGTCAGTGAGTGAAAGTCATGCCAGAATGAAATGTCATAGGGTTGTTGAATTACAGCCATAGATGATTTGGGCACAGACTGCACAAAAGGTGTCATAGAAAATACAAAAGAAGCGGTGGTGACAAAAGGTGTGAAGAAGGAGTAGCTCACATGCTGAGTCCTTTTGTGCATTTGTGAATTGAAAAATGTCCTGGTCTTGGTTTTTCTATGGCTGGAAGAAACCTTTGAGCCCAGGTGCGAGAGTATCATAGTGCAAGTCTGCAATTATGCCAGAAAGGTTGTATAGCTTGCACATTCTCCTGAAGCAACACTATACATGAGCAGGCTTCTCTCGTGGTAGAGGACGTATCGGCAGGTGTTATCCAGGAGGCTCATATCAATGTGGAAGAGCTGGCACTCGGGAGCAAGAGAGGAGTGAGACAGATGTTTGGCAAGGATTTTGGTGTGGTCTGCAACATGTTAACCTTACAATGAAAAAAATGCTGCAGGGCCTCGGTTGGTACATGGCATTCCTCAGTGACTCCTGGAAACAGAGCATTTGATGTAATGAAGGATCGATGTCTGTTGTCATTAGAGTAAATCAATCAATCAAACAGGTTTGTAAAGCGCAGCTACTCACCTGCGAGGGTCTCTAGGGGCTGGGGCTCCTTTGGATGCTGGGGTCATCCTAAAAGCCAAGTCTTGAGGTCCTTCCTGAACTGGAGCATTGTACGGCATTGCTGGAGGTGGAGGGGGAGGTCGTTCCAGATCTTGGCTTCGAGGTAGGAGAAGACTTTCCTCCCGTTCTGGTCTTGTAGATGCGTGGGAAGGTGGCCAGTGAGAGGTCGGCTGATCGAAGGTTTCTCTTGGTTGCGTGGAAGGAGTGAGAAGGCTATGCAGTTGCCTACTGATGTGTACCAGTGCTTGAATCGACAGTGCCTGTGTTTGGTTGCCTGGGGGATAGTGAGTTGGCCATGTGGGAATCTGTGAGTTGAATGCATAGCACCAGAGAGAAAAGTTGGTATACCTCTGGCTCTAGTCTGATAGGGAGCCTCTCTATGGTTTGCTAGAGCGCATGGACTTTGATGTCAAATTTGGAAAAGGGCTCTCAGTTGTAGGAGTTTTATGTCATATGAGGCTGTGTTCACTGGCAGCACGGCATTAGGAAACCCATGGAACATTACTGCAGCACCAAGTATGGTTAGGAAAGGACCCAATGGAAAGTGCACTAGGTCTGTGGCATAGCTGATGATGGAGTGTTTGCAGAGTAGTACCCAATGAGCCTACTGAAGCTTTTGGCATTTATCAGGTTATGAAATCTTCATTCCTATCCTTGACAACATGAGTACATACCCAAGACACACAGCACAACGGGAAGTTTGGGCCTGATTATGAGTTTGACGCTTCTGGTTTCATGACCGCCAGCAGTTTCATGGAGAAAGACCCTCCATGACACTGCTGGCCGTCCTGAAACTCGTAATATACATGGAGGTGCCGCATTGGCACTGCCAGAAATTTGTGAGCCCCTGATCGCCGCAGGAATGCAAGGGAACATGAATCCTTGGCGGTTGCAACAGTGCAATTGCGTTCCTACCACCAAAGTTGTAATACAGCTATCGGTCAACCGATGAAGGCATTCTGTCCTTTCACAAGGAGCATAATAAGGAGCATAATACACACACAAAATAGTTCCCATAAGTGGCAGTGACTACAATGGTAATGTGGGCATTTTGAGACAAAAAAATATCTTTGCTTTTACCTATTTATTTTTAAGATGTATGAGGGCCCATCAGCTTTCCCAACAATACAGTTTTGCAAAGACCATGACTAAACACACATTGACAAAGCCAAAAGGCTGGTGGAGAATGACTGACCTATTGGCTTTGCCAGTCCATAATAATTTCAGCCATGTGCCGGTGCATGTTAGAAAGGAGTGCTTAAGCATTACAGCTAGCTAGGTATGGTGCTTGTTGTGACAACCTAATTTATTGAAGTTGCATGCACTACCAGTTGATTAAAAAACTTTTTCGCAAAGTAGACTAAGACTATGCTGGAAGGATTTAGCAGCACAGAGTACCTCTTCCCCTTGGTCTCAGCCCGCAGCACGTACTACTTTCCACTTCAACCGATTATTAACTAACCTGCTATTCGAGCTGAGACTCATACACAGACAATTACTAAGCAGCAACAGGAATAGAAAAAGATAATGGCATCCAAAGAAGAAGTGTTGTGCATTTTTTTCACTTTTTTTCTGAATGATTCACAGTAAAAAAGAAAGAAGGAAAGCGACCATATTTAATCACTTCCACTGGAACAAAACGTTCTAGGACATGACTGTTAGCTTGTCAAGAAATTACTGTTAACGTTTCACTAATGAGGGTACTGAAGGGATTTCATTGGTCTATCTCAAAGGTTTTTGGTAATTCATAGCCTTCAATCCAATTAATAAAATAACAAGCATTAGCAATGCCGATGGGTATGGCTTTAAAGGAAAGTTATATGGTAGTTTGAAGCATTACAAGTAAATATGGAAGTAGAAATATATTTGTAGGGAAGCAAACATCTCTAGAATGAAATTGGTGTAGGTTAAAGGGTCAGGTGACAGGTGCACAGTCAAGGCAGCCTAAAACCCTATAGGTACATGAGTGCTCTCCTCCCATCTCTACTGCTACCAGCGAAAAACAACATACATTATTGTTATTAAAGACACTTTAATAGCAATTCCAGTGTTATGTATGTGCCCTGAAAGTTCAAGATTAGGAAGCTGGATAAATATACAAAATGATCACAGCGGTGTGGAGAACAAGCAATTTTTTGTGAGAGCACACTACTTCTGCCCAATCAAAACATGTACTCCTGGGTCCCAACTTGTGGGCAGAGCCAAAGCTGCTCTCTAGTGGTGCTCACATAGTAGTCCGGTGACAGCTGTGCTGTCAAGCCAGACCGTAAAATGTGGCCAGCAGCAGTATATTTGGAAGTTGCTGTGTTGTCCCTTTTCATGATATGTGCAGATGCAAACTATGCCACAGTGAAAAATTGTCAGTGGGGTACTGATGGTGAATGGAGTGGAGTTGGGGTTGCAAGGCAGGCTTGTTCTTGTCCGGGGGATCACTGTATCCAGGGCTGGGCTGGCCATAGCAGGCATCGGGCCTTTCCTCAGGAGGCTGGAAGGGTAAGGGCTGGTTTTGTTACTGAGGGACGGTTTTGCAGTGGTGCTACAATATGGGCCCCCAGTGACAAAAGCAGCAGTGTTCCACCCTGGGCCCCTTCCCAGGGCTTTAAATGGGAAAAAAAACTGGGGGTGCTCTAAAAGGGGCGTGGTAAATCTCTTAAAGGGGTGGAGCCTATCCGAGTAGGGGCGTGGTCTAAATCAAGATCACTAGTATTGTGTGCTTAAGAAAATCATGAAGTCGCATCCAGCAAAGGATAATAAAATAGGCAAAAGGGTATATTTATTAAGTATAAGCCATAAACATACCAAACACTTTAAAAACATGTAAGTGTAAGCATTAAGAAATCTTTGGGAAATATAGAGGGGATCTTTGGCTCAACATAAACCTTTATCTAAGTTCTTTCTGAAGTTTGTACAATGCTAAAAAAACCTTTTACCGCAGGAAAATGTGTGAAATCCCAAAAGTCACGTGTTCCAATGTAGACAAAACACAGGCATTAGTAACTGCATCTGTACAAGTACAAGCACGATCTTGGAAAGATAATGTGCACTACAGCTCGCCACCTGACATGGCTCAGGGAGGTTCAAATTCGAAAAACTACAGGGCAAACCGACTGCCAGTGTAAACAGAAAATTTTCATTTACTTTCACCTTGTCAATACTTTGACATCTGCGTACCTCCTTCACGCACAGTTGCAACTGTAATCTGTGATCACTGCTCTATACTCTTGTCAGAGAGGCCAAGGATTGGATGATCGTGTATTCTGAACATCTTTCTGACACACTGACAGGCACTGTCAGAAACTGAGACAAACAGGCCTTCAGCCTCCACTTTAGGGCTCTCAATCCGTGCTCGTTATAAACTCTTGGAAGCGACTGTTCAAAATGTGTTCTGTACAAGAATTATAAGCTATCCAAAGAAGAAACAGAAAAACAACGTCCTGAAAATAGCTGACACTCTTAGGGAGTGCAATATTACGCACAACGTGTAAAATTTGAACAGGAAGTAAATCGGTGCCATGGATTACTTTAACATTTTTTTCACACAAATTGTTCAAAACTCCATCAGTGTTATTTGCCAGAACAGATAATGAAATCAATCTAGGGCCTGATAGGGACCCGTTTCATTTCTGTTTTTAATTATTAGCCGGTCTGAGACTCAGAGGGACCCGACCCACTTAAAGTCCTGGCCACACACCTCCTATGAGGACATTTTCTTATACAATTAACAAAAGTGTTCTCACTTGCCGGAGTGAGTATGTATGCTAGCATCTGGAATGTTCAAGATGATAGGCCTTTAAGGTGCTTGTGGAACAAGAGCGTTTTAAGGCTGATCAGTGACTGGAACCAATGTTGTGGATGGCATAAAAGTGGAACCACTTGTTGGAGCGTAGTAAAAACCTTAAAAGATGTGAGGCTGTAGCCCCAGAATCTTTCAAGTTGTAGGCGAGTTTGCAGAGGGTTGCATTTTTCTTATTTGCATATTTGATTTATGCCGCCAAGAAAAGCTCAACAGAAAAAGAACACTACTAAAATGGTAGACAAATGGATAAAAAAGAGAAAACAGGGCCATAAGCTGTGCCCTCTCAGCAAGATAACAATGATGGACGATCGTAATCAAACTGTGGGGATAACCCAATTCACTTACTGATCAAGGATGGGGCTCCACAGGTGAGAAATGCTGAAACTAATTTCCCCGAATACGGTGTCCAATTCATTAAGTGAAGGTCGTGTAGGTCGTTCTGGAGCAGGCTGCCTGGGGTACTATGCCACTTCAGTTTTTTATCATACCAGGCTGGCACCACCACGACGTTGCTGCTGCGTTGGAAAAAGTGAAGGTCCCACGCTGGCCCCACAACAACGTTTCTCCTGCGCTGGAAAGAGGGAAGGGAAATCCTGAGAGAAAATGGCTCTCTTAAAGGATTTCCCTTCCTCTAACAAAGCGCACCTGGCATGACGTCATGCCGTCGTGGTCATGCCGTGACCTCCACTAACTGAGCTCTCACTGCAGTAGCATCATTCATTACCCTTAACTGAGAGAGCATCGCAGCAGCAACCACCAGGGCTTTAAGTGGGCCAGGTCTGAGCACTGGCAGTTTTATTTTGGGACCCTCGAAACGGGTCTAAACCAAAAAAAAATTAAGAAAGGACTACTTTTGCCACCCGCGAAAATAGAGCCCGATAGAGACCCGTTTCGAGGGCCCCAAAAACAAAACTGCCGGTGCTCAGACCCGGCCCACTTAAAGCCCTGCCCCTTCCTCCCTCCCTGGCCCGACTAAACTGGCAGGGCTGCTTTGAGTTCCCATTCCGGCTCTGACTGTATCACCATTAGACTACTGTATAGAGTGCGCGGGACCCGGGTAATGTTTCTGCAGACAGCTCCTGCTACCTACATCTAAATTGTCAGGCCTGTTGTCTGGAATTTTTGTACCTCATATTTCTGGACTCCAAGACTCATAATTGTGACTTGGTGTTATTGCTCAGGCCAATATACCCCATGTCATAATGAGGGTATAAATCGCTGAGACCATTTAATAGACCCACACGTTTTCCTTGCACATAAAATATATTTTTTCATTTCCAGCACTGCTGGCTTTCAGGCCCTCCGTATTCAAACGACGTCATTTCCTCCGTCTTTCATCCCTATAATGAAACGAGTTTGTTTTACCTCCAGACCTTCCTTTGAAGCACCGTTGAGGTAGAATTCTGTTTCTTTAAGGGCCTTGCAGATTGGTCGCCGATGACGTGTCCCCTCATTTCTGCAGCAGATTGGTGAACTGCTTTGCCCTCAAATCGAAGTTTCCAGAACTAGATTTGAAAACCGTTGGCTGCGCGCTGGTGAATAATGACAATCTGCTCTTTCTTCACGTGGCAGGGCCTCATCATCTCCAATCTGCTTATGATGTTCGCGGCTGCCAGGCTGCCTGAAAAAATGCAAGGAGAAGAGGGAGCGCAGTCATATGACTCCATGCTGCGCCGCGGGTTTCGGATCCAGACGGAGCCCTGCTGACCTCCTGTAACACTTGGAGGCCTGCCACCCTGTCTTTGTTTACATAACTGGCACCGGGGGAACTGGCTTCCTGGCGGTGAGGCTGAAGCCCAAGGCCAAACCTTTTCACAGGTGAACAAACACAGCCCTGCCACCTCGGATGGGCGACGCTCCCTAAGCAAAGTGCCAGGGCGAAACTTGGAAAGTAACCGAGGTGAAACGCGCCCAGGCCCGACCAAATAAACAGAAGACGCTGCGTCAACAAACGTGAGTCAGGAAGCGGTAGTGACGCGGTCCCAGCTCGTGCACGAATATGCCAAGGTTGGCTGTTTTTACTGACAACCAGATGACAACTAACGGCAGTGTTTTCATTTACTTGCAGGTGCAGCCTGCATTTGCAGAGCAACAAAGATGTACGTTTTTTTTCTGTTAACTTCATAGTTGCCAACATCTGAAAAACAATTCCAGGGCCACTTGCAGTAAAGCTATCAATTACTTGCTTGAAAATTTACCAAACACACTGCCCCAAAGCTCTGTCCACTCTGCTCAACCTACATAATTATCATAACTTAACGCCGCCTACTTAAATTACTGTCATGGATTGTCAATTGCATTATAAAATAAGCAATGTGCTATTAAAGTTCATATGTACATACAGCACCTCACCCCACACATAACTCTTGAACACTGGGTATAGTGAACTAAGTGACACCGGCACCACACCTATAATTTTCCGGTCAGTACAGTCCAGAAACAAGGGAAAATACCTATTCCAAAAGGTAACAGAATATCGTGCTAAGTAGAGTTAACTGCTACAGAGGCTGGCACCCTGCCTATGGCAGGAATACCAGCAGTAGCCTAAATGTAATTCTAAACATCCTAAACATGCATGTTTTAGAGAAATTACAAGTGGCGGGGAATAAGAATAAAGCAGGCATATATAAGTGTGGCTATCATAGTATTTGTGTACTGTGGTGGCTGGATACTTACTTGTAACATTTTCAGTACCGTCCACTTGAATTGGACCGCAGGCTCGGTCCGTTGTCTCAGCAATATGGAATTTCCGCCATGGGCAGCGGCCATAATAATCAACCACAGCTCCACGCTCAATCGCAGCCAATAATCAAGCTGAATGTAAAGCCTACTGTCTGGTATAAAGGTAATCAATTGGAATGTTTATACTGCACTCTCTGCAGCTACTGTTAGGCCCAGCCATCCCCGAGGGCCTCTGAGGCTCCAGGCAGCTCCCTTCCCATTCGGCTCCACCCGCCTCCACCACGTCAAAGGTTTCGAGGCCACGCACCAGGCGTGCTTCCTACGGGCAAAGCCACAGTCTCCACATACAGTGCAGGGTTGGGGATAGTCGATTTCAGGGCCCTGAGGTTTCCCAATCTTCTGCGCGTTTCAGTCCATGGAGGCCTGGCCAGGCTAGTTCAAGCAGCAGCGCTGCTTGCTGAGCACGATGATTGCGGCTGGCGGCACCCGCGGAAAACCAGTAGCCAGCTGAGGCCCTCTCACAACTTATCTCCCCCAGTAGGACGTGAAGTCCCCTTTCAACATCTCGTGCAGCCAGACTGGGCCAGACTGGGCCTGGCTGTCTCATGAAGCCCAAGTCTGAATCAGCTACGCAGCACAGGAATCTCATCATGAGATAGATACATTGTTGCAGAGCAGTGAGCTGCCTGCCAGAAGGCCATGGCATAGCTCAGCTGCTACCACCTCAAGACTAGAGGAGCAGCGCACGGGGGCCACGGGCAATGCACAACCAGCTGCCACACACAGGCTGCAGCGATTCAGATACGATAACGCAGATTCATCATAAATGCGTGACGCGATGAGGTGCAAGCGCAGCACAATCTAAAATGTGATTTATTAAGCCACACAAAACTACTTTGAATGGCCCCGAATGGCTTAATAAATCTGCAGTAACACAACATAGCGCAAATCTCTGCATTGCGTTACGATTCCCCAAGGAGGGTTCCATGGGCATTGGGTGGCTGTGCCAATGCAACACCCATGGATTTTGACACATTCACAGGTTTACCATTTCTGGTAGACTGTACGAAAACAATTCTGCTTGCAACGCAGGCACCATTGCACCATGGTACTAGGGTGCCTGAAATGGCGCTAGGCAACACATTGTGTAACAACCCTGGGAAATTGTTCTAATGAGCCATATTGTGATAAATACAGTGCATTCCTGACCTTTCCATGTAATGCAGCACCGCAAGATAATAAATAATAATAATAATAATAATAATAATCCACATTTGTATAGCGCACAATCACCCGTAAGGGTCTCTAGGCGCTGGGGGCCGTCGGGAAGATTAAGCCAGCTATTGCCCAGAGTCACATGGTGTTGGGCTAATCTGCCGCCGGTGCCGGGGATCGAACCGTGATCCCCAGATTCCGGAGTCAGTCGCCCTAGCCGCGGCGCCACACCTCTTCCCAAGATGACTTGCTGCGCTTCGTTTCGTTTTGATAAATATGGTCTTTACTTCACATAGCATTTTTTCCATGAGCATGTGCGACTTACACCTGGAAACTCAGGAGTAAGTCACACTGGTTCCAAAGTTCTAAGTAATTTGGGTGGTAGTAGAATACAGGTAGGTGCCATTGGCTATGAATGTGACGTTAGAGGTTGAGGGCATACTGATATTCACTTCTTTTAAAATATGGTTAGGGATTGTGGCAGAGGACTGAGAACTCTTGTGACCCATAAAAGTTATTGGGAGCACCCACTATGGTGATAGGGCACTTCCTCAGTTGCAAGCAGTACAGATGATGTAGATGTGAGTTAAGTTGCTTATGTAACGTTCAGTCTCTGCCGGGAAGTGTGTCTGCCAGGCTGCTGTAGCTGGAATTCTCCTCTGGTCAGACCTCATCCAGCACGGATTCCCTCCGCACCCCTCTCTCAGTATTGTATTGTATTGTGGTATACTTATATAGCGCAACCTGTCACCACCAAGGGCATCCTGGCGCTTCGACCCATGATCCAGCAGATTCAGCGGCCTAGCCTGTTCTAGGGAAGAGGTAGGTTTTCAACGCCTTTCTGAAGGCTAAAAGATCCTCAAGACTTCTCAGGGATATTGGCAGGGAGTTCCAGAGTTTAGCCGCCGCTACTCTGAACGATCGGCCACCCATCCTCACTCTCTGGAAACGTGGAACTACTAGTAGCCTGGATGAAGAGGAGCGTAAGGCTCGGGATGGAAGGTACCAGGCGAACATTCTCTGCAAAGGGATTGGGCCCAGGCCATGGATAGCCCTGAACACAATGCACGCTGCTTTGTAGCGAACGCGTAGATGGACCGGCAACCAGTGGAGTTCCTGTAGCGCTGCCGTTGCAGAGCTGTAATAAGGGCGGGAGAGGGCGAGTTTGGCAGCCATATTTTGCACCCTTTGGAGCTTGCCCAGAAGTGTTACCGGGGCCTCCAGAAGTAGTGCGTTACAGTAGTCGAGTCGACTTAGGATGGTACTTCGCACTACTTCGGGTCTGGCTTGCTCAGGGAGGAGGGGTAAGACCTTGCGCAGCATGCGGATCAACATCATGCACGTTGAGGTGGTCTTATTTACGTGCAGATCCAGCTGCAGGTTGGGCCCAAAAATGACACCCAGATTACGTGCCGATCGTGCGGCTGACACCATCTCTGAAAATGACGAAGGCCAGAAATCGTCTGGGAGATCTCGGGGAACTCGGTCGTTAGAGCAGTACAAGACCTCTGTCTTAGTTCCATTGAACTGTAATGAGTTCAAGCGGAGCCATTCCGCTGTAGCCTGCATGCACCGGTGGAAGGTCTCCAATGGGACTGCATCTTGTCCCTCCAGTGAAAAGACCAGCTGGGTATCATCCGCATAGTTAAATGCGGAGATCCCAAATGATTTAATGAGCTGGACTAGAGGGCGGAGGTAAATATTAAAGAGTATAGGGTTGATGGCTGAGCCCTGAGGTACTCCTTGTCCTACTCTCCGCTCCTCTGAACTGAAGGGAGGGAGTGAAACCCGTTGCTGACGGTTGTCCAGATAGGAGATTAACCAGTCCCTGGCCTTGTCTTTGACCCCAGTAGGTGAGGAAGTCTTCCTCGTAAGGCAGAGATACCAGCTCTCCTCCAGCAAGTCCTTGCAGACTTCAGGAGACAGACTGTCAGCGATAACAGCCCTGAATCACAAATATTTCGCTGACTTTCTGTAGAGTGATCTTGCAACGATTTGTGTCTGACTGAAGCCTACATCTTATACTATTTTTCCAGACAGGGATTGTTGATTTCTCGGCTTCTTTTCTGGAATTGGTTTAAGGTAGTGCCCTTACTTTGTGTATCACTCCCCTTCAGAGCAGAAACAATCTTTGTTTTTAGGTGACGATGCAGCAGGCTGACACGAAGAGTCTCCAAGGAGTGCACCCAACAGCATTTGCACAGACTGATGTCTGTCAACCTTTTGAGAGCAGCACCTCAGGGTGAACACAAGGCATGTTCTGATTTGAAAGCTTCATCCTGTTATACAAAAGAGGCTGCTGCCTCCACCTCCCCCCTCACCCTCTATCCAGAGTAATGGGAGTGTGCCAGGAAGGATTAAAAATAGGACCCCACCAATGGTCACTTATGCACTTTTAAATGGAACCGTATTCCCATCCACCCATACTTCAGAGTCTGGTGCTTTACAAAAGTCTCAGGAATGGCAGTAATTCATAATGCTAGTCTGGCAGGCTTCCTCCACCACCAATCTTCATCTTTCTCAGCATTCACACCACTATCGACCTCCTATGATCATACACATGAACTAGTGATGCATAAAGTATGAGTAGAAAAAGTGTTCGACCACTCAATGAAGGGAAGGGGACAACGGTCCCGTGCTGTATCTGTAATTGAAAATGATGCTGCCATCACTGCCAAGCTTGCGTCAACGGGTATGAAGACAGCAGTTGTGTATCCAAGCCCGACTTGTTTGGTGCACCCCACCAGACCCCAGACCTACACCATAGCTGTTCATTGTCATCCACTAAACCCAGTTCCCAGTTCACATGAATGATTGTCATGAGCAGTGGTCACACAAATGTCAACATACAGTGGACATATAAAATTGGGCAACTCAGGGCTGAAGTGCATACATGTAAAAAACCATGGCCGTGGCATTCCTGTCATTTTTCTTCCAGTTCTAAGACTACCTTTTGACCACCATGTTGCAGTGGTGGCTGATGCACATAAACAGTCACGGGCGTGTGGAGGGGCGCTGGGGGAGTGCGGGAGGGAAACGTGGGGGGATAATATAAAAAACGAAAACTTAAATGATGCTGCTTCTGCTGCCTCGCGCCTCGGTGCTCCTCTGCTTCCTGGTCGCAGCAGCCCCTGGGACAGCATCAGAGACTCCCTGTGAAATTCCAGCACTGCTCTCATGTAGCAGGAGAGCAACGCGGGGAGTGGCTTGAGTGTCACTCAGGCACAGGGAGTCTGTGCTGTTTTTCCAACACGACTGTGCAATACAGTTGAGTTGGAAAAACCTAACTGCGCATGTCTGTTTGGCCGGCTAAGACGGCCGGCCAAACAGACATGTACAGTTAGCACTGCACATCACTCTGCTCCATCTGCTATGGCCCGGCCCATCCCCACAGGCTGGCTCAGCCAGCAGCTGAAATATAAAACAATACTAAAATATTGTTGTTGTTTTTTCAGCTGCAGGCTCTGAGCTAGTGGGCCGACTCTCCTCCGCCATTGTGGAGGAGCCACCACTTCCATGTTCTCACTTTGATGCCCTAATCTGGACAGCCTCTTGTATGGCAGATGTGTACCTCACCCTGAAACAGAGCATGTACCTCTCTTTGACATCTGCCACATCTCGAATGTTGCCAGAGGGGCCTCACATGCAGACCAGCAGAGAACAGTTCCTGTTGACACCCCATTACAATTGCTCATGGTAATGCAACAACAGGCACACTTTGCTCTCAAACAGGTAAAGGCACTACCAGAAAGTATATCATTCTGCTTTCCATGGGTCCTAAGCTGCAAAAGTTGTACCACATCCCAACACACTCCCTCAAGGCCCCACACCAGCCGTGCATCACCTATAGAACACAGGTGCTTACAAGTTGAGTATCAGCTCATGAACAACCCCAAACAATGGCGTGCACAGGACTTTAAGTGGGCCGCGTCTGAGCACCAGCAGTTCTCAAAAGGAGGCCTCAAACCAGGTCTCTTTCGGGCTCTGTTTTGTGCCCTGGCACAGGCGGTCATTTTTTTCCAGACTGCAGTGACAGCAGGCTCATCGATGTGCACGTGCTCACACTGCTCACTTCTCACTAGTAGAAAAGCTACAGCATGACGTCATGCCAGGTGAGCTTTGTAGGGGACGGGAAATCCTTTAACCCCTTCCACGCTCATGACGAGCTGAGCTCGTCATGAGTTGCGCCGCTCGCATGCTCATGACGAGCTCAGCTCGTCATGTAACGCGGCTTTTTTAAAAAAGCTGCACAGCGCGAAAAAAGCCGCCGCACGCATGCGGTTAAAGAGAGTAATTTTTTCTCTGGATTTCACTTCTCTTTTTGAAACTCAGGAGCAGCGACATTGTCGAGGTGTCACCAGGACTTTAAGTGGAAGCTTTTCCAACATTATATATAAGCCATAGCTGCTGCTTATTTATCTTATGCAACTAACAACCATTGACAAAGCCAATAGTCCTGACTTGTTGTAGCTATGATGTTACTTGTTGTGGATGCGATGACAGAAACAGCAAAATACAAGTCGGGCAGCACACTCTGCTAAGCACAGATTTTTAGCTTAAGGGTTTTCGAGCCACGGCCTTAATTACATTGGCCACGCCCCTTTGAGAGTCCCTCCAGTTTTTCATCCCACTTAAAGCCCTGGACTTGCACAACTATTACTAGAATGCAATTCTGGACAAGCCGCTTACTTTGGCATGTCAGCAGTGGTATATGTGCATGGGGGAAGAGGGAAACTGTGCCGATCTCGTGAGGTATTTATTTTCTAAAGGAGCTTCAGTGACGTTAGAAGTAGATATTTGTTCTAGAAAGTGCATTCCACTACATTTCTCTTCATAGGGTTTCTCAAGGAGGATTTGAACCATCTTGGCAGTCTCGCACTGTCTCATATGAACTGTCACCAAAATGTCTTTAAACTTCCAGGGTCGTGACCTTCACCAAGGACACAATCGTCTATCTGAAGTCTCTCCACAAATGTGCAAAGTTTTAGCACATCTTGTGGTAACCCCCGCTCTGAATTAAATAGATGGTATGCCTTTGTGTGATAATAGGGTTTAAATGTAGGGCCACGAAGAGTCCTGCACAGTACTGCGTGCTTTCTTATAATGTCCACCACGGCACACGGTTCCTCGCTAGGTTTGAGAAAGTGAGGTTCAAACACCTTGGTTAGTTTAACTGTGACCTCTCTGTATAGACTGTCAACCAGGGGTGTGTGTCCTGTGACGAGTCAGTGGCTTTTATGCCAGTCGGGGTGCCAGCACAGTTATTGGCACCAGGGCTGGAGTTAGCTGCAAATGGGCATATAATGTGAACTGTCCTCTCCTCTTGCTACCAAGGAAAGGCCCTGAAGTTCATTCTTTACAAAACTGCAATTCTCTTTCTTGAGTGGCACGTGCTATTCTGATCGGGCGTGGCTTATCTACAATCGCGCATGATCGTCACTTCCTCCCCACGTCAAGCACTCTTGACGCTGTCAATGGAGTTAATAAAAAGATTCTTATGGAACAGACCTGCTAGGACCTAACTCGTGTGTCTTATTGAGTGAATGCCTGGCTGCACAACATAGCGCTCAGATGCCTCACAAAGCTCCCTTAGCGCCTCATTCTTTTATAAATTCAGAGGAAACATGTTTCCCGGTTAGGCTGAGTTTCAGTCGCCGTTTCAGCTGAGACACGCTTGATGTTCATGTATATACTTCCGGCGTTGACAGGTTGCTCAGCGAGATTGCCTCAGGAAATGCACCAGCTTTGAGGTAAATGCCCATCGGATCGGGTAACAGAAAGCCATTCACGGCGCTACCGTACACCAGCTTTAATCTATCCGTGCTCGTCGTTTATTAAGTCCCTGAAGACGCCGGCTGCCGCCAGAGCCCTTTGATCACTGCTGTTTATTTTAACCCCAGGCTCAAGGCCAGGTGCACGGATCGAAAGGCAGGAACCTGCCCTCTGATGTATGGATCTTGTCAGCGAACCCCTAACCCCTTTGTGTCGGCAGCAGCACACACCCTCATCGCCTTGCGAGGCTCCTTTATGGGAGCTCCCCTTCATGTAAAAGAGCCATTCAGGCCTAAGGCACGCTCGTCTGGCTGAATGGAAAAGGCGGCACTGGAAGTTCGTACACCTGCTCCTGTCAAGATGCGTATCACGGCCCTCTTGTGAGCAGTGTGGGCAGGCCTATTTAACTTCCGGTAAAGTGGCACTTCCGAATTTGCCACCAGCCCCTGTGGAGCAGTACCTCATCTTCAGGGTGCCTTTTATGACTTGTAAGACATGAAGTTGAAGGTATGGATTCCTTGTTTGCACATGCAGTGTGGCAGGACTCTTGGGGGCTGCAAGGAGATACGGGCTTGCCTCCTAAACGATTTTCCTTTGCATCCTTTATTGCCTTCTGTGTGCTCAGTGGTTGACACGGTTGCTCTGGTCAGTGACCCAACATGGTGTTTTGTGAAGGACTGGCCAACTTTGTAGCACCATCAGTGAACTCAGGGCAGCTGTGATAGGTTTACATGTTCGCCAACTTGTGGTGTGTGTTTGCTTTGTTTTGTGCCCTGTTTACCGTGGGACTATGCTGTTATGGAGTTTGTACAATGTGTGGCTGCTATGATATTTACCCCAGATTATGATGAGCTTCCCCTCTAATGTCATGCCTATTTTGCTGTCCCACCAGGCACTTTGCCACTCCGTGGCCACTGAGTGGGCGTTGCATGTGTTGGCAGGTTTTGACTGGTTCTGGCAATTTGTGTCTTTAAAGGACTGCATGAATGTGATGTGCACTGCATTCTGGTTTGCCACTTGGCACAAAAGCGGCTACAGCTGACCTCTTTGGACATGCGTATGTGTCTTGTTTTGTGTGTGGAACGCCACTTCCAGTAGCCTATCAGAGGATTCTGAGTGCAAATTGTAGTTCAGGTGTTGATGTTATCTATGATTGGGGCGCTTTTACGACTTTGTACATACAGGAGGCATGTGTATTTAGGGAGAAAAGTTCATCAATGCGATTCGGATTGGCTATGTGTTACAAAGTCAAAAGCAGGTAAGATATTTTAAGTTTTATTGAGTACACCACCAATACAGTCCAACCTAATCCCAGTCCCTCAGAACACTCAGAAGAAACCAGGGAGGCAGAGATAGAATGTTGGGACGAAGGAGGAAGGTACCAAGGAGGTAGAAAAGATGGGGTAAAACAAGGAGGAAAATACCAATAGATTACAACACTATCCTTCTCCAGTTTGAGTGGTAACATACCATCATAGTCCCCTTGTTTGTTCTTTCCTAATCAACAGGAGTATGCACCTGGATACCCTATCGGGTGATTAGCTATGCTGTATAAACCCTGATTAATTGATTGAATGCTGGGTGAGAAACCTGTATTGCAGCCATAGGTGTTTATGACTGTTTGCAGTCTGTCACTGATAGGTCCATTCATAGGATATGGCATCCTTTAGCTTATGTCCTGCTAGTTTGCTTCATATTGCATTCTGTTTACTTGTTGTAGCCACAGCAGTTGTTCCCATAAGTTACCCTGCTTTGTATATGGCTGTGTGGAATCAGAGTGTGTCAGTTCAGCGTCAGGTATCATGGATCAGCAGGAGTCGGATTGTTCATATGTAGGAAGTTGTGTGAACCTCGTGTGTACAATTTGGTCATGTTGTTCCTCCTTTATTGAACTAGGTAGGGTGATCCATTTCCTGTTCCCAGTGTGTACCTTGTCCATGGCTTTTTGACCCATACATCATGTCTGCCAATATATACCTGACTGGCCTCCCTTGCAGGCCAATGCATGCACCTGCACTAGTTATGCATTTAATCACATTCTTGCAACATACATATGCACAGTGCTTCAACATTGTGATGTAACTTTTTTGAACTGGTTCACAAATATGCACAATAGATGAGACAGCCGGCAGCTTTCGGGTGCCCAAAAGGCATACGCACAAATCCACTGTGTTTTCGCTGTGCTCTCCAGGGACTGTAGCTTGCAGGATGTTGCGGTGTTCAGGTTGTGTGCTTTTTGCCACATTGGTGCATAGAGTCTTATACTCGCTTGCTGGACAGAACGTGTAGCAACAGCACCACTTCCCATCTATGGTCAATTCTACAAGTGCAGTCCACATCTTGAATTATTCAATGGGGGCTGGTGGTGGCTAGCCTTTCGTAATAGTTCTTGATTTTCTGTGCATGCCTTATAATCACAAAATCATTGCCTCCGTACTTTGCTTGTCCTGTTTGAATGATTGTTGGTCTTCACCATAGCGGCGAGTTCAGTTTTCACAATTTTGTCATGAGTTTCCACATGAATTATGTTTTTGCTCCTTATTTGGGCCCATTGGGTTAACTCTGTCTCTTGGGTGGTTATGTTCCACCTGGGGACTCTGACCATAGCCCACTTCATGCTTTTTCCAGGCAATCAAATGTTCTGACCTGCAAGATATTGCTGCAAACCCCACACATGCCACACTCTCAGACACCCCACCTAGCCTCTCTACACTGACAGGCAATATGGATGATTTGCAAGGCTGTCCACGGAAGGCCTGGAAGGGAGTATTGATTGCAGCAGGGGAGAGCAATGTAAAGATTGAGGGCAAATTCTCACTAAAACAATCAAAGTGCATTTTCTTGCATGTCCCCTCTTCCATTCTCACACAACGCAAGCAGAGTGTGTCCTTTCTTTGCTACGGTGTAGTGCTAACAACTTTCTGTACTTAAGGGAACGATTTCCAGTTCCTATATGCATATAAACACACTGTCATGTTCAATAAAGTGCAAACCCTCTTTGCTTGTGCCAGCTAATGATATTTGCAGGAAGGGGTTGTATTGTGGAACAGGCAGTGGCGAGCATGATGAATTCCTCCTCCCCCGACCCACCCACCCGAAGCCTGCCTCAGCATTGCTCTGGGACACATTCTACACTTTAGCACATATAGCCTGTGGCACTAACCAGGGGAGGAAGGAACAGTCTCGGCAGATATCTTATTAGGCGAAAATAAATTATTCAGAATGCAGGGCTGGAAGCAGATTGAAGGGAAAGATAATGGAATTGGTTTTCCAAGACGGTTTGCGCTATAAAGGCATGTCGTATGCTTTTTAGGAATTCGCATGAGTCGAATCAGCTCAGAATGAGGCTGCCAAGAAGTAATATTGCTGCCATCCAGCTATTGTCTCTGGAACAGCATCCCACGCGCCTTCTGAATGCTGTGCGACTGTACTGCCTAGGCATTAAAAGAAGACAAGGAAATTATTTCCCGCCATTACAGTGAGAGCATGTGCTTTGCTTAAAATGTATAAAAATATTGATGGTATATCCTCTGTAAAAAGGTTGACCACCAGGGCTACCATTTCATGTTCCCTGACATGACTCTCCAAAGGGTGCTGGTCCCACAGCACAGAGCGGCATTTGGGCTCGGGATGCGCAGATAGCATGAATGAACACAGTTAAAAAAGAAAATAGGGAATTTAGGGAAGACAAAGGTAAAGGAGATGAGCTTGAAAAAACGAACATTTAAATTTTGTATCTACATCATTTTGTAATGTTCACTTCTATCATGTCCGTCACTGCATGCCAAATGCAATAGCAGTTGGGGGAGTACCTCGTCTCTGGGTGATGTATCAATGCAATACTGTTGGCTCCTTTTTCTATCTTAGTTCACCTTTAGGGTGGGAGTAAGAGTAGATGCTATCTCCCTACAGTTTTTTTCCCAGAATCTGGCTGGCGCGAAGGAAGAACGATGAAAAGTCAAAGATCAGTATAAGGCTGACCGAGACATTTAGAACTGAACAAGGAGCAGTGTGCATTTGCATATCTACAAGGAAACAGCACAAGGGAAACAGTGCTCCAATGAGCGGCAGAGGCTTTAGCGGTAACAATTCTATTCCCCAGGATAAGTATTGGTAAATTTGCTGCGATGCATCAAGGTTTTTCTTCGGTGTTGTGCTCGAGCGGCTTCTTCTGTCAACATCAGAGCCAGAAGAAAACAAAACCAAGCACATTGGAGAAAAGGATAAGCAATGAGAGAAGAGGATCAAGTGGCACTAGAACCAGGTCCTGCATGCTTTTCGTCCTGGTACAAGATGGCAGTCTTTAAAAAGAAGGTCTGGACAGAGAGACCAAGCAGTGGGATCTGGTCCTTACCTTGAAGTCAGTGAGTATACTCATGTTCTCAGTTGCTGCACCAACATTCTGAAGTACTACAGTAGCCCTGACATTCTGATGAGCTCTATAAGGTTCATGCACTCACGCGAACACGCGCTGGTAAGCACATATCCCCACACTCACCCACACTCATGCATCCAAACACATATCAATGTGCAGACATGAAAAGAAAAAATTGAATTTAAGCATAACATCTCCAGCTTCTTTTGATTGCTTACTTGACGGCAGTCTATGTTTGTGGCTTCCGCTTTACACCGTTTAACTGGTCAGTGCACGCTTTGTGATTGGGTCTCAGGTTTTCCTCTGAATGAATTCCTTGAAGCACTCACTCTTCTACCTGGCGTGGAAGAAGGACGGCGCGTTCCCCTCAGTCGGTCTGCCAACCCTGTCAGACGGGGCTGCTGAAACGATGGTAGCCTACTCAACGTCGTCGATGCAGCTATGATCAGTCGGATCCAAAGACTTACACCCCGGTTGGATCGCTCGACTGCTAACCGCCACCAGCTTCAGAGGTCCACGCGCAACCAGATTGCTTCAATTTGATTCTGCTTTACTTATCCTGCAAGCATCATTCAAGGAGAGAAGAAATGCACAGCTCGAAGAATAAGCGAGTGACTGCGCGGGTGGTGTAGAGGCAGGCGCTTTTGGTATTCCGCAAGGAAGGCATTCCATTTACATGCTTCTCTGCAGAGAGACAGCGCTTGCAGCTGGAAGGGATTTGTCAGGAAACAGATTAATGTTAATGCATTGAAAACAAGTAGACATCAGGTACATGGTCCCTGTTAAACATGCAAATTAAAATACTCTTGCATCCTCCCATTAGTCACTGTGTTCTGCACGCTTATTCATTCCTCACTACTCAGTACTTTCTCTAATACGTCTGAATGGCTGATCGCTGACACTATAATATATGTTTTTCTTTTAATGTAAAAAAAATAAAAATATATTTTTGTAAAAAACAGATCAATTTCTGCACTGTCCTAAAATACGGATATAAATCTGACATCTACCCAAGGATTTCTGTCTTGCAAGAGGTCGAGGTGGCCTTTCCAGGGCTGCTGGTAAAAGCTGCACTGTGTGTCTAAAATACACGTGCACGGCCGTTGAAAAGCATTCCTCCAAAGGCGAATGATAGCATTGCACCGACCAAAAAAATGTGGTTTAATGCTGGTCTCAGTTTTCCTTCTGAATAAACAACAAGTAAAAAAAAAAAATCTGTGAGGGTGACACTTTCCCGCCGCCTTCTCTCTCCGTCCAATGCTTTATCACTGAAGCAAGGCACCAACCAGTAGGGGGCTGCGAGCAAAGGGAAGGGCGCGAGGCTTTAACGCGCGGAGCTTGAGAACTGCGGAGAGATAGGCGAAATGTCAACAGCGTGCAATTACAGCGGAATCATGGTTACGTCAGCGACTCTATCTTTCCAAGAATAACCGCGCGCGACGCTTGGCAGACAGAGCAGAAGGGAGGCAGCCGTGCTGGAGACAGAGAGCCTCTCACAGCCAAGGACAAACAGATTAATAGAGCTTCCCTGTTCATAAATCAAGCTACGATAGATTACATGCATAAGACTGTGCTCAATTTTGCATAAGTGAAGGCAAAATTATCAACTTGTCAGAGGGCACACCGTCACTGACGGAAAAAGGCCAACGTCTTGAAAAACGCAGATTAAATTACCATAGAAAACGCCTTTGCTGCCTCTGCGGAGCAGCAGCACGGTGAAGGGCAGACCCCCCAGCAATGTAGCGAGCACCTCAGTTCTAATTTGCAACAGTCTTACACAGTGGGGGGTGGGAATCAGGGCAGCCGAGTGGTCTAGTGGGGGGGTGGGAAACGGGGCTGCCGCGTGGTGCGATCAACCATGTAGGTTCTATAGGAGTGCGCAATGAGGTGCAAAAAGGGACTCAAAAGCTATAAACACAAACACTTTTGTTTAAATAAATCCTGGATACAGGCGGTTCAAAGCTTGATAGATGTGATGATCAGGACTTTTCATGCGGTATATGCGTTCACTCAAGGTGCAGAAATGCAAAAGGTCAGTCTAATACGATTAATCACAGCCAACCAGATCATGTGCTCCCTCGTCCCGCCTCCAACGGCAAGGAGTGCTGGCTAAAGCTGGACCGCACAGCGATGAAGAAGGCATGGCCAGGGGTCGAGTCGGGGTGAAACGCGGTTGGACGGCGTCCCCCCACTTATTTTACTGGGAGCTCGACACATTCACTCTTTGGCCTCTCTGGGGCGAGATTGGAGCCCATTCAGAACGCTGCTCACGCGCTTGCTTCTCTGATGCAATCGCATCTAAGGGGTGAGCGAGGGGAGGCAATGAGTCTAACGGTGCAAGCCACCTTTCGTGACGTCACTTCCTGTCATGACGTCAGCGTCACCCCACTTCTTTTTTTGGGACTTGTGCCCTGGGGATGGCTGCAGGTGAAGGTTGGGTGTGTGCTTAATTCGTAACATACAAAAGTGCAGTGGGCTGGGTCTCACCAGTGCTGTGCACCGGCAGTTTTTTAAAGGGGGCCTCAAAACGGGTCTCTATCGGGCTCTGTTTTGTGCCCTGGCACAGGTGTTCTGTTTTTTACCGGACTGCAGTGACAGCAGGCTCATCGATGTGTGCGTGCTCACACTGCTCACTTCTCACTAGTGGAGAAGTTATGACATGACGTCATGCCAGGTGAGCGTTGTAGGGGAAGGGAAATCCTTTGAAGACAGTCATTTTCTCCCTGGATTACGCTTCTCTTTTTTAAACTCTGGAGCAGCAAAATTGGCGCGGTGTCACCAGGGCTGTAAGTGGAAGCTTTGTCAATATTATATACAATCCGTAGTTGCTGCTTATTTATCTTATACAACTAACAACCATTGACAAAGCCAATAGTCCTGAATTGTTGTAGGTATGATATTACTTGTATCATATATCTGGATGCAATTAGATAAACAGCAAAATACAAGTCGGGTGGCACACTATGCTATAAGAACAGATTTTTAGTTTACTTGTTTTTAAGCCATGCCCTTAATTACATTGGCCACCCCCTTTTGAAAACCCCCAGTTTTTTCATCCCACTTAATGCCCTGGTAGTGGGGCCAAAGTTTGTTTAAGAGTCCTCCACCAGCACCACTGAATGCTGTGATTGCGTAATACCCAGGTTGCCTGGTTTGGATTTTACCTCATGCCTCTTTTTTCCATCACCCTACACTTCCTGCTCTGCTTATCATACTCTTAAAGGTTGTTTTTTAGGTTTCGCCCAGAGACAGCTTTTGGCATTAGCAGACTGTGGTTGAAGATCAGTTGTCTACAATACAGAGGTCTCTTTGTGTTGGTTATGGTTGGATGGCTACCTCGTCTACTTCAACTCTCTGTTCCTTATTCAATGGATTTCATTACCATTCTTGTGTTTGTCACACCACTGGAGCATTGCTGTTTTACTTTGCTTCTGCTTGGATAAGTTATTTCCTGCTGCTGACATAAGAGAGCTGTTTTTTGATTGAGCCTAATAGACAGCACAAGCTGTCTAGTTGCAAAATACATATTGTGAGCTGACCAAGAACATAGAGTGACTTGAAGTCCACCCATTCCTTACCATTGGTGGGCTTTACTGCCACTCTTGTTTGACTGCTTCCTATTTGATGGCTTTATTATCAATCTTGTGTTTGCCTTTCTGTGCAGCGTAGCCTCTTTACCATCACTTCGAGTAGCTAGCTACTGTGCTTTTTCAGCCCGCTTTTAGGGACTTACTTTTTTCTTTATGTTTAAGTGATGAAGCAAAGCTTCGCATATTTTGCGGCTTGCCGAAATCAAGAACCTCGTTTATGTATAACAAGGTAATAAATGTACGTCTTACTAACATTTATATTAAGTTTGAGTAAAGTTTAAGACGCTTGCCTATGTGTATTTCTAATGAATTAATCCGTGTCCCTAAAAAATGGCCGCCGCTTGTATTTTAGTTACTGCGCATGCGTCAGCCACACTCACGTGTCCTGACGCGTCTGCAGAAGTGGAGGGAAAGTTATGCGCATGCGTAATTCATAGCTGTGCTTATCATGTGGTACTGCTCGTGCCACTGCTCTTGTGTCTGTATCAATGTAGCTAACATTTAGATGCAATAGGTTTATTTCTTGATGATGAGTTAAAAGTACAAACCCTGTGATGTGTTTTCATAATGACATTATTATGTATTAATTTGTTTTCGCTTACTTTTCATGTACCGCGGGAAATGGGGGTCTGAGTGAGAGGAGAGCCATATTGGAGGTCCCTTCTGCGCCTGTGCGACATTCGGCAGCACGAGGGACCTTGGCTGATGGAACATAGCCAGTTGGCAGTGATGGGCGAGATGCTCCTGAGAAAGTCACCTCTGCCCTGCGAGAACAGCGAATGTGGCTCCTTATATGATACATTGTAATATTGCGCTACTGTTTGCCGTGTAACTTCTCATGGGAACCCCAAACCTGCTAGGCGGTACCCAAATATGTAAATGAAGGCTTCAAATCGTGTATTGTGATTGGTGTGTTACCCAAACCCTACCTTAGGACCAATCGAAATTGAGGGATTCTGACACTTTGCAACATTGGGGGGTGGTACACTGTCCCCAAACTGTATATCTACCCTGGGTTCACCTAGTGAACCGTCCGACTTGTCTGGTTTAGCTGACCTGTCACTGACCCAACGCACTCAATAGGTGACTGAAGATACAGAGCGCTGCGAAGCACTCTGTCCGAATTTGACCATAGACTAAGGTTTTACTGAACCTTAAAGTGCTGGCAAAGCACTTAGCTGGGAGTTTGCAGACCCAATCGGGGTCTTGATCGATAGCTGCAGAGCGGGTGGAGCGCAGGCGTTGCTTCCGAACTGTGGGTTCCGGTCCTGTCCTGAAGAGGGTCCTGTCCTGAGGGTTTGCTGTCCTGTCCTGAGGGTCCTGTCCTGATTCCTATTCCGAGGGTATCCTGTCCTATCCTGGGTGTCCATTCTGCACCTGCTGTCCTTTGAGGGGTATCCTTCCTTGAGGGTTTCCTGTCCTTAACTGACCCGTGGCCAGGGTTTGGTTTCCACACTTTTCTAGGTAAATATTGCTCTGAACCTCTTGAAATTCTTGCACCTTCTGAATTTCTAACTTTTGCTTTAATAAAGTTCAACATTGCATATGTTATATTTTCCATGCCTTTCCGCAACTATTGAAAGTCATTTATATTTTTTCCATAAAGTTTATTCCTATGTCTTCTCATTTGTTAGAAATTATATTTTGCATAGCAGTGTGTCATTTCCTGATATGGTCTAGAACTTCGTTGCCTAGATTGTTCAAAGGCCCCTTCACCTTAAGTGAAGCATGTTATTCATTATAAGCTCTCCTATAGTCACACACACTTAGCCTATCCCTGTTTAGATAATACTGACTTACATAGTATCTTTTCTCGTTACATTTTATTTAGTACCTTGATGATTACTCTGTCATTATTTCTTCATGCTTATGTGATTTACGTTATCTTGGTTATTGATTGCCTTATTTTACTGTACCTCATGCAAGAAAATATTGAAATTTAGATAAACATTTTAAAACTTCCAGTTGTCCGTGGTCATTTAAACAGTATTTGAATGTTATTGGTTTGGGTTTGTATTTTGCTGCCTTTCCTTTACAGCTAGCTCCCTGATTCATTGTGGTCATTAGGCACCCGCATCGGTGGATGGTAAGTCGGGTGCACCAAAATTTGGTAGCAGGGAACACACACACACCAACTTGATAGAGCTCGTGAAGTCACCTGATCGATGTATATGGTGATTTGAAAAGTATATGGGCCCTGAAGCCGGAAAACGGCGAAAACTGTTGGTCGGGTGGCCTCGCGCGCTCTATCAGTTTTCTGGTAGCTAGAGGATGGTTAGGGACTAGTTGAAAGTAAGGCAGGGATTAGTTGGACTAGTTAAGTCGGAAGCTGCTATTATATTAATGCTGCTAAAAGAGCGGCTGTTCTAAAGAGACCTGATCAATCTCTTGTGAATACGCACGAATAATATCTTGTAAAAATAATTCATGAATTACTGTATTGTTATTATTCTTGTTCTTATATTGTTATATGTACTAATCCATGCAATTGTCAACCGTCTTGTTTCTTGTTGTCCGAACTCCCCGGGGAATTGAAAGGGCAAGTGGTGAATAGAATCCATTGTCCTGAGGTCACAGGTTCGAGGAAAGTTAGGTGCAGGTTAGGATAACCGGGAAGCACTAACTAGGGTTTTCTGAATACATGTGTGAATAAATGACAGTAACGGGGTTCATTGGCAAAATTCCCATAGTGGCGTAACCTAGTAAGGGTCACATCGGAAGAGTAGCAGGTTCCTCGGAGCTAGCGTGAAAGCAGAGGGGTCCGCTGAGAAACCTTAAACTCGGAATATATCCCGGAAAGAAGTGGATGAGTTTAGGGGAATAACAGGTTCACCGATGCTAGAGTGAAGGGTAGGCGGAAGAGATCTGCCCGCAGCGCGTGAAAAGTAAATGGAAGTAGTTTACTTGCAGTAAAAGAATTCTTTCTCTGTCTAGACACTTGAGCACTGTGGCGAATGTGTATTTGTTGTAAAATAACCAAGCACTGAGCACTTTTAAGGAAAGAAAGTTTCCGTTACCTTGTGAAGGGAGGGAGTCAGTCGCGAAGCGTCTCTGACGCCACTCTGTGCCGCGCTGGGATTGGTAGAAGCAGCGGGCGGGTAGCGGAGCTGAAATTGTAAAGGAGGGGTGAGCGCCGGAGCGTGGGAACTGTCTCACGAAGGGGCCGCGCACCCATTGGCGGAGCTTATTTTGTGTCGCGCACCCATTGGTTGCACGAATTTCCTGAAGCGCGTTCTGATTGGAGGTAGTTTGTAAACAAAGTTAGCGCAGAAGTCGTATGTGGCACTCGCGGACTACAGAGACTCGACCTGATCCAAGGCATCTAGGATTTGAAAGGGATCAGTGGAAGGCTAACAGATACGATATTATGTACGGAACCAAGAGAAAAATGTCCCTTGTAAGTAAGGTGAAAAATTATTTTAAAACGGACAAACCAATTAAATCTAGAGAAGGTGTTCTTGTCCCAGCACCCAATACTCCCGCCTCATTCATGATGTTTGACCGAGGGTACAATACCTGTGTGTGGCTGGAGAATTGGGTGAAGTACACAAAAGATGACGGAGTATTGGCTTTTCCGTTAGATGGTACTTTCAATGGTAGGATCTTATTTAATTTAAGAACCCGAATGAATGAACTGCATCCCAGACCGAGACTAACGCAGTATGAGGCATTAGAGGAATGGGAGATTGAGGCTTTTGAAAGAGAAAGACCCCGAATGGACAAGGGTTTGACCAAGTGGTACCCCAGGCAGAAACAGGAATCCAGGGATAAAAGGATGAAACAGTGGAGGCAGAGCATGATTGTTGAGGGTCTGTTTCCCATGATGCCTGCATGTCATAACATTGGAGCGGGTGAGAAAAGTACTGAAAAATGTAAGCATTGGGGGGCCCTGGGGGATTCAGATGATGAACTGATAGATGACATCTGTACCAGAAGTCCGCCACCTTACAATGAGGGAACCCGACCTTCCAGTGTAGGAGATGTTCCCCGACGCCACTTCCTAAAAGAAGAAGACAGGTCCCTGGGACTGGGAGGGGGTGGTCAAGTATTGCCCTATCCTGAAAAACCCGAACTGACGGAAACAAGGGATATATATCCCAAAGTGCCCGCAAGTCAGGAAGAAAAATATTCACGTACGAAAACCTTTTTTCCCAGACCCTTGTATGAGAGCGAAGAGAAACCCTCGAATTCAGGACTGCCTTTTGTTCAACCTCCATATGGGGAAGAACGCAGGTCCTTTAATACTGGAACCTTATTCCCGAAACCAAATTATGGGGGAGGACCAAGTGAAACGCATCCTACTGCCCCGAGTTTTACTCCTCCATTGACCCCCCAGATATTACATGACACAACTCTAAGAAGGGTACTAATGGAAAAGGAGCAAGAGGCTCTAGCTAGACAAAGAACAGAAATAATTCAGAAAATTTCTCAGTTAAATACCAGTCCTGAGGCATTGACTATTCCAGTAACTATTGGACCGGTGGTCCCGTTATATGGAAATGGTCAGGGAAATCCGATTACTCCAGTTATGACCCCAGTCATGGCAACCCCGAGACAGGAACCGATCATTATAGATGATCAGTCCAGTGAGTGCGAGTCTGAAGTTGCGTTTTTGGAATTGCCAAACAAACAGACTGGAAAGGGAACACAGCAGAGGTATAACCCTTTTAATACAAAAGAAATTAAATTAGAGACAGCAACAGGTACTAGGAATGTCTCTCTGGTAACTCCGGATGAAATTGAGAGTTGGAGTCGTGAATTAGAGAAGCAGACTCCGCAAACAAAACCTTTAGATCTCTACAAGCTGAGGGTCGAAATAGAAGAATTAATGGCAGGAAATGTGGGGTTGGATCGATTGAATACCTACTCTGAAGAAGAATTGTCGTTTATATGTAAAAGCTTTACAAGGAACACCAGAGTGCTCCACGAAAAACTGACCGAAACAGCAGTTAGTATGGGGGTAGATATCTCAAAATCCAAGCCCTTACAGAAACCGTACAGAGCAGACTTCTCAGACAAAGATATAGAGCACCTGAATGTGGCAGGGAAGAAGTTGCAGATTAAAGAATTAATGGGGGTACTGCAGAAATGGGGAGATGTGGAAAAATGGAGAAGCAGGTGGGCGAAAAAGAGGGAAGAGGTTCGCTCCCGACAAGTGACTCCCGAGTTTGCTTTAAGAGAGGTAGAAAAACCTGAGCAGTTATGCCCCATGCGCGAAGTTCCAGGGGGAAAATATGTGCATGTCCCCTGGTCTAGGCAGGATATTGTGTCCTTCACGAACGATTTTCCAAAATTACGAGAGAAACCAGTTGACTGGTACAGGCAGGTGGAGAGGTTCGTGAAGGTACAGAAATGTCTGTGGAAAGACCTGGATGGGTTTTTCGACATTGTGGTTCCAGTAGATTTATGGACCCAGTGTAAAATAAACATAGACTGGCCGAGTGAGGAGTACCCAAGAAATAAAGAAACAGGGGAGCCATCAAAGGATGTCATGCGAAAATATGAGCAGGTAATTCAGCACTTGAAAGAAAAGGTGCCCGCAAAGGAAACTGATTGGACAAAAATAGATAGAACAACACAGGAAAGGGACGAGACAGTGCACTCCTTCTATGAGAGGTTATTGCAGGTATTTAAAACATACAGTGGTATTGACAACATCGACCTGAAGGATATGACGCACTTTATTTACAGGTTTGTAAATGGTTTAAGACCTGAAATTTGTCAGTGGATAAAAGATAATAAAATCTGTTGGCATACTAAGAAAATGGATGAGGTCCTGCGGTACGCTAAGTACTGCGAGGACGAGATGGCAGAAAAGAAAAAGGCCCTTAAGGAGAAGGTTATGTGGGCTCAGGTGAAGCTCGCAGAACAACAAGAAAAACAATTGAGTAACATGGTTAAAAATGCTGAGAACAAAGGTCCTGGGGGAGGGGGTGGAGGAAAGCCCCGGCCCAAATTTAGCAGGGAAGAGGCTATGAAAAAATTTCCCTGCCATCAGTGCGGCGAAATTGGACACTGGCGAAACGAGTGTCCCCAATTAGTCGATGTTAATGAGAAAACTCCTGATTTAACTCCACAGACGCAGAAAGAAAGACCAAGAAAGACTCAACCCCAGGTAAAAACAGTTCAGGTGCCTCGAGCACCCAAGCAGGTATACAGGGGAAGACAGGCAGAGGATGAAGAGATAGAGGTTTGGGAAAGCGGGGAGAACAGAAATACAGCAACTTCGCAGTATCTGCTGAATGATACCTTCCTTTGTAATGATCAGGACTGACGGGGCCTGAGAGGGGAGGACGAGGAGTGCGTACTTGGCGCTTCCTTGCCGGTAGACCAGTCTGGACCATATATTGAAGGAAAGGTTGACGGAAATGATGTCACCTTTCTGTTGGACACTGGCGCTACCCGTTCTACTGTAAGAACAGTGGACGTTCCAAACCTACCCCTCTCGGGAGAAAATATCCAAGTAGTGGGTGTATCTAATCAATTGATTAGTACTCCTGTTACCGAACCAATGGAGATTTCAATTGGAAATTTTAAACAGATGCATAGATTTGTCGTCTGTGACACCAGTCCAGTGAATCTACTGGGTCGTGATTTGCTGTGCAAAATGAACTGTACCATCTTTTGCACACCAAAGGGTGTTGAAATACAGACCCCAGATGAAGACGGCATTTATAAATTATTGTTGCTTAGACCTGACTCAGAAATTAAAAGATTGACCCTGCAGGACTTGCCCCAAGAACTCCAGGAAGCCGTAAAGCCAGAAGTGTGGGATTTCACTGGAAAAGATGTGGGTTTGATGAAAGATGTGGACCCCATACAGATAGCCATCAAGGACAATGCAGTATATCCTAACACTAGGCCCTACCGAATGAATGCTGAAGTGAAAGCAGGTGTCACTCTGGAAATCCAAAAATTATTGGAAGGAAACATCATACAGGAAGTGATGAGCAGCCCATGTAACTCACCGATTATGGGCATCAAAAAGCCTAGTGGCAAGTATAGGGTAGTGCAGGACCTGAGAAAGGTTAACAAAATTGTAGTTCCTTGCTGCCCTATTGTCCCAAACCCTGCAGTGATACTATACCAGATTCCCTGGGATGCTGAATGGTTCACTGTGATTGATTTGTGTCATGCATTCTTTTCGATACCCCTGCACCCCGACAGCAAATTTCTTTTCTCATTTGCTTTTGAGGGTCACGTGTATTGTTGGAACCGGGTCCCTCAGGGGTATACAGAGAGCCCCTCTATCTTTAATCAGATCTTGAAAAAATGTCTAGAGACTTTGATCTTACCTGGGAACTCTGTGTTAGTACAGTACATAGACGACCTTCTACTGGCGTCTAAAAGTCACAGGGACTGTGTAGTTGACACCATTGCCCTCCTAAATCATCTGTGTGAGAAAGGGCATAAAGTGGCCCCTGACAAACTACAGTTCTGTGCGAAATCAGTGAAATATCTAGGACACCAGATAGAAAAGGGTGTCAGAAAAGTCACATCAGAAAGAGTGAGAATAATTCAAAAGATGCAGTTGCCCCGTACTCAAAAAGATGTCAGAATGTTCCTGGGGGTATTAGGGTACTGCAGACAGTGGATTCTGGGATTTGCAGCTTTAGCCAGGCCCTTGATAAAAATGACCACGAGAGGAATGCCAGATGTTGTACAGTGGGACGATGAAAGTCTAATGGCTTTCACAAGATTGAAGAACTGTCTGTGTACCGCCCCTGCGTTGGGAATGCCAGATTATTCCAAAGAGTTTGCCCTTTTTTGTGACACTCGCGATAATTGCGCATTGTCTGTCCTGACTCAAGAACATGGCACGACCAGAAGGCCTGTGGCTTATTTCTCTGCCACACTGGACCCAGTAGCTGCTGGGTTACCAGGCTGTCTGAAAGCAGTAGCTGCTACCTGTGCAAGTTTGGAACAGAGTGAGTCCATTGTCATGGGACATCCTGTGACCGTGTATGTTTCACATGGAGTGGTAATTCTATTGACCAGAACTAAAACACAGTATCTCACCCCTAGTCGGCTGACTAAATACGAGAGGATTCTTGTGGGTGCAGCAAATGTAAGCATTGTTAGGTGCGGTATTCTGAACCCTGCCACCTTACTCCCCGACCCCTTGGAAATGGAAGGTGGGGATGATGATGAACATGATTGTATTGACCTAACAGAGTTCAGTACCAAGCCACGCCCAGACATAAAAGAAGTACCATTGCCTGAGCATGATAAAGAACTATTTGTGGATGGTTCCTGTCTGAGACATGAATTAGGAGGCTTGAGTGCTGCTTATGCAGTAGTGTCTTTCACAAAAATTGAACAAGCAGGTTACCTATATAACATCAAGTCTGCACAAGTAGCCGAATTGATAGCCATGATAAAGGCTTGCAAAATTGGGAAGGACTTAAGCATAACAGTGTATACTGACAGTCAGTACTGTTATGGCGTTGTGCATGACTTTGGCCAATTATGGCTACAGAGGGAATTCATGACTTCCTCAGGTACTCCCATTCGGAATGCAAAGGTTGTTCATGACCTTTTAGAGGCCATCCAGTTGCCCAAAGAACTGGCAGTGGTAAAATGTACTGCTCATCAAAGGAGCATGGACAGAGTATCACTGGGAAACGATTATGCTGATCGAGTGGCTCAATGGTGTGCCAAAGATCGGTATATGGTAAATCCAAAACGAGGGGGGCCAGGAACCAGCTGCCAGCTTCAGGTGTTTGAGGAAGTGCCTACATGGGATGAGGTGAGAGAGTGGCAGGAGTCGGCTCCTTGGCAAGAAAGAGAGAAATGGAAGGAGGATGGGTGTAGACCGAGACGTGTGGATGGTGTGATTTTGGGCCCAACTGGTATGCCTGTGTTACCCCGACACTTGCTTGGCACAATGGCAAGATTAATACATGAAGGATCACACATTGGTAGGGATGCCATGATTCTGGTATTTCAACAGACTTGGTACAGTAAAAAGTTCAGGAAGGTAGCAGAGTCCCTCTGCCAGAGGTGCCTGTCATGTCAACAGATGAACCCAGGCAAGAGGACAATGGTTGAACTGAGCAAGATTGGGAGATCAGGGGGTCCCTTTATAAGAATACAGGTTGATTTTATCACCATGCCCCGTTGTGAAGGGAAACGATATGTCCTTGTCATTGTTTGCGTATTTTCAAAATGGGTAGAAGCTTACCCTACTCCTCAAAGTGACGCACTGACAGTAGCGAAGTGTTTACTAAAAGAACTGATACCTAGGTTCGGAATACCATGCATTATTGAATCAGATAAGGGTGGACATTTCCAGAATGACATACTGGCTGAACTCTGTAAGGCCTTCGGAATAAGGCAGAAACTCCATTGTGCATACCACCCAGAGGCTTCTGGAATAGTGGAACAAGTAAATGGAACTATCAAAAACAGACTAGCAAAGCTGACAGATGCTACTGGCATGACCTGGGTGAAGGCCCTGCCCCTGGTCCTGATGGGACTAAGAAGTGTTCCAGACCGCAAGACAGGCCTAAGTCCCCATGAAATCATTATGGGAAGAGTGATGAGACAAGCATGGGTGCCAGGAAGCAAACTGTTGAGTATTACTGATGATTTGGTGCTTGAATACTGCAGAAGATTGGGTGACCAAGTGCGTTCTATCTCTCGCCAGATTGGAGACGACGGCATCCTCAATCCAACGACTCCTCTCCACAGCTTGGTTCCAGGAGATTGGGTCAAAATAAAGAAGCACACTCGATCAAGCTGTCTGGCACCAAGGTGGGGAAAGAAACGCCAAGTAATCCTGGTGACAACCACTGCAGTAAAGGTCGCAGGTGTTCCTCAGTGGATCCACGCTGGACACACCCAGAAGGTATTGCCAGACAGAGGATTTGAAGAAGAAGGGCAACCAGCAGAGGACCCTGAAGGAGCCAGACCAGAAGCAACTGACAACGAGCAGCCCAGCACCAGTCAGGTTGCAGGAACAGCAGACGTTGGCCCAGGAGTAGTTGACTACGAACTGCCAAGAATCCAGCCTGCTGAAGAGGTCCAGGAAACTGAGCCAGGAGTAGCTGAAGACGAGCTGCCAAGCATATGGCCAGAAGAATGGATACCGATGATTGATCTGACCGAAGATCCTATCAGAACAAGAGAACGACTTAGTGAAGGTAGAGAGTGGACTAGTCAGGAAAAGCAAGGCACAGGCGAAGAACCTCAGCCACTTGAGATTCAAATCAAAACTGAGGAAGGAGAAGGTCAGACAGGGACAGAGCAGGTATTCGATACACCACCGCGAACACCTGATGCAGATAAGGGAGAGATTAGAAATAGAGTGATAGTTCGAGCAGAAGAAAATCAAGAGATCGAAGTGCTTGAACAGGATCAGAGAGGGTTAGAAGAACGGGTTCAGGAAACAGAAACCATCGAAAGCCAAAAATAAAATATTCCTGAACAAGGCCAGATTAGCAACCAGGCAGAAGAATTTGATGCTAGCCCTGGAACTAGCCAGATAAGGGAAGTAGGAGAAGAAAGTGGAGAAGAATTACCACAAGATAGAGAAAACAAGAAAATAAGAAAAGAAAGTGAAGCCCAAGTACCGACTAAGAGACTAAAGAAAAGAAACAACCTTGAGCCTAGGTTTGTAAAAAGATTGAGACTAAGGATAAAGACAGTGGAAGAAAAACGTGCAGAGGCAAGAAGAAGTGCTCGAATAGCAGAGCAAGAAGAAGACTCTTCCAAAAGAAGGAGTGAGCGAATAAAAAGACAAAACAAAAAGTACAAGTCTCCTGAATGGACACTGGTTTTGGAAGAACTTGAAGATCTTGATATAACTGACGTGAGCGACGGAGAACCTGTCCCAGAGTACTCAGCTGAAGAGGAAGACGAACCACCGTGAATTTGCACAAAGTAAGCTAGTTGTGTAAAAAGCTAAAAAGAGGGGTGAGAACACTCCTTCTGAGCTAAAATGTCTGATTCAACAGTGAATGGTAGTCCTAGTTGCAGCCGTTTTAAGACGTGTTGCAAGGTGTGTATATGTAGTGTAGTAGTACTGATAGTTATCTGGATAGGATTAACAATTTTCATTCCCTTTGCTGTAAGTAAAGATACTAACATTGTCCCTACTGAAATTGTAAATACTGACAATGAGGAGCTAACAACACAGAGTGTAGAAAGACATGAGAGAGCATTGAGACAAACTAAACGAGACTTAGAAGCATCAGATGAGGGAGGACTACATTATCATGGAATGAAGAACAGGACACATTTAAATGTTTTCGCAAACTTATTAATACACTATGTAGAGACTATGGAAATTGAAGATTGCTATGTCTGCATGAAGCTACCTACTTCTGTGGCTGAAGGCGTGACATACCATCATCTGCCATTGACATATGGAATTTCCTGTAGCATTTTAGCTAGTTTATTTTACAAAAGGGGACCGTTACAGTATTATTACTCTAACAATGACGTGATCTTTTCTGAACTTCCTATACGTGGGAACTTGAATCCTGTACATACCAAAACTGACACCATAAGATATATGGGAGACTACTTTCTGACTATAGGGAACATTGACATAGCAGACGCACACAGAGATAACTTGACTTGTTCTTTGCGTGAGCAGGAAAAGATGTTCCTGAACATGGCAGAGAAAAGGAGAATTAAAATTCAGAAGAAGGCTAATGACGAAAGTCAGAAAAAGCCAAAGTGGGCAGAAAACATGGAAGGCACATCATCTGGTGGAGCGGGTCCTGCTCTGTTGCTGGATTTTGAAAAGAAAGGCAAGCTATGTCTTCACCGCGAGAAGACTAGCTATTATAATAATGTTTTCATTGGTTCCAGTGAATGCGAACATAATTACAAGGTAATTGGGGGTTGGGGTTTCAAAAATGGGTCAGAGCCTGTGTTTCCTGGAATTTATTATATTTGTGGGGACAAGGCTTATTTCAAATTGCCGGATCACTGGTATGGAAGCTGCTACTTTGGCATTGTTTTCCCGAAAATATACCATGTGAATGGAAAAGCTGGAAGCAATGAAGATACTAATGGCTTAGTGCGTAGTAAAAGAGAGAGTATAGGTGAAATTATGGGTAGTATTTTCAGTGCACTGATACCTGGAGTGGGAGTGGTTCTGAACACTCACAGAATTTGCAAATTGTCTACTATAGTAGATGTGCTGTCTACTGAAACAGCTCATGGATTTCTGCTGGTCAATACCGAAATGGTTGCGATCAGATCAATGGTTTTACAAAATCGACTTGCTCTTGACACCTTATTAGCGAAAGAGGGCGGAGTCTGCCGGATGTTGAAGGCGCAACATTGTTGCACTTATATTCCGGATAAAAGTGTACAGATCAAAAGATATGTGAAAAACATTACTAATTTGGCAAAGGAACTCAAACCACTCGAGGTTGATAGTGCCTGGAAGAGACTGGTAGATGGTCTCTCAAATGTAGGTCATTGGCTTGCTAGCATAGGTAAAAGCTTATTATTCAAAATTCTGATGCCCATTGGTATTATAGGTCTTATTATACTTTCCATTTTCTTATGCTGTAAATACCGCAAGCGCACCAAAAAGCACGAGGTAAATGCAAGAGGGGTGAAACGAAGTGTGGATGAGATTGAATTAGAGGAGGTGAATGATCAGATATACAAAAAGGTGAAGACTTCTCACCCTGCTAAAACTGAAAGAGAAAAGTTAGAACGGTTGCTGGAAGAAATAGAACTTTATAAAGTGTGAAAGAAAGTTGGCATCTGGTTCCATTATAATTTGTGATGATAGTAGATATCATCAAAGAGGGGATTGATGAAGCAAAGCTTCGCATATTTTGCGGCTTGCCGAAATCAAGAACCTCGTTTATGTATAACAAGGTAATAAATGTACGTCTTACTAACATTTATATTAAGTTTGAGTAAAGTTTAAGACGCTTGCCTATGTGTATTTCTAATGAATTAATCCGTGTCCCTAAAAAATGGCCGCCGCTTGTATTTTAGTTACTGCGCATGCGTCAGCCACACTCACGTGTCCTGACGCGTCTGCAGAAGTGGAGGGAAAGTTATGCGCATGCGTAAATCATAGCTGTGCTTATCATGTGGTACTGCTCGTGCCACTGCTCTTGTGTCTGTATCAATGTAGCTAACATTTAGATGCAATAGGTTTATTTCTTGATGATGAGTTAAAAGTACAAACCCTGTGATGTGTTTTCATAATGACATTATTATGTATTAATTTGTTTTCGCTTACTTTTCATGTACCGCGGGAAATGGGGGTCTGAGTGAGAGGAGAGCCATATTGGAGGTCCCTTCTGCGCCTGTGCGACATTCGGCAGCACGAGGGACCTTGGCTGATGGAACATAGCCAGTTGGCAGTGATGGGCGAGATGCTCCTGAGAAAGTCACCTCTGCCCTGCGAGAACAGCGAATGTGGCTCCTTATATGATACATTGTAATATTGCGCTACTGTTTGCCGTGTAACTTCTCATGGGAACCCCAAACCTGCTAGGCGGTACCCAAATATGTAAATGAAGGCTTCAAATCGTGTATTGTGATTGGTGTGTTACCCAAACCCTACCTTAGGACCAATCGAAATTGAGGGATTCTGACACTTTGCAACATTGGGGGGTGGTACACTGTCCCCAAACTGTATATCTACCCTGGGTTCACCTAGTGAACCGTCCGACTTGTCTGGTTTAGCTGACCTGTCACTGACCCAACGCACTCAATAGGTGACTGAAGATACAGAGCGCTGCGAAGCACTCTGTCCGAATTTGACCATAGACTAAGGTTTTACTGAACCTTAAAGTGCTGGCAAAGCACTTAGCTGGGAGTTTGCAGACCCAATCGGGGTCTTGATCGATAGCTGCAGAGCGGGTGGAGCGCAGGCGTTGCTTCCGAACTGTGGGTTCCGGTCCTGTCCTGAAGAGGGTCCTGTCCTGAGGGTTTGCTGTCCTGTCCTGAGGGTCCTGTCCTGATTCCTATTCCGAGGGTATCCTGTCCTATCCTGGGTGTCCATTCTGCACCTGCTGTCCTTTGAGGGGTATCCTTCCTTGAGGGTTTCCTGTCCTTAACTGACCCGTGGCCAGGGTTTGGTTTCCACACTTTTCTAGGTAAATATTGCTCTGAACCTCTTGAAATTCTTGCACCTTCTGAATTTCTAACTTTTGCTTTAATAAAGTTCAACATTGCATATGTTATATTTTCCATGCCTTTCCGCAACTATTGAAAGTCATTTATATTTTTTCCATAAAGTTTATTCCTATGTCTTCTCATTTGTTAGAAATTATATTTTGCATAGCAGTGTGTCATTTCCTGATATGGTCTAGAACTTCGTTGCCTAGATTGTTCAAAGGCCCCTTCACCTTAAGTGAAGCATGTTATTCATTATAAGCTCTCCTATAGTCACACACACTTAGCCTATCCCTGTTTAGATAATACTGACTTACATAGTATCTTTTCTCGTTACATTTTATTTAGTACCTTGATGATTACTCTGTCATTATTTCTTCATGCTTATGTGATTTACGTTATCTTGGTTATTGATTGCCTTATTTTACTGTACCTCATGCAAGAAAATATTGAAATTTAGATAAACATTTTAAAACTTCCAGTTGTCCGTGGTCATTTAAACAGTATTTGAATGTTATTGGTTTGGGTTTGTATTTTGCTGCCTTTCCTTTACAGCTAGCTCCCTGATTCATTGTGGTCATTAGGCACCCGCATCGGTGGATGGTAAGTCGGGTGCACCGAAATTTGGTAGCAGGGAACACACACACACCAACTTGATAGAGCTTGTGAAGTCACCTGATCGATGTATATGGTGATTTGAAAAGTATATGGGCCCTGAAGCCGGAAAACGGCGAAAACTGTTGGTCGGGTGGCCTCGCAGCGATGAAGAAGGCATGGCCAGGGGTCGAGTCGGGGTGAAACGCGGTTGGACGGCGTCCCCCCACTTATTTTACTGGGAGCTCGACACATTCACTCTTTGGCCTCTCTGGGGCGAGATTGGAGCCCATTCAGAACGCTGCTCACGCGCTTGCTTCTCTGATGCAATCGCATCTAAGGGGTGAGCGAGGGGAGGCAATGAGTCTAACGGTGCAAGCCACCTTTCGTGACGTCACTTCCTGTCATGACGTCAGCGTCACCCCACTTCTTTTTTTGGGACTTGTGCCCTGGGGATGGCTGCAGGTGAAGGTTGGGTGTGTGCTTAATTCGTAACATACAAAAGTGCAGTGGGCTGGGTCTCACCAGTGCTGTGCACCGGCAGTTTTTTAAAGGGGGCCTCAAAACGGGTCTCTATCGGGCTCTGTTTTGTGCCCTGGCACAGGTGTTCTGTTTTTTACCGGACTGCAGTGACAGCAGGCTCATCGATGTGTGCGTGCTCACACTGCTCACTTCTCACTAGTGGAGAAGTTATGACATGACGTCATGCCAGGTGAGCGTTGTAGGGGAAGGGAAATCCTTTGAAGACAGTCATTTTCTCCCTGGATTACGCTTCTCTTTTTTAAACTCTGGAGCAGCAAAATTGGCGCGGTGTCACCAGGGCTGTAAGTGGAAGCTTTGTCAATATTATATACAATCCGTAGTTGCTGCTTATTTATCTTATACAACTAACAACCATTGACAAAGCCAATAGTCCTGAATTGTTGTAGGTATGATATTACTTGTATCATATATCTGGATGCAATTAGATAAACAGCAAAATACAAGTCGGGTGGCACACTATGCTATAAGAACAGATTTTTAGTTTACTTGTTTTTAAGCCATGCCCTTAATTACATTGGCCACCCCCTTTTGAAAACCCCCAGTTTTTTCATCCCACTTAATGCCCTGGTAGTGGGGCCAAAGTTTGTTTAAGAGTCCTCCACCAGCACCACTGAATGCTGTGATTGCGTAATACCCAGGTTGCCTGGTTTGGATTTTACCTCATGCCTCTTTTTTCCATCACCCTACACTTCCTGCTCTGCTTATCATACTCTTAAAGGTTGTTTTTTAGGTTTCGCCCAGAGACAGCTTTTGGCATTAGCAGACTGTGGTTGAAGATCAGTTGTCTACAATACAGAGGTCTCTTTGTGTTGGTTATGGTTGGATGGCTACCTCATCTACTTCAACTCTCTGTTCCTTATTCAATGGATTTCATTACCATTCTTGTGTTTGTCACACCACTGGAGCATTGCTGTTTTACTTTGCTTCTGCTTGGATAAGTTATTTCCTGCTGCTGACATAAGAGAGCTGTTTTTTGATTGAGCCTAATAGACAGCACAAGCTGTCTAGTTGCAAAATACATATTGTGAGCTGACCAAGAACATAGAGTGACTTGAAGTCCACCCATTCCTTACCATTGGTGGGCTTTACTGCCACTCTTGTTTGACTGCTTCCTATTTGATGGCTTTATTATCAATCTTGTGTTTGCCTTTCTGTGCAGCGTAGCCTCTTTACCATCACTTCGAGTAGCTAGCTACTGTGCTTTTTCAGCCCGCTTTTAGGGACTTACTTTTTTCTTTATGTTTAAGTACTCCACATGAGAGTGCATGTGTTTTCCATCTGTCGCCTTTGTGTGATTTTCTCTCCTCACTCTCTATTCCCATGCATTTTTCTCCCCCAACTGCACTCATGTTGCTTTTTCTTTCCTGTGTACTTCTGCCCCTTGATACTGCAAATTGCTCTGTCTCGCTCATGTTCTCTTCCTCTTGTTCTGCTTCTCTCCATCTGCCTGACCGCCATGATGCTTCTCCCCTATCCGATGTACAACCAAGATGGATCGCACACCGCTAGCCTCTCCTCCGGGTCGTCCCTTAGCACTCTGGTACATGTAGTGAATGTAGATGGACGAGTAAAAAGTAGTTCACCACAGTTGGTGCGAGTGGTTACTCGTTATCCCCAAGATCTCTGGACCCGAGACATGGCCCGGGTTTCGGGACAGTTTCCCTCGTCAGCAGAGCAGTGTTTGGGGTGGATGAGAAGGCCGCCAAGTAACCGTCACAGGCCCTGATGCCTCTCCGGCGCGCAGGTGCGTCTCCAAGAGCTCGTCAGCTCAAGGCTCACGGGAGCCGTTTAAGTACAACCAAGATGGATCGCACACCGCTAGCCTCTCCTCCGGGTCGCCCCTTAGCACTCTGGTACATGTAGTGCATGTAGATGGACGAGTAAAAAGTAGTTCACCACAGTTGGTGCGAGTGGTTACTCGTTATCCCCAAGATCTCTGGACCCGAGATATGGCTCGGGTTTCGGGACAGTTTCCCTCGTCAGCAGAGCAGTGTTTGGGGTGGATGAGAAGGCCGCCAAGTAACCGTCACAGCCTCTGATGCCTCTCCGGCGCGCAGGTGCGCCTCCAAGAGCTCGTCAGCTCAAGGCTCACGGGAGCCGTTTAAGTACAACCAAGATGGATCGCACACCGCTAGCCTCTGCTGCTTCTCCTCCCACCCTGCATGTTGCTTCAGTCTCACCAACTACCTAAACCACTCCACAACTCACTTACCCATTATTTTTTTTCCACACTATATTTAAAAAAAAGCTTTTGTGCTACTTGTTATAATAATGATTCATCTTGAATCAGTAAAACAAAAGTGTCCTTTTCCAGGTGCATGCAATGTGCGTTGAAGGTTTAAGCACACCTATAAAATAATGCTGTGTCCCCATCATTGCTTTTATTTTATTTTATTGTTAGCCATGCTGAACAGTTGCTGTAAAGCTATGTACCATCCCTAAAGACGTTAGCAAAGCTAATGGGCTTTATCGGTGAAACATACTGGCTTTGTCAATTATTGTTTTAGTGTTTTTTCAGCACTCCATGGGAGTATGTCTTCTTTTCTTGATCTCTCTTCAACAGCTTTTTCTCCCTACTATCCTTGACTCCAAATTCTCTCTAAGCTTTTCCTCCTGCGTGCAGTGGCTCCCAATTATGCACCCTGTTTAATTTTTTCAATTACATTTTTTTCCCTGAGGGCCACGGCTGCTCAACTTGCTTGTCCATTGCTCCCCTTACCTTTCAGCCCCTCCATGTCACAGATTTTTGTTCATTTATTTATTTACTTTTTTCGAGGGCCTGGTAGCTGCAATTTGCTACCAGAGTGCTTGCTTCTTTTTTTTGCTCTCGCGTGCATTTTATCTGTAATTTATGTTTCAGAAATGCCAAAATGGCAGCTGGTGCATCACAGTGCATTAGCACACGTGCACACACACCGTGGCCATCTTTAAATGTTTTTACGCAAAAAGCATTTTAATTAACTCTCCAAACATGACAAACAGCCATTTTGAGGGTAAATTACAAATTAAAAACAAAGTGCAGAGGAATACCAATGCAAACAAGTATTGGCAAAGTCATTAGGTCAGCGCTTACCTTTTAAAGGTGAGACCCAGTGGCAGGCGGTGACCCTCAACAGTGGAGAGTCATTGAGCCGAGCACCAAATCCAGTGTCAGGCACTGTAATAAATCACAATGCCTTTAAGCTCTAATTCCAAAGCTCTCAATTATGGCTCTTAACAGATTTTATAACGGGCTGGACTGAGAGCTCTGGGATTAAGGCTGAAGGCAATGCGAGTTTCTCACAGTGCCTTTCAGTGGGCCAAAAGTACAAATAAAATAGCAAACATACTTACCTTTCCCGCGCTTCCTCCTCTTGATTGTAGTTAGGGAGCATCCTCCTGGAGCCTCAGCTCAAAATCCTGATGCTGCTCTCATGCTGCAGATGAGCAGCATGAGAGCAGAAGCAGGATTGGCTGGAGCAGGCTACCTCAACACTCCAGCAGGCACGGGGGGGGGCCTGTGCCTGCTCTCCACCCAGCTGTTTAAGACAGCTGTGTGGAGTGGTTTATAGTGCGGATGTCAGGCTGGCCGTCGCAATACAGCCAGCCAAAGTGACATGCGCACTCTACACTGGTGGAGTGAGCACCAATCCCCTGCTGTCAGTCAGCAGCAGTGGCCCCACCCCCAAACACTGCGCAGGCTGAGAGCAGTAAAAAATAAAATGGTAATTCATTTAATTGCCATTTTATTATTCACTTTTGCTGCACTGACAGCACGGGGACCTGCTCCTCCCAAATTGGGTGACCGCCGCTGGTGAGACCTATTGGCTTTGTTGATGTTCTTCCTTGCTGTTTCCCATTGTCTCTGTTTTCTGATATTTATCTAACTCCTTGTTCCTCCCTTTTCTTCCTTTCTCTTTTTTTTGTGGCAAAGTCTAATGTAGAAAAATATATTCTGGTCTCAAAAAATGGGTGCCTGTGCCACCATCTGCAACTACCTATATAAATTAAGCAGTAGTTGCCATCTCATTTCCCTAAGAGATTGCAGAAGGTTTATACAAGTCAGCAGATTTTGTATTTGGTTGGTATTTAGAGGCTATGATTAGGGTGCTGTTGTGTTTAGAGGCATGGGCAGTCTGTGTTTTACCTGTGTATTTTGACATCTACTATATTCGTCCTTGTCCCTCACATTTGAAAGATTTGTACTTAATGAGGGATTGTCAATAAATCAATTTGTGCTGAAGTAATTAAAATCACTTATATAGGTGCACTTTCGGACGCCTGGAGGAGGATGTAAGGTTTCAGTAAGGATGTTAACATGAGTTTTGCATTTAAGATATTGACTAGAGAAGGCGCAATCTAGATAATAAAAGTGAGCGTGCCGCATCTGTAACAAGCTCTGGCAAGGCCAAGAAGTTTGGGTTTGCAAGCGGTTAAGATTGTTATATATATTTTTTTTTATTGTACGCATGTGGAGCAAAAAAGAAAAAAGAAAATATGCTATAATTTAAACGTGGCTGCCATGTGCATGCATTAAAAGTGTCAAGCTCAAAAAACAGGTGCGCCTGCTTTACTAGTGATTTTTTTAAATACCAACCCTTTTAGTTGTGCCATGAATGTCATTATTGTTTGTAAATAAACCAACACCTATTGAAGCACTCAATTTGCAGGCAGCAACAAAGGTACAGTGTCACTTTATTACAGATACTTTACAAAGGAGATGAAAAGGGTATCAACCATCCAACTGTCACCCGATGCCAGTGCTTAATTTGAGCCCTCATTTTTGGGTATTGGCACTTACTTTTCCTTATCAGACTTTGACTTACACAAATGAAGAGAAAAAATACACAGGGAAATAAGGAAGATAAAAAAGAACACCAGTGACAAAGAAAGAAAGCAGTGATGGAAAGAGCCTGAGAGAGTCAGGCAAAAAGGCAGGGAGTATATGGCTTGTATTAACCCCTTTGGCGCTGATGACGAGCTCAGCTCGTCATCAGTTGCGCCGCTCGCACGCTGATGACGAGCTGAGCGCGAAAATAGCCACAGCGCGCATGCGGTTAAAGAAGCAAGAGGTGAAATCCGGAGTATGCAGCCTTGGCATTAAACCATCTTGAAATTCAGTAGGAACATTCACAGGCTTCTGAGCAAAATTTTGGCCCTGCCACCTTTAAATATAGCTTATGCTGCCAGCACCTGTAGGAAATATAAAAAATAAATTAAAATGCACACTCTGACAGGAGCGGCCCGTGCAGGTAGGAGCGTTGGGGCTGGGTTGAGGGTAGATTCAATAGACATCCACGAGGGAAAGCGAAATAAATAATTAATATTTCCTTGTCGTCTGTAGAAATCCCCCCACCGCCCTTACCTGTGCGGACTGCTGCTGCACCTTGATTCAGTTGTATTTTAGATGTGAACAATGTGCTCAGTGTTTGTTCATCCAATCAGAGTTAAAGGATCCACCCATTCTCAATGCAGTATGCTCTGGTAGATAAAATATGAATGACAATTGAACCTTAAGCCTGATGACCAAAAGCCTATGTAAGTATGTATATTATGCATTCATTTGGGGGAAAAAGATGAGCCTGGCTACAAGGCCAGATCTAAAAATCACATGGGGCAGTAGAAGCTGGTGAGAAGCCATGGACTAAGTAAGGTCTTCATTTACTACAAGTGGTAGGTCAATGGCCAGACACCAGGCATGCGGTAATTGTTATCTGTTCATACTATACATTTATATATATTTGCATGCAATACATATGTGGCTTATTATTGTGTGACAATGTATTTAACCAACAGAACATCGAGAATGAAAGCATCACTTGGAGGTGCACAATGATCATTAACTCAAATTTGAAAAAGCCCGATAGTCTGGCTGCATTACAGGCTTTCGGGGCAGTCGCTTGCTACCTTAGGGCTTTTTCATTTTAGGTGTTCACATTCCTCATGATTAACATCTCTAAAAATAAAACATGTTTCTGTGCTACAGTCCTTCACCCCCTGTCAACTGGTAAACACATGCTGACCCCTCACAGGACCTCCTGCATGAGGAATAGTCCATCCTGTCGGTGCTCGAGCTGTCCCGTCATGCTAAGTGAGGTATCCCAGTTCACCTCTGGTCATTGGATTAGCCCAGATCAATTATGCTAAATTCACTATCTATATACAAAGAAACTGTTGACCCACAGAGTGCAGTCAAGGAGTTCAGTTATTCCATGTGACTTGGTCATGGGCAATTCTGTAGAGAGGTCTAACAGGCTGGAAACAAACGGAAACTTAACATGCACATGGCAATTACTGCTTTGAGTTGGTGTTTCTTTGATACTTAATTTGCACTGCAGCTTGCACCACACATTGCAGCTGCCAGTAATAGTAACAACACAACTACTATCCATCACACTCCCACAAGTGTGACAATTTGGACAATTCCAGGTCCCCAAAGCTATAAGAATGGCATAGGCAGTAGGTAATAGTCATTTGTAATGTATATTGAATTAATAATTAACTGTTACTGTGGTCATCTCTAAACTAGCTAGACTGTGCTACCTAGTGGCAGATTGTCACACACACTGGTGTAGACAATTAAGTGCTGGTGCTGAGCACCGGAAACCACTGGTTCTAATTGATCACTGCTCTTTGGTCAAAGTGCAGGATAGTTGTCACAGCAGGTGATGACACTGAAATGCAAAGATATGTACGTTCTGCTTCACAATATGGGTCTAGGATGTCATTTTGAGGATCGGGGGCCATGCTGTAAAGGTGTAAACACCAAAGACAGCTCAGTGGCTCCGCACATTGTTGCAATGATGTATCTTAATTACATCCTATATGGGTGCCAGGCTTGAGGTTTCTGCTCACTCTCAGAAGTGCCCTTTGCACTGTCCCTGAATTCTCCAACGGAGCAGCATACCTCACCCTCTGTTGCCACTTTGATTTTCCCACCAACCCTGGCTATTGATCTCATTACATCTTCTTCTGATTATGGAAAGTGATGGCATGCACAGATTAATTCAGCTAGTTGACTCATCTGTGGCACAACTACCAATTTACATGTGAGCATGTGAGTTTTTTGGGTTGCTTTTTTTAGTATCGCCTTTCTAACAGACCCGTTGTGTCCTGAGATCACCTGGTCTAAACATTGCTACCTGACCACAGCTTGGTACTTCCACTACAGTCGAGAAGGGCCACGAGGGCACGAGGGTCGAGGGGCGGGGCTGATGGCGTGCATGGAGGAACAACATGGGCGAGTATTAGCAGGGCAGACAGGCCTTTTATTCCACGGGGCATTTCCCCAGTGGGCTGGAGCCCTTTGAAGCCTCTCCTGGCGCCTCTGTCACTTCCTTCAGCTTCTTGAGGTTAATTGCCGCAGGCAGGGGAAGGCTGCAGGAGAGACAGAACCAGAGGGAGGGAAAGGTAGAGAGAAAGTAACCAGAGAGGGTGAAGAGAAGGAGGGAGAGAGAATGGACTGATTGGAAGAAGGAGAGAGCGTGAGAAGACGAAGGGAGTGGGACTGGTTTGGACATTTTCGCCAGTGCTGCTCTTAGATGCCCATTCCGACCCTGGGTGCCACAAGAAAGAGCTCCGAATTTAAGGGCTCATTTGTACCGCATATTAGCACGAAATATGTTCAAAAGTTTTCAGGTTGGTGCGTGATATGGAGATTGAATAAATACCTTTTCAAGGTACATTATATGTTTAAATCGTTGTACGCATGCGCCGTCCCTACAAGTCCTGTTTTCGTTTTCTGTTCCTGACTCAACGGCAGGACCTCATCTTTCAGACGCGTCGCGAGGCCCCTTGATCTCGCGGCCGAGGAATAAATAATGAACGGCTCGAGCGGAACGCATGCCACGCACGTGCTAACAGCTCTCTATTTTCCATTGCGTGAAACAAAAATAACAATATCTTTACTTAATTGTTGGAAGCTCCAAAAATGATATAGTCCTATCATCTGTTATTTATGTTTCGTATTTAGCTGTTATTTATGTTTCGTATTTAGTTGATGTGCTTTGTTAGATAAAACAAAAAAAATAGCCTACTCGTTGCCCCCAACTGCGGGCGGACGTTATTTCGTTTGTGTTAGTTCAAACAGCTGGTCATTAATGCAAGACCCATCTCCAGAGTGGAGTGCCAGTGGACATGAATGGCTGCCTGATTAATGCTGCCCCTCCAAGGAGCCTTCCTCCAGCAGTGACGCTCGCAGCAGAATAAATGCAGCATGATTTGACTGCTTTCTAACAGGGTAGTATGTCATTGTGTCATCAGGCAATTGAGGTTATTATGGGGCAGGGCAGACAGACGGGACAGTGGGGTTACTAGACCGTGACATTTTTAGAAATACAGGCCTGACTGACCTACTTAAGTCGTTTTCATAGCTTGCTGGCAGCTGCACTGTGCGTGGAGGGCCCTGATAGGGCAAAGCTGTTGCTAGGGGGGAATTTGCATGAAATTTTGGTGCATACAAACTCGTTGATTGAATGATAAAAGCTGACGGGAATTAGAGAGCTGTTCTTCGGCATTATGTAGATTTCCAACCTTGTTTTCCACCTCGTGAGTGCAGACAACATTTTATTTCCCATTTATGTATTGATTTTAATATACATGTTCATGGAGGTGGTGGCGGTAAGTGGAAGCGGCGGTTACTCACCAATTATGTATTTTTGATAACATGTGAACATTTCCCTCCTTCCCGAGAAGCTGCACTTAGTAAGGCATTTCAGAATGTGATATTTCAATTTGACAAGTGTGTTTACATTTTTGCCTTCAACCTGCTTTCAACTACATGCAGTCTTCTCTCAATCTCGTATACTTCACTATTCCCTGTAACACCAGACCAAGTCACATATGTATCATTAAAACATATTTTCCCCAGGTAATATTTATAATGTCAGTGAATATACAGCGAGGAAATAGCGTGGTTTATACAACACTTTCTACCCCATCTCTGCTGTTACTAAGGCCTGTGAGTAGCCAATGTTACTTTTACGCATTTTACTGCCCTCATTTTATTTCAAATGTGTAAGAAGAGTGTTAACTTGGCAGATCATTTTGCCAACGTAATGTAAAGCGAAAAAATCCACTCACACTAAACCTGCCCATTTCCCATTTGGAACACCTCTCATGTGACAGTAAGGGGCACTTTACGTGGCCTTGAGTGGCTTGATAAATCTAGACTGACGAAACGCAGCGCATATTGCTCCATTGCGTTACTTTGCCCCAGGGAGGCGTTCCATGGGTGGAACGCTTGTGTTCCCGGGCATCGACCCATGGGTTTTAGCACCTTCCCAGATTTACCACTATTGGTAGACCTGGGAATGTGTCAATATGCTACGCCTCCCCAAGGGGAGGTGCAACGAGGAGAAATATTTGTATGTCTCCTCGTTTTTTTTCTCTTTCTATGTGTGCTGCTGCATTATGCAGCACACGTAGAAAGAGGAAAATTGATCTTTTTATTGCAGAAAGGTACACCTTTATGCACAATAGCAATCCTGCCTACAACACAGGCACCCTTGCACCATGCTCAAGGGTGCCTGCATTAGCACTCGGCTGCTAAAATGGCATCAGTGCAGGGGGAAAGGACAGGAATGCAGATATCATCAGATAAATATAGCACATTGCTGCCTTTTCCCCGTGATGCATAGCAGCTCAGTAAGGTAACTTGCTGCGCTGCCCTGCACCACCATTCCCATAAATATGCCCCAGAGTACTTAGGAAAATCTGTGTAACAAATGACAATGCTGTTAAGAAATACACACTGTGTTTCCCCTACATTTTTGTAATTCCAAAATGGAAAGATGAGCTCCACTGAAGTGGTTTCACTGGAAAAGACCTGGAGTTAAGAGTTTGAAAGATGCTAAACCCTTTCCTAAGGTATGTCAGTTCAAGGGCCTCCTCATATGAATCTCAGCATGCCATTGTTGGCTTGGGAACACACCCTTAAAATGAGAAAGTAGAGGGTACTTAAATCAGGTACCATTCCCAATACTCTGCTATCACCTTCTGAAAGACCAATAACAAGGCATTCTGCATCTTCCCTTAAAAGAATCCCTTACTCTGTCATTTGGATTTAACATGCCACCATATAGCATGCCCCTTTGATGTCACACGTTCCCATAGCCCAGTACCTTCCTTACACAGCTTGTTTCGGAGGCAAATCTGGACATGCATGTGTCCTGTAACCTAGAAGGTCTTTCTTGAGAATCGGGCACCAAGTGAAGACATTTTTCAGCCAGAAATGAGACTCTGAAGAACTGTGCCTTTTCCACACCTATTTTACAGTCTAGTATACCTTTTTAGAAATAATTGAACAAACTTTCTGATTATGATAGCAGAGTATCCTGGCCCTTGGTGGAATGCACTGAATGAAAAACTTCGAAGACAAAGGACTTAACTTCAGACTGTGAGAAAAAAGCAAGGTTTAGAATAATTGGCAAAATGCACAATTAGCACCTATCATGCGAAGAATAAGGGGGAGATCGTTTCAGTATTTGATTGCCATATAGGAAAAAATTTGGCCTCTCTACCCTATTTGTTCTGTTTGGGAGAATCTAAGAAGAAAAAGAGAGGATGATCTGAAGGAGAGTTGTAGAGCATGGTATTGGAAACATATTTAAAGGAAATTGGGGCTAGTGTGTTGAAAGGCTGAGTGAACTAGCAAAGGCTCTAAAAGGACATGCTTTGCACAGGTAGCCACTGTAGCAGGTCAAGAAGGAAAGAAACATATGAATGCAAAGAAAGACCAAAAATGAATAGAGCCAAAAATGTCTGAATCCATTTAATTGTAGAAATAATGGGGTCTCTTCGGAAAAGTACATTGGAGTACATACTCCTATAGTACTCTTTCAGGTACTCTTACACATGTTCTTAAAATATAAATATTTGGGGAAAATGTTATGCATGTTGTACAATTAAAGAGAACTGTTCCATCTTTGCACATCTTTTAATAGGGTATTTGAACATTTCTGGGCCTATTAACAAAGGCATATGAGAGTATGTTAAAGAGTACTCCTGGAGTAAAACTTCCCATATTCATAAATGCTGTTGGGAACAGGACCAGATATGTCCCATAATATTGTATAGTTGCAAAGAGAGGCATAAACTCTACACAATTTGAAGATGTTCACATCTCTGGACAAAGTTCAGACTGTATACAGTCTATGCAAATGATGTAATCAACAGTCATGGAATGGCTGTGCATCACACAATTAGAATAATTGTAGTACATGTACAGAACATTGAAATTATGTGCAATGGATCATTTTTCAAATAGTAAATCTGTAGAAACAATATACGGCCATTTCACTGTGGGAATTCACCAACACCCTCTAAACCCTGGCGTGTATCCCTAAGGTAATTTTGCCACCACTGTCGTTTTCACTACCACCCTCCCCCATTTCCCTGTATACCTTTTTTATTTCTAGCAGCTCTTCTTTGTGTCCTTTCTTTTATTGTTTTGGGAAAACCGCGACAAGGAATTGATCATGGCTTCCAATGTCTGTCTACGAGTAGTGTACCTCCATGCCCCTTCCTCTCATGGGAGGTACCCTCCAGAAGCCTTGTTCCCATATAGATGCCCTGTGTGCTCCAGATTCGTACATGGGTGCCCCCATTGCCCTGCCTCTCATTGGAGGTGCCACCTGTACCTCTGCTCTTTTGCACCACAACCCCTGACATTTTCAGTTGAAAATGTTAACTTCTTTGCACTGCTTCTTCATTTTTGACCCTCACCCTGTTAAAAAATTAATATTTATGATTACTACACGTTGCGCCATTCGTACTACAATGTAGTGCTGGTACTACGAGCAGCGCGGAAAAAGCAGCACAAATGGCACCATCCTGGGTGCAAGAGCGAGCGACCATTCAAGTTGATTCTCTTACTGCTTTAATAACAAATCTACCTTAGCAGCAGCAAATCTACTCGATAGGCAACCCACTGACCACGACCACTTGTGACTGCCCGCAGTAGAAAATCTTGCTCGTGCTTGACAACTCGCATTTCTATAGCCTTGTGGGAAAAAAATATGCCACGCGGAAATTGGCGGAATTTGGCCAGAATTCCACGTTACAAGAGTAATGCAGAAATTCAGAAAGTCTGCCAATTCCACAGGAGGGATTAAACAATCCACCCACCCCCTCTTCCGAGTCATAGTGAAAAATGGTTATCAAAGAAATCTATGTATTTCTGAAATTTATACTAGATGCTGATTTGAAAAGTAGTAAAATTTGTACATCCCCGAATGTGTGGGTACCCATACCATTATATGATTCATTTTGCAAAATGTCTTATTTATCACAAATAAAAATACACATTTCTGTGATGGAAGGTTCTGTTGGGAGTCACACATTTCCTACCACCAGGCTTTCCCTAAAGTGTCTCGATAAAAATTATACCTCACTTGTGTAGGTGGGCCTAGCTTCTGCGTCAGGAAAGGACCTAAAATGCAACAAGGAAACATCACCATTTTCCACTGAAAACCTACCCTTTTGTTCCAAATTTGAGTAGCTGTGAATTTTGGGCCCCAGCTGAGCCAATACCTAGGGAGACCTAGCAATCCTGAAAACTAGACACCGGTTGAGTCCAGGGTGGCATTACTTGTGTGGCTCTCACCAGGTCATTTTAACCAGGAACTTTTTCAATCCTCAAGCTTTGGCTAAAACACAAATTTTCCCACATTTCTTTGACAGAAAGTTCTGACATCTCAGGGGACTGACACATTTCCAACCATATAGCATTCCCCCAAGTCTCCCGATAAAAATGGTGCCTCACTTAAATGGATAGGTCTAGTCCCCTCAACAGAAAATGGCCTAAAACCCAACATGAGCACAGCACCTTTTTCAACTGAAAACCAACCCTTTATTTGGCAATTTGGGTGTCTGTGGATTTTGGGCCCTAGCATCTAGGGAAACCTACACATACATAGTACCTAAGCCGGTTCACAAAATAAAAATCCACTCTGCAGAACTTGGTGCGCAAATTGTGACTGTTATTACAGAATCTCTTTTAGTACATTGCAAATAAGAATTTGCGAATTGCAAAACTGTGATCAGTCTCAATTTACAATTTCTTATTTTGAATCTTTGTACATGAGACCCTCACATTGCTTAATTGAATATACCTTAAATTGCAAAATGCAAATCCTGTGTTTCATGTTTCACAAAAGAAGAGACATTAATTGTCGTTATGCCTCTTAATAAGTCAACTTTTCACCCACTTTCTATGTAAATTGCGATCAAATGTTGTTGTGCAAGTGTCAGATCCTGATTCATCAAATCATAATCTGAATATATGCTCACAGATGGAATAGGACCACACCAACTCTAAAAGTAAGGCAGGATTACAGCCATCACAAAATGTTGAGTTCGGTGTGGAAAAATAGAGTTTTTCAAGAGGGTGCATCGGGGTGGCAATCGGAAATATTGTGAACATCCAAAATGTCCCGAATATGTGGGAAGACATCAAAAATTCCCAAAGGTTTATCACACTCAAATTGCACACCCACGACAATGTTCAGATTTAGTATGGAAAGTTGCCTCCATATATTCAAGTGGTGAATACAAAGGGATTTATGCAGATGAAAATGTATTTTTCATGTGGGGAAAAGAAATAGATGTGACGAACCAAATCTTTACCCATACTTGAAAACTGTCTGATATCCCACCCCTGACCAGCTGCATATTTTACCAATTTAGGGTTGTGTTTACACATATTAAGCTATTCACGTAGACCTAGGTCTGTAGCCTTGTAGAAATTCAGAACACATTTTATAGTAAATTGTAAGACTAAACTTAAAACTCGTGAAATCGATACTTTATTTGAGAACCCTTTCCTGAATATTTTAGGTTTAAAGTAGTGCCAGTGCATAGGTACTTACACTTCAATCTCTTAGTAAAGTCATCAAAGATTTTTTCACACTGGTCGTATGGACCCTTGTAGGTTGACGTCAAGCACTGTGAGGGAGAAGACATAAACAATACATTTCTATCCTGTGAAGCCAGTGTGTCTCACAATAAGGACTAGGAATCACCAAATAAGGTTAAAGGGATTTATTATAGATCACCAATCAATCCAGTATACAAGCAAACCAAAAGCCATTTCAGTAAGCACAGCAAAACAACAGATAAGCTGATAATATCTCAGTAAGTTAAGTCACACTAGCATGAGATACAAAATTGTGATAGCCACATCTGTAAACAAACCTTCCTTTTCTCTTCTAAACTTAAGTCAGATATGGGTTCATCTACCTAGGGTCTCTATTTAGGGAGCATAGTAGCTGTCAGCATGAATAGACTTCATTAGAAATCTTGGGAAAAGGGAAATAAATGCTTAACATAGAGCTTCACACTTGCAAGAATAATGCAAGCTGAGACGTCTGTAGCGCTCTATGTCTAAAGGAAATCTCTCCCTTCTAACTGTAAAAACACCATTGATGTAACACGAGACTCGAGAACACCCTTATCTCCCTTCTCACCACTAGGAACCAACTAAATTGTTAATTGAGAAAGCATCTGCCGTTTTCCTCCAATTTCCCATCGTATTGTACTGCAGTTCTCAACCTTGAACATCTCTACGTCCTGGTACATGATGAACAAAAGGCCTCTTTTGACCATTAATTCTCCATTTTCACTGTCAAGTTCTTTCCTCAAAGCCTCACTATCAGCAGTCTAATAGGAACAATAAGCCTTTCTCTGACTAACGCGAATCATGATAATTCATCTGCAAAGAAAGAAAGAAAATGCTGGCAATGCAAAACACATTTAAATGGAGGACTGTAGTCAGGGTAAATTAGCTGAGCATTTAATATGAACTCAAATACATGAATGTCTCATACAAATGTGGAACTGGACGAATAATTGTCAAACTTGAGTAAAGCACATCATTACATGTTTCATCGGAACGTTTGTAGGAAGCTGGCTCTGTATATAGAATTACCACTGGGTGGTTTTACCGTGCACCAGGACTAGGCAGGCTCCTTCCTCACCAGCAGGAGTTAGCATGTCAGACTTACTCACTACTTCTCAGAACCAACAGAGACCAACTGTGGGGTGCCCCAGGGCTTCTCTCTCAGCCCCACCCTTTTCAAAATCTACATGACCCCCCTCGCAACCATCGTCAGGAACCACAGGCTCAACATTGTCTCATATGCCAACAACACCAAGCTGATTCTCTCCCTTACCAACGAACCCAACATCACCAGACACAACTTCCAAGAAGGGATGAAAGCTCTCACCACCTGGATGAAGAACAACTACCTGAAACTCAACTCAGAAAAGACAGAATTCCTCTTCCTTGGCTCCACCCTCTCCACATGGAACGACATGGAAAATCCACACTGGTGAAAAACACTATCAGTGTACTGAATGTAGGAAAAGCTTTACTGCAAAGAGAACACTGTTAACATATCATAGAATCCATCCTGGTGATAAACCTTTACAGTGTACAGAATGCTGAAAAAGATTCTTACAATGTGTTGGTAGACCAAAAAATCCACACTGGTGAGACATCTTATGAGTGCACAGAATGTGGGGATGCTCTTCTCTGAACAGTACACCACTGAGCCACCAAATAATCCATATATGGACAAACTATATAAATCACAAAATGTGGACCAAGCTTTCATCAAAGCACAAGTCTTTTCCAGCATTGGAGGACGCATAATTTGTCAAGGCAGATTTAGCGTGGGAAATGTGAGAAAAATTCACACTGCTGAGAAACCCTGTTTGGGCACATAATTTGTTGAAAAAGTCACTCAAGCAAGCAAACTGTTCATACATCTGATAATCCATACTGGTGAGTTACCCTTCCACTGCACAGAATGTGGAAAAAGCTTTAGTGAGAAGTGCAATCGGAGTGATTTTAATTCAGCGATGATAGTCTATAGTATTCCCTCATTGCCATCGGCGCACCTGAAATATTGGGCTACGAGGTGCCCCTGACAATCAGAGGGTCACAATTCGCTACACCCGACAAGCGGCAACCCCCCGTGACCGGTATGTGATAAGGTGAGACTGGTTTACAGAGCGATGTGGATATGTGCTGGGACGGGAGCTCACATGACTGAAGCCGGAGACCTCTAGTGTCTACGCGCACCAGGAGACAGCGAGCCGGCAAAGAGCTTGGTCTGGAGACCCCGGGGCGCAATCCAACAGAGCTTCCACTCTAGAAACACCTGCCAGCCCCTGGCAAGTGCTACATTGCACAGAGCCTCCTGGATTGGCTTAATGAACAGGGACAGGGGCACTGGACAGCTCAGACTACAGAATGTAAGGGGTCTACACCGGAGAAGGGAATTGTACAGCTTAGTTTACCCGCTCGGCACGGCTGCGGCTGGAGGGGGAGGGGCACTCGATCCCGACCTGCAGTGTCCCCTGAGATCACAACAGGCGCGCTTCAGAGGCGGTAAGTGGGGAAGCAGAAAATAGCCTCCAGTGATCCCAATGGGAGCTTTTAGGACCTGATGGTGCCTAAATTAATCCCCTATAAAAATTTGGCTACTACTTGTAAGTGGGATTCTCTGAGCCTGACCCCAAAATTTCTAGAGGGCTCTAGAGCATTGTTCTTGTACAATAGCCCCTGGAAGCTTGAATGATCGCCTTACAGCCTACCTTACAGCCTGCCAACCTGCCTGCCAACCTGCCTATTCTTAAGATGGCGACTAACAGCAGTTCTGAATCACTTCAGACGATCGTCAGTGTCCCAGGTGTTGCCTTCCGCTGTCCCGCCTAACCCTATAATCGCGACTGAATGGCCTTCTATTTAACTATTCCGATGCCCCACGGGCTGAAACTATAACTGTTTTTACTAACAGCGAAGCCCGAGTACCCTTGGACGTTGTCCAGTCAAGCTGTCCTATGCAGCTATAGCGGAGCCTGGCTCTGGGTCACCTCCTCAGCCGTCACATACCCAGCCGGACATCGGACATTGTATTTCACGGGTCTTCCCGGTTTTATCTGTCTCTCTCCTCGACTGCCTTGACTGCTTTGTTCCTCTTGGAGTACTTTCCCCCTTCAGATCTACCTGACTCTGTCTGCTTTCCTCTGACCGGTTTACCTTTCCCCCCACTACTTTCCATTTCCCATCTGATGTTTGTCCTGGATATGCTACGCGCTAATATCTTACAATATTGTGTAAGCTCACGTTTTTCTCCTAAGCATGTACTGGTAACTGTAACTGATGTAACTATGTAACAATGCTCTGAAACAATGTCCTGTCTCATGTAAAGCACTCTGATACCTCCAGGTCTAGCCAGCGCTATATAAAACTTTTCAAAGAAACAAATACAAATAAAATAGACTCCTGGTGGCCCTCCATCCTTAGAAATTCCCCTACCCCGATGGACCACGCAGGGAACCTCGGCATCATTCTAGACTCATCGCTCACAATGAACTGACTGATCAATGCAGTCTCCTTGACCTGCTTCAACACCCTCTGCATGCTTTGAAAGACCTTCAGATGGATCCCAACAGAATCTTGAAAAACTCTCAGGCACGCACTCATCAGCAGTAGACTGGACTACAGCAACGCTCTCTACACCAGAATCAACAAAAAAATCCCTTGCAAACTCCATACTGAACAGAATGCTGCAGCCAGGCTGATCCTCGACATCCCCGTGGCAGTCACAACACCTCCACGATCTCCACTGGCTTCCAGTCGAAAGAATAATAACCTTCTAACTCCTCACCCAAACATACAAGACCCTTCACAACATCGGACCCGCATACCTCAACAGAGATCTCCTTCCACGTATCCTACGTCAGATGGCCACCATCCCACGTATCAGCAAGACTAGAACAGGAGGAAAGTCCTTCTCCTTCACCTATCTTGTAGCCAAAGCCTGGAACACCCTCCCCCTCCAACTCTGGCAATCTCCCACATTGCCCCAGTTCAGGAAGGACCACAAGACCTGTCTTTTCAGGTGACCCCAGCACTCCATGGAGCCGCCCCTCCTGCCTCCCAGTGCCTTGAGACCCTCGCAAGTGAGTATTTACCGCTTTACCATCCCAGATCGATTGAGGGGATCACCAAAAGTGTACACGGCTCAATGTAAAACCCAAAGTGCTCTATTAGTGGTAGTGTGGGCGAACAGCCTTAGGCGTGTAAGACATTTATTGCACAACAGTGATCACTAATGGACACATGAGTCAAGAAGGAGATCAAGACAAATTTTAGGAAAAAATATATACGTTGTTTGTACTTTATATCAAGACCAACGTCTTCGCAATCAGGTGAGTACACTTTCAATTAAAAAAACTTTTCAAGGTCAGAAGTCGACAGTGCAATTTCAGAACAGTTCAATATTATCCTGTGGAAGAAAACCGTTAGGTGGTATAACAGGCAGTGTTTTACACTCGACACCGAGCCAGGGCGGAAGAGCACGGAGATTCTTACCCGAGACTCTTACCCATGATTGAACACTGTAAACCGACTGAATGCATTTCCCCTAACGAAGTGCTGTAGCACGAAATGCATAGGGATTGGGATTGCATTCGTATTGAATAATCATTTGGACAGCACACCGCATTAAATTGAATTACATCAATTATGCCATTGAATGCCTAACTGTGATGTAACAGTTAAAATAGTTGAACATTGTTGAAGATTAAACACGCATAGACTGTTTGGACGTGTACAGATTTATTTGGGAATACTTAGTACTTAATTTTGGATTACAATCATTGAAGACTGCTCGTCTCACAAAGGAGTGCGGTTGGGCACATTGTTACGTTTAACAATGTATCTTGTTTTATAACAGGCAGTGTGCCACTTAAATTCTAGTACAGTCTTTGGGTGTCTCAGACCAACACTGAGTGCAATGGCAGAGACTGAAGACGTGCTTCACCTCGCCTTCCTTACCTTAGGGGTGGAATTGGCAGAGGTGGGCATCCCCTCTATTCTTCTTAAGTTTTCCCGCCCAAAGTGGGGGTGTAACCCAGGGGCTGTCATCCACTGCTACCAACAGAGGGTGGGGATCGCATTACAAAGGCAGCAGTCCTTTGAAGCTTCCCTCTTCGAGCACTGGCCCATCCTCGTGGAGGAGGTGTGACACCTCGGCCCAGGATATGCATTGTTTCTGGTCGCAGAGAGCAGGGGCTCTGTACGCAGGGGTCCAGAAACATGTTTGGTGGTGGCTGGCTGCCTACAGCCGGTCAGAGAACACACCAGGGTTGGCAGGTTTTTAGAGGGCATTCCTAAGGTGGCCTTTGGGTACATGGTTCAATAAATTCCACACTGGCATCAGTGTGGAGTTACTGAGAGTGGTAGATTGATACCAAACACTCCTGCCTGCATTCAGTGAAGCCATCATGGTGCTGGGGAACTCGAGGAGTCGGTTTCCAGTCCATGTACTCTCTATGGCTCCACTGGCACTTACAATATTAAGGAATGGGCCCTAATATTGTAGGGGCATAGCTGCTCATGCAGTTACACTCTCACCTGTGGTATAGTACACCCTGTGTTAAGGCTGTGAGGCCTGCGAGGGGAGTGGCTTACCTATGGCTTCAGGCAGTGCTGGCTGGCATGGCACGCAGGCAGGGTGCCATGTCGACTTTGTTGTTTTCTCTCTCACAGCGCATGGCTCTAGTGAGGGGGTCCCAGGGGACCCTCTTCAGCTCCCAGGCCTTACGTACTCAGGGTACCATTTACTGGGTACTTACAGGGAGGGTGGAAGTACCAATTGGGGATTTGTTTTTGTGGAAAAAGCACTGGTACAGGGGTCCTGGATGGCAGGAAACCTGTGCGGTATAATTGAAACCACAGCAAAACCAGGCAAAAAGGGGGGCTATCCATGCAAAAGAGACACTTTCCCACAACGTTTGTATACACATATATAACTCTCTAATCCCTAAAATGATTACACTTCATTACTACATTTAAATGCTTCACACATGTTAATAAAGTTAAGGCACACAATGAATAAAATGCCAGTTATGAACATATAATTGCTTACTCGTTACATATGATGGTTGTGTCTAAATAAGGGTGGACCCTACATTGACCAAAATCATTACCAAATACAATGCAAGTAGATAAAACTCGCCTGTTACTATGGAAAATGGAGCTTGCCATTTGACACATCTTTTCTTAGCTTCAGTAATAAACCATGGAAAGGAAGAAGGCTTAATTCTAAATATTGGAACAAAAACTTGCACATCTTTAATGGCCATGGAAACTTGGAGAAGGTGAATTGCTACCTAAGCCCGATATCACTACATGTAACACAAACATGCATAATATTCACAAATTTTACTAAATGATTTCTCGCGAGACCGCTGTGAAAAATATTGAAAGTGAAGTATGTAATGTGAAAGAGTAATCATCAAACAGCACTTTCAGAAGTGCTAAGTTGATGTAACAGCATATGCAGTTATAAAGATGTGCTCAAGAAACAGAAAGAATTATGAATATTCAGCAATCACCACAGTATTACTTTCAAATGTCTCTGTGTGTGATATCAATATAGAGGCCTGTATAATATTTAGTGTTAAATTCCTGTATGCTAATCTCGCAAAATCCAGTCATTGCACCAAGAGTGTTTTTGAAAACACGATTCTGGCTCATACTACATGCAATTCATCCATACGTTACACAAGTGTCAAGAACTCCTGTATAGTTATGGTTAGTACAGACATTTTACTGAAAAGTCATTTTTGTTTTGCTGATATCTTTGCCACTGTTTGTCAAACCTGCAATAAACTTTTTAATGAAAAACTCGATCATCCACTTAGGGGTTTTCTTGGAAAGTTTCCTATAGATCCATCAAAGGGCTGCCCAAAAAAGGAGTCCAGAAGTGGCATTTCCCCTTTAAACTCCTATAGGATTCTCTTATCCTCAACACAGAAGAAACAGTTGAGGAGAATTATATTAAACTGGAAATAGAAGTCGAACTTTACTCAAGGGAGTGCTTTTGCTTGGTTTGGTGTAAATCCATTCAGCAGTTTTCAAGAAATTATTGTTTAAAATATGTTCTGTGCTGTGCATGAAGAGGTTGCTTTTAGTTCTACCAAGACTGTTAAATTGTGGATACTCTGTGGGTTTGTACGGTTTCAGGATGGGTGTCAGCAGTTAGTCCTAAACAGCACTGAATATTCAGATTGCCCATTAGGCAACCCTACCTCTGTATTGCACAAAGTTTAAATAAACTTGTGACTGTTTTCCCCAACAAATAGATTGTGGCCTGTTTTTTTAGATGCAAACTGTGTCTGTTGCATAAGCAAGAAAGACAATGTGGTGTAAACACTAGATGGATGGCTACGTAGCCCACAGGGGGACATAAACAGGGACAGCCTTTTAGTGTTTCTCGACTGCCTGGGAGTAGAATACTTATAGTGGATTCCAGTCTAAGGGAAACAACCTTTACGACGCAACTTTTACCACGCAGTGCCTTTACAACGCAGGTTTTTCAACGCAAGTCATTACAACGAATTGCGCTGGGGGCGCTCTAGGATAGGTAATAGTTTAATTTACTATCCAACACCTTCCCTACTATCCACGGGGACTGGAGTTGGAATAGTAAATTAAACTATTCACTATCCAGCACCCCCCAACGCAAGTCGTTGTAACAACTTGCGTTGAAAAACCTGTGTTGTAAAGGCATGCGTAGTAAAAGCATGCGTTGTAACAATGTACATCCCAGTCTAAGCATGCTAGCCACGGCCAACACAAGAGGTCAGCTCCCAAACCCGGGTGGATGACTTCTTATTCGCTTAGGTTGGAGGCATGTGCAGTGGCAGAGGAATTAACCACCCACCCAGCATGCACTGTACGAAGTAAGGACTACCGACTGCTCTACAGCATTGCAAGCTGAGTAACTAGGCTAGCATAATGTAAAAAAGCAAATAATAACCCAAAAAGATGGATATGGGGCTGCAAACTATGTTATCCTTTGTCCGTAGGGGGCCATGAGAACGCAACAGTGACCCCGTTATCCTGCAAGGGGCAGTTGGTATCCTGCCAAATGGGAGTTGGCCTTAATTTGCTATGTGGTGGTACGGGTGCAGCAACTCAAAAGTGGATGGGCCGCAACTCAAATGCAAAGGTACAGGATGGCAAATGGTACTTTACTGTGATCCCAGTGAAGCTAAATTGGTTTCAGGATGGGTGTATTGCATAAAGTAAAGTATGAATAAACTTGCAACAGTTTTTCCCAACAATACTGTTTCTTCTGTTTTGTGAGATGCAAACTGTGTTTGTCTCATAAGCAAGAGTCACAAAGAGGCAAGGGGTGGAAATGCTAAACTGGATGCTTGAGAAGACGCTGAGGGATCACCATATGAGAATGGAGCCATTTTTTGCTCACTCATTAAGGTGCAAGTCAGCCCTTGCTCCTGTAGTGTAGTGCAGTGCGCAGCACACTGGAGGGCCATTAGGAAATGCTTAAGAACTGTGAGGTCCACAACTAAACTGTCACCTGAGAAGGCCACCAATGTAACTCCTCCCATTAGAAATATCTGAAATTGAGACTTTCCATTGGAAGATGGAATACACCATCAATATATTATTTACCCAAGTATTACACGCTTTTATCAGCATTGTGTCACTTCATCAAGGCTGAAAGAAATACATTTTATGAATTAGCCATCTTTTACGTACATGACACAAATACAAGTGAAGTTAAAAATTATATACTTAATTCAGTCAGTTATATATTAACCTATACTTTCTGATCAAACATATAAAGTTAAGTAAAATGCGTTTATGTACAATATGTCCATGATTATTTTCACACAATTACTCTATTTCTGTGTTCAAAAGAAAATGTTTCAGTCTGTATGACAGACTTTCATATGCTTGATGCATTACAATGGAAAACACAAGATATGTTACACATACAACAAATTATATTACAGGGCAATGGCACCAGTAAAGGCAAACTAGAACACACCATTTTCCCACCCATTTGCTGACCTGGTACATTAAGGCTACAGTTTCAGCAAAACACTCACTTCTATCTGACATCAAATCTTTTTGTGAATATATGTCTATTCCTAGGCTTCACAGATAGGCCTTTTTACAATGTTGCATCTGCTCTTAGCTGGGATCTAACCCTCCAGAGTGGAGGGATCTGAAGCCCTCCAATGTTGAGCAATATTTAGCTGCACGATTAGTGAGCCCAAATTAAGGATTCATTTCATGTATCAGTTGCATCCAAGTGACTGAAGAGGAGTTATTTTAGGAGGAAGAGATACAGGCTCTCCAAGCACTTTACCCACAATGAATGTCTGAAAGTTGCTGTGCTGCGTTGCATGAGAGGGAGAAAGCAGGAAGCATCATATCTACAGAGATATGGCACTATCCTGCTCTCTCTCCAGCGCTGATGCACAATTAGGCTGCCTAGCACCACACACGCACACACCATAGTGCAAAGGTGTCTGCATAAGTCTAGAGTAGTGATTTTGTATTGCAAGGGTGACCTTCCTATACAAAATACTATGGCTAAACAAACTTGAACACTTTTCCCACTTCGAATGTGTGCTGTACAATGAAGCAGTAGTAAATCAATAATTTACATGGTGCCCCAATTACAGTAACGGGGAGGGGGGGGGGGGGGGGGTTGGTGTTGTGGTGGTTGTGGGGAATTCGTGAGGGAAAAAGTGAGAATTCCTTAAGTGACAGTAAAATCAGCAATTGTCAATCGTTAAACAAGGTTACAAACTATGTACAGTGAAATGAGACAAAAATGTTCATAGGATTATTCAAAGACTGCCATACTCCAAATAGTTCAATTAATGAGGATAGTGGGGAGTGGAGTTGACGATGGAAAATAAACGTATGTCGACGTTTCGACCCTTAGAGGTGCAGATATTAGTGGTTATCTTGCCGTAGGGTCTTCATCAGGACTGGAGGGGCACACACCCTATTGGATATATAAAAATATTTCGTAAGTACGGGAAACATGTCCCTGTAGATAATTGTGAATAGACAGCGAAGCACATCACCCCATGAGGGGTAGAATTCAAGGCACTAGTTACGATCCCATACAGATTATTGGGACAGTGACATCATTAAGAATGCAATAAAATAGATTGGTGTCAATTATGTTGGAGGTAGACTAATCATTCGCGCATGGAGATAAGCCACAACAAACAAGGTGGGTGGTAACACGAAATGGTGACTGCTCAGTATTGACGTGGGCCATTACGGCTAAGGATTATATAGGGCCTACATATATCACAATATCAAAGTCGTTCTATAACTTACCACAGAGGTGGTAGAGACAGGACCAAGTCTGGTATATACAACGTGTCCCTGGTAGATCTGTGGAGTAAGTATGTCCAAAATATATAGAGCGCTCAAGGGCTACTAAACAATAAGTAAAATGGAATAATGGTGAAGATGGACTCACCGTCACGTGTAACAGTAGTGGTGAATATATTGCTGGTATGGATCAGAGTAGGAATTACCCTCGAGGGTCGATTCTACAAGATTAAAGCGGAGGCACATAGTAATAGGCTAAGGAGAAACGTGTACTTAGACTTGCACGGATAAAGCGGATGGACAGAAACTCACCCGTGCGCCGTCGTGTGGGCACGTCCGGCTTAGAGAATGGTCCGTGTCGGTAAGGATTGGGGTTGCAAATACTCTGATTGGTCGGTTCTAGAAAAATGAAGTGAAAGCACACTCAGACAACCTAGAGGTACAGGTGGACTAAGACTGCGACGGGCATGCAGATGGAATTACACTCACCCGAATGCCGTCGTGTGAAAACGTCCGGCTTGAAGGTGGGTCCGTCTCAGTTCGGGCAAAACCTTGCTCTTTGGGAATCTAAGGAGCATAGAGTGCTGGCATTACTAGTCGTGCCACAGACCTATTGGATTACATGCACATGAGGGGAGTCAAGGAGCGCCAAACGGCGGCTTACCGATCTTGGACTGAATCCTTCATAGATCGCGGCAGGCTGTCACAGTGGCTGCGCCCGGTTCCGGGTGTGTTAATATCACCGAGGCAACCACGTCACGTGACATGGAAGGGCTGGGAATGGCAAGAGGTTGCTTAGCAACGAGGAAGCCATGGATATAGTCGAAATACTTCGTTAAAGGTGGATAGCTACAGACGGGATGAGACTACACTGGTTGGACGTGCTCACAGTGAATGCAAGGAGTAACGTTGCCAATGAGAATCGTCTGCAACGATGAGTTTGAGGACAGGCTTGTGTTGGTATTAATTGAGGGCTGAAGCAAGGCCAATGAAAAAAACAAAAAAAACGATTGCTTATACATAAATCTAGTCATGGTTAAACCATCCATTTCCAAAAAGAATAATAAGAGTAGTGCTAGTTTGAAACATACAATTAGATACAACATTCTGCTATATACATAAAAAGTTAAAGTCACTCAAATTGAGACGTAATAACGAATATACATCAACATAGAAGGGGGGCGTACCTCACTCAGGCGGGTAAAGGCCCTTTACAATTGCAATGGGACATTGTACAGACTTATACGATGATGGCGTACCTCGCGCATGCGGGTAAAGGCCACTGAGCATCGAATTTGGATACTGTTCAAGTCAAAGTGGCTAGTTGCGAGAAAGAACTATCCTGTTCGTTCAGCCCTGATTCAATCGAGTTGAAAGTGAACATCCATTTGAGTTCCCGGGTGTTGAGGATGCTAGAGATGTTACCACCCCGAGGTCCCAAAGAGGCTTTTTCAATGATAACCCACTTCAAACTTTCTGGTGAGTGACCTGCGGTGGAGAAATGGTCAACCAAGGGTGCGGATTGAACTTGGCAACGGATTCTGCTCATATGTTGAAGTATCCTGGTTTTGGCCTTTTGCTGGGTCTGACCTACGTATATCAAATTACACGGACAGACGATGACGTAAATGACATTGACCGTGTTACAGTTAGTGTGACTCTTGAGTGGAATTTTGTGATGATGATAAGTAAATTCTTTGGTCTGTATTGTGCTGTCACAGGCTTTGCATCCACCACATCGGAAATGACCCAGAATTGGGGGTAAGTTCCACATCGTGTTGATGGTAGGGTCCTCCGATGTTTTGAGGAGAGAGCGGACCACATGGTCTTTGACACTCCTTGCTTTCTTAAAAGCATGTAATGGCGGTTCTTTTTGTTGGATGTCATCCGATATCAGTTCCCAATGATTGTTAATGATCCGTTTTATTTTGTTACTTTTTGTGTTGAAGGTTGTCACACATACCATTCTCTGTTCCGTTTCATCTTTGTCTGTCTTAGGAATGAGCAACTCCTCGCGTGGGTAGAACCAGGCTCTCTTTCTTGCTCGCTTGACCAGTTGTTTGGGGTAGCCTCTACTGAGAAGTCTCTGTTGGAGTTCTTCGGACTCAGTGAAATAGTGATCTTTCATGGAGCAATTACGGCGTAGGCGTAGAAATTGCCCGAAGGGCAAATTGTCCCGTAATGCTCGAGGGTGATGACTGTCATAGAGCAGCAAGGAATATTTGGAGTATGGCAGTCTTTGAATAATCCTATGAACATTTTTGTCTCATTTCACTGTACATAGTTTGTAACCTTGTTTAACGATTGACAATTGCTGATTTTACTGTCACTTAAGGAATTCTCACTTTTTCCCTCACGAATTCCCCACAACCACCACAACACCAACCCCCCCCCTCCCCGTTACTGTAATTGGGGCACCATGTAAATTATTGATTTACTATTGTGTATATTGATACCGCATATTCAATACGCATTCCCATTGTGAAGTAAACAGTGTGGACTCAAGTCATGTTTCTTTGATTATTTTTCATTTATGTGATTATATGTTCCATTGCTACTGGGACCCCTCTCTTTTCACTAACGTAACCTACCCAGGTCCCCGTAACTTTAACTGGGTCAACCCATATATTAATAAAGTACAATGAAGCAAACATGAACATTGGGAAAAGTTAGGAGAAATAAATGCATTTTCCCTTTTTAGGTCTCGCCCTGGAATTAGCATCCAAAGGATGCTTCCAGGGTTGGAGACGTATAGTTAGCTGTCTCGAGGGAAGGACGGACGAGAAGGTGCACGAGCGCAGTCCAGGCTGGATTGGTGTGCGCGAACGCGCACGTTCCGTCCTGCGCCGCCCTCCCATACTCCCAGCCTACCGCGCATGCATGCATGCACACAGACAGACACAGACACACACACACGCGCGCGCACTCGCACTTACACTTACACAGACACGCAGGCACCCAGGCAGGCAACCCCCTCCTCCCCCACAGTCACACACGCATACACACAGACTCCAAGACACACGCACGCTCACACACATACACAGGCCGCCGCCGCGCGCGCGCCCACACATGCCCCCCTCCCGCCCTCGCAGGCCAGCCACAAAGCGAAGCCCCACTCACCGGCAGCAGGACTCTTCCTCCATTCTTCGGCACCGGGGCGCAGGGTAGGCTCCTGCCTGCTCCGGTGCTGCAACCAATCGCGGCTCTTCCGGCTCTTCCGTGGGAGGCGGGGTAGGCTCCCGCACTCCTACTTCCTGTTTCCTGTTGTCGCGCCGGCCTGCCTGACTTCCTGGTCGCAGGCCGGCAGAGTAACGAGGATGTTTTGCGGTATTTATTTTTTATTTAATTATCCATTTTTTTTATATAGCGCGGAAGTTACTTACATAAGGTAATAGTGACAATTGGGAGCAAACAAATGTGCAGTTCGTAAAAAGAGAGTTGGGGAAAACCGTTAATACCAGTGACAGAAAGAACGTGTACATTTATATCTAGGTAGATAACAATAACGTGAGTTGGGGCAACTGACAATATGACGTGTTTATGTCTGTATTAAGATATATGGATTGGGAGTGTCAACTATACAAAGGATTGATTTTAGAGTATGGCGCACCAGGTAGAAAATGCGCAGTCGGAATATTATAAGATGGGTGAAACCGTAAATGGGATTTATATGGACGGGAACATGCATGCATGTGCTTTAAATACGGCATTACAATAAGTGAAAGTAGGGGAACCGTAAGGATGTAACTTCTGATCCTTTCCAGATACAAAGGAATGTTTGCTTTTGCTAAAATCTGCAAATTGTAGAGCAAGTGATAAATTATGTGGCAAGTGATAAATTATGTGTCATGAATTATGTGGCAAGTGATACATTATGTGGCAAGCGATGAATTATGTGGCAAGTGATACATTATGTGGCAAGCGATGAATTATGTGGCAAGTGATAAATTATTTTGCTAGTGATAAATTATGTGGCAAGTGATAAATTATGTGTCATGAATTATGTGGCAAGTGATACATTATGTGCCAAGCGATGAATTATGTGGCAAGTGATACATTATGTGGCAAGCGATGAATTATGTGGCAAGTGATAAATTATGTGGCAAGTGATAAATTATGTGTCATGAATTATGTGGCAAGTGATAAATTATGTGGCAAGCGATGAATTATGTGGCAAGTGATACATTATTTGGCAAGTGATGAATTATGTGGAGGGGAGGGGCTATAATCATGCAGAAGACGCCGCAGCTGCCAAATTGCAGTGCTTGTGGTGTGTATTTTCTGTATCTGTTTATTATTCAGTTACGAAGAGGAGGTGGCGCCATTTCGGAAACTTGTCAGTGGACAACCTCTAACATTTCTTATGTGGGTGGACATGTGGCCTCCAGAGCTGCACTCTGATCTCAATGCTGCTCCATTTTGCTGCTGCATAAGTCATAGGTGGGCTGCATCATTATATGTCAATATGCAACATATTTTATATGTCCCTTTTTATAAAAACAAAACGTAACTACTGCAAAAAAAAATAGCCAATGCCATTTACAATACTTAAAGCTCAAACTTTGCCTAATGCGAGACCTATTGCATTGCAAATGCTTGTTAATACATGCTTTCAAATGGCATTATTTATTGGTGCAAAACCCAGTCTAATTTTGCTAGTAGATAGGATTTGCATTGAAAACCGTTTGTGGTTGCATGGGAACACTCATGTACCACACATGGAATGCCCGATTGATTCCTAGTAATGCAAAACAACACTTTGCACTGCTTGGTATTACTTTCAGGAAACTTTCTAACACAGAACAAGTATTGCACGGGAAAGTAAACCCCCCAAACATTTTGGCCTGGTTTGCATAATTTTTGTGTTGCAAATCTAGAGCAAAATGGTTGATAATCTTGGCTGAAAGTGTCCCTTTATTCTTCCTCTGATGGCCCCTATATCTAACTCTCAAGTCACTTAAAAAGCTGGAATAGCATCTGATTTGTAGAATTAAGGTATCACCTGCTCCCCTAATTCATGAGTTGAAATTGTTGCCTCTAGCAGGTTGAATTCATGGATAATGTCTAAGTCTTGCAGGTACAGGGAGATTTCATGTCTCAGCTTTAAATTTCTAAATTGGGTCCTATAGAGTCCAAGCTGAAAAACATACATGAGCTTGGAGTACTAATTACTTTACCCATGGGATACCAATAGTGTCCCACTCTGAAAAATCTTGAAGCACTACCACCCAAGAAGACACCTTCTGACCAATAGCGGGGCCTCTGCTGTCAGACTGTAACTCGACCGAATAGCACAAAGTGTGTCCCCATTAACGGATCTGCATTCAGAGGATGCAGGAGTGTGCCTAGGATGCGGACCTCTATATCTAGACTGCAATGAGCTAACCTCTACCAGGGCCAACCTATCTGTCATTTATGATGGATCTGCCTAGGAACAAAACATCCATTCATTAGTGACAAGGCGGTGACAAGCACAATAATACTTCAGGATGTCCACAGTAATGATGCCTCCATCATCAGATTTACAGCATTTGGCCACTGAGACTCGTGGAAACTTGCCTCAACATAAAAACCTTCTAAGCATAAAAAGTAAAAAAAGGGCCCCATTATAAGAACGTAAAAACCACAAAACAATTGAAAAACACAATTTGATTTTCCAGCCATGGTCGGATGGGCACATGCTCTGACCTGACACCAGGCCCAATGTCAACCTCTCCTGCAGACATGTGAAGTATGTGAGCAGTGGAGGTTATGCAAACCATGCTGCACAAAGGCCAAGTGCAGAGGAAACAGGCCGCATGTGGTGGGTTTACACAGACAGGACTTGGCCAGAGGCCTGGTCCTGCGGCCAACCCCTACTGTGTCCAGCATGGGTTAGCTGTTAGTAGCGGGTTGTTCACAGCGTTGGGGTGGAGGCTAGACCCTTCAGTCAATCCCCAATTCACAAGTCGGAAGCCAATGCGCAGTGGCCAATGGTTAAACATTGAGGTTGAGGCAGTCCTGTGATGAACCAATGTTGCACGCGACCGAATGCCATGTGCAGTTGAGTATGTCCTTCTATGGAGAGATGGACAGTTTTGAAGGTAACAATCTTGGTGTACCCCTTAAAGCTGTGCACAGCGGAGTTGGCCATTTGTGGAGAGTGAGGTGTAGGGGCTGGCCATAGGCCATCTCTTGTAGCCAACCTCTGCTTCATATGGCTTAAAGGCATGCACATCAAGGGTTGGCTATCTGTAGCAGATTGGGAAGTGACCTAGAAGCTATTCCCAGCTGCATACAACGAAAGTCCATGTGCAGTGTGGGTTAGACATATTAGAGGATCAGTTCTAAAATTCCATTGCATGTGGAATATGATCAAACACATCTGAGAAATTCACTGACTAAAACAAAGGTTAAAGTGGAGTTATGGTTAGCTTTGCTGATAACACCATGATATATATTTCTAAAAACCTGTGAAATTCACCGACAAAAACAGTGAAAGTAACTGATAAGCAAAAATAAACCAAAACATGTTTTTCCTATGAAAGCACAGACCATACTATACCTACACATATACACCCACACACACCCCCCCACACACACACATACACAGATATTTGTGTATGTACAAGTTGGAAATAAAGATGCCCCCATGGTTCCCCTACTGCGGCCTCTGCCTGTTCTTTTGAGGGGGTTGTGTGCGATATTCCAGCGCGTCAGCCAGGGATGCGCAAACAGAGGCCCCCGCATCATCAAGTTGGCCTGGTCGTCACTGGTATCTGCTGCTGCGGATTTTTGTTGTTCCAAGTAATTGGATGGATCAAGGCTCACCACCAAGTTCGGGAGGACAAGGAGCGATGTTGAAGCCATTGGCTACACGTTGGGCGAGTCAGATTTCCAAACTTGCCCCCGCCGATAATATTCCAGAACTTTTGGGGGTTGATGCGGTCTGGGGACCTGAGGGGGCGCCGGAGTTTCAGTACAATACAGGAAAGTGGTAGCAGCGTCATCATAGTGCCCTGAATCCCGCAAAACCACAGGGCCACCCCCGCAGTACCTGCCAGAGAAAACTCTACATTCTGGGACTTGCAGTCCACATGCAACAAGTGGACAGCAATTGGTGAGCGAAGGCACAAATTTGGGGGCGGAGCGGACCCCAACATATTGAAATGTGGCAGGACCTTCAAATTAATGATGGCGTTCTTACCTCCTGTTAATCCCTGGCACCGAAGAAGGCTACAATTAGCCGAAATGCATTCGCCGTTATGTACAAGTTGGAAATAAAGATCCCCCCATGGTTCCCCTACTGCGGCCTCTGCCTGTTCTTTTGAGGAGGTTGTGTGTGATATTCCAGCACGTCAGCCAGAGATGCGCAAACAGAGGCCCCCGCATCATCAAGTTGGCCTGGCTGTCACTGGTATCTGCTGCTGCGGATTTTTGTTGTTCCAAGTAATTGGATGGACCAAGGCTCACCACCAACTTCGGGAGGACAAGGAGCGGTGTTGAAGCCATTGGCTACACGTTGGGCGAGTCGGATTTCCAAACTTGCCCCCGCCGATAATATTCCAGAACTTTTGGGGGTTGATGCGGTCTGGGGACCTGAGGGGGCGCCGGAGTTTCAGTACAATACAGGAAAGTGGTGGCAGCGTCATCATAGTGCCCTGAATCCCGCAAAACCACTTGGCCACCCCCGCAATACGTACCAGAGAAAACTCAGCATTCTGGGACTTGCAGTCCACATGCAACCAGTGGAAAGCAATTGGTGAGCGAAGGCACAAATTTGGGGGCGGAACGGACCACAACCTATTGAAATGTAGCAGGACCTTCAAATTAATGATGGCGTTTATACCTCCTGTTAAACCCTGGCCCTGAAGAAGGCTACAATTAGCCGAAATGCATTCGCCGTTATGTACAAGTTGGAAATAAAGATGCCCCCATGGTTCCCCTACTGCGGCCTCTGCCTCTTCTTTTGAGGAGGTTGTGTGCGATGTAAATATGTAAATATATATATATATATATATATATATATATATATATATATATATATATATATATATATATATATATATATACATCAGCAACAAATCCTGTAGCAGATGCAGGCAGCAAGAAGCACACAGGCACAGACCACAGCAGCAGGTACAATTGTAGGTTTATTTAATGCATAAACAGGTCCACATCACGCGTTTCGGCCACCGACCTGCAGCCTTGATCAGAATATATATGTATTACTTTTTGGCGGTCGCCAGTATGTAGTTGTATTTAGGACCTTGTTTCTTTTCAAAAAGTGTTTTTTTCTTTTCCCAATAACTTTGGCGCCGGTTGACGAATCTTCGCAAAATTTTCAAAACTAGTGGAGGCTTTGGTCAGCTACTGCCGTGAAAATATCAGGGTGAATCATCAAGCGGGGGCAGAGAAAAAACTGGGGTCCCTAAACGCGTTTTCCCCATGTTATTTTCAATAGGAAACTTTAGACAAAGGTCCAGCCCGAACTGCTGAACGAAATTACACCAAATTTGGCAAAAAGGTAGGTCTTGGTTCAGAAAGATCCCCTTTTCCTAAATGGTGTAAATCCATTAAGTAGTTCCTGAGTAATTAGAAAAAGATAATGTTTCAATATCTACGGCCGTGGTGGGTTCACAAACCCTCCCAAGCACAAGCTTCATTCTGATTGGCTGCCAACACTCCAAACCAGGAAGTGTTGGCAGCCATCTTGTGACTCGGTAACCGAGTCACAAGAAAACAGAGAAATAAGGATGAAAAACAAGAAAAGGGGGCAGGGTACAGACATCCCAGTGACCCCCAGTGACAAAGAAAGCATTTAAAAAAAACCAAACTAGCTGAATTCGTGCTGGGTGCGCAAATCGGGTCCAAAAAAATAAACGAAGTGCGGGCTCCTGCACGTCATTATTTTTAAGCCCCCTGGAGGGCATGCAGAAAATGTATAGCGGGGGCCCCTAAAGCCCCAGGGACCGCTACCTCCCCCGTCCTTCATTTATATTTTGTGGAGGGCATGCAGCCCCACGCAGCCCCAGGGGCCGCCACCCCCCGGGGCTCTATTTAAAAAAAAAAACATCTGTGTGTGGGGGCTCAAGCCCACCACCTCCCCGGGGCTTTGATGATAAAAATGCGGGGGCAAGTAGCCCTCCCGCATGCCGGGGGACCACCATCCCGTAAATATATATATATATATATATATATATATATATATATATATATATATATATATATATATATATATATATATATATATATATATATGTATATATATATATATATTCACTGAAAAAACCATAGGTTATAGACCATATATAGTTAGGAATTAGCATTTAAAAAACCTTATTTTACTCACACAAAACCAATGAAATTCCATATATAGTTAGTTGCACTAACTATATATCGCGCACCCGCAATCCACTGCTGATGATGTCACATATTACATCATTCATGACATGGTCAGTGACATCACTGATGACATCACTGATGACATCTCAAATGACATCACTGATGACATCTCATTTGACATCATTCTTGTGCTAATACGATGAACCTCTTCAGACTCTAATATAACCTTAGATACACTCAGTGTATACAGACACTCACACACTGTCACTCATCCATGGAGTTACTCACACACCTAGTCAGTCATGCAAAGAAACAATCTCACCTCCATTTCCTCAACTATACAGTTATACACACCTTACTTATTCAAACATATACTAACACATATTTACTCTCTTATACAATCCCTGATACAAGTTCACAATGATCCATACAGCCACTCACACATTCAGTGGCTCTCATGCACAGTTATTTATATATGCCAACTCTCACATGTACTGTGTTTTACATATGTACTTACTATGACATGTAGCATTCAGATATCCATTCACTCATCAATACACTCATGCACACAGTCAACCACCCATGTAGCTGTTTCCACATGCACTCTTGAACTCATACACCTAGTAAATCAACTGCTCACACATCTATGCACAGAGTCACACACCTCCCAGCCACCCCCACACAAACTCAATCTCCCATGCAAATACTTGGGCAACCAATCAATAACACATATAGCCTCTCGTATAGCTAATGATCAACACATGCAGCAGTTTACATCACAACAGACATACTGATGCACACATTCAGACAGTTTAGTCACTAACCCATGCATTTAGTACGACACATTTATTCACTCACTCATACAGTCAGTCACGCACCTACTAAATCCTTCATCCAGACACTTATACATCCACTCATTCTTCAATATATCAAACATATTTAAACTTTACAGAAACACACAGTCACTGGATGATGTCATCACTGATGTCATCAGTGATGTCATCAGTGATGTCATTTGAGATGTCATCAGTGATGTCATCAGTGATGTCACTGACCATGTCATGAATGATGTAATATGTGACATCATCAGCAGTGGATTGCGGGTGCGCGATATATAGTTAGTGCAACTAACTATATATGGAATTTCATTGGTTTTGTGTGAGTAAAATAAGGTTTTTTAAATGCTAATTCCTAACTATATATGGTCTATAACCTATGGTTTTTTCAGTGAATTTTCAAGGTTTTGTAAATGCTAATTCCTAACTATATATGGTCTATAACCTATGGTTTTTTCAGTGAATTTCAATGGTTTTTTAATAGCAAATATCATAAGCTGTCGAATGTCAAGTACGTGGTAAGTGAAAATTTTTTCGTGTTTATGCACACTGATCTGCTTTGAATGGTGCCCCCCCCCCTCATTTCTATTAGGAGTACTCTCTCTTTGCAGATAGTGAAAGGTAGTTAACGCAGGCCTTTGCCCCCGTTGTAATCCGTCGTGCCTGCTTCTCTCTCCATTTGATTGATTGTTATCCAAGTATTTACTGTTTTAGAATTAGTTCTCTTTGGTTCATTCTCTATTTACAAACAAACACAGAGTCGCAATACTCTGTTTAGTCTTTGCAGATAACGAAAAATCGTGTAAAAAAAAAGAAAAGGAATCGAGCAAAATCAGTAGGCCACTAATGGGATCTCTTTTTGACCTCGCTAAAATAGAAACATTAGGAACAACCCCTCATGACAAATACAAAACTAGTGAGATGAACTGAACTCCACACAATGATGGCTGCAAAACAGCTCGGCTCCGCCACCCACCCCGCCCAAAATAACGATAAAGAGCGGCTGCCATGATTGGTTGCGGAATGGCCACGACGGAGCTACGAAATGATGCTGCTCTCATGCTAACCCCAGCTTCAGTCTGAAACATCCAGAAACACTGTAGACTACCAATTCGATCAGTTCCGGTAGCGCCCCAATGTAACCCGGTAGAGAAGAACTAGCCCTCCCCTCTTTGACTGATGGTTCTTGTTGCCTGTCCCTTCTGTTCTCATTTAACAGAACTATTTAGCCTGCTGAAAGGGGTTGTGTTCCGACCGCTGGTTGGTGGAGACATTTTGACTATATTCTGGACCTGCGTTGTCGCGTAATGCGTCATATGACGCGCCGCGTTAGCGCATCCGGCAGTCATCCGGGGCGCGCAGCGCGTAACGTAAGCATAACAAGTCATGTGACTTGTTAATAAAACTTTTCATTGGTTCATTTTACTTTTCTTATTGTAATGATGAAAGGCTTGGTCATATGACCTAAAAATTACGCTTTTCATTACTTCCGAACATTATTTTTTCTTAAATATATGTTATAATGTTCCAGGCTAATGTACTTTCCCGGAAATTTTACAACTGTCCTGCAAGTAAAATATATTCTTTTTTCGAGAAAAAGAGCGTTTCTTCGTCCCATGATGGAGCCGTTGAGCAAAAGAGGGTCGACCTGCTGTCTTAGTCGCCGATACGCCTGAATATGAGATTCTTATCGATCACTTTATGTTGCAGGAATAGAAAACACAACAGCCCTTGACCATTTATCTTTACTGCGTTCCTTCGTATTATACCTTTTACCCTTCATGTAATTGGTCTGCTTTATTTCACTTGCCTTTTAATGATTCTAAAACAGTGACTATTATTACAAACTTTACCAATGTATATACTACTACCATGTTTTCTTTTAAAAACCTTTATTGTGAAAATTTCATTATACAAATACGAGCCTATAACCACGTGGGCCGGCCACGGAGCAAACTGTAATCGTATGTGATGAGTAGACATTTACACTGTAGAGGAACGTAACGGGCGGGCCATTAGGTTGCAAGAACTAAGGTGTCTAACAGTTACGGAATCGGTGGACGTACATTTTATAATTAAAATACGACAGGGCCAGTTACAATAAAATTATCTAGATATACATTTGCGGGCAAGTACCATGGGTGACGTTAATTCGAACTTTCAACAGTACAGTAATCAATAACACATCAGAACTTAATATCAATAGGGATGTCGAAATATTCAATCAATTCTCGTCCCCGCCCGCCATGTGCTTCAAAACTGCATACGTATCTCGTGATTTCAAGGTTCTGCAACCAGTACACAACAAGGAGTTACGAGTCCCATTTATTCCGGCGCCATTTTGGGCGAGGACGGGCAGGTCCAGGATATAGTCAAAATGTCTCTACCAACCATCGACTATGATGATGTTCATATGCTGTATTTATTAGAGTAACACTCATCTGTCCACATGAAATTAATTTGCCACAATCTAAACATGTCATTTTAATCTTTCCAAAGTTCTTCTAAATATTTGGGACCGTTTCCCTTGCCTCTGAAGCTCTCAGTGCCACTTCTTTGATGAATGTACTAGCAGGTCAGGGGTTCTCCTCCAAATCTCTCTTTTATGCAGCACTATAATTAATTGGTGCCACCTCTCCATATGACGATGCATGGTATAGTTACCACAACTATATTTTTTTTCGGTTCCTCTGGAGAGTTCATCGTGGCAGATGAAGCGTGTAACGTACCGGGCATTTACCTTTTTTTGCATGTACAGGAAAGGAAAAAAAAATCGAGCGTCCGAGTTCTAAGGTGTCCCAGGGCCATTTTAGTGGAGGACATGATACAGCGATAATGCCCTGGATAAGGACACTTCCTTCGGGCACCCCACGCCGTCTTTCGGCGCAGCATTGTAGGATGGCCACACCAGTGCGGCAACTTGCTAGACACCACCTCGGTGCCATCCGGATCTCGGCGCCCCACTGCAGATGAACTGCCTCCACATGGAGAAGCGGGAGAGGCTCGTTTGCGCCGCCTCCCCCCCCCCTTCGGGCACCCCACGCCGACTTTCGGCGCAGCATTGTAGGATGGCCACACCAGTGCGGCAACTTGCTGGACACCACCTCGGTGCCAACCGAATCTCAGCGCCTTGTGTTGTCTTCCATTCCGAAAATATTGTTGGCAGCATTTTGAAAGGAAAGACAAACAGCCGTTTGTGGCCCTCACTACACCGTTCTCCTAGTGAGTCTCACATTGTTACATTTAGGAAGAATGTTGAAGAGTAGTATGTTGAAAATCTGAAGCCATTGTTATACAAACTCTCAACCAGCCTTGGATGGAAAAATCCTGAAGAATGTACAAACTGAAAACCAGTTTTTGTCTGTATAGCATCAGCAGCAACGCTTGAGTCAGCTTTGTGTGAAGCCGCCATTTTGATTCAATCAATAGCGTCCCCCTGCACACATTCAGGGACCTGATCGTGTCTTCAGGTCAAACGGATTGTGGGACAAGATGCACAAAGGAAAAGGAAAAAAGTTCCGCCGGACCCCGGGAGGTGGCCGCCTATGTCATGGGCGATCTTAGGCCACACCAGGGCAATAGTGAAGCTGCAGCAGGTGCAAATAAGCTTCAGACAGTGTTACAAGCGCTGCTCAGAACTCTCAACTATGACACCACCTCGGTGCCATCCGGATCTTGGCGCCTTGTGCTGGTTCCGGCCTATTCACACATCGGTCCGCTACTGACGCCACCTCACAGGCCAACGGGGCACCCCACGCCGACTTTCGGCGCAGCATTGTAGGATGGCCACACCAGTGCGGCAAATTGCTGGACACCACCTCGGTGCCATCCAGATCTCGGCGCGTTGTGCTGCCTTCGGCCTATTCGCCACAAGTGCGCACGCAACTCAGCTGCATAGCGAGTGAAACACCAAGGGGCGCCCCACTGCAGCCGAGGAACCTCCATCTTGGGGGCGACGCACAGCATCACATTGCTTTCCAATGCAGTCAGATCCTCAAACAGCCCCCACTGACTGACGCGAACTCACAGGCCAACGGGGCGCCCCACGCCGACTTTCGGCGCAGCATTGTAGGATGGCCACACCAGTGCGGCAAGTTGTTGGACACCACCTCGGTGCCATCCGGATCTTGGCGCGTTGTGCTGCCTTTGGCCCCATTCGCACATCAGTCCGCTACTGACGCCATCTCACAGGCTAATGGGGCGCCCCACGCCGACTTTCAGCATTGTAGGATGACCACACCAGTACAGCAACTTGCTAGACATCACCTCGGTGCCATCCGGATCTCGGCGCCCCACTGCAGATGAAGTGCCTCTCAACTATGAAACCACCACTGTGACATCCGGATCTTGGCGCGTTGTGCTGCCTTCGGCCTATTCGCACATCGGTCCGCTACTGACGCCATCTCACAGGCTAATGGGGCGACCCACGCCGAGTTTCAGCATTGTAGGATGACCACACCAGTGCAGCAACTTGCTAGACATCACCTCGGTGCCATCCGAATCTTGGCATCTCAACGCCTAGTGGTATCTTCCATACAGAAAATATTGTTACGCTACCTTTGGCCCCATTCGCACATCAGTCCGCAACTTAGACATCACCTCGGTGCCATCCGGATCTTGGCATCTCAGCGCCTTGTGGTGTCAGTCAGAAAATATTGTTGCGCTGCCTTTGGCCCCATTCGCACATCAGTCCGCTACTGACACCATCTCACAGGCCAACAGGGCGCCCCACGCCGACTTTCAGCATTGTAGGATGGCCACACCAGTGCGGCAACTTACTAGACACCACCTCGGTGCCATCCGGATCTTGGCGCGTTGTGCTGCCTTCGGCCTATTCGCACATCGGTCCGCTACTGACGCAAACTCACAGGCCAACGGGGCGCCCCACGCCGACTTTCAACATTGTAGGATGGCCACACCAGTGCTGCAACTTGCTGGACACCACCTCGGTGCCATCCGGATCTTGGCGCGCTGTGTTGCCTTCGGCCTATTCGCACATCGGTCCGCTACTGACGCCGCCTCACGTGCCAACGTATTTTCTCCGCATTTTATACCCTATGCCGCATAACAGGTCATGTGACTTGTTTATAAAACTTTTCATTGGTTCATTTTACTTTTGGTTTCCTAATGATGGAAGGCTTGATCATATGACCTAAAAACAACACTTTTCATTGGATGAAAACTTTTTTTTTTTCCAAACGATGAAAGCCCCACCTTGTTTCTGGATGTTTCAGACTGAAGCTGGCGTCAGCATGAGAGCACCACCATCTCGTAGCTCCGTCGTGGTCATTCCGCGAGCAATCATGGCAGCCGCTCCCCACCAGAAGCCTGCAGGAGTCGGGGCCCCCAAAACTTTTGATGAATTCTCAAGGCGGAGGGGACGCTTTCGAGAATGGGGTCCAAGACCTAGCAGACAAGCGTCCGATTTCCAAGGTGTCCCAGGGCCATTTCAGTGGACCAGGCCCAAAAAGGAAAGAGCCTGCCGCCATTTTGAGAGTCCTGTGACAGCCGCCTATCGCTGCACCGCAAGAGTGGGCGCAACTCAGCTGAATTGCGGCTTTTGACACAGTGGACCAAAAACGGACGGAATGGCAACTGAAACGGTAAAGGGGCGCCCCACTACAACAGATGACACTCCACCTGGAGAGGCCCGTTCACGCCGCCTCCCCCGGGGCGCCCCACGCCGTTATTCGGAGCAGCATTGTAGGATACCAAAACCAGTGCGGCAACTTACTGGACATCACCTTGGTGCCATCGTTCTGCTGCCTTGGAACTATTCGCACAACAGTTTGCTACTGAAGACCCACCCCCGCGACGCCCCACGCCGTTATTTGCTGGGTGGCAACTTACTAGACATCACTTTCGTGTCATCTAGATTTCAGCGCGTTCTGCTGCCTTGGAACTATTCGCACAACAGTTTGTTACTGATGACCCACCCCACGCCGGAAATCTGGACGTTGTGCTGCGTTGGGACTATTCGCACAGCCGACCGCTACTTCGTTGTTTTTCCCTAAAAATGTTTATATGTTATTACTATTTTTGTTTTCTTGTATATATTTATAAATTATTAAAGTTTTATAATCTTACTACTTTGTCGGAGTGCTATATATTTTTAATGTGACACATAATTGTAAAAACTTTGATGTACAAAGAGTCATCCCTGGAATCTTCCGCTTCACGCTCGGTCCCCTCCCCAATCACAATACAGGATGGTTTTCAGATAATAGCAACGCTTCTGCTGTGACGGATCTCATCGAGTGTGGGCCTTGATCTACTATAACTCCTTTGAAGAGGGGTGAATCTTTACAGCTGTGGCCATAAACTACATCTGCAGGGCTAGCTGATACCCTAGGACCAGCCTGGACAATCGGACACAGAGGAAAAGGAGTGTCAGAGGGTGCAGTAGTGAATAGGGCGAAAGGGAGGTGTCGGGCGGGCACAGGGTGTGATTCTCAGGAAAGAGCAGCGCAGATGGGGGGAGGTTTATTACCCATGCATAAGACAGAGAGCGGGGGTGACCACTGCCTGGGGGAGATGCTTGCGAGGGTGGGGAGCCATGCTAAGGATCGACAGCGTGCACAGAGTGGGTCTGGTCAAGGCATCTAAAATGGCTGCCGTGCACGACAAAAGTGTGGCATTTGAAAAAAGACAAGATGGCGCAGACAATGTTTTTCAACACTTCCTGATTTCCTTCGAATCGAACGTTAACAGACGTTGGGGCATATTACCAAAGTTAAGCGATATTTATCCCTAACGATGCATTGCAAAGATTTTTTTACCGTCAGAAATTATCGCAGATAAACCTTGCTATTATCAAAGTTTATCGCAAATACGATAAAAACCGACCGCAATGCATTAATATCGCTGAAAACTCAGCGATATTCATGCATTACCGAGCTAATCCTCTTAGCCATGTTATCCACCTCCCATAGGATAACATGGCTAAGAACTGCTCAGGGCAGCTGTTACTTTTTGGAGATATTCGCGCTTATCTCGAATATTTCCAAAAGTTGATAATAGGAGATAGCGATGTTAGCGACTGTTTCCAGTCGCTAACATCTTGGCATGCCCACTTTGCATGTCATTAGTGATAAATATCACTCACATGCAAAGTGGGGCCCAAGATGGTCGCTATCTCCTACTAGCCGTCGCTAACTGGTGTTAGCAACAGCTAGGTAATACAGATATAATTTTACCTCCGCGAAGCGGAGCGCTGTTACAGATATATATCTTGTTTTTGAACGTTAATTTCTCAAAATGCACTGAAGCACATATTTTGAGACCTAGCAAAGGCACATCGGGCTACCAGTCCCTAATACTTTACCAAGTTTCGTGCAAATCCATTCAGCCGTTCGATTATTATTATTATTTATTTTTTTTGCCCCGCGGGGCCCTTTTAAAACCTCCACATCAAACCTAGGGGATCAGCGAGGATCTACTATGCCCCCTTATGGTCATTTGCCCCTTCGCTTTGGCCTCCTCTTGTCTCTCGATCCTACCGAGAGACAAGATGGCGGCCGCTACGGACTGTTTGGAATGTTTACAGACACCGGAGAGCCAATCAGCTTCGCTTCGCAAAGCTCCGTAACGCGAAAAGTACGCGAAGCGGTGCGCTGTTACAGATATATATCTTTTTTTGAACGTTAATTTCTCAAAATCCACTGAAGCACATATATTGAGACCTAGCAAAGGCACATCGGGCTACCAGTCCCTACAATTTTGCCAAGTTTCGTGCAAATCCATTCAGCCGTAAGATTATTATTATAATTTTTTTTTTTTGCCCCGCGGGGCCCTTTTAAAACCTCCACATCAAACCTAGGGGGTCAGCGAGGATCTACTATTCCCCCTTATGGTCATTTGCCCCTTCGCTTTGGCCTCCTCTTGTCTCTCGATCCTACCGAGAGACAAGATGGCGGCCACTACGGACTGTTTGCGGCCACTACGGACTGTTTGGAATGTTGACAGACGCCGGAGAACCAATCAGCTTCGCTTCACAAAGCTCCGTTGCGCGAAAAGTACGCGTCCTAGGCCGCTGCCCGGTCCGCTGTTACAGATATATATCTTTTTTTAAACGTTAATTTCTCAAAATCCACTGGAGCACATATATTGAGACCTACAAAAGGCACATCGGGCTACCAGTCCCTACAATTTTGCCAAGTTTCGTGCAAATCCATTCAGCCGTTCGGGCTAAAAGTGAGGCCAACCGCCCTATGGAAATTAACATGGGAAAAACGCGTTTTGGGACCCCCCTTTTTTCTCGGCCCCCCCTTGACTAACCCCCCCCAAATTTTCAAAGGCTGCTCAGAAACAAAATGTGCCATTTTCCTGAAAATTTCAGCCAATTCCGTCCACAAACGGCAAAGTTATTAGACATAGAATTTTCAAAAATCCCATAGAGAAAAAATCCTAACTATATATACCTACTGGCGACCGCCAGTAGGTAATATATGTATATATATATATATATATATATATATATATATATATATATATATATATATATATATATATATGAAAGCGACTATTTCTTCCCACTTGCAGAGAAAATATCACAGACTACTCACGATGCTTCAAAAGTTTATTAGCACGAAATCAGCAGCTCACTACCAGTGAGCTGCTGATTTCGTGCTAATAAACTTTTGAAGCATCGTGAGTAGTCTGTGATATTTTCTCTGCAAGTGGGAAGAAATAGTCGCTTTCATAAATAGGGTGTCCGGCACCCACACAGACTCGCCGTAATTTGAGACTGGGACCAGCCGGGAAAGGTCGTCGTGCATATATATATATATATATATATATATATATATATATATATATATATATATATTTGCATATATATATTTGGGAAGCGGTCGTTCACAGTGTTACCTGCGTGCAAGCATGCTGCCTCAATAAATGGAATTATCTGGTCTGCCGGCTGGCTTCTCTCTTTGGGGCTACCTTTTCGTTGTAAATATATATATATATATATATATATATATATATATACATATATATATATATATATATATATATATATATATATATATATATATATATATATCCAACTCCTTTACACCAGTAACACGAGTCACTCCCACAGCGGGTGCTTCAAACGCGGCGGTGTCCCGCGATATAAATGATAGCTCCAAAGTCCTTCGAAAAATACCCAGCCGGGCCAAACGAAGAAGAAATAGCACTCACGGGATTCAAACAGCTTAACAGCACGGATTATTTATTAGACAAACGCGTTTCAGGAAAACAAGTTCCCTTCGTCAGTGTCAACCTCAGAACGCTCATTCGCGGCAAAGTTTTATAATTGCATGCTGGGTAGTCAGAAATAAAGATAGGACCAAAGAGCTGTGCAATTACGCGCCATTTTGAAATGTGCAATGTGAATACATATAACATATTAAATTCATTTATACATTTAAGCCTTAAATTGGCAAAAGCGGATATTTTAGCCCACATCTTTGTATTAACACAATTTTGATGCCGTGAATCGGCCTTCCATGCACATAAGCCCTCTATTAATCACCATTGATACATTCTACTGTGAACAGTTGTGCCTTAGTCCATGTGTACTTACATAGACCTATATTGGAACGAAGATCATTCTTATTTCATATTATCTTAATTTCTTAATCTTGCCGTGTATCGGCAATTGCGGCCCAATTGGCCGCCTAAACAAGCAACAACTGTCCAATTTCAGAGAAATTACAATATATTCTAGACACCCAAAAATTATACAAAAATCTAATGATATTTACAAAATTATATTACACCAAATATTCAATACTCATTTACCAGACTTTTCACAGACATTTCATGATCTCACCAGAGTCCGATGTTATACAGAATTTTTGTAACCAAGCATTATAATGTGTCACAGCTATATACATTAAGTCAAATGTGAGGCAAGTTCTTCCCCCATATTTAATCCTCCAGGTGCTTTCGTTTCTAGGTCTATAATATACCTGGATTCAAGTTTCCTCAGGGTCTGTAATCTGTTCCCACCTCGTGGATTTTCTGGGACATGATCTAAACAGAAAAACCTGAGAAGATCCCTGTTGCTGTGATGCTTGATGGCAAAATGTCGGGCAACCGGATAGGAAAAATCCTTATTAGCGATTGCCCGCATATGTTCCAACACCCTCAACTTGACAGGATTAATTGTGCTGCCTACATATCTCTGTTGGCATGGGCACATCAGACAGTACACCGCATGATCCGTCTGACAGGACATGAATTTATTTATTTTTCTTCCTGTCTTACAACCTCGTACTTCATAAGTTAAGGTTCGTTTACTGTTTATGCAGGCCTTGCATCTCCCACATGGGAAAAAGCCTTTGGCCTCCTTCAGTGTGCCTTTCGTTCTCACTATTGGCTGCAAATGACTCTGAACTATATGATCTCTTAATGATCTCGCCTTCCTAAATGTTATAAGAGGCCTGGCAGGAATGTCGGGACCAACAATCTGATCTGTTTTCAGAATCTGCCAATGTTTAGTCAAAATTGACCTTAACTTTGAAGAGTCTGAGGAATATGTCGTGATCATGCGAAACTTTCCATTCTTATCTGGACGTGTTTTCTTTTCAAAAAGAGTCTTACGGGGCAATTTCTTAACTTTCTTCAATGTCTCATAGAGGAGACCATCTTTGTAGCCCCTCTCAGAGAATCTGGCTATGCTTTCCTTCGCCACTCTTTCAAATTCCTCATCCTGGGTACAGTTGCGTCTTAATCTTAATAGTTCCCCATAGGGGATGCTATTAATTAATTTCTTGGGGTGGCTGCTGGAGGCGTGTAAAACACTATTCCCCGCTGTGGGCTTACGGTAAAGTGATGTACAAATTTTACCATCTAGTACTTTTACCTCTAGGTCCAGATAGTTAACTTTTTCTTGACTTATCTCCCCTGTGAATTTCAAATTACAGTTGTTCCTGTTTAGCAACTCTATGTACTCTTTGGCCTCTGACATCGGCCCATCCCAGACCAGGAACAGGTCATCAATGTACCTGCTCCAGGTTATCAGTTTGTTGTTCCATGTGGAATTTTCCGGGGCCCAGGCTACCTGCTCCTCCCACCAGCCCACGAAAAGATTCGCGTAGCTGGGGGCGAAGCAGGAACCCATCGCCGTGCCCGTTAGCTGTCTATAAATCTCTTCCTGAAATAGAAACAGGTTGTTATGCAAACAGTAGTCGATTAGTTCTATTAACATTCTGTTATGCATTGCATTTTTTAGCGGTTTTTTATTCAGGAAATATTCCACTGCCTTTATACCCTGTTCATGATCTATACACGTATAAAGGCTTGTTATGTCTAGGCTCTTTGGTCCTATCTTTATTTCTGACTACCCAGCATGCAATTATAAAACTTTGCCGCGAATGAGCGTTCTGAGGTTGACACTGACGAAGGGAACTTGTTTTCCTGAAACGCGTTTGTCTAATAAATAATCCGTGCTGTTAAGCTGTTTGAATCCCGTGAGTGCTATTTCTTCTTCGTTTGGCCCGGCTGGGTATTTTTCGAAGGACTTTGGAGCTATCATATATATATATATATATATATATATATATATATATATTGTTCACCAAATGCCCAAAAGCTTTCAGGAAGGCACACATCTGAAAGCCGACCATCCAGTCTGCAATGACGGATCTCCGCGATGTGCCTCAGTTATCCGTTGTCGCCTGACGCGTTTCGATGCCATCAGCATCTCATCAGAAGCTTGCTTGTTACACTTCCTTAGAATAGGCTTTCTTTTATTTCTATTTTACGCATGCGTTGTCGGCACAGTGCTAGGATTGTGTTGCACGCTGGGAGATGAAGTCCACTCCTGAGCCAAAATATCTTCCCTAAGTGGGTTTCTATTGGAAATGTATTTAATTAAAAGCATAAATTGTCCTTGGTAGGATTTGGCATATCTCGGAGATTTTCCGTACTTGGCTTTCAGCGCCGTACTGCCGCCGACCAGTTCCGCGGCACGGCCCCTCTTGGAACAACAATGAGGTGGTGCTCCTCCTACGACGAAGGCCGCCGTTAGAAATTGTTCACCAAATGCCCAAAAGCTTTCAGGAAGGCACACATCTGAAAGCCGACCATCCAGTCTGCAATGACGGATCTCCGCGATGTGCCTCAGTTATCCGTTGTCGCCTGACGCGTTTCGATGCCATCAGCATCTCATCAGAGGCTTGCTTGTTACACTTCCTTAGAATAGGCTCTCTTTTATTTCTATTTTACGCATGCGTTGTCCGCACAGTGCTAGGATTGTGTTGCACGCTGGGAGATGAAGTCCACTCCTGAGCCAAAATATCTTCCCTAAGTGGGTTTCTATTGGAAATGTATTTAATTAAAAGCATAAATTGTCCTTGGTAGGATTTGGCATATCTCGGAGATTTTCCGTACTTGGCTTTCAGCGCCGTACTGCCGCCGACCAGTTCCGCGGCACGGCCCCTCTTGGAACAACAATGAGGTGGTGCTCCTCCTACGACGAAGGCCGCCGTTAGAAATTGTTCACCAAATGCCCAAAAGCTTTCAGGAAGGCACACATCTGAAAGCCGACCATCCAGTCTGCAATGACGGATCTCCGCGATGTGCCTCAGTTATCCGTTGTCGCCTGACGCGTTTCGATGCCATCAGCATCTCATCAGAGGCTTGCTTGTTACACTTCCTTAGAATAGGCTCTCTTTTATTTCTATTTTACGCATGCATTGTCCGCACAGTGCTAGGATTGTGTTGCACGCTGGGAGATGAAGTCCACTCCTGAGCCAAAATATCTTCCCTAAGTGGGTTTCTATTGGAAATGTATTTAATTAAAAGCATAAATTGTCCTTGGTAGGATTTGGCATATCTCGGAGATTTTCCGTACTTGGCTTTCAGCGCCGTACTGCCGCCGACCAGTTCCGCGGCACGGCCCCTCTTGGAACAACAATGAGGTGGTGCTCCTCCTACGACGAAGGCCGCCGTTAGAAATTGTTCACCAAATGCCCAAAAGCTTTCAGGAAGGCACACATCTGAAAGCCGACCATCCAGTCTGCAATGACGGATCTCCGCGATGTGCCTCAGTTATCCGTTGTCGCCTGACGCGTTTCGATGCCATCAGCATCTCATCAGAGGCTTGCTTGTTACACTTCCTTAGAATAGGCTCTCTTTTATTTCTATTTTACGCATGCGTTGTCCGCACAGTGCTAGGATTGTGTTGCACGCTGGGAGATGAAGTCCACTCCTGAGCCAAAATATCTTCCCTAAGTGGGTTTCTATTGGAAATGTATTTAATTAAAAGCATAAATTGTCCTTGGTAGGATTTGGCATATCTCGGAGATTTTCCGTACTTGGCTTTCAGCGCCGTACTGCCGCCGACCAGTTCCGCGGCACGGCCCCTCTTGGAACATTAATGAGGTGGTGCTCCTCCTACGACGAAGGCCGCCGTTAGAAATTGTTCACCAAATGCCCAAAAGCTTTCAGGAAGGCACACATCTGAAAGATGGACTGTGCACTTAGCTAACGCCCACTGAGGGGCTTGAAAATGAATAAAAGGAACTGCAAACAGAATAATGAGTGCATCCGTTTTCTTTTGTGCAGCCCAAGAAGAAAGGGCGTGAAAGCCCTGAAACGCGACGGCAATTTTAAAGAAATGTGAAGTGTGAAGGCATGCTACGAATCTAAGCCGGACGGCAGAATGTTTGTCGAGTGATCTCGGAATGCTTCAGGGCAATTTGGTGGACTATACTTACACACGGCAGCCTGGCCGTGCCGAGAAGCACCATCGCATGCAGGAAGCGAAGCGTGACTTCCAGCGGGGCGAGGCTTGAGTCCGCAACCATGTAGGGCTCCTTAGCACAACTTTCTCATCTTATAAGCCTGCCAGAACACAAAACAACCTACTTAAGGTAAAGGTAAAAGCATGAAAATAACAAAAGACAAACGGAGCTTACTTAAAGTGAAAATATATGCGCATTATAGACTTCAAGTCCCACAATGCTCCAGATGGACTGTGCACTTAGCTAACGCCCACTGAGGGGCTTGAAAATGAATAAAAGGAACTGCAAACAGAATAATGCGTGCATCCGTTTTCTTTTGTGCAGCCCAAGAAGAAGGGGCGTGAAAGCCCTGAAACGCGTCGGCAATTTTAAAGAAATGTGAAGTGTGAAGGCATGCTACGAATCTAAGCCGGACGGCAGAATGTTTGTCGAGTGATCTCGGAATGCTTCAGGGCAATTTGGTGGACTATACTTACACACGGCAGCCTGGCCGTGCCGAGAAGCACCATCGCATGCAGGAAGCGAAGCGTGACTTCCAGCGGGGCGAGGCTTGAGTCCGCAACCATGTAGGGCTCCTTAGCACAACTTTCTCATCTTATAAGCCTGCCAGAACACAAAACAACCTACTTAAGGTAAAGGTAAAAGCATGAAAATAACAAAAGACAAACGGAGCTTACTTAAAGTGAAAATATATGCGCATTATAGACTTTAAGTCCCACAATGCTCCAGATGGACTGTGCACTTAGCTAACGCCCACTGAGGGGCTTGAAAATGAATAAAAGGAACTGCAAACAGAATAATGCGTGCATCCGTTTTCTTTTGTGCAGCCCAAGAAGAAGGGGCGTGAAAGCCCTGAAACGCGTCGGCAATTTTAAAGAAATGTGAAGTGTGAAGGCATGCTACGAATCTAAGCCGGACGGCAGAATGTTTGTCGAGTGATCTCGGAATGCTTCAGGGCAATTTGGTGGACTATATATATATATATATATACATTCACTGAAAAAAAACAGGTTTCAGGGACGCTATAGTAAGTTGGACATTTCACTCGTACAAAACCAGAAAAATGTTGCCGTTATAGTTAGTTCAGCTAACTATAACTCACGCCCCTAAAATGCGATGATGTAAAATATTACATCACTCATGACATGGTCAGTGACATCACTGATGTCATCATCCAGTGACTATGTGTTTCTGAAAAATTTGAATATGTTTCATATATATCTATTGCAAGGTTTATTGAAGAATGAGTGGGTGTATGAGTGTCTGAATGGATGATTTAGTAGGTGCATGACTGACTATAAATGAGTGATTAAACATGTCTTTCTGAATGTATGGGTTAGTGACTAATCTGTGTGAATGTCTGTTTCAGTCTGTCATTTGGTGTGTAAGTGGCTGCATGGGTTCCTGAGTAGCTACGTGAATGTCTATATGGGTTTGTGATTGGTTGTCTGAGTACCTGTATGGGTGCCTGAGTTTATGTGTGTTGTGGGTGAGGGGCTATGTGACTTCCTGCATGGATGTATGAGTGGGTGAATCCCTGGGTGTATGCGTTCATGATTGCATCTGTGAGAGGCTGTATGGGTGGGCGATTGTGTGCATGGCTGTGTTGCTGATTGACTGAATGTCTCATTGGTATATGTGGGAGTAACTACATATGTGAAAGACAGTACATGTGAGTGTTGGAGTATATACATGACTATATGTTAGAGTGAGTGAGTGATTGTGAGAGTGGCTGTATAGATGAGTATGTGCTTGTGTCACTGATTGTATAAGAGAGTAAGTATGTGTTAGTATATGTATGAATAAGTGAGGTGGTGTGTGTATAACTGTATAGGTGAGTAAATCGGAGTGTGATTGATTCTTTGCATGACTGACTAGGTGTTTGAGAAAATCTATGGGTGAGTGGCGGTGCGTGAGTGTCTGTATGGGTGTATCAGTGCATATGATAGAGGCTGTATTGATGAGTGAGTGGATGTGTGTGTAGACCTAGGAATCAGTGAGTGTGTATGTACTAACTTGAATCAGTGTGTCTATGGTATCGAGAATGGTAGTCTGTATTTTAGAGTGGGTGTATCAAAGATTATATTAGGGTGTAAGGAGGTGCATCAGTTGATCACATGGATTATGTCATCAGTGATGTCATCAGTGATGTCACTTGAGATGTCACCAGTAATATCATCAGTGATGTCACTGACCAAGTAATGAGAGATGTAATATATGACATCATCAGCAGTGCATTGCGGGGGCACGAGTTATAGTTAGCCGAAGTAACTATAATGGCGGAATTTCTCTGGTTTTGTATGAATGAAATGTCCAACTAACTATAACGTCCCTGAAACATGTGTTTTTTTCAGTGAATTTGTAAGGTTTTTTAAATACTAATTTCTAACTATATTGTCCCTGAAACCTGTGTTTTTTTCAGTGAATTTCATTTTTTTTTTTTAAATGCTAATTTCTAACAACTATAACATAGCAGTCTCGTTTGCAGAGTGGTGGAGAAAGGTGAGCGTGGCTCCAAACACCTTTTAGCAATCCCACTGTGTGGGATTTACTGGAAGTAACAGCAGGGGTAGTTTGCCCCCAATGTCAACCTTGGGGGCCAACTACCCCTTTTGTTACCTCCAGTAAGTCTTACACAGCAGGATAGCTAACTTGTTATACCAGGCCTGCCCCCTCCCTGCACCACTGTGCAAAAGTGCCCCCTGGCGCGTTGTAAGTTGGGGGATTAAGTCCCCTTGAATCCTAAGGTTCCCTGGGGGACAACTACCCACCAGGTGCCTCCAGTAGGTGCCACAGAGCTGTGTTGCAGATAGGTGTGCCAAGGCCATGCCCCTTTTTATACCACTCTGCAAACATAGCTTCTGGTGCACTGCTGCTCGGACGATATAGGCCACTTGTGTCCTGAGGTCCTCAGAGCTCAAGAGGACCTAATCTTCCCACCAGCAGTGCACCAGAAGCCGCGTTTGCAGAGCGGTGTAAAAAGGGGCATGGCTTCGGAACACCTCCCTGCAATGTAGCACCTCTTTGGAGCTAGCCCCCATACAGGTTTTTTTTTTTAAATGAGAGCCCCGGGGAGATGGTGGTCCCCGGGGCTGCGGGAGGGGGGCTGCGTGCCCCCGCAAAACATAAATAAAGCCCCAGGGAGGTGGCGGTTTCTGGGGTGTGGGGGGGCTTGAGCCCCCACACAGGTTTGTTTTTTTTAAAAAGGAGAGCCCCGGGGAGGTGGTGGTCCCTGGGGCGGCGGGGGGGCTGATTGCCCCCGCACAAAACATAAATAAAGCCCCGGGGAGGTGGCGGTCCCCAGGGCTGCGGGGGCCCCCACAGGCCCCGCTATTACTTTTGTGCATGCCCTCGGGACCTCGCCCACCCGGGGGCTCAATAATAACGAAGCACGGGAGCCTGCACTTCATTTAAAAAAAAGTTTATCGGCAGGATTCACGCACCCAGCGCGAATTCTGCTGTTTAAAAATAATAATGCTTTTTTGGCCCTACAGGTCCCTGTGGGACCCCCTCTGCAGGCTTACGGGGTCAGGGTGTTTCTACCCTGCCCCCTTTTCTTGTTTTTTAATGTTGATTTCACTGTTTTCTTGTAACTTGGTTATCGAGTCACAAGATGGCTGCCAACACTTCCTGGTTTGGAGTGTTGGCAGCCACTTAGAGTGCAGCTCGTGCTCGGGAGGAGTCGAGACTCCTCCTCGGAGCTCAGATATCGATATTTTTCTTTTTGTAATTTCTCAGGAACTATTGAACGGTTTTACACCAATTAAGAAAAGGGCTCTTTCTGGACCCAGACCTGCCTTTTTGCCAAATGTGGTGTAATTCTGTTTAGCAGTTCGGGCTGTAGCTTTGTCTAAAATTTCCTATGGAAATTAACATGGGGAAAACGCGTTTTGGGATCCCCCTTTTTTTCTCGGCCCGCACTTGACGAATCATCCCAAAACTTTCAAGACAGGAGGGGGCCTAAGTTTGTGAAAATTTTGCGAGTATTCATCGTAGTGTGGCCTATCAATAAAAGGAGCAACACAGCACTAAGCATGAATCAATTAGAGATATGTGTAACTGGAACACAATCTTTGCTGCTAGTGTGTTCATACAGATGGTATTTATTTTCATTGTGCCCATTACCTTAGGATATAATCCAATGTTACAAAATGGCCGCTACATTCACTGTGGTGAACAAGTGACACTAACGTAATCTTCTATGTCTACTATTTGTACATATACACGTCGTAAGGAAGTAACCTAATTGTGTAATCAAGGCACTTCGTGTGTCGAAACGCGTAACGGTTGAATAAACTCCTGGTTTGTTTCTTGGACACCTGAGAGTGCTTGTTTATTGACTTTTGGATTGTAATCTAAACGTGCGGTTTGGGTTACCGGCACTTCCACGCGCCAACTGGCTACGGGACAGAACTCGGCAAAAACCCAACTTGGTTACATATATTGCATGCATCCAGCCACCATCCCCAACATCTGATCAACAGCATCGGGGAGATGTTGAGGATCAAACGTATTTGTAGCAATGGGGAGGAATGTAAGCTAGCACAGCAAAGCTGCAAGGAGAGATTTCTCCAAAGGGGTTATAGCAACTCCATTATTGAGAGAGCTATTCATAAAACTGAGTCCTTGACTCGTGACACCACATTGACCCTTAAAATCCCTACTGTACCCAGTGACATTTCCAACAAAGTGAGAGTCATTGTCACTTACAGCAAACAACAAGGTGCAATTAGGAAGATATTAAGGAAACACTGGGATCTATTGCTAAAGGACCCGGTCATTGGGGGTGAATTAATCAAGAGCAATCGCACTCCTCAAATGACCTTTCGGAAAGCTAGATCCATGGGCAATTGTTTAGTAAAAAGTAATTCTGAAATCAGGCAGCCTTCCAACTGGCTTTCAAAACAAAAGGGTTTCTACAAATGCTTTGTTTGCAAAGCATGCAAACATGCTAAAAACACTAAGGAATACACCACTCCGTTCCTGCCCCGGCCAGTCAAAATCAAACGGCGTATTACATGTAAAACTGAATACGTTGTTTACGTTTTGGAATGCCCATGTGCACTCCGATACATCGGTAGCACAAAGTTACCTGTACATATGAGGATTTTACAACACCTCAGGGCAATCACGAATAAAGATCAATCATATCCGGTTGCCAGGCATTTTGAAACCAAGCATGGTAGTGACAATACTCTTCTTTCCTACTTTGCTATTGACTGTATATTGCCGACACTTAAGGGTGGGGACAGAGAAAGTGCCTTACGCATGTTGGAAACTAAATATATCCTGGAACTGAACACCAAGTCTCCGATGGGCCTGAATGCAACGGAAGACTTACACACATGTATATGAATCAACTCCTTGTATACATTATGTTTGGTTGGAGATTCCCAAGTAACCCATGACAGAGTGTCAACTGTTTGCAAAATATACATGTGTTAATGTTTATCTGCTATTTGCCATCTTACACATTTTGGAAACGATTTGCCAAGCATTTAACACATTATCAAATGAATTGAGATGAAGCGCCTTTCCTTTTAATATGAATCTATGCATTTGTTTTTAACAACATATTTCACATACTTATAAACTTTGTTTACACTGGTATAGTTTAATTTTGGATCCAACACTGGGTTCACTATTTGTAATACACTTTTTATGTTATGCATTATACAATCTATGCCATTGGCACCTTTGTAGTTGATGCATTCGACCACTGAATTTTTGGATACAGGTTGCCTATTTGCAGTGCTTGGGCTTAATTCTTCTTTTCAATGATATACAGACTGCATATGGGGTACGAGATTAACGTGGTTAAATCAAACTCTGTATAGCACTATTAGAACCGTCTTTTTATTAACATTATGTTGTTAAAAGGTAGCATATGTAAATTATTATGCACTAGGTTCATTGTTACAATGGATATTTTAACATTATGTGCTTTTTCAGATTTAAACATTTGAGCAACCACTGTATTGTTTAATCTGTGTTACTATACGTAATAATTGTACCCCATAGTCTGTTTTCCAGCTCTATCGTGTTTATACACAGCTGTTGTTAATTTTGGCACTGTTCACTTTAAATCTGGCGCCTATCCATGAGTAACGCGTCATGTGATCAAGGTCCAGGTCGGACCTAAACATGTCATGGCGACATTAGATGCAGGGCAATAACTTTAAATAAATAAAAGCACAAGTAATTGGGTCCGCGTGTCTATCCTGTTCCGTTGTGGCAGTGGATTGTTGTGGATAGAGTACTGCAATATATATATATATATATATACATTCACCAAAATCGCGTCCTTTTCGAAACATCAGGGAACACAGCTGCTCTTGCGTAAGTATATTTATTTTTCCATTTGGCATAACCCATTTCAGCTACTGCCTTCATCTTACGCCAAACATTCTGGTGCTCGTTATCAGTTAAATTTTAAAAGCATGTTTCATCTCTCCCATTGGAGGAAACCTGATCGTTCTTAAAAACTGCAAGTCGCAGCATCCCCGTCAAAGGATGCCTCCAACATTTCCAGCTACCAGAGTCTTTCCCTGGAAAAATATCTCACTACCTCTGCAGAGCATTTGTCCTCCACAATTCCTGCTGCTCGGCATATCATGAGGTGCAGTGAAAGTACTCGGCGACTCACCATGTAGTCTTGGCCCGGTTTTTGGCAGATCACCTGTGCTTTCAGGTTTGCTGTGGTCCCGAATCCTTTGATACCTTGAAATCCACAAACACAGAGTGCCACTGAGGACTCTGGACACCGAGGGACGCTTTCCCCATCGTGCTCGTGGCCCCACACCAATATCCATCAAAATCACTTCCTTTTCAAAACAACAGGGAACACAGCGTTTTTTGCGTAAGTATATTTACTTTTCCATTTGGCATAACGCGTTTCAGCTACTGCCTTCATCAGATGCCAAACATTCTGGTGCTCTTTATCAGCTCAATTTTAAGCACATGTTACATCTCTCCCATTGGAGGAAACCTGATGGTTCTAAAAAACTGCAAGTCCTAGCATCCCCTTCAGTGGATGCCTCCAACATTTCTAGCCACCAGAGTCTTTCCCTGGAAAAATATCTCACTACCTCTGCAGAGCCTTCGTCCTCCGTAATTCCTGATGCTTGGCATATCAGGAGGCGCAGTGTAAGTACACAGCGACTCACCATGTAGTCATGGCCCAGGTTCTGGCAGATCACCTGCCCTTTCAGGTTTGCAGCGGTCCCGAATCCTTCGATACCTCGAAATCCACCAACACAGAGTGCCACTGATGACTCTGGACACCGAGGGATGGGTTCCCCAGCGTGCTCGTGGCCGAATGCAAATATCCACCAAAATCGCTTCCTTCTCGAAACAACAGGGAACACAGCGGCTCATACACATATACATATATATATATATATATATATATATATATATATATATATATATATATATATATATATATATATATATATATATATATATATATATATATATATATATATATATATCAAACCAAAGTGACTTAAGCATTCAAGAGGCACACAACAGGTCTCTCCCCTCCGGGTTTTTACAGCTCAGCATGTCATCCCGCTTCACAAACATTCAAACGCCCGACGCGTTTCGGGGAAACATCCCCTTCCTCATGGGCTGCAAATGAAGGCACTCGATATTGCATCAATTTCGTTTAGGACTTTTTATTAGGAACAAGCCCCTCAGTGGGCGTGTGCTTAGTGCGTCATGCCACCAAAGTATGCTGGGACTTGTGGTCCATTGGTGCGCGTTTGTTTCCTTTTAGTAAGGTCGAGTGTCCTGTCATTTAATAATGCATTGTCTTTACCTTTAGTAGGCTGTGTTGCGTTCGGATACGCTGTATTAAAAGCAGAGTCCTGTGCTTTCAACAGTCCCAATGGTTCAGGACTTGAAGCCTCGCTTTGCTGCCAACTCCGTTGCAGTGACAGCAGGCGATGGTGCTCTCTTCACGGCCAGGCCGCCGTGCAGTAACATCAAACCAAAGTGCCTTAAGCATTCAAGAGGCACACAACAGGTCTCTCCCCTCCGGGTTTTTACAGCTCAGCATGTCATCCCGCTTCACAAACATTCAAACGCCCGACGCGTTTCGGGGAAACATCCCCTTCCTCATGGGCTGCAAATGAAGGCACTCGATATTGCATCAATTTCGTTTAGGACTTTTTATTAGGAACAAGCCCCTCAGTGGGCGTGTGCTTAGTGCGTCATGCCACCAAAGTATGCTGGGACTTGTGGTCCATTGGTGCTCGTTTGTTTCCTTTTAGTAAGGTCGAGTGTCCTGTCATTTAATAATGCATTGTCTTTACCTTTAGTAGGCTGTGTTGCGTTCGGATACGCTGTATTAAAAGCAGAGTCCTGTGCTTTCAACAGTCCCAATGGTTCAGGACTTGAAGCCTCGCTTTGCCGCCAACTCCGTTGCAGTGACAGCAGGCGATGGTGCTCTCTTCACGGCCAGGCCGCCGTGCAGTAACATCAAACCAAAGTGCCTTAAGCATTCAAGAGGCACACGACAGGTCTCTCCCCTCCGGGTTTTTACAGCTCAGCATGTCATCCCGCTTCACAAACATTCAAACGCCCGACGCGTTTCGGGGATACATCCCCTTCCTCATGGGCTGCAAATGAAGGCACTCGATATTGCATCAATTTCGTTTAGGACTTTTTATTAGGAACAAGCCCCTCAGTGGGCGTGTGCTTAGTGCGTCATGCCACCAAAGTATGCTGGGACTTGTGGTCCATTGGTGCTCGTTTGTTTCCTTTTAGTAAGGTCGAGTGTCCTGTCATTTAATAATGCATTGTCTTTACCTTTAGTAGGCTGTGTTGCGTTCGGATACGCTGTATTAAAAGCAGAGTCCTGTGCTTTCAACAGTCCCAATGGTTCAGGACTTGAAGCCTCGCTTTGCCGCGAGGCTTCAAGTCCTGAACCATTGGGACTGTTGAAAGCACAGGACTCTGCTTTTAATACAGCGTATCCGAACGCAACGCAGCCTACTAAAGCTAAAGACAATGCATTATTAAATGACAGGACACTCGACCTTACTAAAAGGAAACAAACGAGCACCAATGGACCACAAGTCCCAGCATACTTTGGTGGCATGACGCACTAAGCACACGCCCACTGAGGGGCTTGTTCCTAATAAAAAGTCCTAAACGAAATTGATGCAATATCGAGTGCCTTCATTTGCAGCCCATGAGGAAGGGGATGTTTCCCCGAAACGCGTCGGGCGTTTGAATGTTTGTGAAGCGGGATGACATGCTGAGCTGTAAAAACCCGGAGGGGAGAGACCTGTCGTGTGCCTCTTGAATGCTTAAGGCACTTTGGTTTTATGTTACTGCACGGCGGCCTGGCCGTGAAGAGAGCACCATCGCCTGCTGTCACTGCAACGGAGTTGGACGGCAAAGCGAGGCTTCAAGTCCTGAACCATTGGGACTGTTGAAAGCACAGGACTCTGCTTTTAATACAGCGTATCCGAACGCAACACAGCCTACTAAAGGTAAAGACAATGCATTATTAAATGACAGGACACTCGACCTTACTAAAAGGAAACAAACGAGCACCAATGGACCACAAGTCCCAGCATACTTTGGTGGCATGACGCACTAAGCACACGCCCACTGAGGGGCTTGTTCCTAATAAAAAGTCCTAAACGAAATTGATGCAATATCGAGTGCCTTCATTTGCAGCCCATGAGGAAGGGGATGTTTCCCCGAAACGCGTCGGGCGTTTGAATGTTTGTGAAGTGGGATGACATGCTGAGCTGTAAAAACCCGGAGGGGAGAGACCTGTCGTGTGCCTCTTGAATGCTTAAGGCACTTTGGTTTGATATATATATATATATATATATATATATATATATATATATATATATATATATATATATTCACTGAAAAAACCATAGGTTTCAGATAAGTTATAGTTAGGAATTAGCATTTAAAAAACCTTAGAACTTCACTGAAAAAATCATAGGTTTCAGGGGTGTTATAGTTAGCTGGACATTTCACTCGTATAAAACCCTTGAAATACCCCTGTTATAGTTAGTTGTACTAACTATAACTCGCTCACTCCAATCCACTGCTGATGATTCACATATTACATCATTCATGACATGGTCAGTGACATCACTAATGACATCACTGATGACATCTCAAATGACATCACTGATGACCTCATCCAGTGAATGTGGTTTGGTTCGTTATTTAAATATGTATTATATATATATAGCAATCTGCCTTGAAGACTTAGTGGATGTATAAGTGTGTGAATGGAGGATTTAGTACCAATGTGATTGACTGTGTAAGTGAGGAATTTTAAGTGTCTCACTAAATATATGGGATAGTGATTAAACTGTATGAATACCTGTATCACTCTATCTCTTGTTGTGTAAACTACTACATACGTTGCTTTCTACCTATGTGAAAGTCTACATTAGTTATTAATTAGTTATGTGAGTATTTATATGAGATAGTGAATGAATGTGTATGTGGTTGGGTGGGAGGTGTGTGACTGTCGAAAGATGTGTAAATAGTTGATTTAGTAGGTATATGAGATTAAGACTGTATGTGGAAACAGTTGTTTGGGTGAATGAATCTCTTTATGGGTGTGGTGATGAGTAAATATATTTCTCAATGATATATGTCCATCAAACTAGAAATATAAAAGGCAGTGTATGTGACAGTTATTGTATATAAATAAGTATACATAATACTCAGTGATTGTATGAGTGATGTATGGATAACTGTATACTTGTAATACTGATTTTATAACACACTAAGTATGAGTTACTATCTATATAAATTAATAATAAGGTGTTTGTATAAGTGTATAGCTAAGTAAATGTAAGTATGATCTATTGTTTGCATAAGTGAGTAGGATGTCTGCATAAAGGAATAGGATATGTGCTGGTGTGTAATGTTGATGTAGGTATATAAGTATATTTAATAGTGTTCTATTGATCTTTGTTAGCATGTATGAGTGAATCTTTAGTTAAGTGTTTAGATGTGTGTGTAGATGTAGGAATCACCGAGTGGGTTTTTAGAAACTTGTACTGGTGTGTCAATGTTTCAAATATGGTACTTCATATTTTATGATGTGTGTTAAAAGTTTTTGCTACTGTATGATCAGGTGTATCAGCTTGTCACATGGATGATGTCATAAGTGATGTCATCAGTGATGTCACTGACCAGGTAATGAATGATATAATATGTGACATCATCAGCAGTGGATTGCGAGCGCGCAAGTTATATTTCAATGGTTTTATACGAGTGAAATGTCCAGCCATAACACCCCTGAAACCTATGTTTTTTTCAGTGAATTTCTAAGATTTTTTAAATGCTAATTCCTAAATATAATTAATCTGAAACCTATGGTTTTTTCAGTGAATTTCAAAGGTTTTTTAAATGCTAATTCCTAACTATAGCATGTTTGAAACCTATGGTTTTTTCAGTGAATTTCAAAGATTTTTTAAATGCTAATTTGTAAATATTTTCTAACTACATGTTTTTAATCTTTTTATTTTTAGATGTTATTTTTTAAATTACATTACACATTTTTTAATTCTTTTTTTACATAAAAATATATATTTTTTCATTACTATACATTGTTTATAATATACTTAAATTATTTTTATTTCTTTTTTCTTTTTTTATGGAGTTGCACACTGTTATCCTATGGGTAGAAATTCAATTAGCAGGTAAATAGTGTTATCGTTACCTTTTGTTACTCAGTGGTGGATCCTGGATACAGCACTGCTGCATCTCCTCTAAACAGTTGAAAGAATGCAAATTATCAAAGACGCGCGGAAGCCCACATCTTTTTTTTTTTTTATTATCGCTAGAATGCTCGGATCAGACATGCACCCCGCGATTTTTCCCCAAAAAAGAAAAACAAAATAGGGGCCCTGGGAGACCTTGTGGGACCCCCTAAGGAGACCTAGAGGATCAGGGTGTGTCTACCCTCCCCCTTTACACATTTTAAACACACATTTGACACTCTTCTTCAGCCTCCCTTGTGCCGAGACATAAAATGGCTGCCAACAGTTTCTGGTTTTGAATGTTGATAACCACTTGACAGCCAATTAGCCTTCAGCGCGTGATCGGAAGGGTGCGCTTATGGTACGTTGACAATAAGCGGAGTATACGTATTCAATTTTTTTATGGGAAGTGGGCCACGTGGCCCCCCTCCCGTGCCCAATTCCGGGGCATGGCTAATTATATATTATTATTTTATGGAGGAAGGCTGCAAAGCCCCCCTCCTGAAGCCACTTCAAGACCACGGGGACATCCGAACTCCATCTATGTATGTACCCCGTAGGAGTTGCCTTCACTTTGCGCATGCATGTTTGTGGTAGCGCATGCGTGTTGATGTTACGCATGTGCACAATACGTCCCACCATCTGGCTATGTACCACTAATGTATTTCATTTTATTTGCGCATGCTCAATTAAAACATGCCCAATAACAGCTCTCACACCCAGAGACATCATACTCAACCAATCATCCTTCTGTAAAGCATTTATAAGCTGCCAACCTTCTTGAACTTTTCCTATTCCGCAGTCACAGCCATTCAGAGTGTTCGTATCCACTTCTTCGTAGGTGAGCACTTTTTTAAGAGTATTTAAATTAATTCATCTGAACAATCTTTAAATACCGCGTAAATGCAAATACATGTTCGATTTGGCAATGCTGTTTTTAAGCACGCTTTCCTGCTTTTTTATATCGTTAAAGTTGACTTTGTAACTTTTGTTTCTGTGCAAATCACTTAATCCTGGTGCGTTTGTTTAATTTGCCAAGCGCCACGTGGCAGCTCCTACAGCAGTGTGCTACGTGCTGTTCAAGTAAATGCGATGTAGTTTTTCTCGTGAAAATAGTGCGTCACGTGCCCCATTACTTTGCAAAAGTAATGCTTTCGGCAATAGTGTATTTTAGCACGGTTTCCAGCTCTTGTTTTTCGAATAACTTGCCTTAGTTACGAGGTTTCTGTGCAAATCACTTAATCCTGCCGCGTTTCTTTAATTTGCCAAGCGGCACGCGGCCGTTCCCGCAGCAGTGTGCTACGTGCTGTTCAAGTGAATGCTATGTAGTTTTTTTCGTGTAAGTAGTGGGTCACGTACCCCATGCATTGCAAAAGTAATGTTTTCGGTATAAGTGTATTTTAGCACGGTTTCCAGCTCTTATAACTTAAATATTTTGCCTTGGTAGACGATGTTTCTGGGCAAATTACTTAATCCGGCCGCATATAATTTTTTAAGTAGTGCCTCACGTGCTCCTTCCTCCCCATGCACTGCACATGTAATTGATTGCTCAATGTTGTATTTTAGCACGCTCTCCATGTTTTTTAATAACATTAAACTTCATTTGCCCCCTGTTCTAATTACACAGATATCTCAACCATGAGACGTACTGGTCGCCACAAGCTGTCCTGCCCAAATACCACGTGGTGGTGAACAACTTAACACACCAGATCCACTGACTGCTCTCCATGTGTTATCAGCTGAAAATTGCAATGTAAATAAAGTGAGTGACCAATCTTGGCCTAACATTTGTATAATGCAATGCTATCTCCTATTTTGCTTGCCAAATATAACCTCTGATAATTGCTTTTCATCCCCAATCCTATTGAGAACAAATGTTTTGATGTATATTTAAAATAATCTTGGACATATGTACAATATATACATTTTTAACTCTTTTTTCAGTTTGCAGAAAGTTTGTTGCCGAGGTTGAAGAAAACGATATCCTCCTGTTCCAGCTGATTACACCGATGTCTCAAATATGACATTTGCTAGTTGTCCGAAGCCATCCACATTCACAAACTTTTAACGGACAACGTTAAGGTAAATACTCACAATACCACTACTCGACGAAGTTAAAAAGTAATGGATATAAGTACTGAGGGGTTTTCAGTGGCAAATAATCTCAAATTCACACTTGTACGGATAGGTCTGATACAGGGTAGATCTCTGTATAACTAAAGGATGATTAGGTATTGGGATGGCATACAGAGCTCCCAACCTTCTTACTTTTTTTCTTAAAGGGTTCTAAATTGGGGCCAAATATTAGGCTGTACAGTAGAGGTTGACGGTGTTGCTCCACTGGTACTTGGGCCTCCTCGTGAAGCAGGAGAAGCCTCTCTCAATCTCCTTAACTCTTACCTTGCAAAGTTGACCGGACTCTTAGTCTGCAAGTGCTTCCGCATACTTGCAGTTCCACACCTGTCCTCGTTATTGGGGTCTCCTCTTGATTGCAGTCTTGCAAATTCAGCAAGTAACTTTTCTTGCATTCACCATTTTTAAGACTTGTGAAAATTAATTTCAAAACATTAAATATATACGGTGTCACTGAAGAAAATACGTTTTTACTAGGTCCTATGAATTTCCTTACATTCCTCCATTTCTTGCCATCTCGTGACAAAACCCTGCCTACAGCCTCTATTTCTGTTGACGCTAAAAAAAACAATCACATACCCAAGCCCCCTGTTCTTTGCAGTCAACCAATTCATCAACATAAAGCCATGAGACACCTACGCCCTGTGTAAACAAGCTTGTTTTTCATCTTCGCTCCCTGCTTGGTATACATCCTTGATGCCGTGATCAGGTCATCTGGACAATGGTCTTACTGACCGAGCCTTGATCAAGCTGATTGAACAATGGTCTGACTGATGAGCCTTGATCAAGCTGATTGAACAATGGTCTGAATGCCGAGTCTTGATCAAGCTGATTGGACAATGGTCTGAATGCCGAGCCTTGATCAGGTCATCAACTACAAACACCGCCCTGATCAGGTCATCAACTACAAACACCACCCTGATTGAACAGTAGACTTAATGCCGAAAGAGTGGAATAATTTTTTTTTTTATATAAGGCTTGTTCGCTGTGGAGTAAAGCAGCAGCCTCCTGGGTTTTGTCTCTGACTAGCTTGGGACTCTGTTCCATAGCCCGGGCTATTGTAATAAATGTGGTTCTCTCTGCAGACGGAGGTTTCCGGGTCCCCTTTATTATATAAGAAGGGTAAGAGTAGACTCGGGTGATTCCCACACCGCCAAGCCCCCACTCCTCCTTGAGGTGGGCTTTTCTTGGTTCTACAAATGGCACCTGAACAGGGACACCATGGAGACGTAGGTCTGGCCCGGTGGTCATGAGGGGGCCTATGGTGGAAGTCCGACGGAGGTACCCTACCCGAGGGACCATTTTGAGTCCGGTAGACCAGAAGTCTTGCACACGGTCTTCCTCATCTGGTCTGGGCCACCTGACTGCGTCCCACTTGTGCCCCCTATAGTGCGGTCTCTGTCTGGATCTGGACTCGTGCCTATGTCTGCAGAAGAGAACAACATTTTCGGGTAAGGGTGGACTGATCATCCACCACTTGTGCTCTATTTTCTGTCTGTATTGACTTTTGCAAAAGCCAAGCCAGTGAGGTGAGTGTTTTTCTCCCACTGTTGTCTGCCTGAAGTAAAAATATGCCAGTCAGTAGTAAGTTCCGAAAGTTATGTTGTTCCATATGTACAGAGGACTCCCTTCTGGAGGCAGCCTGCCCGCTTCCTCCAGAAGGAACTCCAAGTTATGAGATGTATGTTAAATATCGGCCATCTGCCATCATGCTTTCTTTCTTATGGGAAAAATATTTGAAACGAAGCAATGTTGAATTACAGGGGCCACAGTTTGGCTCCTTTGATCTCCAGACCCTCTCGAGCCTGGAGGAGCAGCTGCTCCACAAACGGTCTTGTCAAGCAATGTTTGACGCCACCGCGTTGTGGAGGAAAGAAATAGATAAAAAAATGAGAAAAAGCAAGCGTTGAATAAAAAGAAAGAGAGGATGTCTATGGCTGATCATGTGAAAGCGCATGTAAAAAATAAGGTTCAGGAAGGGGTTGAAATGGCAGATAGGCATCATAGGGCTAAGGCGACAAAATGTTACCCCGCTCGTTCTCCCAGGGACCTTGAGGTTGAAGGAGAAGAGGGGGACTCGTTGTTGAATGCTATTCTTGAAGGTCCACTTCCTGCCTATGCTTCGGCTCCTATGTATCCTGCTCTTCCTCAAAATGTTCCTAACATTCCACCCCCACCAGTGGTGGTTGAGGCTGCCCCACCCATTGTACCACTGCCTGATCCTTTGACTCCCGTCATCCTGCCAGCACCCCTCCCTCCGACAGTTCATACCGCCCCACCTATTGACCTAACCCCGACCATACATTCCTGTCTGCTTGATAATAAGTCTATTGGTACCTCTGTTGGTGACTCTTATGCCACTCCGGACCAAACAAGATGGTCCTCCCTTATGCCCAATACCCTGTTTGGATTCTTCGGTACCCCTAGAAAGGAGTCTTTGTGGTCTGCTGAACTCGCTAGGGGTAGTGAAAGGGACGCTATGCGAAAACAATGTGCATTTTGGTAAATAATGGTAATATTTATGGCGTTAAAGATATCTGGTCGACGTTTAGTCAATGGACAGGCATACAACAAACAGACATGGACGAGTACATGTGCACACTTATAATGAAAAGATATGAAGCATTGTTCATAGATACTCCTAGGGGATTGATTGATTTAAAACTAACTATTGCCAAGGGTCATGTTCAGGGAGATGATATGCATGAAGCCCTTGTTACCATGATTGCGTTCAGAGACAGAACGTTTTTTCTGCCATCTCCGAATGACAAAGCTATGCCTATGAGAGAGACAGCTCCCGTCTTTATCCCTGCAGTGCTTGCCAATAACCCGGGTGTTGGAGCAGCCCCAGCCCACTGGCGTAGGATGTGGGTGCATGTCCCATGGAAAAGAGCGGATGTTCTTCAATTGAAATCCCAATTACCAGACCTCCATAAGAATCCGGCTCTTTACTATCAGGAATTAGGTCAGATTGTTTCCTCTGGTGTCCTTACTTTAGAGGATATTGACTTATTATTCCGGTCAGTAGTACCACCCGACATATGGGACAAAATACGCCATGCCAACCATAATGCCGCTTTGCATGGTGACTGGACCGACTTTGAGAGGATGGAGAATGACAGAGAGGGGGGGACTAAGCCTGATCTGGCTATTCTGGCTCTCCCAGGCCATCTGTTGCAACTTATGAAGACCCTTTTGCCCGAAATAGCTGTTAATTGGGATAAGATAAATGCATGTAAACAACGTAAGGATGAGTCTGTTGCTGATTTTTTCACCAGCTTCGAAACGGAGTACAAAAGTCACAGTGGATTGGGCGCTAGAGCCCCTGGCTCGGGCTCAGTGTTTATTGATAAATTTGTATCTAATTTATTACCGGATTTCTCGACCCGCCTTAAGAAGGTTGAGAGTACGTGGTCAGCTCAGACTATGGCAGGCATCCTTGCCATGGCCCAATATCATGAGAATAGAGAGAATGAAGATAAAGACAAAGAGGTTAGGAAGAACAAGGACCTTAAAACTAAAGTTTTGTTACAACAAGCTTATCCACCCCAGGGACAAAATGCTAGAGGCCAAGGTCCGCCTTCGGACCAGTTCCAGAGGCTGCCCCAGCGCCCCCTTCAGTCTTCTTTACAGAAGTCCACCAGTTCGGCAGGTTCCATTGATAAAGACCAGTGTGCCTACTGTAAGGCTTATGGCCACTGGGTTACTAAATGCCCCCGGTATGGCAAGTAACTTTTCTTGCATTCATCTTTTTTAAGACTTGTGAAAATTAATTTCAAAACATTCCAATAATACGATATACCTATGCATTGTGTCAAATGCTTTATTAAAAATATGCAGAAAATGTTCCCTTTAATTGTTGTTAATGTCTTCACAAAAGAATTTGAAAGGATAAAGTAGGAGATGAATAACAGAGGTACGACGTTATATCTCAAACTGCAAAAATTGATAAAAAGGGTGGACCAAAGTCTGCATGTACAATGCCAGTGGAAGCATTTCAGGCACACTGCAAACATTTAAAAAAATATAAATATTGTCAAGTGTAACTTTGAATTGTAATGTTTGACCTCATTTAGTTACATCAATCTAATTTTAAACACTAATTTTCTTTTTTGTTTTGCAGATTAACTACAATACTTCTTTTGGACTCCATATTATATGTTGTTTAATATATTGTTTTGTTAGATGTAGTTCTAGTTATTTATTGTATTGTTATCTTTTAGTTATAGTTCCAGTTATTTTTTTGATAAAAGTTAATTAAAAAAGTACATACGTCTGTTTTTTTTTTGTGGGGGTAGCAGTCATCAATAGAAATTATTTTTATATTTTGAAGTATAATTCTGAGGCTAACTCATTAGCAACATAGTGTGGTGAACTTTTCACAACTGTGCTCACGTAAGTGTTCCATGAACTGTTACTATGGTAACAGGCAGAAAGCTGTTTAGGGGTAGGGTTAAAAGTTACTGGCTGTACAAAACTGCTATATTTACCCAGGATCTTCTACATCACAGAAAGGAAAGCAAAGTAACACAAAACACTGTGTACCAGATTTACAACACCCTTGCACCACTTTTGCGTCCACCCCCTACAACATTACAAGTATGTGGGTTTCAACGACCCCCCTCAAGCCCCGGGAACCACCACCCCCTGAAATTTGTGTATTACGGGACGCAAACTGCGTAGCCTATGTTTAAATTTATTCACATGCCACCTTGCGTGATGCAAAAAGAACAAAACAACTGCCAGTTCTGGAAGTGACTTGTATGTATTTATGTCAACCTTTATGAACAAAACATAACGGTTCGTTTTTTAATTAACCCACTAGTTTATTGATTCATTTTTTGCACTAGTGAAATATTATTTTCATAAACACATCAACAATTCTTTTGTGTATGTACAAAAAACAGAATATTACACTAAATTGAAGTTACAATATACAATAACATTTACAAATTTACAACACATCCAACTCACACACTTGGCCAATACATTCATCCTTTCCTAACATACCATAATGTACATATAGGGCCTAATGTCAATAGCAGATTCTCTGTACAGATGAATGATTTTACATCAAAGATGGAAATTTTTATGCAACAAGGTAGAGATACTCTGGAGGGATAACCCTGCTTAATAAACACTAATAGTGGAAATTTTTATGCAACAAAGTAGAGATACTCTGGAGGGATAACCCTGCTTAATAAACACTAATAGTGTTTATTAAGCAGGGTTATCCCTCCAGAGTATCTCTACTTTGTTGCATAAAAATTTCCATCTTTGATGTAAAATCATTCATCTGTATAGAGAATCTGCTATTGACATTAGGCCCTATATGTACATTATGGTATGTTAGGAAAGGATGAATGTATTGGCCAAGTGTGTGAGTTGGATGTGTTGTAAATTTGTAAATGTTATTGTATATTGTAACTTCAATTTAGTGTAATATTCAGTTTTTTGTACATACACAAAAGAATCGTTGATGTGTTTATGAAAATAATATTTCACTAGTGCAAAAAATGAATCAATAAACTAGTGGGTTAGTTAAAAAACGGACCGTTATGTTTTGTTCATAAAGGTTGACATAAATACATACAAGTCACTTCCAGTACTGGCAGTTGTTTTGTTCTTTTTGTAGCTGAGGCTTAGCTTTGCTGGATCAGAGCCACGACCCTGTGTCGTTTTTCACCTTGCGTGATGCAACACTAGGGTACAGGAGGCCTTCAGCCCCAGGAGCCGCAGCGTCAATCTGACTGAAACCCGGGATAAAAGCTGAAAGATCAGAATCAGAGCCTAAATATCCCGAACCCGCTGTTTGGAGTGAAAAACCCCAAACTGCGCCGAGTCCAGAACCACTCCAATGAAGAGGAGCTTCTGAGAGGGGCACAGGTGCGACTTCGGCACGTTGATAGACAACCCAAGCAGGTGCAAGAGGTCGACCATAGCCTGGAGGTGGGAGACGACTGTCTGGAGCGAGACCCCCTTCAACAACCAGTCGTCAAGATAGGGGAAGACTGGAACACCTGATCTGCGCAGATAAGTGAATAAACATGTGAATAAATCTTTCTACTTTTCTACGCGACTATAAAATATTGTCCATATACCACAACAATCTGCGTTTCAATATGTATGGCATCTATTAACCTCATGCGTGCGGCGGCTTTTCCCGCTGTACGTGGCGTTTTTTAAAAACACGCGTTACATGATGAGCTCAGCTCGTCATCAGCGTGCGAGCGGCACAACTCATGACGAGCTGAGCGGGGAAGGGGTTAAAGAGATAGTGTACGTTTTACAGATGAAGGAAACCTCATGAACTTTAGACTCTGCAACGGTACTTACTTGTAATTACTAAAATCTCTCAATAAAGACAAAGGCTCTTTCTAGAACCACCCAACATCTATACACATAAGCTTGATATATGTCTCAAAAATACATGCTTTGTTTTTTTTCAGTAACCCAATGCGCGGATCCTACGCGCATATCGCGACTTTTTTTGTAAAACAATGTTATTACTTTTTTGGCCCTACGGGTCCTTATGTGACCCCCTGAGCAGGCCTAGGGGGTCAGGGTGTGTCTTCCCTGTTCCCTTTTCACACGTTCCACACATATGTCAATGACTTCCTCTGTCTCGCTTCTACCGAGGCACAAAATGGCTGCCAACAGTTCCTGATTTCAAATGTTTACAACCGCTTGACAGCCAATTAGAATTGAGCGCGAGATCGGAACGGTGTGCATATCCTACGAGGCCAATCTTCGCACAATCCGCGGACCCTCTGTGCCCATAGATATATAAATGACTTTAACTGTAATTTTCAAAGAAACTACTGAACAGATTGACACCAGATATGCCAAAGGCACAAGTCAGAACTGAGGACTACCTCTCTGCCAAATTTGGTGTAATTCCGTTCAGCCGTTCGAGCTGTAGCCGTGGCTAAAGGTCCTATGAGAAATTGCATGGGGAAAATGTGTTGTGGGAACCCCTTTTTTCTCGGCCCCCGCTTCACCAATCACCCCCAAACTTTCAGGGAAGGAGCGGCACTGAGCTTCCCAAAAGTTTGGAAAATTTCAAGAAGATTCATCAATCGACGCCAAAGTTATTGGCAATAGAATGAAGCGGTTTTCCTATGGATAATAGGTCCTAACTATAACTACCTACTGGCAACCGCCAGTAATAAAAAAAAAATTAAACAAAAAAAAAAAAAATATATATATATATATATATATATATATATATATATATATATATATATATATATATATATATAAATGTTATAGTAAGGTGAGTATGTCAGTGACAATATTAATGTTTTAAACTAAAAAACACACAGAAATTCACCAGTTATAGTTAGCAGAGCTAACGAAAACTTGCACCCCCACCATGCACTGCTTATGACCTCACATTGTGGAATTTTAGTTCGTGTATTGAACATCATCTACGCCATCTTGCAGACCCATGTACGAGCATGCACGACAGCCATTTTAGGTACCATGGTCTCCCTGTTCACGATCGCCCGTCAGCACATTTCCCTGACCATGCAAGCCTTCCCCGCGCACCCTGGCTGCCCCCGCACTCACATGCACAAGTCATGAGCCCTCCCCTCCCATGACTCTGTCCCAGGGAATCGCACCCCGCGCCTGACCAACACCTCCTTTCGTCCATGAATACCCCTCCTTTGATGACCCCTTCCTCTGAGCCTGAACGTCAGCACTGACTGCTGGTCATCCTTTAGCCCGAAGATACAGTTTATTGCCCATTACCGTACGCCCTCGCCTCTCCTGAAAGAGGCCACTATTGATCATGACATCCCCGCCCCCGGAGATTCGATCAGGCGCACACATTCCAAAGAGATCGGCAGAACACTCAGCTGCGTGATAGCCCCTCCCAATCATATGAGGGGAAAGGGTCTCTACTGTTGTCATGTGTTGGAGGGGGCTGGAACTGGGGGGTGTCGGAGATATCGTTCTGATGTCATTCTCATGCTCTACAATGTCCCTGTTGTAATAAAGGACGTTCACATGTCTTAAACCAGTGTATAAAAGACCAGGTCTCAGAGAGGTTGAGAGAGCACCTCGAGACGATACCTCGTTGTCCGATCTGATGTGTTCTACTCCGTCGGAATAAAACTTGTTTCCTGTCTTCCAGTCTCCAGCGCCTGCCTCTTTATTTAGTAACTTCGTATGGTATTAGAGGCGTTCTACGCCGGGCAAATTTAACTTAGGAAACAACTTCTGAAATCGCCTGACCATTGTAAATTGATCTTTATCAATTGGCGTCCCAAACGCGGGGCCCATCAGCGACACGTGGATCCAGTGGGAGAGGTCCCGACGACAGAGTGAACGACTGCAACGATCGGAAGAGCTCCTGTCCAATAGACCCTCGTCTGACAGCCGATCATCTGAACTTCACTGATTCCGAGCAGACCTCTCCCGAGTGATCTACGGTCCTGACTGGGAACCACCAGGAGTGCCGCGATAGCAACAGAGAATAGAGGACGATCGGGCGCTGGAAGCGGAAGACAAGAAACTGTCCATGCGGTCCGGGTAAGGTCGTGACACACGACAAATTGCGAAATTGATTGATTGATTGTTTGAAAATACTAGTATTACTTATTGACCGTTTCTGAGAAATTTTCTATTTGCAAACAAACACAGAATCGCCATACTCTGTTTAGTCTTTGCAGATAGTGAAGGGTAGGCAACGCAAAACTTTAACACGTCGTGCCTATTCTTTTTTTCTCCCCATTGATTGATTGATTGAATCGAGCATTGAATTGTTCGAAGTTGGTTCTCTTAAGGATCTTCTCTGTCTACAAACGGGGAAGAATAGGAATATTCTCTCTCCCTTTGCCGATAGTGAAGGGTAGGTAATGCAAAACTTTAACACGTCGTACCTATTTCACTCCTTCATTGATTGATTGTTTGCCCAAACATTGACTGTTTTGGGAATTGGTTCTTTCTGGAGGTATTCCCTGTTTGCAAATAGCGTAGAATAGAATATTCTGTCCAGTCTTTGCAAATAGTGAAAAGATAGGTAGTGCAGGCTTTTGCCCTCCATTGTAATCCGTCATGCCTATCTTCTCCCCATTGGCTCATAGTTGGGTCAACCCGGACCGCTTATTAGAGATGAACCATCCAGCTCCACTGGAGGGCACCCCTAATAAGGACATGTTTACTAAGCAAGGACTAGTCGCTATAGCTTATAGTAAGTTATGGCATAAATATACAAAAAGGGATCCTAAAAACCAGTGGCCACTGATAGGTTCTTTTGATGAAAATAAAATAAAAACACTAGAAGCAGCTGTAAAAATAAATAAGGTAACGCCCACTATGCTCGTTAGTATTGGCATGTGGCGCAAAGAAGCAGACCATCGCAGGAAAAGAGAAGAAGCAAAAACAGTGAAAGAATTACGCAAAGCAGCCCATCTGGCTGCAAAAGAACTAGATGAAGAAATAAGAAGAAGAGAGGAAGTTAAACAAACGCAAGAACCAGGAATGACAGGTCAATGCCCTGTCAGGACCACCTCTGCGCTCTACCCGGAGATTCCCTCCAAACAGCGGGCAAATGACGAGTTACTGCTCGGTCCTCCAATTATCTACATGCCTCCTCCATATGCTCCCTGCCAACCTCTAGCACAACACTCACCAGTTCAAAGTGCAGGCATGGGTGACCATAGCGCTAGTGCCCCGGCTCTTACGGCCTTCGCACCAACCGCGTTGGTAACAACAGCAGATGAGCATGAGACCAGCAGGCATCTAACAGCCAGACCAAACAGGTTGAGCAAAGATGAGCGGGATGGAATCGACCAAATAGCAAAAACCCTGGTAGAACGAAAGGAGAGCGAAGAATATACGATGAATATGCACAACTCGCATGCCAGTAGTCACAGACGGCATTTTATTTTACGGTTCAGCTACCACACCCTGAACGCGTATGAGGATAGGTACCAGACTAAGGGTCCTGCTAAAGTGACGGCTCTATATAGAAGGGTCGATGTCGGAGATGGGGCTGAACGCGATGTGACGGACCTCTTCATGCAAATGCTTGAGGTCTTCCGCCACCTCGCGGAACAGAAACCAGAAGTCAAGATCACAGTCCCTGAGACGATTGGGCCCTCATTAGAAGCAGCCAACACCATGATGCCTATCAGAGAAGCCGCCCCCTATTGGGTTCCCCCAAGAGGTCAGGGAACAAACGATGATATCAACCATGCAGATGCCAAAGGGAGGGTTGTGTACAACTGGGTTTACCAACCATGGGATCGGCAAGATATTTTAACTTTTAGACAAACCCTGCCCGATTTAAGAAAGAACCCTACAGCATTCTATACTGAATTAGGCACAGCCTTGGGCTCAACCATAATGACTCTAGCGGACATGGATTTGTTTTTCGGGTTGTGTCTGCCGGCTGATGTGTGGAAGCAAATCCGGAGAGCCGACCACACAGATCTGTTCGGACACACCTGGACAAAACTCGATGAACTAGATAGGCAGCGAGAGCCCGGAAAGAAACCTGTAAAAGACATATTGGAACTCCCCGACAAAATAGTGCAGAAGCTAAAAACGTTGATCCCAGAAAAGAAGGTAGACTGGTCGATAGTCACAGCCTGCCGTCAGAAACCTCAAGAGGACGTATCAGAATACTTCTCACGATTTGAAACAGTGTTCTCCGACTACAGTGGCCAAGACATGACCACCGCAACCGGACAACACCTATTCGTGCAGAACTACGTAAAGGGGCTATCGCAAGAGGTCTCCCAAAAATTACAGACTAGCGAAAGTAGTTGGGGAGCCTCTAAACCTGCAGCTATCCTTCAGATGGCTCAGTATTACGAACACCAAAAGAATGAGAACGAAAGGGCAACTGAGAAAAAGAAAAAGGACCTAAAGGAACGAGTAATGATTGCACAACTACAGGGAGTGACCACAGGGAGGGAACGGTATAGGGGAAACTACCAGTCAAATACCCCTAAGAATTCGACCCCTAGAGACCGCAACCCCACCCCATGCGCTCCACGAACCGACCTTGATGAGAACCAATGTGCATTTTGTAAAGAATTTGGACATTGGAAGTCTCAATGCCTAGCCCTTCGGGAACTGATTAAAAATAAAGAGACAAGGGACATGGCAAATGGCCCCAAAACTGGAGGGCAGGGACGAGGACAGACCCACGACACCACCAATGACCGATCTGGTAAACCAAACACATTTGACCGCCCCCGACAGAATCAGTGCCAACAGTCCGATGGCTACAAAGATCACGACTCTGCATAGGACTGCCAGGGGCAAGGGAGGGATCCAGTCGAGCTCTGTGTTGACCAGCAAGGTCCTTATGTCACTGCTAAGGTCCTGGGTACAAAGTCTCCATTTTTGGTAGACACTGGAGCGACACGTAGTGTGTTATCAAAACGACTGATTCCAAGGGCACCCTTGTCTGGCTCACACATTACCTCGATAGGTTTCGATGGGACACCCTCCACTAATCCCCTGTCTGTACCTATCTCCTTTGACCTAGGAAACAATCCCACTGACACAACGTTTCTGCTCTCCTCCAACTCCCCTGATGCTATTATGGGTATTGATTTACTGAAACATTTCCGAGCTACTATTAGGTGTTCCCCGGAAGGAGTCCGAGTCATCCTGTACGACAACCCGAACTTGACCGGACCCTACCCCGCACGACATATGTGCACTTTAACAGATGCTGACCTATCCTTGCTCGATTCGCTACCCCTGCACCTATGGGCCAGAAACGACTCGGATGTGGGACGAATGATGATCGATCCTGTACACATAACTGTTCGACCAGATGCAATACTCCCGAAACTCCCACAGTACCGGATATCGCCCGAAGGCAAGAAGGCATTGGTAGCGATTATTCAGTCCTTGGTAGATGCAGGAGTGGTAGAGGAAGTGGTTAGTAATGTCTGCAATAGTCCTATCCTACCCATTGTTAAGAAGCAAGGTGAGGGGGATGAGAAAGCGTACCGCTTCATCATCGACCTGCGAGAAGTCAACAAAGTGGTGGTGCCACAGTACCCCGTAGTCTCAGACATCGCCACCATTCTGACTCTCATCCCGTCCACTGCCACCACCTTCACCGTTATAGATCTTAAAAATGCATTTTTCTCTATCCCCATCCATCCAGACAGCCGTTATCTCTTCGGCTTCACTTTAAAAAACCGTTCATACCGATTTTGTAGAGCTCCCCAGGGCTACACTGAAAGTCCCAGCATTTACAGCCAGGCCCTAAAAAGGCAGCTGGACGCCGTCCAGCTACCAGATGGAGTGGTGTTGATCCAATATGTCGATGATATCCTTTTGGCGGCCGACACCACTCCACTTGCAATCACAGCCACTATCCAACTCTTGCACTTTCTCGCGGAGAATGGCCACAAAGTCTCCAAAAAGAAACTGCAGTTCTGTCAGTCCCAAGTAACATACCTAGGTCATCTCCTGTCCAAAGAAGGGAGAAAACTTACACCCGACCGAATCCAAACCATCCTAGACACCCCTATTCCAAAAACACAGAAGCAAGTCCGTTCATTAGTAGGCCTTACTTCTTTCTGCCGACAATGGCTACCAAATTTCAGTCTCATTATAAAACCCCTACTTTCCCTGTTGACCAAAGATGTTCCGTTCCCACTCCCGTGGACCCCCGAATGCCAAGCATCCTTTAAGGAGTTGCGAGATGCCCTTTGCTCGGCACCCGTTCTAGGAACACCAGATTACTCCAAGCCCTTCTCCCTCTACACCCACGAAAGGGAGGGATGCGCATTGTCCGTTCTGACTCAGCCCATCGGCGCCAGACAGCGCCCTTGTGCCTACTTCTCTGCCACTCTTGATCCAGTCGCCAGAGCTCTACCAGCCTGCCTTCGAGCAGTAGCCGCTGCTGCTGTCTCTATCCGACAGAGTGAGGGAATTGTACTTTCGAACTCTCTCACAGTATTAGTACCCCATGCAGTTGACACGCTTTTGAACCAGACAAAGACTCAACACCTGACTAGTGCACGACTGACAGGATACGAATTGACTTTGCTTGCGCCCCACATCACCCTGAAGAGATGCACGACATTGAATCCTGCTACACTGTTACCCTTGCCTGAAAATGACCCCGATGTGCCCCCTATACACGACTGTGTGACCCTCACGGACGAACAGACTAGGAGTAGAGTTGACCTCCGAGACATTGCTTTCACAGACCCTGACGGAGAACTATGGGTAGATGGCTCTTGCATCAAACTCCCAGACGGCACCACTTCTGCTGCCTATGCGGTAACGACTGCTCGAACAGTAGTTGAAACAGCTTGCATCACACAACGATCCGCACAGGCAGCAGAACTAATTGCCCTCACACGAGCATGTATCGTAGCAGCAGGAACCACGGCGAACATTTACACGGACAGCCAGTACGCCTTCGGGGTAGTTCATCATTTTGGGATCCTGTGGAGGGAAAGGGGATTCCTGACGTCCCATGGTACACCCATCCTTCACGGAGATTTAGTCTCTGCCCGGATTGAAGCAGTCCTTCTTCCCACACGATTAGCAGTGATCAAATGTCAGGCACACAAGAAGGTGACAGACTTAGTTGGACAGGGAAACGCACTAGCCGACATCACTGCCCGAACCACAGCTGAGAATAGGGCCACGACACGCATGTATGTGACCAGGTCACAAGCAGAAAAATGGACCAACGCTAGGGAAACGATCAGGGATATCCAATCGGCCAGCGCACCACACGAACTGACTGAGTGGGCACGGGTGGGTCTAAGGGATGATGAAGGCTGCTGGCGGACAAAGGACACAAACAAATGGTTACTGCCTGATGCATACTTGATCCCCATACTGACAATGGCACATTCCCCTGCACACATAGGTTCTGCCCCCATGATCGAACTCATTTCCAAAGTCTGGCACAACGGCAAGATCCCCGACTCAGCCAAACGCCTAGTCCAACAGTGCCTTATCTGCTTACAACACAACCCCGGGAAAGGAACTGTAGTACCCCGGGGAGGGTTTGGGGTCCCCGACCACCCCTTTGAGGTCCTCCAGATGGATTACATCCAATTAGAGAGGTGCCAAGGCTTGAAGTACGTATTAGTCATTGTATGTGCCTTCAGCAAATGGGTGGAAGCCTATCCGACCCGTGATAACACTGCCATGACTACTGCCAAAGTACTACTGAAGGAGTTTTTTCCCCGCTACGGCCTTTGTCGAATTTTATGGAGCGACAATGGCCCCCACTTCATAGCTGAAGTTATCCAACTCATCCTGAAGGGGTTGGGGGTCAAACAAAGGTTCCATGCGGTCTTCCACCCCCAATCCGCTGGCCTGGTTGAACGCACAACGCTACACTGAAACTGAAACTGTCAAAAATAGTGGCCACCACAGGACTTAAGTGGCCAGATGCCCTTCCACTGGCATTACTATCGATGCGCTCCACCCCCACTAAGCATCACTTGACCCCCTACGAAGTTGTGTTTGGACGGCCTATGAACCTCTGGACTGCCCCCAAACCAACCTCCATTCATGACGTCCCCGACGTCCTGCTGTCAGATTATTTGTACAAGTTAACTAAGACATTGTCTGTCATTCATCAACAGGTGCAGCAGGCCATCCCCGATGCTTCCAGGGGTCCCGGTCACAATATCCAACCGGGTGACTATATCTTGATCCGGAACTTTCAACGAGCGAAGAGTCTGGAACCCCGGTGGACGGGCCCCTGGCAAGTACTGATCACCACTCGGACGGCTCTTCGAGTGGAGGGGAAAAAGAATTGGCTGCATGCGCACCACTGCAAGAAGATTTCCTCGACCCTGGCCACGACAGACAACGTCAGCACCCAGGAAGAGCTCCTGAACAAAGACCGACCATCACTGAACTGCTATCCTGATACCGAGGCACTTGAACTTGCAAAACACTCTGATCCCACTGTGCCATCTCGAGAAGGGTATTTCCTGCGTCGAAAGGAGGGAGCTTCGGCTAAGTAGGCCACTGACTAAGTTAAAAATCTTAGAACGGTGACCCAAAGCAACCAAGGGTTACCTGGAGAGAAGCTAAACTAAGTCTGTGGTTCTGCCCACTACCGAGCACCTTGAAGATGAAGATGATGGAAGCGCCAGATAAGAAGATGATGGAAGCGCCAGATAAGAAGACGTCGAAAGCAACAGGAAATACCCACTATAGGAATCCAAAAACTGTCAATTTGCACAAATCAAAGACAATTGCTTTCTTCATTATCTCCCTGTTCTGCCTCCTCCTCATGACTTCCTTCTGGATCCTGGAGGAAAGCACGCCCGCTCACCAGATGTTGCCAACCACTGTCCAGCCAACAACCGTGAAAGAGCACCACCTGATCACCCTTTCACCTCAGCTTCGAGAAAGGCGTAGGGAATTCTGGAACAATTCCTTTGTACAACTGTTGCACCAGCACAACCTTGCTGCAAATGCCACAAACTGCTGGATCTGTGGGTTGCTCCCACATGCTACCGGACACTCCATCCCCTTTATTCCTTCACCTTTCTCAGTTCACGGCTCTTGCCTCGCCTGGTTGATCCTCATGCAAGAAAGCCACAAGGACAATGCTGCTTCTGGTCAGACAGTGTCGCACTTCTACTATGGGTTCTGGCCGAACAACACAGGAAAGCCCTTTTGTCCCGCAATTTCAGGTTCAACCTTCCTTACGAACATCCCTGCCAACGAAAGGGTCGAAATGCAGGTGCTCCACAATCCAGCCAGATCCACCTTCTCCCACCTGCGGAAACAAACGGCTGCCACCCTGACTGCGGCCCTGTCTGTCATCAATGTCACAGGACTCGTATGCCTCGAAGGACAAGGAACGCAGCTGGTGGGTCACAGTTCTTGCCGCATCACCAAAACATTGGCCTCAGCTAACCCCCCCTCCTTTGTTGCTTCCCCGAATATGTACTTTGTTTGTGGCACCAAAGCTTACACGTGGCTCCCAAAAGGCTGGAAGGGTACGTGCTACATCGCCTTCATTCTTCCTCCCACGTATGTGGCTCCAGCCAACCACCACCGGCAAAAGCGCGCTGGAGATGTTGAACAAGCTGACTCCACCGGAGCACAGTTCCTGGATGCAGCAAAGGGACTTGTTCCTCTGTGGGGACCAATGGCAAATAGCCGCGCTATCCGACACCTGACTCAGGCATTAGAAACCACCATTAACATCACCGCTGGCGTCCTCGCCAACAACACGGCTGAGCTTCAGGCAGTCCGCCTGGTGGTTCTTCAAAACCGTCTTGTTCTAGATGTGGTTCTGGCCGACCGTGGAGGTGCATGCCGCATCATCGGCTCCAGCTGTTGCACCTACATGCCAGATAACTCACCTTCAGTCTACAAAGCAATCGAACACCTCCACAGACTGTCCTCGGAGGTTCACCAGGAACAGGAAGGATGGTCGCTTGGAGGCTGGTTCTGGGACACTTTAAAGAACTGGGGATGGAGAGTGTTAACGTTTTTATTGATACCAATCATGATACTATGTGGGTGTTGTTTAGGTATTCAATGTTTACCATCTTTATGTGCACTCGTTTCCAACTGTATGTGCCCAAAGACTTTGAACTTTAAACCGGAGCACATGAGTCCCCTATACGAGGTAGAGGTGCGTGGTCTCATGGGGATCGATCCAAACTGACAAGCTGGCGAGACATGTTAAAGGGAGGACTGTGGAATTTTAGTTCGTGTATTGAACATCATCTACGCCATCTTGCAGACCCACGTACGAGCATGCACGACAGCCATTTTAGGTACCATGGTCTCCCTGTTCACGATCGCCCGTCAGCACATTTCCCTGACCATGCAAGCCTTCCCCGCGCACCCTGGCTGCCCCCGCACTCACATGCACAAGTCATGAGCCCTCCCCTCCCATGACTCTGTCCCAGGGAATCGCACCCCGCGCCTGACCAACACCTCCTTTCGTCCATGAATACCCCTCCTTTGATGACCCCTTCCTCTGAGCCTGAACGTCAGCACTGACTGCTGGTCATCCTTTAGCCCGAAGATACAGTTTATTGCCCATTACCGTACGCCCTCGCCTCTCCTGAAAGAGGCCACTATTGATCATGACATCCCCGCCCCCGGAGATTCGATCAGGCGCACACATTCCAAAGAGATCGGCAGAACACTCAGCTGCGTGATAGCCCCTCCCAATCATATGAGGGGAAAGGGTCTCTACTGTTGTCATGTGTTGGAGGGGGCTGGAACTGGGGGGTGTCGGAGATATCGTTCTGATGTCATTCTCATGCTCTACAATGTCCCTGTTGTAATAAAGGACGTTCACATGTCTTTAACCAGTGTATAAAAGACCAGGTCTCAGAGAGGTTGAGAGAGCACCTCGAGACGATACCTCGTTGTCCGATCTGATGTGTTCTACTCCGTCGGAATAAAACTTGTTTCCTGTCTTCCAGTCTCCAGCGCCTGCCTCTTTATTTAGTAACTTCGTATGGTATTAGAGGCGTTCTACGCCGGGCAAATTTAACTTAGGAAACAACTTCTGAAATCGCCTGACCATTGTAAATTGATCTTTATCAACATATTACATCACTCATGACATGTTCTACATGTTCTAGCACATCATTTATGACGTCACTCATGACATATCAAATGACATCATTTTTTTTTTTTTGGAGGAGTTCACATAAACACATAATTTATCCGTAAAAAGGGCAAAGAATTTATGAAATGTACATTAAATATCCAAGAAGAACCACTCACATTCCTCCCCTGATGTCCTTTAAAAACCTCTCAAATGCAGTGATTTCTCATATTTACAAAATGTATGTGCTTATAGCCATTCCCAAGCTTAAAATATTTGTTATAAGAGCCAGAGCACATGGAATAGCAACATTCTTAACCCTTTATCTTGAACATTTTAGCCTGTCAGTGTTCAAAAGTGGGGAGTAGCTCAGACTTCCCTCATCTGCAAACTAACGTTTGAGGAATATGCCAACAAGATAACTTTAGCAGCCTGAACAAAATCAATATTCAATCTATGTGTATTGTCATGTATTCCTATAGATTCTGAATCGATCCCCCTATTCCTGACCCTATTCTGGTTAAACTAACTATCAAGTTAACTAACAGTCAGCCCATGAGGCAAGAAAAGCCCCCATGATGCAGATACCGTTATCTGACGCAGTCACACTACGGCACAGGAACGTGTTATCTGATTAGGTCATAACGCTTGAGATCTAATTAGACAAGCGACATTCCTCCAGCCCCTGATAAGGCATACGACGTTCTCATAACAAATCAAACCTATGACAACCTGGAAAATCTTTGCGGCCATTGTTTTGATTTCACAGAGAACTTTAGTAAAGAATGTGCTAACGAGCAAGTCGTATGACATCTTTATTGACGTATCTATGTCCATCCTTACGTCAATCTCGGCACCTTTAAGGTATAAATATCGCCGATCTTGCCCTATGCAAACACACTCGTGGTGACAAGACGGAGCAGCCATACTTGCCGAAGCCGAGAGCAGAAGCAGACCCCGCTGGCAGCAGCCCCGCCTTCCTGACGCGCTGAGAGACGCGCTGCTATCTCAAGCCGAGAGAACCAGCACCGGCGCTTCTGGGCAGCCCTCGCAGGCAGCCTGGAATATCGAGAGCAGAGAAAGAGATACCATTCCTCATTCATCCTAACTTCCAGGTACAGAACTGAATAACCCCTCACAGAGAATTCTTTAGTTATGCACTTGGCAAAAACAAACTTAACTTAAACTGTAACTTTCTATTCCCGCCCACGCATTAGACTTAGGTCAGGTACACGGGGTAGGCGTATTTGGAAACACCAGTTGAGTACGTTTAGTCAAATGTATATGTGTATGTAAATATATTTTAATCATTTCAAACATCATATGGCTCAGAAACCATATCAATGTTTTTACAGTATTATTTTATACTATTGCTTTTAATGTATGCACTTTACTTAACTATAAGTATTGCAATAATATCGATCCATTTCTCTTGTACGAGAAAAGAGACTGATCAATAAACAACACCTTTTTATTGAACACGCCCGTCTCTTCCTTTTCTCTGCAATCTGATGAGACTAAGAATGCACGTACTGACTGAGTAAAATAATTGCCTTGTGCTCACACGACTCTCGAGATTGACTCTTGATTAGGGGAGAGCAAAGTTGTCATGTTCTATGGTTGTCAGAAACTAAATCCCTTCTTGTCTAATCAGGGAAGTTAATTCCTCCTTGAACATTCGAGAAAGTTTCTAGCGAACTCTGAGCTACGCTGGCAAACCCAAAACTTAAGTCTAGTATCGACAGTAGTAGACCTAGTTAACGTCTGGCCTAGGCCTTTACTGCTGTAGGTACTATTCCAATGCGCAGAGCCTATTGGGAAATTAGGAGCTACACTACATGGCGCCCAACGCGTTTGGAAATGGCGATAAAACTAACGTAAGACATTTAGAGTAACTCAGTCGTGCTTTCTCACTCAGACCCCTTTTCCCAAATACTCCAAAGACGTCTGGAGTGGGTGAAAGGTAATATCCTCCAAAACCTCGCAGGAGGGAACTCCTATGTATGGTTCTTGGTATAGTCAACGTTGAAGGATACACTGTTCCAAAATATTGTGCATCTAATCTCTGTTTCCATAAAGAAACCTGATCTGCAAGCAAAAAGAATAACCTTTCTAACAGTAAAATGTCAGAAAGTGATGATGAAAGAAAGGCAGTTAGATTAGCAACTGAACTCGCAGCAGCTGATGCTACCTTGCAGGCTGCAGACGGGGACATAATACTCATCCCGGTCATCAAAAGGAGATCTATAACTCTAAAACTTATAGAAAATGGACTGACACCTAGAGGTGGCACAGTCATATTCGTAATTGAGGCACACGAATATCGGCAGACAGAGGTATACTATTCATGGATACATTTTCCAGCAGCAAATGCTGTAACAAAGTACTTCCACTATTACAAAATAGAGGAACCTCCTGAAACGTACACTCCATTCGAGGAGGTGGAAGTACCACTCAAATTCCAAGAGCATTTGCTCTTATTTGATGGCGCCCTAATACATAACAATCACATTACAAGGCTCGGTCCTTTAGGAAGACCAGGAGCAACGTGGCCGGTCTTGGCCGGATACACACCACATCCAGACATCGAAAGAATGCCTGCAGCAGAGCTGTTAATACAGCTAAAACAACTACTAAAAATTCATAGACAGTTAGTTCAGTATGTAATGCGGACTTCAACAATTCAGCCAGCTATTAAACTACCACAGCTGACCCCTCACCAGGGGAACACAAATAAAATCACACCACAGAACATCCAATCCTGCCTAGGTAAAGTTCCGGCTAAACGGGAACAGATACCATTCTGGTTGGCACAGAAAATCACCCAAATAGAGGCGGTGTTTCCTGACACCACCCCATTAGAAAAACACAGGATTCTGACTATATGTCTCCCAATGGGAATCGCACCACACATTGAGGACTGTGACACTTGGGGTACAGTCTTTGCTTCCATCTACACAAAAACGCACGGTGTTCCATCCATTTCGGTAATACCAGATGTGCTAAAACAAATTCAAGATGAATACGGTCCAGAACCTGCTTTAACTCTTGGTATGAAATTACTAAAAGACTTCAAGCAGGTCTCGGCTATATTATTAGCCAACATAAAAGGTGAAGCAGCAAACGTGGCTATCCGCCAGAGGTTAAAAGAGACAGATATAGCAGACCAACCAGCTGAAATTGCCAGAATCATAGAAAAATCCTATGAAGAACTAGGCAGAGATAGTCTAGGTGGAATACCAGTAAAACCGCAACTGACTACAAGTCCAGAAAAAATATTTTTTAATAATAATTCACCAAAAAAGAACTGGGATGGAAACAAACAATCCAATCCTAAAGAAAAGAAATTCCAGTCCAGAGGAAGGTCTCCCAGGCGAAGAGAGAAATCTCCAAACCAAAGACAGAGGTCACCGCAGAGTGACCCCTCTGGGAATAGATATAACCTTAGAAATAGGGATAATATTAAAAAACCTGATAGATATCAAGACATTGATACACGTCCCTCTCAATCTTTTCAGAATTCCTCGCAGAAATCGGAAAGAAGAGGACGATCAGAACAAAGAGAAGAGCACGCCAAGTCCAAAGACAAGGAACCTGCTCAGCTAAAAAAGAAATTACAATTTCCAAAAAAGAAGGTAGCCAGTATCAAGGTAGTTAACAATGCCGAGAATACTGAGGACACAACTGAAAAACGGAGAGTGGGCTCAGACAATGCTAGACAGCGCAGCAGAGGTGAGCATAGCTCGCAAAGTCCTTATGAATCATCTGGAGACAGTGGACACGAATGAATATCTTCAAGTGGAAACTGCAGACACCAGAGTTAGCAAACCCCACAAGATATACGAGATAACATTACGTATAGAGGGAGATAAGACTAGGAAAATAAGGGGACTATTTTGGGATAACCTCTCCAAGGGTTATGATATCCTTCTAGCTGAAAAAGACTGGCCACCAGAGTTTGTCAGGGAGTGCCCTCATGGCGAAGAAGTAATTATGCCTGCCTTCTCGAATCAAATCCCGATTCATAAAAAATATACACTTGCTAGAAAGTGGGCAGTGGCCTTAGCACCTGCTTTATATAAAAATCATGTAGGATGGGCTGAGGATTCTCCTCCTCACAAAATCCAGTTAAAATCACAACCTACTGCACAAAGGCAGTACCCAATTAAGCAAGAAGCTAAAAAACAGGTAAATGAAATACTAGATCAGCTAGAATACCAGGGGGTGATTGAAACTTGCACCTCACAAATGAACAATCCTTTGTTTCCGGTCTCCAAACCAGACAACTCATATCGTCTAGTTTTGGATTACCGACACCGTAACACATGTTGCAAAACTTTTGCAGTGCAAAACTCACACAGTGCTGCACTAATGAATAACATAGTGCGCAAAAAATACAAAACAACCTTGGACATCTCCAATGGATTCTTTTGTCAAAATATAGCACCAGAGAGCAGATATTTAACTGCATTCTCAGTAAATGGCACTCAAAAACAATTCTGTCGGTTAGCCCAGGGGTACAAGAACAGCCCGGGGGTATTCTCAGCGAGAGTAACAGAATTACTACAACTATATGATGATGAAGCATTATCTTATGTCGATGACATTTACTTAACAGATGATGACTTGGAGACTCACTTGAAAAGGGTGAACACCATAATACTTGGGTTCGCTGCAGAGGGTTACAAATTCAACTTCAAAAAATCCAGAATTGCCCATCTGACGGTCCTATTCTTAGGATATGAGTTATCAAGTGAAGGCAAAAGCCTGGCTGACAATTTCCTAGAGAAATGTGCCGTAATCCAAGCTCCTAAAACACTAAAAAACCTACAGTCAATTCTAGGCTTCCTAAATTTCGGAAGAACATACATTGCAAATTACGCAGAAAGGGTCAAACCCCTTTATGATCTAATTAAACCAGACTTTAAAAGATCCAGTTGGACTCAAACACACACAGAAATTTTGAGATCCTTACAAACAGACATGCTAATTAAAACAAAATTAGAAACACGTGATAACACACGCAATCTTGTGATTCGAGTCATCCCAGGGAGATGCCGATTCACATACCTAACCTCTAATGAGGGAGTAAAGGTACCAATTGCATTCAAATCACACTTGTGCACAGAAGCTGAACAGAAATTCAGTAATACAGAAAAAATCATTCGCGCAGTTCAAACCGCAATAGCTAGAGAAAAAGACATAGCTGACGGTAGACATATCACAGTCAGAACAGCAGAATCAGCCTTTGAGGCACTAACAACACCGTGTAATTTACCTACAACAACATTGAATCCGGAATGGATACAATGGGTGAATTCAATAACAACCGACAAAGTATACTACTACTTTGATCCAGAACTAGAAGAATTAAAAAATCTGAAATATGAAAAGACGTATCCTCTGCCAATCGACATTCTGCCTCTACGACATTACGCCTGTGTAATCTATACAGACGGACATGCTCAACCCTCCGTTTGGGGAGAACAAGCATACAACCCCACATGTGAGATTACAAAAGAAGTGTGGCGCGGAGGTATATTAAAACCTCTATTAACAAAATCACACTCAGTAGAAACTAATTCAGAACAACAAACTGAAATAATCGCATTAAAAAAGGCGCTAGATAATGCGGATCGCGAATTCCCGACACTTATAGTGTCAGATTCATATTACTGCGTCAAATCATATAACAGCGATTTGCAGACATGGATTCAGAACGGTTACAAAGATGACACAGATGCACCAATAAAGCAGAGACTGCTCTGGGAACAAATAGCTCTTTTACAAAAAGAACTACCAAAGACTCACGTGACTCACTCACTGAGTCATCAGCGTGATGGCGTTCACGTTGTAGGGAATTCATTGGCTGAAACAGCCGCAGCGGCAGCCACTAAATCGGCTCCCGTAGTTCGAAAAAAGCGTACATTAAAATACATTGACGGTGAAACATTGCTGGCGGTGAAAACGTCATCAAAAGGCGACTGCTCAGCGTTACCGATCAACTATCCACTCAATTATACATACATAATCGATGCAAACTCCGTCCCTTTTGCTCGAATCCCTGGAGTGGGGGATAGAGTGATTCCAAACATGGACAGGAGAAGCTTGTTAATCGCAGACGCACATATGGGTGAGGGTCTTGGACACCTCAAACTAAAAGATTCTCTGGAAGATTTACAATCACGGTACTGGTGGCCAGGCATGAGCCTACATCATACCATGTTTGTAAAAAACTGCCCGAACTGCAACAGAAATCGCAGTGGGGAGAGAAAAAATATAATACGGTGGAATCTGACTGCAGATAACATCACCAGTCAAAAGAATGGCTTGCGATTAACATATACAGGCTAGTTTCCACTTATAATGTAGATCCTCAGCACTCGGCTGACGTCCGGACTGTTATACAAAGATTTGCAAGTCTAAATGGCATATACGCTAAGAGCATGCTACGTTCGACCATTGTTTTCACTCAGGCACACCAGCCTTGGGGGAAACATGGCCGAATGAGCACAGCCCAGCGGGAATCTTCTCACTTCCTTCCTGAGGGTACGGGATGGTGTAAAGAAAAAACCAAGGCATAAAGCGATCTATAGCAGAAAGGATATTAGGTTCGGGATCTGGGTGGGTCAAACATCTAATAAGTGTCCAACGTAGTCTAAATAACTTGCCAAGAAATTCTCTGAAGGGATTCAGTCCGTACGAATTATTATTTGGAACTAGAATGATTATCTCTGACCTTGATAGTCAGACTTCAGTGGTGAAAGGAAAAACCTTTGATGTCAAAGACCGTTTGGCTATTTTGCAGGACTTAAACAAAACAAGAAAAGACCTGAGCAACATACAGTTGAAACAACAGCCAACAACCACTGAAGAATCACCACCTGTCCCAGCAAGACCTGTCTGGATTCCAAAAGTCGGGGATCTAGTCAGGGAGAAGATCGCGGTAAAGAAGGAATTTGGGCCTTCTTACAGAAAAGCAGTTCCTGTCTTGTCTGTCAACGGGACAAGATCAGTTGTACTACCGCCACTTGCTGGAAAAAAGGAGAACCGAGTTGTATCCATCGACCTGGTAAAACCACAACATGTGGCCGATAACAAACAGTAGGCCAAGTGGACTCCCAATAAGTAGCAGAACACCAAGGTTTGCTACCAGTACAGAGGTCCTAACAAAGAGGCTCATCACATTCGAAACGCCTACAGAAGAACAAGAAGGACTATGCAACAATGCAATAGAACTCAGACCTCTGAAAACCCAAATAAAGACATTTAGCAGAGACACACCAATCTACAATGAAGTACCAAGTGACAATGCAAGAAACAAAAATCCTGAAGCAATTGGAACAATTGACAGAACTGCATCCGGGTACTTCATCAACTTCGATGATTCCTCTGAAAGCCTCAGTGAATCAAAGACACAGCCATCATCAAAATCCTTTAAAGACAAAGCTAAGGAACTTTTGAAACAACTGAAAGAAACTTATCTGATTTCTCCATGGATTGAATTTTGGGTGGGTTTTGGTGCATTTATCCTCATACTTTGGCTCATCATGGTATTTACTTTGGGACGCTTCATTGAGGGAAAATATGCTAAAATGGACACAGCAAGTCAGAACATCAACTTGGTCCTCAAACCACACACATCTTCACACGTCGAGAAAAGAGAACTTTCTTCAGCCAACTTCACAGCCAATCCGATACCTGGTGGGGTAGCCTGGGACAACACTGACTATGAAATTTATGGTCCGGTCGAGATCCTGAAATATCCACACCAAATTAAGATCTCCTTGAGTGACTTTGCAAAACCAAACTCATTTGCTGATGATTGGGACTTCGAAAGCATTAACAACATGATGTCTGACTTAGTAATGTCTGCTAAATTTACCAAACATGATTATTTGCAAGGTTCTACAAATTATGATAGTATGTATTGCTATAACCACTATGGTAATCATTTGTTGCATAAATCTGCACAACCTAGACATTTTTTAAATTATAATCAATGGGAACATTGTGCAACACCTCCAAAAGGGAGCTCCAGAACCGTTTATGACAAATATTCATATTTTTCAGGTTTTAACACAAGTAATGCTGAAACATTTTATTTTAAATTGTCAAACAAGACAGGGATGAAAACCATGATAACCAACACAAAATTGATATATTCAGATTCATTCTTCGAAAAATGAATACTTTTGGATTTGATTATTGGGACAAAAATGTTGATTTGAAAAGTGTTTGGGGTACAAAAGAATGGCAAGTACAGGGTTTAGAAGCTTTGTTTAGAGCCTGCATGATCCCAGAACAAATGATATTTTTAAATGACACTGTTCAACAAACCACCTGTCTTGGCTTAGCCAAAATCAAAGATTTAAATAAACCGTCTATTCCAAAGCCAACAATGTTTAGCAATAGCTCTGATACAGATGAAGAGATAGACGTAAACCATATATTAAACCAAAACAGAACACATCCTGATTGGAAAAAATGGTTGATCTGGCACACAGAGTCAAATAACTGTCAAGATAGATTCCTGAATAAAACTCAGGGTTTCAAAATGACCAGGCCAGACCCTAGATATCCCCAAAGACATCACCCAGGGATAATAACAACCTACAGTGTGGGCAAATTATGCCTTCAATGGCTACAAACTTCCACACTGCCTGAAATTAAGCAACACCTAACTTTACTTACTGATGGTGCTGACTTGCGTGATTTCATAATGGGACCACGCAAACAGCGTCAAAAGCGTTTCATAGCAGCCTCTGTATATGCAGCATACAATGAGGCCTGGAAGGTTACTCAAATTGAGACAGCAGAAAGAATATGGGAAATTGACCGTATTAATTTGGAAAAATCACTTTCTGTAGTGGACAATGGGTTAATGACTCTGTCCTCCAGAATTTTTTCATTGGACAGCATTGTGTCTTCAGCAATCGATATATTATCGCAAGACTTACTGTTATTACAACATGGTCAGTCACAATTGCGTTCTATTGTACAGCTTGGCTGGACGTTACAAAACCTGCGTTCAGGCTATGTGCCTTGGCGTTTAATCAACACAACGTCACTATTCCAAATCTTTAACCTTACTGATAGACAAATCGGTATGGCGCAAAAGGGTGCTGATTATACAATCTTGAGCATTGAAAAACTAGAAAGATTACCAATGACAATGTCAGAACGACCTGTCAGTGAATGGATAATCCACGGAATCATAAATATTCCAATCTCAACCTTCAGGTTTCAATACTGCCAAAAATATATACAGGCTGGCATGTACGAGAAATTGGGAAAGGGGTACCTTAAAACAACTTGGAACCTGCCCTATTCACATGCATGTGTCAGTAATAAAGGACAGAAAGTGTTTCTTAGTGGCAACAATTGTGCTATGTCACTAAGCGGCACGCTTCTGTGTAATGGAATTAGTTTGCATGGAGCCTGTGAAGGGAATTCATACAACCTTTCGTGTCACCAGCAAGGCGCACCTGCAACTGAAATAGAACCATTCTTTCAAAGACTCTATAATGGGAGTTACATTCTTATTGTAGACCGCAGATGTTGTAGTCTTATGCCCGGGACTCCTTATCTAGTCACTACGACGGCGAAGGTCAAGTGCTGTGGACGTTCTTTGTTCCCCAGCTCCTTTCCAGACAGGGAGGCAAGGGCATGGCCCAATTTGAAAATTACTTCTATTCGAATAGATACTTTAAGCAGAATGAAAACAGTGCTTCTTCAGACGCCTACAAGGCTCACGTCATCAAAAGAAACGTATGATCTACAAGTCGCAAGGACGACTGCAGAGATACATACATTATTATCAACTAATTCCCCCGTACATTTCGCGGAAATCCTGAGCGAAATCTTAAATATTTCTGATACCACTGGGGTCTCAAAGGTATTTAAGACAGTATTTTCGATGGCATTAACACCATTCAAAGCCATACTGGGTATTTTTCCAGATTTCGTCCATTCGATTTTTGGCGGACTTCCCCTGATCCTGGGACTAATTGCAGGAATCCTATTCTTAAGTCCTTATTTTTCGTTATGGCAACCCATGTCACATGTCACATGTCACAGATCAAACTCTCGCGACAATGGAAGATACGATCCTAGCCATTGGATACCGGGACCGGATATCAAAAATCCTGGGACTCTCCCGGCTTAGAGACCTGAACATGACTTGGTTTCTATCATTTCGACCAATGTGGCAAAGGTGTGTTTTACCTGTACTAAGGTGTCTGCTATGCGGAGAAGAATGCGTGTTAGACACCTGTCTGACGCTACAATCGGATGCGCCAGTGGATGCAGATACACTGTTGGTTCCTACCAAGGTTCACGCTTTGTGCTGCCCTCAAAGGCTGCCAATCCTGATGACGGCATTCCTGGAATCTTCACCACTACGATTGAAGAGTAGTGAAGTTCAAGATGAAAGCAGCATCGAACAGGTACGACCTTCTGTCAGCAATGCGAATCAGAATGTCAATGCAGACAATCATGCGCACGAATGCATGGTTACCCCTATTTCCGACCTAGTGGAACTTTCCCATGAAGCTGTTGACAGTTTTTTCGAAAGCCTTAATGATATGATGTTCTCTCCAGAACAGAAATAGAGACTTTTGAGCAAGCTCGCACACGGCGTTCCCTGAATTCGGCCTTCAACTTTAAAAATAAAGTCACATGAACAATTCTTCCCACCAGTTCACGGACAACAATTTTTAGCAGCTCCAAATTATTTTTTACAAAATTCTCGGGACACTTATCTTCTGCTTAAAGTAAGAAACTATTCCTAGAGAACTAAGATTTCTATTTTTAGCTACTTTATAAACTTTAGTTGCCCGCTGGGATGTTCACAAATATTTTATTATGTGATGAAATGGTCTCGAACTTCATTTCTGTATAGCCATATTAAGAGCCATTTCATGTGTATTTCTCATATACCAATAAGCAATAATGCATATAAATGCGTGTTTACTTTTGCATTTAATTCATAGCTTAAGTGCATACAATATATTTGACTGCAATTTTTCAGTATATTTGAAAATTTCGAAATGCATTTATGTATTTTGGGGTGGTAAGGTATACACTATACTCTATAGTATGTTGTACTATGTTATACTATGCATAGATTAGTAAATATGACCATAGTTAGCGTGGAGTGGGTGTCATGTATTCCTATAGGTTCTGAATCGATCCCCCTATTCCTGACCCTATTCTGGTTAAACTAACTATCAAGTTAACTAACAGTCAGCCCATGAGGCAAGAAAAGCCCCCATGATGCAGATACCGTTATCTGACGCAGTCACACTACGGCACAGGAACGTGTTATCTGATTAGGTCATAACGCTTGAGATCTAATTAGACAAGCGACATTCCTCCAGCCCCTGATAAGGCATACGACGTTCTCATAACAAATCAAACCTATGACAACCTGGAAAATCCGTGCGGCCATTGTTTTGATTTCACAGAGAACTTTAGTAAAGAATGTGCTAACGAGCAAGTCGTATGACATCTTTATTGACGTATCTATGTCCATCCTTACGTCAATCTCGGCACCTTTAAGGTATAAATATTGCCGATCTTGCCCTATGCAAACACACGCGTGGTGACAAGACGGAGCAGCCATACTTGCCGAAGCCGAGAGCAGAAGCAGACCCCGCTGGCAGCAGCCCCGCCTTCCTGACGCGCTGAGAGACGCGCTGCTATCTCAAGCCGAGAGACCCAGCACCGGCGCTTCTGGGCAGCCCTCACAGGCAGCCTGGAATATCGAGAGCAGAGAAAGAGATACCATTCCTCATTCATCCTAACTTCCAGGTACAGAACTGAATAACCCCTCACAGAGAATTCTTTAGTTATGCACTTGGCAAAAACAAACTTAACTTAAACTGTAACTTTCTATTCCCGCCCACGCATTAGACTTAGGTCAGGTACACGGGGTAGGCGTATTTAGAAACACCAGTTGAGTACGTTTAGTCAAATGTATATGTGTATGTAAATATATTTTAATCATTTCAAACATCATATGGCTCAGAAACCATATCAATGTTTTTACAGTATTATTTTATACTATTGCTTTTAATGTATGCACTTTACTTAACTATAAGTATTGCAATAATATCGATCCATTTCTCTTGTACGAGAAAAGAGACTGATCAATAAACAACACCTTTTTATTGAACACGCCCGTCTCTTCCTTTTCTCTACAATCTGATGAGACTAAGAATGCACGTACTGACTGAGTAAAATAATTGCCTTGTGCTCACACGACTCTCGAGATTGACTCTTGATTAGGGGAGAGCAAAGTTGTCATGTTCTATGGTTGTCAGAAACTAAATCCCTTCTTGTCTAATCAGGGAAGTTAATTCCTCCTTGAACATTCGAGAAAGTTTCTAGCGAACTCTGAGCTACGCTGGCAAACCCAAAACTTAAGTCTAGTATCGACAGTAGTAGACCTAGTTAACGTCTGGCCTAGGCCTTTACTGCTGTAGGTACTATTCCAATGCGCAGAGCCTATTGGGAAAATAGGAGCTACACTACAGTATAGTACTCATTAATAGAGCCTCAATATCCCGCATTCTTTAGACAGTTGCGCATAATATGGCACCATTTCCCTTCACCTTCTTTTAGACATCTGAAACATTTCACCTGTATCTGGGGCTTAATCCAATGGAGAAAATCAGGTGTTTTATATAGTAGCCAGTTCGTATAAAATTGCATCCGGGGGAGGGTAGCACCTCTTCACAAAGAAAAATTAAACACGCTAATCTTATTCCAAACCTCAGCAGATATTAACACTCCCTCCCTTGACTGCCATTTCTGTCCAGTTTTACTAGACAAATTCCCCTCCTTATACCTTTGAAATGTTGCTATTCAGTATCTGATAGGTCTATAAGTAATTCATTCAATCAGTCCTTCCACTAATTCAGAGTTGATCTTAATTCTTGTCAGATCTAATTCTTTTAACAAATAGCTAATTCGAATAAAGGACCAACAAAGGAATGCCTTCCAGTACATGATATCCGCTTCTACATCTAGCCCAGGGGTCTCTAACCAGTAGCTCGTGAGCTACTGTAGCTCTTGAGCTAACTCGGAGTAGCTCACCTGTGTGCAGCCCAGCTTATTAAATTAGAAAGATTTTGCTTGGTTGAATTAATATTGAAATTATACTGCACTAATAATATTAGTAGCTGTTAATGTGTTTTATTGAAAATTAATAGTGCTCAATACAGAAAAGGTTCGAGACCCCTGATCTAGCCACTCTTTCCAGGTATCTATTAAAAAAAAAAACAATCATCTGATACCCATTTTTCTCCCTTATATGGACAGCATTCTTATGAAGAATGTGATCCTTTAAAAATCAGTGAATCAAGTAGAGTGGTTTATAACTGCCTTATTTCAATACTTGTTCATTATGCTTTGAGACCCATTGCAAATGCCCATAGCAAACTTTTTACGGTGATTTGGTCAGGTGTAAGAAATCCTTAATTTTGTATTTCTGCATAATTAAGTCTAACATTTTGTTTGTTATGAATTGGTTTACTAGGACATGGGGGTAAAAAAAAAACTGGATGAAAAATGTGCAAAGGTGGCAAAATAATATTCTTTCATGTTTGGCAGTGCAAGGCCTTCTTCTATCACTGACCTGGATATAGTGCTCCATGCAATCCGTAGTGTTTTATTAGCCCAAATAAAAGTAGAATAAGTCCCTCAATTTCTTTAAAAAACATTATCTTTAGGTCACAAAGTAATGTACCGATTAAGAAATTAAAAAGAATTAATACGGAAAACAAATCAGTGCAACCTGATCTATTAAAGATATCGGCAAACCTGTCCACCTAGAGAAGAGTGCCATAATCTTCATAATAAGAGGTAGCTAGCTGATGTAAATAAATCATCGATATCTTCCGTAGTGCAAATGCCTAGATATCTTGTGGGCTTCGAATTCACCAGAGGGCGAAGTTCTGGGGGTAAAGACTCATATAATTACAAAAGAGATTTTCAGTTTTTAACCTATTTATTTTTTAACCACTCACCGACTGAAATTCCCAGAAGATGTCCAAAACCCTTTGTCAGGCAACCGCATCGGGCTTTAAAAACCATGCCACATGATTGGCATATAACTTGATTTTTGACATTTCCCCAAATGGGGGTTCTATACACTCATCCTTACTAACAGGAATTGCTAAAGGTTCTATAAAAGTTATGAAAAGGATGGGTAAAAGAGGTCACCCCCATCTGGTGCCCCAATTCAATTTACAGGGACTGATATCGTCGGAGTTTATAATTATTTGCACAATTGCCCTCTCAGAGATCTTGGAGACATTTTGAATAAAATTTGTAGTAAAACCAATCTACACAAATATAAATAAAAGGAGAGGTTGAAAGCCTTCTCGGCATCTAACAAAAGCACATGTGGTGGATTTTTGTTTGTATAAAATAATCTAAAGTCTCAACCCAAACATTTTCATTCATTGAGAATTGCCTACCTAAGATAAAAAGATAAACTCACAATGATCTTGCTGAATGAGGGCTCCACCTACTTTATTCATTCATTTGGCTAATAACTTCATCTCAATTTTATAGTCTGTATTCAGAAGACTAATAGGCCAATATGAATTAATGTTCCCTGAATTGTTATCTTTTTTCAAAAAGCTATCCCCAATAACAGTATTACTTCCATGGTGAATTATTTTTTGCTTTGCGCCTCATTAGTCTTTTTTAAATTGAAATTGCCACCCTCTCCTTGGTCTACCACAGCTGGTTAGTAGCTGCTTGTTGTCGAGGGAGAGCTACTATATAGACCTGCAGGCCTGAGGTCCATGTTTCTGACTAATTTTGCAAATCTGATTGAACCATACCTGAATAAAAACAAAGTCCCTCTGACGGGCGACTTTAGTTTTCTTCTAGAGGAGATCTGGAGTAACGACTCAAGAATACTGATTGATACCATGGACTCTCTCAGACTCTCACAACTGATTAGATCCCCCACATATACAGCAGGTCACCCCCCAGATGGGATTTTTCCAATGATGCCTGGCAGTCTGTGCAAGAGGTATTACCCTTGCATGATCCGATCACCAGGCACTAGTCTTCTCTTTATATATTTCTTGCTCTCAGCTTGCTCTTGCTCTCGACACCACCATGGCAATTAAAAGGAACTGGAAGGGGGTCTCGGTGGAATCCCTCTCTAGTGCCCTTAGACATTAGCATTGCACTAAGTTTGAGAATGTGAACATGGGAGCTTCTGAATTTGCAGCCTGGATGAGCACAGCTTCCGACATGGTTGTGCCCATTAGGGTATTCGAACTTGCAGAAAGTTTTCTACAGCACTATGGATTACCGAAAGGTTAAGGCTACTCAGGCAGGCCTGCCAACGGCTGGAACAAAGCTAGAAGAAACAGAACAATGAGCAGGAGAAAATACTATACAAAAATGCTATCACAGAGTACAAAAGAGCCATTATAGAAGAAAATCTCTCTTTTGTTGCTAATAAAATGGAGTCTGCAAACTCCTCTAAACAACTTTTTAATGTTTTTAAAAAAAACTTAATTTAGCAATTTTCAAAACAAGAAGAATACAAAACAAAAGGCGCATGGGCATTATTACCACAGTCATGTAGCAGATGCCTGGAAGGTTCAAAACAATCGACAATACCACCAGATACAACAAACAAAGCATAATATTCGAGGGCCGGGGCAAACATTTTGAATATTTCAGAAGTGCTAGTCGGTACAATCAAGCTTACAAAGCATAGTATGAGAGGCTCACAATCATATACATTTGGAGGCTAGGAAGGGGCATCATGGTCAAGAGAGAACTTTCTAAAGTTATTCATCAGCTTGCGTCTCCCCCGTTTCTTTTTTAAATTGAGGGCTCAATAGAGTTCTGCACTGAGCCCTACGCTGTTTAACTTATATGTCTTCCCATGGCCAAATGTATATGCTCCTTCAGGCTTCAGGCCATATTGTATGCTGATGACAAACATATTATCGTGACTATCTCAAAAGACACTGATGCTATTGTGGCCAACTTCGATAACTGTGCGAAGGCGGGGCCCGTGATTGGCAAGATTTGCCAAAAGTTGACCAGTGTGAAGACTGAGGTGCTGATCTTTGGGAGCCCACCATTGATAGGGAACCAGAACTGGTGGACAGACAGTCTGGGGACACTACCCACCCGAAGGAACTCAGCTAAAAGTCTAGGAGTCATCCTGGATTCTGATCTGACCTTGGATCTCCAGGACAATCGTACTGTGGCAACCTGTTTCTGGATTATCAGAACTTTGCGGAAGATTTTTCAATGTATCTGCTCCCCTGCATGGAAGCATGTAGCCTCAGCACTAATTTCCTCCAGGAACGACTATTGCAATCAACTTTATCTTGATGCTAATAAGAAAACGCTGGCCAAGCTGTAACTTCCCAATTTTTAGCTTTTAATTGATGTAATGTATGTTCAATAAATTGTTTTAATACTTTATTCTTGCCAGAGTGTTTTCACATATATTGTAATTTTCACCTGTTTACATTGCTTCCTTGTGATATGTGAGGTGTTGGTAGTTTATTGTATGTTTGTGAGTACCTATGTACTATTGTAAATTCGCCCAAAGGGAATTTCTTTCTGACTTGCGTCAAGCTGTAACTTATACAAGATGCAGCAGTGAGGCTGACATTAGATATCCTCAAACATCTATTAGAATCGAGAGGATTGCTTGATATTCACTTGCTTCCGGTACGGAAGTGTGTCACCTTTAAAGCTATGTGTTCATAACGCATTGTACTGTGCCAGTCTAAGTGGAAAACCTTGTTTCAATGGTAATCTCCTAGTAGACATCTTCGCTTGACAGCCCACAATTTAGTTGCTATTTACAGAATTCGAAGAAAGAGATGGGAAGGTAGAGCCTTTTCGGTTTTACCAGCCAGACTCTGGAACTCGCTTCCCCTCTATTTGACCTCAAGAAGCTGCATACCCCTTTCAGGAAAGCCTTAACAACTTGGCTTTTCTCTCTGTATTAAGGTTATATACTTCATTATAGGTTTTTGCTACGGGCTGAGACTACTTTCAGGATTAGCAATGAGCACCTTGACGCCTTTGGACATTTGTAGTGCTATAAAAATTTACATAATTACATTTTAATTATTCTGCTGTATGCTTCCTTCCTCTTTGTGTGCTTGTCCTTCCCTTTGAGCATAGATGCATTACTTGTGTCCTTTCCCTGCTCATTTGTTTAGGCACTACTTTTCTTCTATTTGTGTTTAAGCATTCCACTAGAGTTAGTCTTTTTGAGCTGTCTCCCTTGTGTACTTGCTCCCTCCATATTCCTCCCACCCACCAACCCTCCCCTGTCCATCTGCTTGCCTGCAGCCCCTCCCTCCCTCCTACTCTTTGTTTTTCTTGTGCTTTCTCCTAGCCCCTCTCACTTTCCATTGTCTGTGTTCCCCACCGGCTCGCCCACCCTCCCTCAGTGTTGCTTGACACTCACCTCTGCCCATCCTGTCCCTGAACAAACACACACCCTCTTTCTGTTGCCTCTTGTTGACCCCCTCCTGCCAAACCATCAATAAAAAAGTCCTATGATGCAGCCAGTGCTGTCTGCGTTAAAATTATTATTTTGCTGCTGTACAACATGGCTAAACAACATTGACAAAGCCAAGAGTTCTCTCATGGGTGAGTCTATTAGAGACCTATTTGCCAATGCTTGTTGGTGCACGATACAGAATCTGCCCTTGAACATTTTCTGTCTCTAAGAAATACGTGCAGATTACTAACTTCCACACCTTTCCAACTTATTGCCTCAAAGGGGTTATTGAACCTCAGCCGGCTTTATGGCAGCACTTTCTACATTCCTGTCCAGGCTGTGCGTCCTCTCAGTCCTACTGTAGGCACCACAGTACTGAAACATGCATCTAACACTGTCTACACCATTACAGAGGTGTGTAAGCTCTGCCTTAAAAGCCTCTGCACTGTCATCTCCTTTGGCATCAATAGAAGGACCCACTAAGATGTCAACATATTTTTTTCTCCATTTCGGTGACATTGCAGACGAATATGGAGCAATACTTGATGAAAATTACATGAAGGTTACAACTGATATTTCATAGCCATCTGCCGCCTGTTGTACAAAGCAGGACTATGACACAGAATCTCATTTTCTGCCACATCCAGGGTGGAGGCAGATGAGTGGCAGGCCAAGGTGTCCATGAAGACAAATGATGTGCAGTTGTTCAGAACAAATACATTTGTATGATGAATGCTGGCTGTTGCACCGCGCTTGTCGGGGATAGATTGTCGCCCTTCAGGCCCTTTACACTGATTTTAACATGCACAGTGCACAATCTGAAGGATGAAGGAACTGGTACCCAGCACATGAAGGCTATCTACTGCAAAAGGCACTTACTGGCTATGCGATGGGAGTGGCAGGACGGGCCACCATCTGCAGCCACTATGTACACTGCATTTGCTTACATTTTCTCTTTTTTTTTTTAAAGTACACCGCAGAATTGTAACTGTTCTTTATACAATCAAAGTGGATTTCATATGAAAAAATCTGTCTAGTGAAACTATTTTTGCACTTTGTGTCGCTCTATCTAATTTGTCTATTCGCCTGTGATAACATTTTTTTTAATAATATTTGCAGTTTCTAACCACGCATTGAAGCCGAAAATATGATTGCGCATCCCTTCCAGAACGTTTAGTGAAATGTTTGGCCAAGAGTTCTGAGTAGCAGATTTGGTACTCAAACAGCTATGCTGTGCCATTGCCCTTTCATTGGATAGTCCCACACCAGACTGGCCATTTTCAGATAAAGTTGAAACAGGAATGTCCTGTGTTCACCAGCAGTGTGGTCTTCATTTGGACGAAATGGTGGAGTCACAAAATGCTCTCAACGCCTAAGTGTGTAGAAAAGACTGCTGTAATGAAGCAGGGGCACATCACGGTAACATTAGTCTCAGCTCTTACCCTTACAGACAATACAGGCCTCACTCAACCTCACTAACTGCATTTCCCCATACCTTAACTAACCATCCCAAACACAGCTTTTACACACAACCATGCTTAAACTCTTGCAACCGCAAACTTTAAACTTTCTATTTATAACTGAAAAGTCAACCAAACGCCCACACTCATTTGAAGCTGCCTTGCCCCCTTCAAATGTCCTAAAATTGTTTCTACACTGCAACTTCAATCAACCCCGCCTAAGACCCTGCCATTCAGCGACAACCTCTATATAATATTAACCCTCCCTGCACACCTAATCCAACACCGCTAACTATTCACTGCACCGGGTGCCTCAATGTTCAGCTTTGAAGATGAGAGGGCTGTCCTATCTCTCACCTGCTGTGCCATTCTCCAATTTAAAAATGGCACATATAGCCCTGTGATACCCTAATTTAAACCGATGGACCATCCTACCAAGGTCATACCCACCAATAGGATGTCGCAATCCCCTGGATTTCACCAATGTGTCCAAACAGCCTGCGGGCGGACTGCAAAACCGGCTGCCCCTCACCCCCCCCCCCCCATATTAAGAAAATCCACTCTTTCCTGCTCCAAGGAAATTAAAAGCTGTTATTAAATAATGTAGGCATCAGCCAGGATTGTCAGAGAACGAGTTGCTGAATTGTTACTTCTCTTGCCTTCTCCTCACTAGCACACCCTTGGACTGTCGCGGGAGCAAAACCATATCCTAAAATTTGGACACTCCAAAATTTACCTAATTTGGCTCTCTTACAGTTTACTGGATCGGAGATGGTGTTAAACCTCAATTTCATGAGGCATTGTGTCCCTACGTTAAGGCACCTCCCCAAATGTCAAATTAGCAGAGTAAAACAGATCAATAAGTAATGGAGTCCACTCAATAATCGATTTCTAGATCAATGAAAAGGTAAAGTGTTTTATTTGAAAATTCAAAATAAGCATTGCAAAGTCAATGCCCTGAAGGCTCTCAAATGCAAAGTTATACAGAGTATATGAAATCAGAAAATATTCTAAGTCCCAGTGGGTAGCAAAATCATGAGAAAATCGGTCTACATCCCTATCAGCATAGGAAAGCTCAGGAAAATCTTGTTTTACCCCAAAAATCAACGAGTTCCTATATACAATTCTTGCATAGGAAATTAGCAATACTGCAAAATCATCATTGTGTGAGCTAAAGTATCATTTCTTTAGCACAACAAGAATGCAATATCAATACACATCAGTGCCTTAACATATAAGCACCAGCCCACTTTTTTAAAAAAGTTATTCAACACCCTCTGTGTTAATGTCATCTGGGGATGTTCGAACAACTAGAAACATTTAACAATCAGACTTTCTCTTAGTTAATAGATTTAATGAACAAACGAGATAGATGCCAGTTGCTATACTACATCCACACCATAGAAAGTTCATTGTGAGCAAAATAATCCAGCAATGAAAAAAACCTAATATGAGTTCAGTTTGACAGCCTGCTGTGGAACCTGTGGGGAGAGGATATATACAGACGGAAAGCTGGTGTGAGTGACAGAGTTGACATCCATTTTGTATAAAATGGTGGTTACCAGAGAAATGTGGTAAAAACACAGTTGGACTGGGAAAACACAAACCAGCCCTGGCAATTGAGTTGGACCGGCTGCGGTGGGGAGGGGTTTGCACGTTTGGGGGGGGGGGGTTGGGGGGGCCGGGGTTGCTCGTGGAAAACACTGCAGCTTCTTTTGTTACATGGGGGCGATAAAACCGGGCCTAGTAACAAAAAAGGTCCCCAAGGGGTCCAAATCCGGCCCCCACCCTGGTGGCTCACCGGGAAAATACCCGGTGCCCGCTACGGCCAATACGGCCCAGTAACTAAAACACATTACTAAATACTATTCTACACATCACAGGAAATTGATATCAATTGCAGTGATGCTCATTCAGTTTTTTAAATGTAAAATCAAGTAGAAAACGGGCATATTAAGCTTCATTATTAATTCACAAATATAAACCCAAAAATCTTTTCCAGACTGTCAAACTCCCGTGTAGGTCCGTGCACCACCACAGTACTAAACATCTGTTCACGAATGTTTGCCCAGGATGGAACAGGAACCAGAGATGAAGGACTATTAAAATCTCCTGCTCTTTTACCTCCTTGCTTGTTTGACCACCTGAGATCAATGCGTTTTCTAAACATTTGTGGTTCGCAGAAGCTTAATCAATACCAAACAACCGGAGTTTCTTCCTGCTCAGGCGCGAAAACAGCTTTGGGGAATCTGCAGACAGAACATGCAGTGTTGTGTGGGTTGGTGAAGGGACTTATTTTTTTTATTAAACTCATGTTTGTTGGGAAAATAAACTCTCAGACTTCACAGAAACTCTTTGGTCTATAGTTTTGTAAACATATCCTTGGCTGGGAGAACTTGAGCCCCGCTTGATGGAAATGTTCACGAAACTTAGCGAAACCGTTTGAATATGTTTATAGTTTCCGAGCAATTACTGTTTTTCTTATTCTCAGCAGCTGCCCTGCTGAGATTTAGCCTGAATTTGGAGACAGAAGCTCGCGTCCAGGGAGGATCATTTTGTTTTCACAATACCCATGGTGTGCATTTTTGATTGCTTCATGCAATGTTAGGGCTCTACGGCCCCAGCTGTAATATTCCCCCCTACGCTGTGACCAGGGTGAGTTAATGACGTTTTTGCGGCAATGGAATGTTGGTCGTATAGGGAGATTTCTTTCCCTCATATAATGTTTTATTATCTCTAAATAAGGCAATACATCAGCTACATCGAGACTTTCAGTTATTGTTTTTGAGGAAGCAAAGGGTAAAGGTCCATGCCTTAAAAAGATGTGGACCTTATTTATGAAGGCCTTGCAACACTTTTGCGCCGCTGTTGAGTCACATATTCGTGATGCAGTGGCGACGTAAACATTGCGCCACGTTGCAACATATTTAGAAGGTGACGCATCTAGGCAGATGCGTCACCTCGTAAAGACCGGCGCCACATTATACCTGCGTCAGGTATAATGTATGCAAGGTGGGCGTTACCACATAAAAAAGGGCTGTAGGAGTGGCTCAGTGAGATTTCACTGCAACACTTCTAGGACTCCACTGCGTCAAAAGCCTGTCTAATGGCAGGTGTAAGGGTGATATAGTGCAATGGCAATAGGCCTACCCCATGCATTGCTATGGTTGCGTGTGTCTGTATGTGTGAGCATGAACATGGGAGTGAGGGAGATTAAATTAGAATGACAGAGTCAGAGTGAGAACGAGTCCTCGAAAGAGTGAAAATGAGAGTTCTAATGAATGAATAAGAGTAAGTGTGAGGGAATGTTAGAGAGTGTGAGGGAAGGTGAGTGTCAGTGAGAATGAATGATGATGAGTTAGAATGAGTGACTCAAAGAGAGAATACAAGTGGGTGTGAGTGAGAGTAAGAGAGAATGTTAGTGAGAGAGTGAGTGTGAGTGGCTGAGCGAAAATAGTTGAGTCAGATTGAGTGAGAGTCATTGAGTGTGAGTGAGTGAGACGTATGAGTAAGAGTGAGCGAGTGCGAATGAGTAAGAGTAAGTATGAGTTCAAGACAGCGGTGATGATGAATGAGTGCAAGTGAGTAAGAATGGATGAATGAGAGTGAATGTGACTGGTTGACGATGAATGTGAATGAGTGAAGGTAAGTGAATGTGAGTGAGAATGTGGTGTTACACCTGAGAGTCTGAAATTCGCTCTAGCATGCTGAAGGTAATCATTGACATTTAGAGGCATTTATGGCTAATTACTGGCACTGGCATATTGGGAGTAATATGTGGCATATGGCAAATTATTGGTGTTGGCACACTGAGGTAATTCTTAGCAGACGTTGCCTCTGGAAAAATGCTGATGCTGGCATAATTGAGGAAATTCTGCTCAATGGGGACACCTATAACAAAATGCTGACACTGGCACATTGAAGGATGCTTTTGACATAAGGGAGGGCAATCCTAGCATATTAGAAGGGCAACCATGACAAAATGCTGATCCTGACATACACCAGGTTTTTTTTCACTTAAGGGTAGCAATGATATGTGAAAGGTCCTAAAGGCAAACTGTATGTAACATTTCACCTAAAATGGAACCCAAGACATATGAGGGGCTACTATAATAAATTCGTGGCCCTGGAATAATGGAAGCAATTTTTGGCGTACGGTTGCACCCATAGCACATTTTTAAAACAATAGGGTCAACTAATGGAGAAAGTCTGACTTTATTGGCTTGGCACACCATTAAAGGGCTTGAATATGTAATGAGTGCACTTTCAGAGCCTATTGATTTTTAGCAAATGTATGTGGAAATTGTGCTTTGAAATCCTCATTTTACCCAATTTCGTTAAGTGGGGGTGAAGGAACGCCCCAATTCTTCCCCAGAGCAGGTTATGCTCACTCTCTGTGCTCACCTGCGACAATATATAACACATGTTATACCATGCCACTTTCACAGATACCCAGCTGCCCAGCTGCCACTGCAAAAAAGAAAAAGTAAAACTGCCTTGATTGGCACTGTTTCCTTTCTGCATCTTCAACTGGGATGAAGGTGTTACTCTGTACGGTATGTAAAATAAATAAATTGAATTGAAATAAGCAGTGCAATGCCCGCTTTCCAGATAAATGTAATTAAAATAATTAAAAGGTGCGAAATCATCCTTTCAGCAGAATTGATATCACATTTCAAAGTAAAAGCACCTTTAAGTGCTAAATCAAACAGAGGTGCAAACCTACATGTAATGCAGCATCAACTAAAGTGTTGAAAGGTGTTTAGAAGCGCACGCCGTTTTTACGTGCAAAATCACCCTTTGCACACAATCAGTTGGCATGCAGAATATCTTTCGATGCAAAATAGATTTAGGTGCTGTTTCTGAGGTGAATAAAGTCTAAAACGACGGTGCTATACTAATTTCTGCGAAACATATTTCATATATGCTTCCTTTAAGGAACTTTACTTCTACTGAACATGAGCTCTATTTACCTTCTATGCATTGTTCATTATGTGTAATGGCTTTTTGTTTTCATGCGCAAAAAGTTGGATGTATACAGGAGTGAAAAATAAGGCCCATAAAATAAGCAATGTTTATGCTACAATTATTTCCATGAACATACTCTACTTGTTGATGTTCTGGAAACATTTGCAAAATCTTTGCGAAAAAAATGATTTTTGAAAATGTGAACTTTTGGGCTTGCTTGCTTTGTTCGTCTCCATATAACATAAGGAATGCATCGAATCTAACAGATTCTGAACATGCTCTGAGTTAGATGCTTCCGAGCCATGGCCAACAAAATGCCTGTCTTGACTGTGGCATTCCCTGGTACAGATTCTGTAAGAGGAGTGTACCAATTCAAGCATTACACAGGTGGCAGAGTCTTAATGGCATACAAATGTGTGCTTCATGCTAATTAATAAATTTATTAGCCACCTTTAAAGCCTAGCACATTCTAACCAACACATGTTTTTTTTTCCAAGTGCCTAAAGTGAAACTAGTTAACCATTCTTAATTGGTGCATCCATTGCATTCGCATCCCTTACTGCCAATGGACTAGCTGCTACCTCCTTAAGGGCCAGATGTAGGTCGCCAATTACCGGTCGGTAACGGCCGATTTCGGCCGTTACCGACCGGTAATTGGTTTTCGAGATGTAGGGGCAACATTTTTACAGATTCGGTAAATTTACCGAAACGGTAAATTTACAGAATCTGTAAAATACCAAATTGGTAATTTTACCGATTCGGTAAAACCCAGATGTAGGTAGCACTGTTGACAGTGCTACAGGCCTTCAGAATTCGGTATTTTACCACCCAGTCCAATTGGGTGGTAAAATACCGAATACAGGTGTGCATGCACATCTGTGCATGCACACCTGTGCCATGTGACACACAGACATGCCCTTAGGGCATGTCTGTGTGCCACATGGCACACATGCCTGTATTTGGGGTGCTAGAGGGTGTCAAAGTGACACCCCCTGCACCCTTGCTGTAATCGGTATTTACCGAATCTGTAAATACAGATTCGGTAATGCCCATTGATTCCTATGGGCTTCAATGCCCATAGGAATCAATGGGCATTACCGATTCGGTATTTACAGAATCGGTAAATACCAAATTTTAACGATTCGGTATTTACCGATTCAGAAATACCTACATCTCCCCCCCTCTATTTTACCACTTCCTTAATACCGAATCGGTATGATTCGGTATTTAAGAAGTGGTAAAATAAAATTACCTACATCTGGCCCTAAGTTGTGTGCTGTGATGGAGTTGTCGCTCCCTACTCAAGCATGCTAGCTCTCATATCCTTATCCCTTTGGTTGGTATTTGATACAACTCAATAGCAAATCTGCCTTCATGTAAAGAAATTGCTATAACTTATGTTGTTATGTTATGTTGTGTTGTGTCGTGCTATGTTATGTTATGTTGTGTTGTGGTGTGGTGTGTTGTGTTGTGCTATGTTATGTTGTGTTGTGCTGTGCTATGCTGTGTTATGTTATGTTATATTACGGTATGTTTTGTTATATGTATGAGTAGGGTGCTCATGTTAGCCGGGTGGGTATCCTGGCACTTTAGAGAAGAGGGAGGAGTCCTATATAGGGCCTATTGGAAGAGCCATGTTTGCAGTTTCTTCCAGAATTGAACTGAGGAGGGCATGATGCAGTTTCAGGCTTCATTAATGGGAATCCTAATTTCTTATGGAGCTTCAGCAGAAAGGGCAGTGTTTCTGGTATCCTTGGGGCAGACTGTAACTAAGGGGCATATCAGCAACAACTGGCAATAATTATCGCTAAGTGCGCTTAGCGGTAGGATAATCAGTGACGTTTATCTCCAAAGCGATAAAAATTCCAGAGTTAGCTGCCAAATGTGTGATTATCACTGGAAATCAAGCGATAATCACACAACGATTGGTGATACATTGTTGATAGGGCAGGGCAGACTTAGCCATTATATCTACCTTCCATTGTATATAATGGCTAAGTCAGATTGAAAGCAGGTGTAAGAAAAGTAGCGATAACCGCGGTTAGCGCTACTTTTTTTATCGCCATGCAAGTTAGCGGGAGGTTTGTGGATTGGAGAAATGTCGGTTAGCGACATTTCTCACGTTATTTTTGTGCAGAATGCCCTGGGCTTTGAGCAAAAAGGCGCTAAGGCAAGGATTCATGCGATAGCGTGACCTTGCTGATAATGCAATAAAATTATCGCCGCTTTTCGCCCAAAAACGGCCCATAAAGTTGCGATAATTTTATCAAGGCGCCTTGATGATATGCCTCATAATACCTAGCTAATTGTATACTAGTTAGTAATTGCAGAATAAGATGCATGACTGGACAAATATATTTATATGTAAGGATGAAAGATGGTGGTCCCCTTCAAACATGATCTGACTTTTCCACAACGTATAAAGTTTTAAGAAACTTTGCTGCTAAATCATGGATTTATACAAGAACCCGGAGAGACCTGGAGCCAACAATGTTAAAATAACAGACCCGTCATAGTCCAGGGCTGTATAATGTTAGGGGACCAATAAAGTGGGTTACGCTCCAGCTCTGAAACCGCCTCTTGTTTGTCCAACATTTGCATTGAGACTGCAAATCACATCAAATCTACAACAAAAATCCTATAAGCAGCCGCTCATAAAGAACCCCTCTCCGTGAAACAGTTTTACAGATTTTGTTTTGCCCATAATGTTTCAGCTGGAGCCCTCATGAATTTTTATGAAGGATGCAATGGGAGCTCAGTGTGCATTTTTCTGTGTTTATGTGATCTGTGCTGAAGCCAGGTTTGTTTTAATAAAGACACGGAGCTCCACATTAGGAGCAAATGTGCCCACATTTGTAGGCTATGGCTCTTGGGCTTACTCTAGAAAACTATTAAAGTTTGAGATTTTCCGTATTTTTCTATTTTTCTTTTATAATGCTGGCTACGCAATAAAAAAGATTACATTTTCAACTTACTCTCTGCAAACCCTGATGCAGAAATTCTTCACTCTAAAGGGATCAGAAACATTAAACCTTGAGAATGATGACAGCACATTCCTTCTGCTTTACAGACAGCTCAGTATTTGCAGCTAAGGGGAGTTGTGGACTGCATCCAAAAAGCATTGAAATAATCAGAAAACGACTTCATACACTGGAAAACATGCGTCTTCTGTCATTTTGAAAATACACTCTTTCAGTAGTGTTTGCACGCTTGGTTTCATAGGCATGTGCACTGCTCTCACACTGTCTGTTATTAGGGAGTTTTCAATATCCCCATACTGATATTTCGACAGTAGTTACTGTCCTGGTGAAAGAGTGATGAACCCAAAGAACGAATACTCTCCCGCCAAATCTTCAACAATTATGAAGCATGTGATCCGTAGGCCAATGTTGACCAACATTACAGCAAATAGGAACAAATGCACTGTTGAATGGTATTTAGAAGATTGAAACTCGATTGGCATTGGCTTCCAGTCAATTACTTTGCACAGCTCACATTTCATTATCATCCCATTGGTCAAAGAACAACACTACACATTGAAATAACAAGCAGTCTGTTAATTAAAGGGAGAGTTGCAAGACAGAGTTATAAGGCTCATTGAATGTGGCATGGCTGGTGTTAGAAATGGGAGTCTCTAGTCGGCAGAGGTATACACCCTTCCGAAGTAAGGACCCTTCCTTATAGTCAGGGTGAGTAAATTACACGCCTATGTTTGCCTGTGCTCACCCTCTAGTAGCTTGGCACAGAACAGTGAGGCTAAACTCAGGAGGCAATGTGTAAAGCATTCGTATATAACCGACAATTACACAGTGGAAACACCACAAAAGGGCACCACACCAGTTTACAAAAACAAGACCAAAATGACAAAATCCAACATGCAGATATCAAAATATGATTTTTAGAACGTAACACAGTTCTGTCCATAGGAAACTATGGATGCGTTATTTTTGATGCAAAATACCTGTGGTGTGTGAAAGTCACAAGCAAAAACAGCCACAAGGAAGGTGCTGCGTCGGTTCCTTGTGCACAGGTAAGGTGGTGCGTTGGTTCCTTGCTCCAGGGGAGGTGATGCATCGATTCCTTACTGGAAAAGATCGTCCCGTGTCTGTGTGTAGCTGTTTGACACAGACACAGATCCCCGGAGGATACGCGTACCCTACTTCATCCATAGATATATCTATGATTTTACTTTTGATTTTCTCAGGAACTACTGCACAGATTTACACCATTTAACAAAAAGTGTGATCTGTGAACCAAACTCTACCTTTTGCCAAATTTGGTGTATTTCCGTTCAGTAGTTTGGGCTGTAGCCATGTCTAAAGGTCCCTATGGAAAATTGCATGGAGGAAAACACGTTTTGGGACCTCCCCATTTTTTTCGGCCCCCGCTTAATGAATCACACCGGTATCCTCCAAGTACATCATATGTGTTTGTTTGCTTCCCATCATGCGTTGTTTCGCTCACTACCTGGTGCTTATCCTTTACAATGTTAATGATCTGCACATGAACTCCACACAGACTCAATCATCCTCTTTCTTTTGTTTCTTTTTTTCATCTTTATATAGTCGTCCTGACACTTTTATAAATATTGGATGATGGTCACAGAGGGCCCGGCTCACAAAGGTAAACTTACACTTTTGTCTAAGTTTACTACTTTTAAGTATTCACAAAGGTAAACGTTGACCTAAAGCCTATGTTTATGACTTTTGGTAGTCAGTATCTTTACATCCACACTCGCAGATGTAAAGATACTACTCGCAAATGCTGTTTGTGTATGCCAAAAGCCGTAAACTTAGAATTTTGGTCTGTTTACCTTTGTGAATCGGGCCCCTGTTTGCCGTGGTTCACCTGTGTGTTCACTAGTGTTAGAATATTCACCTCCAAGGTATATTGGTGGATATGTATTTATTAATATGAGGGGCAGCACATGACCCTAAGCACATTATATACTGGTACTAATACAGAGTTCAGGTAAGAGTAGAGGTTAATTTAGATGTAGGGATATATCTAATATGAGGTTTAGGCTATAGGGCAGCATTTGTGCCACCATAAGTTTGCTTTGAAAAAACAAAACCTGTATAAGCTGATAATAAGCTCCTAGGCTAATTGTGGTTGGATGTTTTCCAACACTCTGGGAATTACTCTATTCTTCCAAAGGGTTGGGATATGCCCCCGCTGTTCCGCCGTTGTTCCTAGGCATACATTTATTGTCATATACATAAAAGATTGTACTTATTACTGGTATCCCGTATATATGCTTCTTATATCCTATACAATGCATAATCTCAAATACATAGATACATTTACATGCACAGAGCCACATTTACATACACAGACATGCGTGTCCATCCAAAGCATGAACATATGTATGTATGCTTATTGAGCATAAGAAAAAGGGAGTAGATGCTGTCCTATGACACTATACACGAGTGTATTTGTTTTCAGAGGCACTTGAGATGTTTGTAAGCAGATGAGACATGCTGGGACAGTCTCCGACATAACAATATACACATTTTATAAAACACAGGGGGGCCTCCTTCTTTCAGACTAAAATATCTGTTATATACTCAGCTTTGGAATGACAAAAATCTCTTATGAGTGGGCCCCCCATCCTAGGGCCTATAGACCCCGCCCCAACAGTATCATCTCTCTCGAGTACCTTAGACTCCTTTCCCCCTCTCTCCGTGGACACGCTTGATTGTCTACTCAATAAGACCAAGTCAGGCTCTCCTTTGGATGTATGTCCCCTAAGGATCTTCAAACAGTGCAGGGAAACCCTCCTGCCTCCTCTGGTGGACATCATGAACAGAGCCATGAGAGACGGGATCTTTCCCACTCAGTGGAAAAGAGCGGTTGTAAAACCCCTCTTAAAAAAGGCCTCCCTGGATCCATCGGTCTTAAAAAACTTCCGGCCAATCTCCCTACTCTCTGCCCCAGCAAAGATGCTAGAGGCGCATCTCAACTCGCACCTTGCCGCTTTCATTGAAAGCTCGGAATGCCTTGATTTCTCCCAACACGGCTTCAGGAGGGATCACAGCACTGAGTCAGCCCTCACCATTGTGTTGAATAACATACGCACACGGGTGGATGAGGGCCAGACCACCCTCCTGATCCTCCTAGATCTAACAGCGGCGTTCGATACCCTCTCTCCCTCAGTACTTACAACCCGGCTGAGGGAGATTGGGGTGCGTGGAGTAGCCCTGGATCTTCTCACGTCTTTTCTCATCCACCGAGTACAAAGAGTGAAGCTGGGGGAGTATCTATCTCCATCCCTCCCTGTGCAATGTGGGGTCCCTCAGGGGTCGGCGTTAAGTCCGACTCTATTCAACATTTATGTGACCCCACTTGCCAGACTTATTAGATCTTATGGGATGGAGATAGTTTCATATGCAGACGACACCCAGATCCTTGTCTCTCTCTCCCATGCTAGTGCCCCGACCGCCTCCAATTTTAGATCTTGCATGGAGGCGGTCGGTAAATGGATGATTACAAACTCGCTTAAACTAAATGGAGAGAAGACAGAGGTGATGGTGTTCGGAGGGAAAGAGGAAATATGGTCTTCCAGCTGGTGGCCAGACTCACTAGGAGCCTGTCCCACCCCCACCACCTCCGCCAAAAACCTGGGGGTCATGATAGACCCTGCCCTTGACATGAGCAAACAGGTCAGCCGTACCATCTCTACCTGTTGGGGCATTATCCATATCCTAAGAAGGATTAGGAATTACCTCTCCCTCCAGGCCAGGAAACAACTAGCAGTTGCCCTTATAGGCTCAAGAATAGACTACTGCAATGCACTGTATGCGGGCCTGAAAAAGAGCCTACTGCAGCGCCTGCAGGTAGTACAAAACGCCGCTGCCAGGTTTGTCCTGGATTTCCCCAAGCGCTCCTCAGCCACAGCGGCTAGAAAGCTGCTACATTGGCTCCCTGTTGAGGCACGGATCCATTTCAAGATTGTATGCTTGACATACAAGGCTCTGGCCAGAAATGGTCCCTCGGGTCTAGGTTCTATTCTGTCCCGCTATTCCCCTACTAGGAATCTACGGTCCTCCGGCAGACTCCTGTTAGTGACCCCCCGTTTCAGGAGAGCAAAATGGGGTGGCAGGGCCTTTTCCACCTTGGCCCCTAGTTGGTGGAATGCCCTCCCCCTGGAAATAAGATCACTGCCCACCCTTCATGCTTTTAAAAGGGCCCTGAAACCTCACCTCTTTACGCAAGCGTACCTGTAGCGTTGTAGTGATTCTCTTTTCTGTGTTATTCTGTTAGGCGCATTGATACCTTTGGGTTATTGTCTGCGCATTATAAATTGTATTCAATTCAATTCAATTCAATTCGCGAACATGTCCTTGCCGGATTGCCCCATTGCCTCATGGTCATTGTAGTTTGGTATTCTTCGTTTTCGTTGGAAATTCTCAAAATGTTCAAAAGTTCGTGGCCAGTGCCCGTATATTCTCAAATCATATCCCTAGACACGTGTTTCTGGTTAAATACCTTCATCAGTAGGGAAAATTATTTTCAGGGGTTGCTTGACATGCCACCGTCATCTCCTCAGGATTATTACCACTCTCGGTGTGCACGGGCGTCTCCCACATACACATTTTATATTGCAGAACTATGCAAAGCATGATGGATCTGTATCTGTAAAACACTTAGGAGCAGATTTATCATTATTTCATACAGGGCAGCATGCCACCTTGTGTGTGCTGCGTGAAAGGGCAGGAATGTGTTGTATTTAACACCATATGGTGCAGTCCTGTCATTTCCATGTGCTGGCACACAATGTGCTGCTTAGCGTCAACGCAGGTATACTTGTGCTGTAGTGCAAGGGTGCCTGTGTTGCAGACAATAGAGTTTTTGGGCAGGAAGGACCACCTTCTGCACAAAATCAACCTTTGAGACATTTTCCTCTTTCTATGTGTAGCAGAATGCAGCCCACATAGAAACAGGAAAAACGTGGAGAAATAACAATATTTCTCTGCATTGAGCCTAACCAGGGGAGGCGTAGCATTTTGATAAATTCTCAGGTCTGCCATTAATGTTAATTCTGGGAACGAGCCAAAATCCAAGGGTGGATGTGTGGGGATACCCATGCTCCACCTATGGTACCCCTTCCTGGGGCAGAGTAACACAACACTGAGATTTGCAATGCATTACTCTAGATTTATGAAGCCAAGCATGACCATGCAAGATGGCCTTGCATGGCTTGAAAAATCTGACTTAGTAGTTGCATCACCCTTTCCCCTCCTTGTGTGGCAAAAGAGCGATGCATGACATAATGGATGAGTGTCAGGGATTGCAAGAGTTTTCAGGTGAGTGTCTGGGGCATGCTGTACATATAGGACATGAATAGGGGGTGAACAAGACAGAGGTAGACATAATGTAAAAGACTGGTGTATGAGTTTTTCAAGTTGACGAGTCTAGTGTAAGGGCCACATGGGTCACGTTGGGTGGTGACAGGAACACATAAAGTGACATGTTGCACTGGCTTCTTGGTGCATCTATAGGTATAAAAGTGCCTGCCACATGCGCACTTCTTGTAACCTGCCTGATGGTGTGCTGGCCGGATGACTGTTAAAGTGAGAAAGTGATGCATTCAGCATGTTTTTCTGTGGTTTGTCAGTTTAGTGTGTAACATGTACCAGAGATGCTGTGGTCAGTAAGGCACAACAAGCACAGGGGCATGCAGAGGGCATATCTCAGCTGATAAGGAGACCTACAGTAAAAGATGGTTGGAGGTTCGGTAAAACACACAAAAAGGAATTTTTCGGTTAAGTAAATACAGGCACTCCCTGGTGTGATATTTACTCACACATTATGTCTTTGTACACACTCTAGTATTTCATCAAGTATTAGATTTGAAATACACCTCTCTACTACATGATGCAATCATAATCTATAGATTAAAAGAACTCTGAATATATCCCAACTGTTATACCAGTGACCTATTCAAAGCAATAATTAATTCTGCAATCAGTGTAAACTGAATGGTATTCATACCACAACACTGAATTTGTTAATGCTTTGTTTTGAATGGTTTGAAATTTTCCTTTACCAGCCTTCTTCAGGGCATTAGTTTTTATCATCATTCACAGTCACTGATAAATACCTTGTGAGTAAGGTAAAATGTTTTTCCACATTGATTTGACTTCAATAGTAAACAATCAAGATACTATAATAAACTAAAGTAGATAGATGTGTAAAAGGGCATAATCTGTAACCTGTCCACTTGATTTTCAGATCAAGATCAGGCTTATTTTTATATGGCTGCTGTATTCAATGTGAAGCATGATGTCCAATTGTATGTCTGGTAGTCCGTCTAAATTAATGGTATGTTGCATGAAGGTGACTCTGGTTCTACTCTCAATATGCAGGCCTCTCAACAGCAATTCATATGAATGCACCTATAAGCCACACTACACGAGAAACACTAAGGGCTCGATTCCGATCCGGTAAAATCACCATCTGTACGACTCGCATCCGGAGCCGTTTCCGTACGACTCGTACGGACGCCGTACGACCGGACGATTCCGATCCCGATCGGGCGACCCGGACGCGATTCGTACAGTCCACGTCGATTCGTACGGAAAAGCGCACGATCACCTACACACCGTACGGCGCATACCCCGCATGATCGCAGGGGTACGTGCCGTACCCCTGCGATCATGGGGGTACATGTCGTACACCCAGCGTACATGGGGGTACGTGTCGTACACCCAGCGTACATGGGGTACGGCACGTACCCCATGTACGCTGGGTGTACGGCATGTACCCCCATGATCGCAGGGGTACGGCACGTACCCCTGCGATCATGCGGGGTACGCGCCGTGCCCGGGGGGGGCGTTCCGTACCTGTTTCGGAGCGAACTCTGACTGTACGACAGTTTCCAGCTCCCGTAGAAAAAGGGTCGTACGGAGAGTACACAACACGGATCGTACTTGCCGGGTCGTAAAAAGCAGCCGCGAAACGTATGAACGACGTGTACAGCGGCTTCCGAGGGCGATTCGTACGGGAATTTCATTCGTACGGTCCCTGGTACGATTCGGACGGATAGCTGCATCGGGTGTGGATCGTACTACGTCGTTCGTACGGGGATGGTTACGGGTACGATTCGTACGGAAAAAAATGCTCCGTACGACGATTCGGAGCGCTTTTTACCGGATCCGAATCGACCCCTAAGTGTCCTATTTACAAAAAGTATATGGAGTACGTCAAGTAGTACTATTTTATGTACTCTAAAATACAGTGTCCAGCCCCCCAGCAAGAGATCTCCCCCAATCCTCTCCTATCTTTTCTGTACAGAAATGTTTGCCCTGGAGGCAGTGATCTTGGCACTCATATATACTGGATGTTGTTGTAAATGCAGTAGGGAGAAGGCGAAGAGGTTGGAAATTGGGGAATAATTACTAGAACATGGGCGGGTTTAATGGAAATTGTAGGAAACATTTAGGGAGGGAGATGCTAATACAAAACTCAACAAACTTAAAAGTAACACAATTGCAATTCACAAAGTACACATTTAATTCTGACACAGTAGCACTGCCTAGAAAACAGGCTCAAATGTCTGTACTTCAATCCAGCCTTGGAGTAAGTCGAACACCACAGAAGGTGAATCACTTGTACTGCAACATACTTTTATAGAAATCAGTAAAGACAGGAAATAACACTAGCAAATAGGTAAACATACTTTATAAATTAAGTCATATAACGTTTTAAATAAAACTTGATTTAAATGATTTTAAAATGTTTAAATTCTTCTTCTTCTTCTTCTTCTTCTTATTATTAATCTGACCTTGCATAACACACAACTGGGGAAGGAAAACAAAACATTAATTTATTGTATTTCAAAGCAATCATTTACATGTAATTTTTTTTAATCAAATTAAAATTCATTAACATGTTGTTGTTTTTTAAGTTTAAAAAGCTTTATTGAAGGAAATATGCAATGTAAACAACAGTACAGTAGAAAAAAATAATTAGTAGGATTTAAATGAGATTAACAAAATATAACATTAAAGAGAATTACCCCGAAGGGGACCCATAAACATTACTAAGGGAAAAAGCTTTTAAAGATTTTTGTTTTAAAGAAGAAAGAAAAGAAAAGAAGGGGAAAAAGAGAGAAAAAAGCAGAAAAGGGAGAAAGAGGAAATTAACATGTTGTTTTAATGCAGGTTTGTTGTTGCTTTTTATCACGGCAGTCCTAAGTGAATAGTAGTTAGAGAAATGTGTTTTAATATGCTTTAACTGAAAAATAAATCATCTTTATTTTTAATTTAAAGTTAACTTTCTCAAAATTCCCGATTACTTTACCAAGGAAGATCACCACCCATGTCGGGAGATCTCCCTAAACAAGTGAAAACTAATAGTTATTTTTAAGTTGTAAATTTAGTCATAGGAAGTCTCCAACCTCTCTTTTGATGGGGTGGAGATTCCAAAGTCTACACCTTTATGTAAATCTACACACAATAATGGTGTAATCCATCCATGAGGAGATTTACATTTCGGTGTATGTGAAGATTTACATGAGACGAGATCTACACATGCAAACTTACCTTACCGTACCTTAATAGAGTCCTAGGGCTTTGAGGAACTAATAGATTTGCATCTTCTGTAGTCTGTTATGCCACAACAAAAAACAAACAGGAAAGAAACTACCACATGACTATCTCTCCAACTTGATCCATATACTAGGGCCTGATTATCATGGTGGTAAATTTTCTCAAGAGTGCAATGTGTATAGTGTGAGTGATTGGAATACCCAAACCAGCTGGGGAGAACACAGAGGATGCAAAATGGAGGGTTTGGGCCTGAACCATCTGGAGAGAGTGTCTATAATGCATGTGAACTGTATTTTTTTGCACAGATTGCATAAAGGCTAACAGTCTGAGATGCACAAAGTGCATGCAGAATATCTCCGGCATATAGTTTGAAAGATCGTGGTGCACAAATTATGGGAGAAATTTTTTTGGCATGCAAAGTTCTCAGTATTGGTCCCTGTGTAACACAAGGCAAATAGAGTAGGGATACTGATTATGTAAACTAGACTGAAGTTGGGCAATTTGTATGCTGTTTCTGTGCAATATTGTACTGATGACGCCAGACAAAATGACATTTATGAAACTGCCTAGTGCAGACGTTTGACATTTTGCACTGGTTGGCGGTGTTAAATTTTCTGATGTTTAAATTACCCAGTATCAAGCTGAACATGCCTTGCACTGGTGCACTTTATACAATCTACTAATGTATATAGGGTGAGTATTTGTGGAAAACTTTGAAGATGTCTGATTGACACACAGGGTGGGTTGAATGACAAGCATTATTAGTGGATGGGGTACATAGGTCACTGAAAGGATTTTTTGAGACACAGGGGCATGGGGAAGTACTGCATGTCCGCCATGGTGATCAAGCACCTTTTGTGTTCATGGTACGCAAGATGAACACATGGAAGGCACAAGGAATGTGGGGAAAGCCTCTTATGAGTGTGAGGGATGCAGGTTTGGTGTTGGAACATAAAGGGGCATAGGCAGTATGTTGGGTATACAAGGAAGTGGAGTTCTGTGTGTGTGGGCCACACAAGACTGATAAGGCAAATTTTCCCAGAAGAGTCTCAGATACACAGGGGAGGCAATATCCTCATTTTATTAAATGAAGATCCAAGGATTTTCTTGAGGAGTTTTATATAGTACAAACTCGACCCGAAGATATCAGCGCTTAACATGAGCACTATTTGCATTACAGACGAACACATTCATATTTTGTTAGCCACAAGAGATTAAGTAATTTGCCCAGAATCAGAAGATGTTCAGCGTCCCTGCAGAGACTCAAACCCGATTCCCCAGCTTTTAGGTTGACTGCTCTAATCATTAGGCCACATCCTCCCCCAAGGCTTGATGTCTCAGATGTTTGGTATGAGTATATGGCAAACATCAGCACCATGGGTACATGTGGTGGAAAGAGTGAGCAAAGCCCAAAAATGCTGGATGGCAAGTATCTGTAGTATATTAGTGAATGAAGTTGTCAGTTGGACAGCACAATTCTTTCCTAATCCGGTGTATGCTTTATACAGCTGCTCCTGTTTTGTGTTAGAGAGGAAAAGGACACGTAGGAGGTGCCAGAAGCTTGTGCTCCTGAAACTTTGGGTTCTCAACAGTTTGCTGCTTCAGCTATATTTTCTTTGGGAGATATAACGTCTGAACAGGAGACAAAATGGAGCTGTAAATCTCATAATGTTGAGCAATTTGCGCATCAGTGACTCTGTCTGCTAAGAACATTTTACAAGCTCCTGCTGGTATATTAAAAGCAAGAATTTATAATCAGTAATGTCATTTGGTTTTATTTAAAAAGAGAAAACAGATTAATGCATTCAATAGGCTTAGGGTGTTTTTTCTCTTTCAAAGAACACAAACTGTGTTTTAATCTGGCTAACACAGTATGAGGTCTAATTTTCTGCTAACAATGCATGAGAATTAGGAGCTTGAAAGTGTTTAAATTCTGATTGTAAACTTCATCATGAACATTTTGGTAGGTAAGTCTTTTGTAAGTGAAAAGCCTTACTCTGTAATGTAATGCACGTTTCCAAATGTGGTTTTTCAAGCGTTAGGGCTTCTATTTATAGGGATTATATGTGCAAATCCCATGTGTGGTAAAACATACAGAGCATCACGATCCCTGAGAAGAAAGTCCCACTATCTCAAAGCAACTCTGGGACCTCGTTACTTCAAAATGATAGGTCGGAAGATACTTCGCATCCCCAATGGCACCCTATAAAATCGACAGAATGGCCCCTTAGCCCACAACTCCTACCCTTAGACCTAAGACAGCCTCATATTTTCTGTTGAGATGTAATAGAATGATTTTGAGAAGAAAAAAGAAACACCTTTTCCCCCACATGCATCAATCTAGGATTTTGCATTTCTTAAATAGCGAAAATTAAGGAATCGCTATTTAGGAAATGCTAAATCCTATGCATAAAGAAATCCTAAAAGTTTTTAGGATTTCTTAATTTTCGGAAATTGCGATTCCTTAATTGCGAATCGCAATTAAGGAATGGCATTACATTGATTCCTATGGGCCTAGAGGCCCATAGGAATCAATGCCGTTTTGCATTTTTTTTTTTGCACTTGCAATTTGTTGATGCATTGCAAGGGTGCAGAGGGGGGTCCAAAGGACCCCCCCTGCACCCCTGAAATGTATATTCAAGTGCATGTTTCACACACACATGTCCTAGGGACATGTGTGTCTGTAACATGCAAGTTTAAAAAATGCATTTTTTTGCTTTTTTAAAAATTTTCGCAAATTAACACGAGGGTCAACCTCGTGTTAATTTGCACTTCCAATTTCAAAATTCGCTATTTTTTACAAATTGATGCATTGCATTTAAGGAATCGCACAAATGCGATTCCTTAATTGCATTTGCATTTTTAAGAAATGCAAAAAATAGCGAATTGTTTCATGCATCCCAAAAACGTATTTAGGAAGTGCAAACGGCCGAATTTACCAATTCGCACCGTTTGCACTCCCTAAATAGGTTGATGCATGTGGGTGTTTGTTCCTGTGCCTGACTTTGTGTCTCCTTAGATCCGCAATGGCAGTGCAGGAGTGTCAAAGGGCAGGCTAGGGGTAACAGCATCAGGCCCTGGCTACCAGGGGACAGCTTTTCCATGATCCTGGTGTACAGCTGGGGAAGCATATTTGACAATGCGCATACATACTGAGGAATCGGTGTGCTGCAGGAACAGGGAAGGATTCAGTCAAGGCTCAGCAGAACCTCTTCCACATTTGGCTTTGCTACCCATCCCCTGAAAAGTAAGGGATCCAATAAAAAACACATTTGGGGAAAGCATACCGGATTCCTGAAACTGCAGTAAGCAAACTATAGGTGGTTCATCATGGACAGGTGGAAACTCTTCAATGGCTTCCAACTAAATGGGCCAAGTAATGCACCCCCCAGTGAGTTGCAAGGAGTAGGGAGCCCATCCCCCCTCCATTTACTTTTTACTCTCATAGAGTCAATATTTGACCACTGTGATTTGCAAAATAAGTTGGAATGACCATTTGTTCTCGTGTGCATTACTGTTTGGCCTTTTTGTATTTGTAAAGCATTCCATATTATGAATCTAAAGGCCATAGGGGCTATATTATCAAGAAAGGGCGATACATTATCGCCACTTTTATCGGCAGGAATGGGCTTGATAATATGCCCTTGTGAATTCCCATAGAAGCCCAGGTTAAAACCTGGGCTTCTATGGGAATTCACAAGGGCATTTTATCAAGCCCATTATTGCCGCTTTAGCGGCAGTTTCCTGCCGATAAAAGCAGCAATCATGTATCGCCTTTTCTTGATAATATGGCCCATAATTCTTATGGCTGGGGATTACTGTCTGAGTTTTTAGGTTGAGCCTGGGCAGCGCATGTGCTGCGGCATGCTGTATTGGAGGATGGAATAGAAGCCCAGCCCACTCTCCGCCTATATTTGTCATTGGCTTGTGCCATTAACCTTCATAAACGCTTGCTTCTGATTCCTTAACAGACTTGTTAGTCCCTCCTTAGTACCGCCTTGTCTTCATTTGTAACCTTCCATGAGGACTGGCCCTTTTACTTCGTTTGTTACAGGGTACTCCTTTTTTGGTCGGTAAGCACTATTTTCTTTAATGAGTTTCTCCTACTGCAGGCACGACATGCTTTCCTGCAACAATCAGCGTGCCATGCATGCTTTCACTTTCCGAGCAGCTGGTACAATGGCGGCCGCTTCTTTGCATTGGTCTAGCATTTACAAGAGTTTGAGCTATTGGCATTGTTAATGACAATGCCTTTTATATATGTGTTAATTAGCAAAACAGATAAATTAAAGGCATCGTCATTTACAATGCCAATAGCTTAAACTCTTGCAAATGCGAGACCTATTGCATTACAAATGCTTGTTACTATTTGTTGTTTTTAGGGTTGGCCATCACACTAAAAACAGACTTCTTTTGTTTCACTGACCCCCCACAAATTCCTAACTGCGAAAGTATGACATTTGACATTTACTTATCTCCCACATTTACTTTCTCAGGATTGCCCGGCGGGGCAATTTACCCAGATCACCCTAGGGGCACTGGCCAACCTGGCAGCTAAGAAACACCACCTCACAGGGATTTGAGATCTCAATCTACACTTTGATGATTCTAATGTCACCCAGGATACCGGTTTCATGTAGGACCTGGCAGCCAACAAAGTTACCCAAAGAGTACAGTGCCCCACTCACGACAAGGGATACCTGCTATATCACATTTTCTCTAAGTATCCCCACTTACAGGACCTGGGCCCTGTACCCATTATCTGGTCTGATCATTTCAACATCCCCATGTACCCTGCTGCCCCTGGTCCTTCTGGATCCACTAAACTGTCTGCCTGGAGGGAATGCAGTTGGTCTCAGCTTATTCATTACTTATTGAGTCCAGGCTAGTACTGTAGAACTACTTTGAAGATAAATAAAAATGTAAAAAATATACAAAATAATCAGATCCAAATATGATATTATTTTGAAAGTATTAGACTGAAATGAGAGAAGGAGATTGGTGAAGGGGACGCTCTAATATCACCAAACTTTGCAGTGGATTTTAAGTCTAGATGATGCCTAATATGTGAAAGCCAAACCCTTTCAGCTTGGTGAAGGTCATTTGAAGCAGGTGCATGTGGCTTGAGAGGGACCTCTAATGTATTTTTAAACAATCCTACCTTTCAATCACCGAATGAACTGGTAACTTTACTAGCCTCCTCCAGCCATGTTTCCTGAATTTGTTTAAAAAGACATTGAGATTTTCAACAAATGTTCCATCAACTATTTTTCTATTCAAATGTTGTACTTTCTGCTGTCGTTTTTCATTTTAGTCACATCATGAGTACAGCATCTTTTATTTCCAGATTAAAAAATCTATACTTCACATTCCATAAGTAGTTGCCTAGATAGTAGCAGCTAAGCTAAAAAAAAAAAGTGTTCTTTTAGTCTTGTTCAAAAACAGTATTCAGTGTTTCATGACACAATTAACTAAACATATAATTTAATCATTTCACTTTAGTGTTAACTTTTCTGCGCCCATTGGAGAGTTCTGGACCAATTTAAATTAGTTTATAATTAAGCTATTTGTGGAAAACCATACTAACAAGGATTTTGCATTGATAAACAAAAGGTGGGGCCAGATGAATCCATGGCACCAGGATACAACCTGCCCATTTATGGGTTTCCCTATTACAAATAATTGTGTTTGTGTGTGTTACTGTAATTGGTGACATTATGAGCATCATAGAAGAATGTTCTGCTTTCTTCGCTCAACGAGTAAATTGTGTAGTGAAGGACTGTCAGCAATTGCTGCTGTATCTGATTACCAGTATACCTGGGTGCCACACAATCCTACATATAAATGCAGCACTGCTAAATAGAGGTCTTTGCAGAATGGTGGATTATAAAATCCACTCATTAATTAATTAAATAATCATTTAAGTGTAATTTATTTTGCCTGCTGCTCCAAACTTTAACTCTCCATATGAGGTAGATTGCAAGTGGTTAAGTTGATTGTGACAACTCGTTTTCAGATATACCCTAAAACAGCTTTATCTGTCTTGCCAACTTTTCCCCCCAAAAATATAATACAAAAGTAAATACATATATTGGTGCTCTCAATCAACTCTCTTCCATCATTGGGGGTCTCACATGTCATTCAAATTGTGCTCCATCCCACCACAGGCCAAAGTATAGATCAACAGACCAGCCCACTCTATCTATTGGAAGCTTTCACTTTGAATGGCTAAACTTTATATTTTCACATGGATACGTACACCAAAAATAGTTTCACAAGAATAGAATTTTTTAAACACCTGTAATTTCCAGTGAGAGCTAGTCCCTGTGTAATGTAGGGTGTAAACCAGCTTTGATATATTGATTAATCCTAAAAAAAATGAGTCTAAGTCATTTGAGTCGCTAGCATGTATATCATTTTTTGGGTTGATGCCACACCTTCTTGGGTTTATTATTGACATGTCAAGGGCCGGTATCTGACTTAAGATTGACCTCTTGTAACGACTTGTGGAACTGCAGCTGTCTGAAAGAATTTCAATGCTTTTGCATCTCACTCAAGAGGAACCTCTAGTAATGCATCGAGGAGCCCTTTGGAAGAATTTTGAAGATTTTTCGTCTGACTTAAGGGAGACCTATGGCAACAGTATAAGGACCAGCAGCTTCATAACATAACATAACATGTGTATTTGTAAAGCGCACGTATCACCCAAGGGTCTCAAGGCGCTGAATAACAGATGCATATTGTTACCCAACAGTACTCATTTCATCAACCTCAGATGGATGAAAGGCTGAGTGGACCCGCAGGGATGGGATTAGAACCTGTGACCATGAGGTTGAACACAGACCTCTACTGTGGATGCATTAGTCCACTGCACCACCAGACCCGGCATCATGCTCCATCATCATCATTCATGAAAGAATTTCAATACTTTTGCATTTGACTCAAGAAGGACCTATAGTTACACCTTGAGTAACTGCAGCTTTGTGAAGGAATTTTGAAGATGTTGCTTCTAACTCGAGAGGGACCTCTAGTAACAGCTTGAGGAACTGCAGGTCCCTTTACCTATATGTAAGACATCAACAGCCTGATTCATCAATCTCCCGTTTTGCGAGCCCCTAATAGCGATTCATAACGAATCGCTATTAAGGTCTTGCAAAACGGGATTCATGTAGGAATTGCATAAAGAAATGCGATTCCTACACATTCCTTATTTGCGATTAGCAAATTGCTAATCGCAAATAAGGAATAACTCCCCATTCATTCCTATGGGCCAAAAGGCCCATAGGAATGAATGGGGAGTATTCCTTATTTGCGATTAGCAATTAGCTAATCGCAAATAAGATAGCGATTTAAAGGGTGCCAGGGGTATCCAAAGGACACCCTGTAGCACCCCTTAAATGCAAATTGAAACAGGTGGTGCGCACACACATGTCCAAAGGACATGTGTGTGTGCAACATGCAACTTAGAAAAATGCTTTTAAAAGCATTTTTCTAAGTTTTCGCTATTTACCACGAGGTTTGACCTCGCGGTAAATAGCGGGCCGAAATTGAGAATTCGCAATTTTAAAATGGATGATGAATTGCATTTAAGGAATCTCAAATAGAGATTCCTTAAATGTAATTCCTCGCAAAATAGCGAAATCGCTATTACCGATTTTTGCATTTGGGATGATGAATCCCAAATGCAAAAATAGCGCTCGCAAAGGGCCAGATTCTCAGAATCTGGCCCTTTGCGAGCCGATTTCGGCTTGATGAATCAGGCTGCTAGTAATTACTTGAGGTCCTGTAGCTATGTGAAATACCAGACAGATTGGCTTTGCCAATACTTTGCTTTAAATATGTTTTCAATATGCTGCCCCTACCAGTGCACAGAATAGTTTTACAAGAAATTACTAATAAAAATATATAAGAAGTTTTAGTCAATAATTGCTATCCATTAAGGTTTCCAGAAGCTACCCAAATAATACAATTTTCTACCACAGCACATGGAATATATCATTGGGTAAGCTAACTTCTACCATAGAATACGTTCACTCGAAGAGACTTCACTACGCATCCTTTCATACTGACCAAAACCTAGACAGGCAAAATTCTTTTTTTGAAGGCACTTGTAATTAAAAAAGAAATGCTATTTCCGACACAAAATAGGGTGTCATCACTAATTTCGATTAAAATTGAGATGTTTATTTTCATCTATAATTTTGACTCTTTAGAACAAACCAGCTTTGACAAATTAATTTATGATATGGAAAACAAGCACAAGTCAATAACAAAACAAATCTGTGTATACAAATGTATTTGTTAAAGCCACCTCCCTACTCCCCAGCTTGGTGAAGGTCATTTAAAGCAGTTGCGTGTGGCTCGATTGGGACCTCTAGTTTACTTTTTAAGCAATCCTACCTTTCAATTCCCCAGTGAACTGAAAACTTCACTAGCCTTCTCTTACAATGCTTCCTGATTTTTTTTAAAAGACATTCTGATTTCCATCGATTATTTCATCAGCCTTTTTGCCTATATAAATGCTAAACTTAATATTTCTGTTGCTGTTTTTTTATTTTAGTCACATCATGAGCACAGCATGTGTTATCACCAGGTCCAAATTCTACACTTCACATCCCATAAGTAGTTGCCAAGATAGTAGCAGCTAAGCAAAAAATCAATTTTCACTTTACTTCCTATCTGTAATTTTATTCTTTTTTCAAAAACGGTATTCAGTGTTTCATGACACAATTAATTAAAAATATATTTGAATCATTTCACTTTAGTGTCATGTTTTCTACACCCATTTGAGAGTACCAGACCGATTTAAATTAGGGCATGACAAGCTAGTACAAGGTGTTGAAGCGATGATCAGACGTCCTACCTTGCACAAATAGATAATACTAAGGTCCAGATGTACAAATATTTGAGGCATTGCATCTCAGCAACCAAAGTTGCTGTGTTGCCTTATATAAAAAGGAGAGGGAAAAACGGTGCCATATCTACTAAGATCTGGAACATTTTTCCTCTGCCTCATTGCTGGCACACTTTTGGCTGCCAAGGACCCACAGACACAAACCACTACGCCATAGTGCAAGTGTGGGTGTATTCTCTAAAGCATAGGTTTTGTGCCGGAGTGGGGCTCGCCAATAGAAAAACTATCCTTTAGGTCTTTTCCCACGTTGCATGTGTGCTGTAGAACACACATGCAAAGTTGGAAAGATAAAGGGAAATTAAAACATTTCTCCCCGTCATGCCTGCTTCGAGGAGGCATAACGTTTTGGTGCACGTTCCTTTCTATGAAAGTTAGTAGGTAGGGATTTGCATCAAAACCCGAGGGTGGCTGCATGGAAACGACCACATGTACCACCCATGGAACACTACCTTAATACAAAGTAGAGCATAATGCAACTTTGTGTTACTTTGGGGAACTTTCCGGCACAAATCCTGGTTTGCGTTGGATGGTGAATCCAACTCCAACAGTAAAATCCCACCCCAACACACATCAGGTTTGCAATGCAAACCTTGCACAAAGCATTAGTAATTCTAGGCCTATGATTTCATTAGTTTATGTTACATTGCAAGAAGTGGTGCTTGTAGGAAGACACAACATCACTACAACCTAACATTTGAGTAGGTAGACCATCAGATGGCTTTGCAGGATAGCTTACCCCTTTTTTAGTAGGGGAGTCAAAGTAAGATAAACAAGCCTGTGTTGATGTTGAAGGCAAACTTTTACCCAAAGAACAAATTACCATGGATGTTTCAGAGTGAGTGCTTGTAAAGGTGCTATAAAACAAAGTCAAGAAATTGGGAAGTGAACTTTTTTGGGTATCTGGGTTGCATAGGTTTGACTATTGCACATTATAGGTAATATTTCTCAAAAAATCACACAATGCAAAGCAACAAGGCACTGCATGAAAGGGAAAGGGCAAGCAGGCACCATATTTACCAATATATAGTGCATTTCTGTAATTTCCTTGCACTTTTGGCTGTCTAGCACCAACACAGGCACCCATGTGTCATGTTGCAAGAGTTCCTGCATTGAAGGCAGGGTTGTTTTTGTGCAGGAAAGGACACCGTCTAAGTGTGCTGCAGAATGCAGCATACTTAGAAAGATATTTCTCCTTGTTGTGCCTCTGGTGGGGAGGCGTATATTTCCGATGCATTCGCAGGTCTACTAATGTTGGTGAATCTGGGAATGTGTCAGAATCCATGGGTGGATGTGCGGGAACACCTACCCTCCGCCTATGGCATGCCTCCCTGCTGCAGAGTAACACGAGGCAGTGATTGCGCTGCTTTGCGTTACTCTATATTTATCAAACCAAGGTGGCCTTGCGTGGCTCGATAAATCTCATTTAGGTTTTGCAACACCGTTGTGTGCCCTTGCGTGGCACAATGACAACACAAAACCTTGATAAATATGCCCCTGTTTTTCTTTTACGGTTTCTGCAAAGTGCTCACATTTGAATGCATCCACACCCTCTTTCATATTGTTTCATTGTTAAAGATATAGGGGCATATTATCAAGGACGGGCGATACAATATCGCCACTTTTATCGGCAGGAAACTGCCGATAAAGCGGCGATAATGGGCTTGATAATATGCTCTATGAATTCCTATCGAAGCCCATGTTAGATGTCTTCACATCTAACATGGGCTTCGATAGGAATTCATAGAGCATATTATCAAGCCCATTATCGCCGCTTTATCTACAGTTTCCTGCCGATAAAAGCGGCGATAATGTAGCGCCCGTCCTTGATAATATGCCCCATAATGATTTTTTGTAATGTTAGCAAAATAGAATTAAACATGCCGAGGATAGTCGCAAAAGTGTGATTTGTTCGGAAATGTCTCTAAAAACCTCCACAATAAAAGATTATCCGCGGTAAAACACTACAAGTGTTGCTTTATGTGCATGCTATTTCACTGTTGAACTGCATACACTCCTGCTGGCTGCACAAACCTAATACCTTTTTTCTTTTTCAATAATTTATTTTGAAGCCACATTTAATTATTAATTTGTATGATTCAATGTGAACTGTACCTGACCAGCTACAAACGAATTTCATTGAATCCATTACCCTGCATAATTCATTTTTATTTTTGCTTTATTCTGAAGGAACTTGCATCAAACAGCTGCCATATAAAGTACTGTCGAAATGAAGCCGTGAAACAAATTGGTAAACATAGACTGCACAGCGTGCACAGCTTGATACATGTTTTAAATACAACATTTTCTATAATACACAAAGGAAAATGAAAGCAGCTGACGATCACATAGCCACATCAGAGGTGAAATTAGGCAAATTTCACTTCATCACTAACACCTCTGCCATGACCAGCAGGTGTTAAATAGTAATGCATAGGCCTACTCGTAACATGGTTACTCTGACCAAAACATGGTCATTAGTATTTAATAAAAGAAGAAACGCGATTTATTGGCCACAGATGTTTCTCAGCTACTTAAGGGCAATTAATCTTGGTACCTGTCAGGAAAAAAAAAGTGAAAATGGAAAATATAGTCAACTTCTTTACTCTGCAGGATGTTTTCTGAGCTACTAATGGTTGAATTAATAATCAGTGCTAAAAGAGATGTACACGGTGCCAGTCTAGAATGTCACCCCTCGGTATTGCTGAAATGTTTTACTCTAAATGGAGCGTAAGCTCAATCAAATCCATTTGGAGACGGAGGAAGGTGGTAGACTCTTGTGGTTTCTTAACTGCTGGATATTGAGAAAAAGCTAACATAGCATCCGCTATCGGAGCTTTCACTCGTAGGCTCAGATTAAGATGGGCCGTAAAATATAGTGGAGAGGCAGGTCTGGAAATAACATTACCGGCAGCCTTTGCCGCACTGTATTTTAAAGTAGGGCCGGAGGTTTGCAAAATAACCAAAATTCTCTGGACAGCAAAAGGCGGTGGGATTCACCTATGACCATTTCCGGGACGCGCGTGGCATTACTGGAACTCGTGGAGCACCAGCTCCCGGAAATTACTAGAACTATTTATTGTCCTGCAAATATGTTCTAACATCTTTCGGGTTTAATGGCAACATAAACATAAGGAGCACATAGTGCTTTGCACACATATCTCTGACGTGTTATGTCTGCCCCAGCAATATGAAAGAGCGACTATGCAGATTTTTTGCTCTCAGCTATCCCATTGAAGCCTAATGAAACTTTAGCAAGTCATTAACCATTGACTGCCCCCCTCATCTACTTTCCTACCTATATTACTCTTAACCATTCCAGTCCCAAAGGACAAGCCAACCAATTCCTTTCGATATTACATTTTAATTCATTCATTTTTTGAAGCTGTAGTTTATTATTAAAAAAATAATAATATTAGTTTATTTAATGAAAACAATAATTTTAAAATCAATATAACTTTTAACACTAAAAAATATATACGGAATTTTAAATTCAAAATACTTGTGTTTTATTACATTACTTCCCATGGGACTTTATTGAAAGTCTCTTTCTCTATTGTTTTCAATGGGTATCTGTGAATGGCTGGATGTGGTTCTAGACTTACTTCAAGGCTGGGGTGGAGTACACTTACTACTGTTTTGGGTCATTTTTGGCTGTAGTAATTTGAGAAGTTCAGTTTGTACATGGCAGTGGACTTACTCTTTTCTAGGTGGGTGTTTGTATTTGCATGTCCCGACCTAAGCGCCTCCGCCCGACTGATCTTCAACGTCCCCCGCCACAGCCACATCAACCCCCACCTGAGAGACCTACACTGGCTCCCCGTTGACAAGAGGATCACCTTCAAGCTCCTCACCCACACACACAAAGCACTCCACAACGCCGGACCAGCCTACCTGAACTGCAGACTCAGCTTCCAAACCCCCACCCGCCAGTTCTGCTCCACCAGCCTCGCCCTCGCCGCTGTCACCCGCATCCAACGAACGACCTCCGGTGGCAGATCCTTCTCCTACCTCGCCGCCAAGACCTGGAACGCCCTCCCTACCCACATACGGTAGACCCAAGACGTACTCGCCTTCAGAAGACTCCTCAAGACCTGGCTCTTCTAACAGTAGCAGCACCCCCCTCCCCTCAGCGCCTTGGGACCCTCACGGGTAAGTAGCGCGCTTTACAAGTAATCTGATAGATTGATTGATTGATTAAACCATTACTACTCCCTCCTAAACTTATCCTTACCCTTCCTTAATCTCCTCCCATTTAGTAATAAATATTCCCAATATTCCAGCTGCGACCCTAACTTCCAACCACATTTACTACTGATACATACACTAACTGCAGAGGCGGCTGCATAGAAAAGAAAGGAAAGGCAGAGGTAGAGTTCTCCGTGCATAGGTTTGTGAATAGCATTTTGTAGTATGCGAGTAGTACTATTACAGGAGAGCACAGTCTGCACAGTTTGCCTGCTCCTTCAACATAGACTTCAGTATCCAACATTTCACGGTTCTAGGAGGTGGGGCTGCAGTGCTAAATTTAATCCAGTGGTTTCCGGTGCTCGGCACAGGCACTTAATTGTCAGCTCCAGCTCTAGTGACAGTCCCAGCACATGGTGGCACTGTCTGTCAAATTTTGAGATAAGCACAACAACAGTGTTTAATAAATAATTATACAATAAAAATTAATAACACCTGTTGCTCACAACCATTGTTATAGAACTGGTAGGGGCAATGATTGGTGGAGGGTGCAGTGGTCTCCAAGATGAGCCCTGGCACTTACTTTTTTACAAATGAAGCACTAATGCCCAGGCAAAGACGCGTCTGAATCCATCCACACCAGGACAAGGATGGGCCCACACTCTTTCACCTTTTTTTTTTTACACCTCTGTCTTGCCATCAATGGGTAAACATACATGTACCTGTTTTGCATGTGCCCCAACTAAAGGCAGCATGATTGACACCTTTTTGGCGCCTGCTGTTCGGGGTAATTTCTAAGGAGATTGAGCTTGAATAAAGAAGATTGTCTCTTGATGGCAATGCCTTATCGCTAACCTCTGCTTAGGTACCATCTACATCTAGTAAAGCCGGAGCTAACTGTAACACTAAAAATTGCCTCTCTCCACTTGAAGCCAGCCACACTCCCAACATGCCAGTGTTAGAACCTGTGGCAAAACGAAAGAGGAAAGCACCCTGCTCCTCTGGAGTCCAATAGAAAAGGGTGAACACTAACATGGAGCTGTTGAGTTCTCATCCTGTCTGGTGGATAATTTATGCACCAGGTCCTGCTCATTGTTAAAGGAGTATCTGCTTCCATTGGACGCAAGCCTGGAGAGAATTGATACTGAGTTGGCGGAGGTCAGTATGAGCGGGATTGCTACTAATAGGAGAGGCATTAACATTATATGGGTCCATGGCAATGTAAATCAAGAGATGCAGATGGAATGAAGCATATATGCAGATTGTTTGAGCACAGTCCCACCTAATGCAGCATCTGATCCTGGTCAGCCGATCCCGAATGTGAGAGTCCCTGCTTCCCCAAGTCCTAGGTGAGGCAGGTTGTTAATAGTGGCACACGTAATAACGTATCCCCGGCTTGTTCTTCCATCCCTATGCCACACAAAGCCTAACCCCTGCAAGTTGCCCACCCTATGCCTTCCGCATAAAGCTTGCCAACACATGCTGATTTTAGCCATGGTCCTTTACCTGCCTGTTAATTTGGTTTAGTATGGGGTATAGTTAAAGCTATCCATTGGCACTAAGAACTTGAACTTTAGTGTGTACGATTCCAGTTAAATATTGCTTGCTAGAAGAGTTTATTGGGTGCGCCCCTCTCTGTTAAGCATAGAGTGTGTTTGTGTTGTGTCACGAGCACCGTGGCTCATGACGAGCTGAGCTCGTCATGAGCATTCAAGGGGTTAAGCCCCCCTCCCCCCAGCAATATGCAACATATGTATAAAACACACTCTCTAGGAGAATTGCCATGTCAAAATGCTTGTGCTTTGGATCTGCATACTCGATTTTCTCCTCTATCAGTCCTCAAACGCCTGGATTGACAAAGTCAAAGTCTATCCATGAATACCAAGTGGGAATGCAAGCTACAAAGCATTTTCTGATAATTTGGCAAATTTAACCTATACTTTAAGTATTGTGAGTTGAAATATATCTGGGCTTAAAACAAAATTGAGTGCATCGGATTGGTTAGTATTTATTGTACAATTTGATATTATTTTGTTCAAAGAAATTTGGGTTGATTCAATCCTGCTATGCAATAGTTTTGATTCTCATTCCCTCTTGGCTCCCCTTCCTCACCTGGAAGGGCGTAGGATAGCATGCTTACATGGTTCAAGCTATCGCTCAAAGCGTCTAGTACTATGCTAAATTATCATTGCAGGTTTATCCAGGTGTTCTGGGTTAAATTAGCAGCTGGTCTATGTTTTTAATGATGATTTGTCATATCCTAACATTTGTAATGATCAATTCTTACTCAAATGTATTTATAATCTTATAGTTCTAATTGTTTCCTTTCTAGCAGGCTGCACTTGGGTCTCTGTGATGATTTTAATACAGAGCTACATTCTCACCATTCCTGATGCCACTGTATTGATAGTTCAACTTTTTATAACTGTTATCAAAGAGGGTGGGAGCTTCAGAATTTGGTGGTTGAAAGCGATTTGATGAATTTCCAAGATCTTAGCAGTAGTTGTACCAATCCTGCCCATTTGGGATGTGGTCGTCACTCTATGATCGATTCCATCTTTATATTACAGAGTTTTCTATAGTACCTCGTAGCCTGTGAGATAATTGCCAAATCTTTAAGAGACCACAATCTGCTTGTAGCTATGATTTCCCCCCCTGCACAGTTATCTTTCGAAGGACAACTTCTCAGTTACTGCAACCTCTGATTGGCTGAGATTGTGTTGAAGTTGAATGACCACTGGCACATTTTAATATTCCTCATTCGTGATTACACTTCACTATTTAACTTAGATTTGTCCGAACAAACTAAAGGGGGCTGACCTGATAATTATTTTGTGTATATTTGTTTACAAATCAAATTATCTTTGCTTAAGCCACCTCGTAACTGTATTGACTCAACAGCTAAGTGGTTTGACTCTCATTAAGTTATGAAAAATGCCTTATGCAAATAGAAGTGCAACTCTTTAATGTTTGCCTGTGAATCTAAGAATCTTAAATCATTCTAGAGGTCTCTTGGAGCCATCTGGGAGAGTGATGCTAATACATCTAGCCCTAGTGTGCCTTTTACCACTGAACAGTGGGTTGCCCATTTTTCCCAAATGTATTCCGTGGAGTTCTGCACTGAAGTGCAACACCTGGACCAATTTTCCTGTCAACGTAATGATACCCTAACTGGTGAGCAATGTGAGGTTATAAATGCTTTACAGGAGAGTGCCTCTGGTAAGGCGCCTCGGCCTGGTGGGGTGCCCATTGATCTTTTGAAGTGTAACATCTATTTTTGGGCACCATTATGGACTAATGTTTTCATTAAGATAGCTGCTAATCGCCTACCATGCTTGTGTACTTTTTACCACTATTGTACCTATTTTTAAAAAGGGGACAGACAGCAACCTAGCTGTTATAGACCAATCTACTTCATTGTCTAAACTATGAAAACTCTATATGTATGGCAAGGCTGTGCCAGCAATTAGTTAGCTATTGGAGCAGGGTGTTCCAGATCCTCTCAGAAATTATTGGCCTAACAATGAAGCCATCCCCAAAGCGGGCTTTGATGGGATGCATGGTGAATGTTCCTTGTGATATGCACAAGTTCACCTCGCTCACACAGCCACTATCTAAGAGGCGAGTAGTCTGTGCTTGAGAAAGAGTTGCACACCAACAATTAATTAGAAGTGAAATGGTGGACTGAAACCTCAACCATCAGCACATGTGATCCCACATTATGAAGATGTAGGCATACTACATGCATTTGTGCACTCATTTCACAGTATAAATGATGTGAACAGAGATGTACAAACCATATGTAATACGATGTCAAAATATCCAAAGAACAATACGTATATGATGGCAGAGCGAACCTTGGTCTGTATGGCAACAGCAATTAAAGTTCAATGTAATGTTGGGAGGTGGATGTTGCGTGTAATGTTACTCTAACTGCAGAAATAATAAATACATTTAAAAAACATGAGAGTTCTGGGAAGAGTGATTTACAACAGAATTATTGATTGAGTTTTAGAGCACACAAAGTCATCAGGCCTTGTCAATTCCAATTCCATGAAGGTCTAGGTATACTGGAGCCATGCCTGAATCTTCATATTACAGTTGGTAAATATGTTACCACTAAGCACTTCCCTTTCTACCTGGCTTTCAAGGATTTCTTCTGTGCATTCGACCATGTCATTTGGTCGAAGCTTTGGCAAATCCTTCTTGGATAGGGGTTGGAGGTGTATCCAGTATGTTTCTGGCTGAGTTACACTGTGAACTGGAGACCAGGGTGTGTTTTGGCCAGACTGGTGATCTCTCTGTCCCTTTCAAGTTATAACATGGAGTGAGGCAGTTTTTTTCCTACGTTAATGATCTAAATATGTTTTTAGTCAAGTAGGGGCTGGATGTGCCCCTTAATAAATCTTCACCTGTAACGGTCTTATCGTATACAGATGACACTGTCATAATGGCTCGCACCCTGAATAGCCTGAAATGTTTGATCAGTAATTATGTACATTTTTTGTCAGAATTAGATTTGGAGGCCACTTTTAATAAGTTGAAAATAATGGTAGGCAGATGTCCTAGACAGACTATAAGGACCCTAACAATTAATGATAGAAACCCTCTCTAAGGTTTCTGAATTCCAATACTTTGGGATTACATTTGACTTCCATTCATGGAGTCATACATTGTCTGTTCAGAGCCAGATATTGCTGTTTCCTTTATCCTCCACAATAGACAGCAAGTCCCTTGCCTTTATGATGGAAATTGGTTGCTTTGGATGGAGTGGGAGTTTGGGTATACTAAAATGGCGTTCCATTCATTTTGAAAAGAATCAATATTTGTGTTGTTTTTTTGGGTCTTCCTCCGTCTTGTTCCACTTTTATATGCCATGAGGAGCTTGGTCTTCCATAATCAAAGATTCCATTAAATAAGCTCCATATCACCCGGGCTCTTAGTTGGGTCCAATCCTCTTGTCACTTTCGACCAATCTGTCATCAAGGATTGTCTAGGCTGCAAAGAGGGCCTAAAGAGTCCCTGCTTATCTTACATTGAGGATGTTTTAGAGATCCTGGGGAAAACTAGTCTGTTCACAGACCTAGTTAATATTTGTAAACAGGATATATATAATTTAAAGACTCAGCTCTTGAACAATTGACGTTTGGAAAATTAAGATGTTGAACTACTCAAACCCTTCTTTACATCTTATATCATGCAGCAGAAAAGTCTGGGAACTGAACCCTAATGATTGAAGGTCGCTGTGTGTTGGAATAGGACACTTCTCACTCTTTGTCGGACTGGTGTTATTCATTCCCAAATCTGTTTCGCATTGGGTCAGTATTATCACTCCGAAATGTGTGTTTGTCACTACGATGGGGTCTCTGACAAGGCACTTTTACATTTCAAATCTTGCTGCAAATTGTATTGTATTCATTCAAAATGTTTCTTAATTTCTACATTGAAAGATACAATTTTGTTCAGCATAGAACAGCTCTTTGCGTTTTACCTTTATTAAAAGGGGATGATGTGTGTTTTGCTGTAAGCTCCTTTTGAAAATTAGTTTTGAAATGCCGTAAGACAATGTGTTTTTAAAATTTGAAGTCTGATTATATTTTGGGTGTCAGAAATGGGGTTGTCAAATCTACAGAGGGGGGTAGCATGGAACAGAGCGGGCAGGCCAAACTTCGGAGGACATGTGAAGCATCCACGCACTACCCACTAAGCATGGGCGGATTTTGCGGATCCACGATTCGCGGATTTGCGTATTCACGGATCGTGGATCCGCAAAATCCGCGGATTTTGCGGATTGGCGGATTTGGGGCGGGGCTTCCATGCCAGGACCATCGTGCCAGATTGAACCCTGCCCTTCATATTTGTTCAAGAAGACGCCACCGTTTTGTGCCATACCTCTACTCAACTGGAGTACTTTCTACTGGCTGTGAGATAGTTCTCAACGATCCTGAGACATTCTAACCATTTTATCTCAGGCTTCCCAGCTTTTGGAAGAAAAGGCGGTGGTTGAACAACACCTTGTGTAGAGGCCATGACAGTTTGAATAAATAAAACTATATTGAGGTCAGTAGCTTGACAATGTGCGGAGTAAGGAAAAAAAATAAACACACATTATCCGAATATGTAAATGCCTTTAAAACGTAGAACACTCAAGAAGTTTGAGCCCTGCAGGAAGCTGCTCTGCTTCACGATCTGTGGCTGAGCATCAATAACCCTTTCTGGCACTCAAAATGGCTGCACGCTGGCGCAACGAGCTGACATCATCCAACGGGTGTACCCTCCAAGCTACAATGAGCCTTGGAAGTCCTTACAGCGACCAGGTGTGTGTTACTATGCAATCGCGCCGAAGGGCGCAGGGGTCCCTTGAGTGAGCTATCATAGTGGCTAAATGGCGGAAAGACGGTGCACACCTCGAGTGTGTGGGCGGGGCCAAACGGACGGGGCTTCCATGCGAGTGCACATGCCTCTTGTGTGTATAAAAGGTCAGAGACCGATCAGAGCAGCAGATAAAGATACAGAAGCTCCTGGCCACAGGAACAGCACGAGGATTGCGCTCGTGAAAGTCAAGGATGCAAAGGCCTATGTCCAGCATCACAGCTGATTTTCGCTGGTATATCTGGGAAGAAGGCACATCTGCCCAGCCTTGACAACGCTCACGATTGTTTTTGGGGCCGATGAATGAGTCACTGAATTTAAGCTTCAACTAGGGCACATGCTTAACTGATATCTGTAAGTGCTTGCGGTTGAGGTTTAATTTTTGTGCCAGGATCGTCGTGCCAGAATGAACCCTGCCCTTCATATTTATTCAAGAAGACGCCACCGTTTTGTGCCTGTTGTAACTAATTACGATGGCGCCGGCAAGCTGCCAGCGCCATCCTAAAATAGTTACTAAATTAGCTTCAACAGGAAGCTCTAATTGATAAAATAAAGCAGGCGCTCGAGCCCCTGCTTTATCTTATCTATTAGAGCTTCCTGTTGAAGCTAATTAAGTAACTATTTTAGGATGGCGCTGGCAGCTTGCCGGCGCCATCGTAAATTAGTTACAACAGGCCAGCAAGGCTTGAACTTTTGACCGAGGAATCCGCCGCTCGCGGATTGCGAATTTTCGGTAAATTCGCGAGAGTTCGCGGATCGCGAATTTACCGAAAATTCGCAAAATCCGCGAGCGGAGCGGATTTTGCGCTCATGCTTACTACCCACATAAGACACAACAGGCACACCACAAAAGAGGCACAACACCAGCTTGAGTTGGAAAAATAATAAGTTCTCTATTGTCTCCAACCTGCAAAGGTTAACATAACATAGGCCATAATCACAACAGGGCACTAGCGAGCGCCAGGGCAGCATATACCCAGGGGGGATTATTTACAAGGTAATTGGGAACAAGGCTGAAACGGTAAATAAGTGTAAAATTGTCCAGCTGAAATATAAAAAGGTTAGCACTTGGCATGTGACGTCAGCGACATCCATATGGGGGAAGAACACACTAGGGGTGGAAGCCCATTATACATAAAATCAAACATTAGGGGCAATAACCCAAAATAGCTGGCATTGGCGTCTCCTGCAAAAAGAATAGGAATCCCCCAGAATTAACATCAAGCAGGAACACCTGTAATAGAACAGCACTGCATGCTCCTCAGCATGGGGCATAACAAGGGGGCCTGGAGTAACACGTCAGGCTAGCATAGGGGCCCACCAGGCCCAAACCTGTAAGAAAAGGCACAATCACCTGCACGGTGGGCACGAAAGCATACAATCAACCATCAGGTGTAAAACAACAGTTTACTTGGGCTTCAGTAACATTAGCCACAGGACACCCAATCATGGGAAGGGGGCGCAGGCCTTAATCCTTGGTAGTAGGCTGTAATTGCCAAATACAACATCAAGCATAAACCCCCATCAGGCATTATAACTTCAGCATAACCCCTGTAAGGGGAAACATCATGGCCTCCCAGCATCTAATAACAGGCGGGTATAACCATAGGACCATTCGGCCGACTTCGCAAGAGCCACAGGTCATGCAGAACCCCAGCGCTGTAGCCTTAGGGAAAAGCCCTGGGGGGCGGAACTCATTAGCCCCCAACCTGCAACAAAAACATCAGGCAGTACATTGGCATCAATAACATTAGCAACAGGGGGTACCCCTAAGATAGACCCGGCCCACATTTAACCTGGGGCATGAATCCTTAGCATGAGCAGGTAACTTTCAGTAGGCAACCATATGCACCCCTATTCTTCTAGGCTTCCTTAGACATTTCCTTCACCAGGCTTCTGTAATAACTGGGGACCTCAGGGCAACCCATACAGCAGGGACTCTTCACTCCTGCATAGCGTCAGTCTAAGAGGGGCGACCCTCTTATCACAGGGCTAGATTTACTTAGGTAAATCAGGCCTCCAATTCTCACTGGGGGGTGTTGCCCAGTCTGGGAATCCTTACCAATCTAACTGGAGTCAACTACCGTTCCCAGGCAGGGGTAAATTCAGGGTGTGCCTCCGCTGGTCAAGGCGAGTATCGTCAGGCACACATCTAGCTTGGAAGCAATCGGCCTGACCTGTGGCATATTCTGGTGCCATGCACATCATTCGGCACCACATTCCCCGGTATAGGCACCCCTGTCCTTGGGGATGAGCCCCCACAACAAAACACTGGCCCCGGGGGCGGGCATCGATCCTGTGCCCCGACACCCCCCCCAACTCCACTGCAAGCAGCCCCACTCACCGGGCTCCTTGGGATGTTCTGGCGGGATTCTCTGGGGCTCTCCTGGGTTCTGGGTGGGTCACACAGGACCCGCAAGGCCTCACTCAGGCCCCTGCAGCACAATCGGGGCTCCCTCTTCACCACGGGAACCTCGCAACAACTCAACACCTCTGGCCAGACCCAGGTTCCCTCCGTCTCACGGGGACCCAGGGCTTGGGGTCGGTTTCTCTTCTGCCGAGGCTCTCCTCGGGTGCTGCTCCTACTCGCGATGGCAGGGCTCCCTCTCCTTTCGGAGCCCTGAAGGCGACACGCTGCTCTCCTCCCGGGGCACTCACTGGCGGGGTGGGCTCCTGCTCCGGTCACGCTACCCCGGGGCTCCCTCCTGACTACGGGGCCCCACAACGTCGTTTCACCCGAGTACCCTCCTGGGACCCGGGGCTTTCTCCACCTCTCCAGGCGGCAGCCAATCGCTGCGCGGCCTTCCGGGGGCACGGCCGCGCGAGCCAATCCGTGTGCGGTGGCCCGGGGGCGCGGCGGGTGACGTCACCGGCGCCCCAACGAACGTGATGCTGGCCGCGTTGGCTTCGGGGCCTATCGCGGTGACCGCCGCTGTTAGTCTAGTGGCACAATATGAGCAGCACGCAGGACCGCACTGCAGACAGAGACAGCCGACAAAAAGGACACCTGCCGCTCCACCCAGAACCAACAATACCTTCCAGCCCCAAGTGCCCAGAATACCCCAGAACCACCCGGACAGGGACCAGGACCCATTATCTACATGCATCTCTGCTGCTATGCGATGGAGCTTCTGAATAGCCAGATGGACAGTAGGGGCGGAGTCTGGAATGTAAACACAGCAAGAGCTGCCGATCACCCGGCATGCTCCGCCTCGATCAGCCAAGATAACGTCTAAAACCACACGGTTCTGAAGCGCCACAAGTCTGGTCGCCTGAAGCTCAACCGTCAGATTGGTCATGATATCAGTAGTGATGTTAATGACATTTTCTAATATTCTAGACAGCCGCCTTATTTCTCTGCTGTTAAAGATTGGTCCCCAGAAGGGAACCAAGCCTTTGCTAAAGTCCGTGAATTGTTCCAAGGAGGTATCGGTCTGATCAACTTCGGTTGCTATGAGCTGCCTACGTTGTCTATTGGGTACTGATCTTGTTGAGTGTAACTGGTGGGTTCTATGATAGTCAGATGGTGCTATATATACAGGTGGGTACAGGAAGGACAGGTAACAGTGCCCAGCCCACCTACGAGGTAACCAAGTGTAAGCATTTTCCCCACGTACGAAATACACATTGGGTGGTGTCAACAACGGTGGACTGCTAAGTATATTCATCTGATAGGTATAATTACAAACACTGTCACCAACCTGCCTATGCCCCAATCCCTGGACACAGAAATCAGAGGAAGTATTCAGAATAGAAATGGGTACAATGCGTTCGCTTGTAACATTTCGATCAACAAAAAGCTGGAAATATTTGGTAGAATTGAAATCATCAAAATCATAGAGTTCATCCTGCAGCCAAGTACTATTCCGAACCTCCATGTATCTATTCATACAAGCCTGAGGATCTAAAGATCCCCGCCCCCTATTGCCTTGTGGATCAAATACCTGGTGTGCCCTAATGTAGGCTAAAATCATGTTGTAATCTTTCTCAGTGTATACGAACTGCTTGTAATTTTCTATATAATGATTATACATGGCAGAGAACAGTTTGAACCAGGCTTCACAACTCCCTCAATAGGAGAGAGGCAACGAGAGGAACAGATCATGATTGTGTACAACAGAGGGCAGAAGTCCACAAACCCAGCAGTCAGTGGTGTTAGTGGTGCTGTGTGTTTGGTGCAACATTTCGACAAATACATTTTTCTCTGATAGGTCTGGCGATGTCGTTCTTTGTGGGGCGCTAAAGTATACATAAAATGCTCAGGGGGAGCAACAGTCAATGTCATCATTGATTGCATTGGGTGTTTACATTCTAAGTATATAAAAACCCTTATGAAGATTGCTAAAATTACTGCGATTGTAACTACAAAGGCTATTTTCACACGCATGGTCCAACTAGAAAACATTGGTTCATAAAAGGGCAAATACCTAGGAGCCAAAGGGAGTTCTTCCTCTATTATAAAACGACCAAAAGGGTACATTCCTAGCTAAAAAGGTCCAAACTAACTAAATGGGATCGGAACAACCTTCCTGCCAGAGGGTTTTTCTCCCTGTGTCCTTCAAAGCCTCACAGGCAGGCTTTTAATCAGCATACATATCCAACGGCGTCCCACGATGGAGATTTTCTGGAAAATAGGTTTTAGCGCAAACAACCTGGCCAGTGACAGGAACAAAGTCTTTCTTTCTGAACAGAGCACAATATCAATGTTCCAGCTCTCAACTAGTTCAGTCCAGTGTCTCGCTCAGTACCACAGATCGGAAAATAGCAAACCCTACTTTTATCAAAGTCTTTCCTTATCTCCTATCAGTGTCATCTGAGGTACTGTGATGTTTTCTTGGCCGCAGGTTGTAACGGATATGACCGGGCACTTCCTGATCCGGGAAAAACAAAGGGGAAGGTACAACACCTTCGTCAAAACTGCTGCCAACCAAATCAACATGGACATGGGCAGGGGTAATTGCTGATTCTCCAGAGACTGCCCCGTCCAGCCATGTCTCTCCTCTAGCTCCAATTTCACAAGCGTCGGAGAATGGAACGAATGCAACAGCTCTCTCGCCCTCCTGAGTCAGGATTCCCTCAGGGTGTCACTGGTCATAAGGAAGTGGAAGAGGAATTCTTTTTAGATGCGACACATGGATCCAGTGTCGTTTCCCATCCACTTTTACAGCCGTCCGTGTGACCAACAGTATCTGGTGTGGCTCAGACCATCTCTGAGCCAAGCTGGAGTCTCGATCGTATTTCTTGACCAAAACCCACTGGCCGGGTTCCAGGCGGTGACCGGGGCCCTCTGGCAGGGGTTGCAGTACAGATGCTACCTGCTGATGAATAGAACAAAGGTCTTTAGTTAAAGTATACAGGTAATCTATCAACATAGGATATTCAATATCAGAAAACAATTTTGGCCTAGGCACGCCCCATATATTCGCAGGTCGCCCAAAGACTATCTCATAGGGAGATAGTCCCGAGCGTGAATGAGGGGTAACCCGCAGAGACATAAGAGCTAATGGGAGGGTGTCAGGCCATTTCAAACCAGTACTCTCTTGGATTTTCGCCATCTACAACTTCAGAATTCCGTTATATTTTTCCACTAATCCTGCTGATTGGGGGTGCCTAGCTGCGTGGAATTTTTTTTTATTTGGAGCCCATTGTATATACCTTGCACAAGGGCCCCATGGAAATGCCTGCCGTTGTCTGACTAGATCAAGCGAGGCAATCCAAAGCGTGGGATAAACTCCTTTATAAGGGCCTTTGCAGTGGCTAGGGCAGTATTTTCTTTGGTAGGGTACGCCTCAACCCATTTACTGAAGGCGCACACCACCACTAGTACATATTTGAAGTTATTAACGCGCTCCATATGGATGTAGTCCATCTGGAGCACCTCAAATGGCAATATCGGGGGTGCAAAATTTCCACTCAGAACAGGTTCTCCTTTCCCCGGGTTATGTTGTAGGCAGACCATGCAATATTGAACAAGTCGTACAGCTGTTTTCTGTATATTGGGGTTATTCCACACTGGGTCCAACAGGGCACAAATGCCCTTAGCTCCAACATGGGCTGGTCCATGGGCCATAGTAACGACCACCTGTACCATGGCATTGGGCAGTAACCATCGCTGTTTGTCTGTCAGATCCACCCAACAATTATTCTCATCCAACCTCCCTACTTCCTGCTCCCATTTCTCTAGTTCCACTGCAGTCGCTTCTTTCTGAATGCCTCGCACACTTTCAATAGTATTATTAAACAAGTCGGCCTCCCCCACCCATCTTGCAGAGGAGTTCACGTACATAGAAGACATCATTGACTGAGCCGTTTGCTTGGCTGTCTGGTCTGCGAAAGCATTTCCCTCTAATACTTCATCCACCACTGTCTTATGGGCACTACATTTTACAATTGCTACTTTCTTAGGGAGAGTCAAAGCTGCCAGTAGTCGTAACACCAAGGGTCCATTCTGTATTTTCTGACCCCCTCCCCGCTCCCTCCATAACCTCCCGAAGCTATGAGCCACGCCAAAGGCATATTGGCTGTCCGTGAAGATGTTGACCTCTAGTCCCTCACTCAACTCACATGCTCGCAGTAAAGCCATCAACTCAGCAGCTTGGGCTGATGGATGGGGTATTCGGAATGTTTCAACTACTGTTTTTAGAGTAGTGATTGCGTACACAGCTGTCGTTGTGCCATCTGCTAATTTAAAACAAGAACCGTCCACATACAAGCACCCTTGGGGGTCAGATAAAGGAATGTCTGTGAGATCGATTCTTCCCTTCGTCTCTTCCTCTGTTCTGAAAATACAATCATGAACATCATTCGCCTGTTCTCCTGAAGGGAGGGGTAACAGTGTAGCCGGATTCAATGTGGCACAACATTTAATGGTCACATGTGGGCCGAACAAAGTCAATTCATAACCAGTGAGGCCCGCGCTTGTCAGATGCTGGGTCTTTGTTTTGTTCAATAATGCGTCCACAGCATGCGGCACCATCACCGTCAAATTAGAATTTAGAACGAGCCCTTCTGACTGCCTGATGGCCGCTGCTACAGCCGCCATGGCCCTCAAGCAGCTGGGAAGTGCTCTGGCCACATTATCCAATGTGGCCAAAAAATAAGCACACGGTCTTTGCTTACCACGAAAGTCCTGTGTTAACACTGAAAGTGAGCAACCGTCGACCTCGTGCACATATAGTACAAAAGGTTTACGGTAATCAGGAGTGCCAAGGACAGGAGCAGAACACAAAGCAGATTTCAGAGCAGAAAAAGCAGATTGACATTCATCAGTCCAAGGGAGGGGTTCATGCACATCTTTAGTTGTTAAGTGTAGCAAAGGTTTAGGAAGAAGAGAAAAATTAGGGATCCATTGACGACAGAAAGAGGTAATGCCAAGAAAAGCACGGACTTCACGCTGAGTACAAGGCACAGGCATGTTAGAAATGGTAGTAATTCGTTCAGGTGATAAACGTCTACCGTCCTTCGATAGTAAGTGGCCGAGCTAGGTCACTTCCTGTCGACAATATTGAAACTTGGATAGGGAAACCTCTGTCCGCCAGATGGTGCAACAACTTAACCGTGGCTTCCTTACAACCCTCTTCAGTATCAGACGCTATCAATAAATCATCAACGTACTGCAAGAGCACGCTACCATCTGGCAAAGACAGGTCATCTAAGACTGCCTTAAGGGCTTGGCTGTAGATGCTAGGACTTTCGGTATAACCTTGGGGAGCGCGACAGAATCTGAAGCTTCGGCCAGATAATGAGAATCCGAAGACCTGCCTGCTATCAGGATGGATAGGGATACTGAAGAAGGCATTCTTCAGGTCAAGGACAGAGAAATATTTAGCAGTAGGGGGTATCATAGTAAGGATTGTAGTGATGTCCGAAACCACCGGGATTTGGGGCACCGCTATTTTATTAACTTCCCGCAAATCAATCACAAAACGGTAGACATCAACATTGTCAGGGGTCCCTGTCTCAGGAACTTTTTTCAAAATAGGCAGGATAGGGCTATTACAGATGTTCAATGCAGTTTCCTCAACCACCCCTTTATCAATCAAGTCCTGGATTGTAGAAAACAAAGCTCGTTCTCCCGCTGGGGAGATCTTGTATTGTGGTAAACGGGGCAATCTAGCACCGGGTTTCAATGTAATGCGGACAGGAGGGATATCTAGTTTACCGACATGCGTATCTCCTGTCGCCCATAGACTGGGCGATACATCCGCAAATTCAGGTGGCAATGGGTCATTTTTCGCAAAACATTGTCTCGTATTTACATCTGGATTTTGAACGGTCAAATAAACACCATCGGGAGAGCAATGTATTTTAGCATTCAGTCTTTTCAACATATCCAAACCCAAAAGATTCTCTCCGCAACTGGAAGTTAAAAGGAATGGAGTGTTTATAGTGAACGGACCAATCGTGAAAGGGATAGGCTGAGAGATGGGGCTGATTACAGGAACTCCTGAAAATCCCACTGAAACATTATTATGCCCGGACAGAGCGGCCCCTGGGACCAACGAGCGAGCTACCAAACTATTCATTGCTCCTGTGTCAATCAAGAATTTGTCAGTGGTCCCCATCAATTCCCCTGTCACATAGGGTCCCTGCTGATTGACCGGTATTGACACTTGGCCCCCACTCTGTCCTTGGCTGTCCTACACATCTCCGAATTTATCCTGATCCTCAAAACCATAATCTTCATTGTAGTACTGCCTACCTGTGCCTCGGGCTGTGCCTTGTGCTTCATCAAAATGATTTCGCTCGTTTTCTCCTTGCACTGCCTCCTCTCGGTGCATATCACTACGGTCCGGGCCGCCGCGTCCTCTACCCCTTCCTCGGAATGCTCCGTTCTGTGCTAACAGCCACGGACACTGATCTTTCCAATGGCCTTCCTCTCTACAATACGCGCACTGTTTGGATCCCCATCGGGAGGGCTGACCCCCTCCTCCCCCTCTGGAGACTGGCCCGCTGGACCCGGGCCCCATGGCGCCTCTCCCTGCGCCTCGACCTCTCATAACCTGCTGCAACAACACTCGAGTTTTGAGATCCTTAGTCTTCTTTTTGTCTTTATCCTTGATCTCATTCTCTCTGTGCTCATAATACTGAGCCATGCTTAATATGATAGAAGGGGTGGACGTAGTCCACGTGCTTTCAGCAGCTTGTAGTCGGGTCGAAATTTCAGGTATCAAATTTGTTACAAATCTATTCACAAATAATCGTATCCCCCCCCTCGCTAGCGAGGTCCTGACCACTAAAATCGATGAAAGTTCCCTCGAATCTGGTAAAGAAATCGGAGACATTTTCATCTTTCTTTTGTTTGCAAGCAGTCAGTTTATCCCAGTCCACCTTTCGTGGAGGGATCAGAGTATGCATATAGGCTATAATTTTTGCTGGCAGAGCAATTATTTCAGCCTTCGGCTTATCCCCCGGCTTACGGTCTTGATCCCATGCTTTCAGCTCATCCCAGGTACCCCCCAACTCGGCCGCGTGGGGAGTATCAGGGACTTGCGCCATATATCTACAGGAACCAATAACCCAAAAAATAATTCAATATCAGCTAAAGTCATGACAGCGGAGGACGCTGCCTCTGTTAATTCTTTATAATAGGCAGTGGGATTCTTTCAGGGGTCCGGAAGCTGAGCTTTTAGGGCCAACACTTCACTTCGCTTCCATGGCGTGTATACCCATTGTTCCTGAAACCTGGCTTCTACCCTGGCCCGTGTTATTTCGTTCCGATCATTACGCTGCTCAGGTATCTCGGGATGATAAATGGGGTGCACCTCCCTCATGGGGTGCTGGGAACCTAATTCAGGGAACCGCAAAAAGAGTCTACCTCGATAACCTACTAAAGTGTCAACATTCTTATAAACTTCATCTGGACTTAATTCGAATTTGTGAGCGCGATCCTTTATGTCATACAGAATTTGTGGGGCTAATCCCCTTGTTCCAAAACTTTGTTCCCAGATTTCAATGAGAAATCGGGACATGTTTTGTAAGGCGGTCTGTTGCATCACCGGTTCAAAATCTTTCATGGTACTCCATATGTCAGTTAAGGTGTAGATGTCTTTGTACATCCATCTAACTGCTTGATCAGCTATCGCTTCTTTTTCTCCATAATCCACAGCACCTCTCGTATACAATCGTCTAATATGCGAGCCCTCTAAATCCCTAATCGGAGCCCGGCTCCGGCACTCGGGTGTCGAGCTAGCTGACTGGGAAGTTCCTACGGGGCTACACAAGGGTGACAGAGCTAGGGAGACACCCGCCGCTCCCAAGGGGTGACGTGTGTCTTGGGGCAGGGTGGTTAAGCTCCTAGCGGCGGAAGCAGCGGTGCCCGGCACATCGGTGGGAGCCCGGAGCGGGGCTGCCTCTTGAACCGATGCCACAGGGGCGGTGGGCGCCGTTAGAGGCACTGCTGGATATATCCGTTGTGGAGCATATGGCAGAGGGGGGCGAACGTCCAGCAGATCCTCTATCTCATCTTCGGCTTCCTTTCGGACAACGTAGCTCTTATCTACCTCCAACCGAAACTGCCTATCTAGGTACTCGATATTCTGCTCTGTTTGGTTTTTGTCATGCGCAATCGCTTTCTGAGTAATGGTCTGTCCTTGCTTTATTTTTACTAATTTCTCGGCCCTCATTCTTCTGCGGGTGGCCTCTTTCTGCCATGTCCTCAGCGTATCGAACATGGACTGTCTGCTGCGCTTCGCGAACAGACGTTCTTGTAAATAATTAATCTTTTTCTCATCAAAGGACCCTGTCAAAGGCCATTGCAGTTCTACATTATCCTTGGTATACTTGTGCCATAGACGATTAAATATCAAGGGTCCAATCCCGTGCTTACAGTATAAATCATGGCTGGGAGTACCTTCCGGAGGGGCCGGCTGAATTTCATCTAATCTAGTACTATTTGGGCTGGTAGAGCCAAAACATAGTCTACTGAAGCACGGCATTGTCCTACTACTGTTCTAACTGTAGCTGTAGGAAGGAAAATGCAAGTTATTATGTATAACACTTTCACACAGACATGGCCATGTTCAATTATCCATTTGCTCACTCATTCATACCCCAACATCGTAAGACCATCCGGAATACAAGTAAACAAAAACAGAGCACAGATCGAAATACAGACAAGACAAACCAACATGAACCAATGCTAGCCCAAATCAAAAGACGGAGCCCGTCGACTCTCGTCTGTGGAGAACCGGTCTATTCCAAAGTCAAAAAGAACCAAAGCTCAAAACAGCCTCACCATAGGGGCTGCTTAGAGATAGCCACGCAGGTTTTTCATTACCACAGACCGACCTACCGACCATCCGCCGGCCTTCTTGGTTCACCTTCCGGACTATGCTGGCTTAGCCCGCTTTTTCAAGCACCGCTCCAGATCTGTCCGAGTGCTACCCAAGTATGACCGTCAGCATTTCAGAGGGCGATCCGGCCAGGTATGAACGTTTCACAGTTCACACCTAGGCGTGTTAGTGATATCTCTATCAAATACAAATGAGAGGTGTCCGCCCGTGCAGTCTCACTACTGCCCCGTCAGACCACCTCCCAAAATACCGTGATCTCTGTGGTCCATGACCACCAAATTCCAAATCAATTACAGAAGGATATCCGAAATGGGACGAGACAAACACTCACCTGGTGCACTCAGGTCCGGTTGCAGATTTCTCCACTGCCAATCGATCTATTCTTCCGGGTTTCACCCGTAGGACTCCGGCGTGGGGTCACTTTAGCAGCTGAGGCTTCCCCCGATCGGAAAAGCGGAGCAACCCTTTTTCTTTGGTCAGTCCACCTCCCCGACCGAGGACTCCCCTCTTAATGTCCCTTTTCTTTCCAGATACGGAGGGACGACCTCAACGCGGAGTCCCGGCGGAGTCGCCAACTGAAGTACCGAAATTTACAAACCCCTAACGGATTATACTTACAATATCCAAATATCATTCATCAATAATCAGTCGATTGGCAGTGTAGAAAGTTCAAGCGTTTATTAGACAAAACAATACTCTGCCAGAGGAGCTCCCAACGACCTCACACCCCGAGGACCGCAGAGAGACTGCTGGCACGTTGTCAGGTCAACACATATATACTATCACAATTTGCAACCGTTACCCAAAATGGAAAAATACAGGTTGGTACAGGAGGTGGCAAGGGGTATGCCCATATATGGCACACAAAGCGTCTATCTGAGCTCAGTATAGCAAGGTCAGGTCGGTTGACTCCCCTCTGCTAGTTTCGGTGAGAGTCCGCACAGCGCCTGCAAGAATGTGCTTATCTGGCCGGCCCCCTCCTATAACCTTGACGGGGCCCAAAATCAGAAGCAGCTGCTTGCTACATGTGTCTAGCTATCTCTCATGAGAACGGGAAGATGCAAAAATGCTGAGACATGGAGGTTTTTACAGACAGTGCTACGAATTGGCCAAACAAAATGGCGCCGGTCCTGCTGACCGACGCTAACCTATTTACAAGGAGGGCAAAGAAAATGATTGCAAGATATATGACGAATTATAACAAAAAGGGTGTCTTATGCCATAGGGGCCTTCTTAGCATATTAATTAGTTGCATCACGCTGAACACTGACTTAGAAACCACGATCTATTTCCCCGTGCGAGGCCTAATCTAATTCTTGTTCCTCAGCGGCCCTCACCTCACTTCGGCGGCCCTCTCCTGGCACCGGGGGCCGCCACACCGATGCACACAACAGCGGGGGGGGGTCTCCTCGCCAGTGCCACAGTCTCCACGACGCCCGGGCCGCGACGGTGACCCTCGGCGGCAGCAAGGGCCAGGCTCCCCACCCCACCCAATTACTTTAATCGCCAAAAGCGTGCCAAAACGCCGGGTAGGCTCCTGCGGCGCTTTGAAGTAGATTCAATTCCCTCAGGCCACACAGGCAACGCGCTTCCAGTGGCAGCGGGGGGCGCTTTGCGATGTTTAGCGCTCAGGACCTCACAGCTTCCAGAGCCCTGGGGCTCAAAAGGCTAGCAGCACTTTGGGGGCCACAACAGTCACAGGCCACAGCGCCTCAGCCACTAACAGTTCCTTGGGGGCACTAACCTCCCCTGACAGCGCTTCGGCAGCACAGCGCCGGGCAGGCACACCTCTCACAGGGGGCGGACAGTCCCACAGCAAGCCTCAGGGGCACACTCCTCACCTCCTGGGCGCTTCTTTCACGCAGCGCGGGCATGGTTCACGGTCCCCACAACATCAGAGACCTAGGGGGGGGGCCTCCTTCGTCAGGGGCCCTGGGGACAGTAGAGGGGGGGATTTGGAGGGGTGCAGGGCCCAGCAAACAGGCCCAAGTGGCGGTGACACCTTGCAGCAGGTCCCCTCACGTTCCTGTCCCAGCTCTCTCTCTCTGTGTGTCTGGTGGCGCATCCCCTTACTTATACCCTCCTCCCAGTCAGTGCCAGAACCTTCTAGAATGTTAGGGGCAACTGGTCTAAACTGGCTCAAGAGGAGGGGTTGAGCACCCTGGGTGGCAGGCTTCCCTCCAAAAGCTAGGGGTGGCTGGGTAATAATATCTAGACCGCTGACCTACGGCAGTCAGGTGGCCAAACCCATGGCCATGGCATCCATTTTAAATACAGAACATTTCAGTCAGGTGCATTTCTAAAATGGGGGGGGGTATTTCCTGCACACCATTTTGTGACATTACATTTTAAAACAGGGCAACTCTCACCTCTCACGGCCTATACAATAATCGTTACCATGGGGGAGACATCCTAGACAAGGGGGTCAAAAGCGAAAAGAATTTGGGGGAAAGGGCCAAGTCCAACATTGGGCATCTTAACTTCTCAGCTTTGAACATGTATTGTGTGTATGTTTTACGTTGTATGATTATATTTTTAATCAAATTAAGTACCATTGACTGACTCATTGATTACTACTAAATGTACTTAGATAACCATAAAGTTCAGTTTGTGACTATGCTCCATAGTCTTAAATGTCTAGTATGCAGGCACATTGTATTGATTTACAACTGTATACCCTATGCACTCAAGTGTCAGGCCTAAAGGAGGGAAAATAACAGTTCTTGTAACTTCTCTGGCATAACCCGGTTTGTCATTATCCCATGTGTGTGGATACTGTGCATTCTTGGAAAAATTGATTTATAAGTTTAGGATATTTGTGAAGTTTCATAAATATCTGTTTTTTCAACTGGTAAAGTCTTTTCTTCCTTCACAGAGGGCCGGCTCAGGGATTTCTTTGGGTAAAAAACAGAGAAGGGAAAGTGTGACGTCCCTCTGATTTGCGCATGACCTCACAGGAAGTGACAACTAAGTAAATTACATAACTTGACCTTTCATCCAGATATTGAACATTTAAGGCCTTCAACTAATTTGGCGGTCTTGGAGAGGGCCGCCATGCCTGTGTCCTGCTCAAAGACTGCCAAACCCGTTGTCAATCCGCCCGCCGAATTACAAGTTGTAGTCTTGGCTGGCAGTGTCCCCAAAAGCAATGCCTTTCTGAGGCTCACAGGAGACGAGCCTTAGAAAGGCACCAGTGTGGGAGCGCCGGAGTCAGCTCCTACAACGACCAAAATGTTGTGCAGTACGTTCCACGTAGGAACATGGGGGTGCATACAAACAGGGGGCACACCCTGTGCTTCCGTCATGTACCACCATGCACAGAGACACCAGTAGTTTCCTCGCTACCACAGTTTTCATGCCAGGCTCACTGCCATGAAAACAGTTGTGGCGAGGATACTCGTAATATGCTTGCCGTGCTGCAGCAGCACCGCCAGAATGCTGCGGCCTCAGACCGCTGTAATATTGCCAAGGGATCAGGGATCCCCAGCAGTAGAAGCGGTTTCATAGAGGTCTGACTGTCAAAGTCATAATATGGAGGTCGGACTGCCGCTGCACTGCCACTGCGGGTTTGACGGTCCATCATACCTTCAGACTCATAAACAGCCCTTAGTGACTTCCCTTGGCATGAATGAAATGGATAACAACATAAAAACCTGATTAAAATAAATATCTGTACAATTTTTATCAGTTTTTCATATTTTTCTAGTCTGTTTTTTAAATCTTCCTTAAATTTGACCACTTTCGCTTGATCACTGTATTTCTCCAAAATTATATTTAATTCTTTCAATTTCAACATCACCTCTTGTCTTTCCAATTCAGCATATCTAATTAAAATGTGAATCATATTTTTAGAACTCTTGGTGCTGTTGTCCGCCCATTCACACAAACGTTCTGGGTTCGGATTTTCATACGTTGGTGTGATCATAATCCGAAGTACTCTCTGGACTCAACCAACCTGAATGTATTGCCTTAGGGATGCTACCTCCCACCATCATAAGATCTCCCTCTTTTTAGCCTTTGCCATTCCTGCAACTGTTTTCCAATTTCGTTATTTTCAAGTTGGACGATTACTCCTCTGTCCCTAGTAATCGGTATTTCACTTTCCAAGAAGAGTTTAAGAGCCTTTTGCTCACGAGCTGCACATTCTTTGTCATTCATGTTTTCAATATGGTATATTGCCACACGCTTATTCGGCGACACCCTTCCTCTTAACTGTACCAGGAGATGTTGTCGCTTTTCCGCCCGACTTCCGTACCTCCCTTTGCTTCGCCCAGCTTACCGGAGCTTCCGGGGTTGTTCTGCGAGTTCTCCGCTGTCGGAAATCCTCAGATCACCGTCCGCGGTCTCCTCTTCACTGATCACGCCACTCTCTCCTCGGCTTGCGGAGATTCACATTGGAATTCAACGGGGGCACGCCTGTCTCTTTTCCTCGAAATCCAATTGTGGTTATCCTGGTGTGCTTCCCAACCATTGGGGTGCTGGTCATGGGACGCCCGGCACGTCTCAAAATATCCAAAAGTAAAACCAATAGCGCAGCAATAATCCAGCACTCCGTGGGGCAATTGTTACTCATATTTATTCAATTTTCAGTGACGGCATCAACGCGTTTCGACAGCAACCTGCTGCCTTGTTCACAATGCAAGACGCCATTTGTCCAATATTTTTAAACATTCAATCATAAACAGCAACAAAGGGCAACAACAATTTCCTTATGGCACATCGGAGCTTGTCATTTCAAATGTTTTCTTTCCCTATTGGGCGCCATCTTGTAACATGTTAAAAACATAACATTTTATATATGTTTTCTCATGTATTTGTATAATCTAATGTCAGCAAGTGCCCAATACATTTACTCATTACGGTTTGAGTAACATAATTCATCATTTACTCAAATTCTTCATACTTAGTAGTACCACAAGGATTAAATGGTCAACATGTCTAATAGCTGCCCTTGACTATAAAAAATAATAATAAATACATTTAAAAAAAGTTCTCATTTTTCATGACAAAAAATCCCTTTCAATAAAGTGCAAGTGCTCAACCTCATTTATCCACTTTTCCTCTCTTTTCACATTTATTATACAGTACTCAGATAATAAAGTGCTAATGCTTCAGTATAGTCAAATTCATATACTTTCCAGAGTACTAAAATAATTCAAGTGTAAATTCTTTTCAATAAAGTGCAGGTGCTCAGTGCCACAGTATATTCAAATTCATATACTATTCATAATACTAGAAGAAGTTTCATGGCGGTCTGACTGTCAAAGACATAATATGGTGGTCGGACTGCCGGTGCGGCTACTGCCGCACCGGCAGTCCGACCACAGTTTGACGATCCATCATACCCTCAAACTCATAATCAGTCCTTAGTGACTTCCCTTGGCATGAATGAAACGGATAACAACATAAACACCTGATTAAAATAAATAACTGTACAATGTAGTTATTATAAGTGGATGTGCATTAAACTCACCAGGTTGAAAAGCTGCCCAAGCCCATTTCCTGACAGGCTAGTTGGGGTAGGATAAAGTCAGTCACATCTAGGCCAATTCTAAAAGGGAGAATGTGCTGGGGAAAGGTGGTAATAACTTAACTTGCTTTTTATTTTGAACTACATTGCTCACTTATGACATTTTTAAGTATTGTAAATGACAGCGGTTATGATTACTCTATGTATGGTGCTCAATTTGTCGACTTGGAAGGATAAAAGGCTGAGCTTGCTTTGCATTATTCAAACTCATAACCTCCATAACACATGTTTTTCTGCAGGGGTCATTCAGCTCACTGAGCTATCCTGCTGGCAGCAGGGCTGTGTCAGTACCAACCTGACATTTGACTGACACTTCCCCAGACACAGTAGACATTCTCAGGGACATAAACCTAAAAAGAAATCAGTAAACCAGTCTGCCTTAGCTTCCTTCATTGCCTCTCCACCCTAATATTCTTCTTTCTCTGTCCTCACCTTCATATCCTGTGATAGCTCTTATTTCGCACCCTTCTCCATCTGTCTCATGTCTTCCTTTTTCCTTTCATTGTTGTTCTTTTGCCCCTCTTCTTAATTCTCTCTACTGCTTTCCCTACTTTCGCCTGTCTCTTCTTTCTTCCATTTCTCCATTTCCCGTTTTTTTTTTCCTTGCCTCTCCCCTTTCTGTCACTCCATCACCTTCCTATATCCATTCATTTGCCCTTGTTTCTTCTCTTTTATCCTCCCCTACTCTACTGCTCCTGCTTTCTAAATTTACCCTCTTTCCTTCTTTCTTTCCACTCATCATCTCCTGTACCTCTCCCCATCTCAAATGTTTCTCTTGCTTTCACAGCACATTATTTCCCCATTTCTCATTCATTTGCTTTTCTTTTTCTCTGTTCTCTGCTTTCTCCGGAGTATCTTGACCTCTCTTTACCCTCTATTTTTCATTTTAGTACCACCATGTTGCTATTTTCGACCATTATTTCTACCTCTTTCCCTTCCTCTTCTCACCCCATGGCCTTCTCATATCACCAAACATCACTCACCCTCCTTTTCCAGAGACTGATTGACATATAGATCCCTGACAGAGGAAGGAGTGTTAGGCCTCTTCATGAAACACAAATTTATTTATTTATTTATTTAGTGTGTTTTATATAGCGCACAGCTACCCCAACTGGGTGTCCCGGCGCTTCTGCAGGTGTGCTGTCTTGAACAACAGTGATTTTTAACAAAAGAGGAAAGTCTTCGGTGCTTTCCGGAAGGGTATCTCTTCCTGAATCATCCGGAGGGAGAGTGGAAGTTTATTCCATTGAGAGGAGGTGCATACCTGGAATGTTTTTCCTCCTGAGCGTGCCTTTCTGAACCTCGGGGTAGCAATCAGATTTTTTGAGTTGGACCGGAGGTGTCTGGCGTAGCTATAGGGGCAGAGACAAGAAGAAAGGTAGGCAGAGCCTTTCCCCTTGATAGCGCGATGGGCCAGGGTGAGGGCCTTGAACTCGGCCCTTTTTTGGATGGGGAGCCAGTGGAGTCTACGACGGTGAGGAGAAATGTGTTCTCGGAGAGAGACACCACAGACCAGTCGGACTGATGCATTCTGGACTCTCTGCAGTCGGTGACACAATCCGGAGGCGAGCCCTAAGTACAGGCCATTAGCATAGTCCAGGTGTGAAGTTATTAATACCTGCACTATGGTTTTCCTGGTGTTGCATGAAAGGAAATTAATGAATTTCTTTATCATCCGGATTTTTGAGAAACAAGCGGCGGACACGGTCTGCACTTGATTGTGGAATGAAAGGTGGGAGTCCCATCTCACCCCCAGGTTTTTCACCGATTCCTTAGGGAAGGGGGGAAGGCTCAGATCGAGGGGCCACCAGAGGTTAGAGTCTAGCGGGGAGGGTTGGTGGAAGAAAAGGACCTCTGTTTTCCCGGCGTTTAGGCGCAGGAAATTATTGTCCATCCAACGGGCAATATTTCTTAGGCAGTTTTTTAGTGGGTCGAGCGTGGAGTGAGTGGGGGTATCGTAGGAAAATAAAAGCTGAATATCGTCAGCGTAAGAGGTGGCCTTTATTCCTGACTGGGATATCAATTCAGCAAGAGGGGAAAAGTAAACATTAAATAATAAGGGGCTCAGTGAGGAACCTTGAGGGACTCCCCACTTGAGCGGGCGACTGTCAGAGGTGTAGGGGGGGGGTGAAAACCGCCTGTGTCCGATTTGAAAGGAAGGAGGACAACCAGTCCAGTGCCTTGCCTTGGATACCTTTAGACCGGAGACGATCAAGCAGGACTGGGTGAGAGACGGTGTCGAATGCTGCCGACAAGTCCAGCAGTACCAACACCGCCCTCGATCCCCCGTCCAGCCTCCACCGCACAGAGTCAGCCATCTCAATCAAGGCGGACTCTGTGCTGTGGCCTGGTCTGAACCCGTGTTGAGAGTCATGGAAAAGGTCATGGGTTTTAAGGAACCATGCTAGCTGCTGCTGCACCAGCTTTTCAAGGACCTTAGCCGGGGCAGGCAGTAAGGAGATGGGTCTATAATTTGCTGGTTCCTCCGGGTCTGCGTTGGCCTTTTTTAAAATAGGATCAACTTGGCATGTTTCCAAGCGTCAGGATAGATGCCTGTCTTTAGAGAATCGTTCCAGATGCCGTTTAGTGTGGGATTGAGGAGTGGAGCCAAAGCTTTGTACTGCTTGGCCGGCCATGGGTCATCTGGGGAACCAGATCTGCATTTCAGGAGTTCCGTCAAGGAGCAATCAAGGGTGATCTCTGTTATGTTATGTTATATGTTGATTTGCATCGCGCTCTGTTAGTCGGGACTGTCCTGGCGCGGTGAGGAAACGGTGTCAGAGTGAACGACAAGACAGCTATTCAGAATGTGTGAAAAGGTGGGGTTTTAACAATTTTTTTAAATTGGTCAGGTTGGGGGAATATCTTAGAGCATCCGGAAGGGTGTTCCACATCTGAGCTCCCCGTACCGTCAGAGATTGCCCCCCCAGGCGAACTCTCTTAAATCTGGGGACAACCACCTGCCTTCGGGAGGCAGATCGCAGCTGACAGGTCGGTTGGTAAAAGGCAAATCTTTTTGCGAGGTAGGGCGGACACGGTCCATGCAGGGCTTTATAAACGAGTACCAGAGCCTTAAAACGCACTCTTTGAGCCACTGGAAGCCAGTGTAGCTCCCTCAGTTGCTTACGAACGCTGAGCCTCCTAGGAATGTTCTCTGCAAAATCAGAAAATACCAGATGGGGATCAGAAGGGACATCAAGATTGTCAGTGGTGGCTGAATAATTCTTATTGGGGAAAGTGTTATAAATAGAGGCAATTTTTTCATCGAAGTAATCGGAAAGCCGGGTGCAAAGGGATTGGGATACCGGAGATTGGCGTTTGAGGGTCATAGGATCAGTAAAGGCTCTTACCGTACTAAAGATTTCTCTTGTAGAGCCTTGTGCTTTATTTATTTTGTCCTCCAAGTAATTTCTTTTGTGATCAATTATTTTCTTCCGGTAGTTCGTTAAAGATTGTTTATATTTGTTTTTGCACAAATGCTGATAGTAAAGGACAGTGTCATATTAATCAGAGCCTTACACAAGGCTTGCCATGTGAATGATTCCTGCGCTAGCACTGTTAAACTTTCAGAGACCGGTCGAAAATGGAATCTGCTGTGGTTAAAAGGTAGGAGATGGATGTGTGTGCCATATAAGTCTGTCCTGCGCCAGCAGCTGCACACTTTCTTTACTGGATGCCTGGGCAGGCTTGTATCATGACACACATAAATCATCTTATATATTGTGTCTGACATGCTGCAGTCAATCTGCTAGCTTAAGGCCTACCCTGAAGACAGATTCACACATACTTTGTTTGGTGCAGGGATCTCCCTGGTGGTGCACATATGCAGGGCTCTGTGCAACTGCCCACACTGCACATGCCACTAGCCCTGCTATCGCACACATCCTTTCTTAACATGTACTTTCGCATTTTCCATCAATCTGTTCAACTCTTAACAGCATCATGTTGTGCAGACTTATTCAGTCAAAGATAAGGCTAAGTGTTTTCATTTAATCTGCCAGAAAACAAATGGCACTGATCCTGTTAGATCTCACTATGTCGGTTTTCAATCAGAATATCTACTCTAAAACATCATGGGGCTAAAATATTAATGTCTAGATATCATATAGGTAAGTATGAGCATGTTGTACTATACTTCACATAATGAGTATATATGTGTATGTGTATATATATATATATATATATATATATATAGTGGTGGAGAAACAGGAGGCATATATTTTTTCTTTTCTTTCTTTCCACTATTCCTCCTTATATCGAAGAAAACCCGGACACACGGATGATTTATGCAAAACTGGAATTTGATCATTCAACACAGCGCGTTTCGGATTGCACCTTGATCACGTTTACGATTAACGTGGTCAAGGCGCAAGCCGAAATGCGTTGTGTTGGATGATTAATTTCCAGTTTTGCATAAATCATCCGTGTGTCCGTGTGTTCTTCGATACAAGGAGAAATAGTGGAAAGAGTGTTTTGGGTTTCCGGTAGCCCTATCCTGGACTGCCCGTGAATCCTGCCCGGCGTATCCTTGACCGGAAATGGTGGATTATATATATATATATATATATATATATATATATATATATATATATATATATATATATATATATATATGAAAGCTCCTCGTGCCCCTCAGCAACAAGAACGCACTCCGCACCAGCTGACAACCAGGTCTTTAATGGGTAAGGGCGAGAACAGGCAAAGCAATGTTCTTTGCAGTTTTCAGCAAGTCGATATAGCCTGACGCGTTTCAGCGCTAGATGCGCTTCCTCAGAGGCTCGACAAAGTTGAATGTCCATATTGCCACGCACTTAAATTCCACTCGAAGGTCCGCCCTGTATAGGGCCGCATTGATTCTTGGGTTATGTAGTGCGTAGGCTGCTGCAAAGTTTGAAGATACAAACCCTGGATGGGCCTCGCTGAGTCTGCCCGCCCATGATCCCTTAAGCTGATGTCCCATAATCACGGCTCTATGAATATCCAGTCGCATGGCCCCCAGTGATCGAGGGATGGTGCGCTCTTCACGGCAGGGACCGCCGTGTATAAATGAAAGCTCCTCGTGCCCCTCAGCAACAAGAACGCACTCCGCACCAGCTGACAACCAGGTCTTTAATGGGTAAGGGCGAGAACAGGCAAAGCAATGTTCTTTGCAGTTTTCAGCAAGTCGATATAGCCTGACGCGTTTCAGCGCTAGATGCGCTTCCTCAGAGGCTCGACAAAGTTGAATGTCCATATTGCCACGCACTTAAATTCCACTCGAAGGTCCGCCCTGTATAGGGCCGCATTGATTCTTGGGTTATGTAGTGCGTAGGCTGCTGCAAAGTTTGAAGATACAAACCCTGGATGGGCCTCGCTGAGTCTGCCCGCCCATGATCCCTTAAGCTGATGTCCCATAATCACGGCTCTATGAATATCCAGTCGCATGGCCCCCAGTGATCGAGGGATGGTGCGCTCTTCACGGCAGGGACCGCCGTGTATAAATGAAAGCTCCTCGTGCCCCTCAGCAACAAGAACGCACTCCGCACCAGCTGACAACCAGGTCTTTAATGGGTAAGGGCGAGAACAGGCAAAGCAATGTTCTTTGCAGTTTTCAGCAAGTCGATATAGCCTGACGCGTTTCAGCGCTAGATGCGCTTCCTCAGAGGCTCGACAAAGTTGAATGTCCATATTGCCACGCACTTAAATTCCACTCGAAGGTCCGCCCTGTATAGGGCCGCATTGATTCTTGGGTTATGTAGTGCGTAGGCTGCTGCAAAGTTTGAAGATACAAACCCTGGATGGGCCTCGCTGAGTCTGCCCGCCCATGATCCCTTAAGCTGATGTCCCATAATCACGGCTCTATGAATATCCAGTCGCATGGCCCCCAGTGATCGAGGGATGGTGCGCTCTTCACGGCAGGGACCGCCGTGTATAAATGAAAGCTCCTCGTGCCCCTCAGCAACAAGAACGCACTCCGCACCAGCTGACAACCAGGTCTTTAATGGGTAAGGGCGAGAACAGGCAAAGCAATGTTCTTTGCAGTTTTCAGCAAGTCGATATAGCCTGACGCGTTTCAGCGCTAGATGCGCTTCCTCAGAGGCTCGACAAAGTTGAATGTCCATATTGCCACGCACTTAAATTCCACTCGAAGGTCCGCCCTGTATAGGGCCGCATTGATTCTTGGGTTATGTAGTGCGTAGGCTGCTGCAAAGTTTGAAGATACAAACCCTGGATGGGCCTCGCTGAGTCTGCCCGCCCATGATCCCTTAAGCTGATGTCCCATAATCACGGCTCTATGAATATCCAGTCGCATGGCCCCCAGTGATCGAGGGATGGTGCGCTCTTCACGGCAGGGACCGCCGTGTATAAATGAAAGCTCCTCGTGCCCCTCAGCAACAAGAACGCACTCCGCACCAGCTGACAACCAGGTCTTTAATGGGTAAGGGCGAGAACAGGCAAAGCAATGTTCTTTGCAGTTTTCAGCAAGTCGATATAGCCTGACGCGTTTCAGCGCTAGATGCGCTTCCTCAGAGGCTCGACAAAGTTGAATGTCCATATTGCCACGCACTTAAATTCCACTCGAAGGTCCGCCCTGTATAGGGCCGCATTGATTCTTGGGTTATGTAGTGCGTAGGCTGCTGCAAAGTTTGAAGATACAAACCCTGGATGGGCCTCGCTGAGTCTGCCCGCCCATGATCCCTTAAGCTGATGTCCCATAATCACGGCTCTATGAATATCCAGTCGCATGGCCCCCAGTGATCGAGGGATGGTGCGCTCTTCACGGCAGGGACCGCCGTGTATAAATGAAAGCTCCTCGTGCCCCTCAGCAACAAGAACGCACTCCGCACCAGCTGACAACCAGGTCTTTAATGGGTAAGGGCGAGAACAGGCAAAGCAATGTTCTTTGCAGTTTTCAGCAAGTCGATATAGCCTGACGCGTTTCAGCGCTAGATGCGCTTCCTCAGAGGCTCGACAAAGTTGAATGTCCATATTGCCACGCACTTAAATTCCACTCGAAGGTCCGCCCTGTATAGGGCCGCATTGATTCTTGGGTTATGTAGTGCGTAGGCTGCTGCAAAGTTTGAAGATACAAACCCTGGATGGGCCTCGCTGAGTCTGCCCGCCCATGATCCCTTAAGCTGATGTCCCATAATCACGGCTCTATGAATATCCAGTCGCATGGCCCCCAGTGATCGAGGGATGGTGCGCTCTTCACGGCAGGGACCGCCGTGTATAAATGAAAGCTCCTCGTGCCCCTCAGCAACAAGAACGCACTCCGCACCAGCTGACAACCAGGTCTTTAATGGGTAAGGGCGAGAACAGGCAAAGCAATGTTCTTTGCAGTTTTCAGCAAGTCGATATAGCCTGACGCGTTTCAGCGCTAGATGCGCTTCCTCAGAGGCTCGACAAAGTTGAATGTCCATATTGCCACGCACTTAAATTCCACTCGAAGGTCCGCCCTGTATAGGGCCGCATTGATTCTTGGGTTATGTAGTGCGTAGGCTGCTGCAAAGTTTGAAGATACAAACCCTGGATGGGCCTCGCTGAGTCTGCCCGCCCATGATCCCTTAAGCTGATGTCCCATAATCACGGCTCTATGAATATCCAGTCGCATGGCCCCCAGTGATCGAGGGATGGTGCGCTCTTCACGGCAGGGACCGCCGTGTATAAATGAAAGCTCCTCGTGCCCCTCAGCAACAAGAACGCACTCCGCACCAGCTGACAACCAGGTCTTTAATGGGTAAGGGCGAGAACAGGCAAAGCAATGTTCTTTGCAGTTTTCAGCAAGTCGATATAGCCTGACGCGTTTCAGCGCTAGATGCGCTTCCTCAGAGGCTCGACAAAGTTGAATGTCCATATTGCCACGCACTTAAATTCCACTCGAAGGTCCGCCCTGTATAGGGCCGCATTGATTCTTGGGTTATGTAGTGCGTAGGCTGCTGCAAAGTTTGAAGATACAAACCCTGGATGGGCCTCGCTGAGTCTGCCCGCCCATGATCCCTTAAGCTGATGTCCCATAATCACGGCTCTATGAATATCCAGTCGCATGGCCCCCAGTGATCGAGGGATGGTGCGCTCTTCACGGCAGGGACCGCCGTGTATAAATGAAAGCTCCTCGTGCCCCTCAGCAACAAGAACGCACTCCGCACCAGCTGACAACCAGGTCTTTAATGGGTAAGGGCGAGAACAGGCAAAGCAATGTTCTTTGCAGTTTGCAGTGTCCATATTGCCACGCACTTAAATTCCACTCGAAGGTCCGCCCTGTATAGGGCCGCATTGATTCTTGGGTTATGTAGTGCGTAGGCTGCTGCAAAGTTTGGAGATACAAACCCTGGATGGGCCTCGCTGAGTCTGCCCGCCCTGGGACATCAGCTTAAGGGATCATGGGCGGGCAGACTCAGCGAGGCCCATCCAGGGTTTGTATCTCCAAACTTTGCAGCAGCCTACGCACTACATAACCCAAGAATCAATGCGGCCCTATACAGGGCGGACCTTCGAGTGGAATTTAAGTGCGTGGCAATATGGACATTCAACTTTGTCGAGCCTCTGAGGAAGCGCATCTAGCGCTGAAACGCGTCAGGCTATATCGACTTGCTGAAAACTGCAAAGAACATTGCTTTGCCTGTTCTCGCCCTTACCCATTAAAGACCTGGTTGTCAGCTGGTGCGGAGTGCGTTCTTGTTGCTGAGGGGCACGAGGAGCTTTCATTTATACACGGCGGTCCCTGCCGTGAAGAGCGCACCATCCCTCGATCACTGGGGGCCATGCGACTGGATATTCATAGAGCCGTGATTATGGGACATCAGCTTAAGGGATCATGGGCGGGCAGACTCAGCGAGGCCCATCCAGGGTTTGTATCTCCAAACTTTGCAGCAGCCTACGCACTACATAACCCAAGAATCAATGCGGCCCTATACAGGGCGGACCTTCGAGTGGAATTTAAGTGCGTGGCAATATGGACATTCAACTTTGTCGAGCCTCTGAGGAAGCACATCTAGCGCTGAAACGCGTCAGGCTATATCGACTTGCTGAAAACTGCAAAGAACATTGCTTTGCCTGTTCTCGCCCTTACCCATTAAAGACCTGGTTGTCAGCTGGTGCGGAGTGCGTTCTTGTTGCTGAGGGGCACGAGGAGCTTTCATTTATACACGGCGGTCCCTGCCGTGAAGAGCGCACCATCCCTCGATCACTGGGGGCCATGCGACTGGATATTCATAGAGCCGTGATTATGGGACATCAGCTTAAGGGATCATGGGCGGGCAGACTCAGCGAGGCCCATCCAGGGTTTGTATCTCCAAACTTTGCAGCAGCCTACGCACTACATAACCCAAGAATCAATGCGGCCCTATACAGGGCGGACCTTCGAGTGGAATTTAAGTGCGTGGCAATATGGACATTCAACTTTGTCGAGCCTCTGAGGAAGCGCATCTAGCGCTGAAACGCGTCAGGCTATATCGACTTGCTGAAAACTGCAAAGAACATTGCTTTGCCTGTTCTCGCCCTTACCCATTAAAGACCTGGTTGTCAGCTGGTGCGGAGTGCGTTCTTGTTGCTGAGGGGCACGAGGAGCTTTCATATATATATATATATATATATATATATATATATATATATATATATATATTCACTGAAAAACATAGGTTTCAGCCACGTTATAGTTAGTAATTAGCATTTAAAAAACCTTAGAAATTCACAAAAAAAAGACATAGGTTTCACACATGTTATAGTTAGCTGGACATTTGACTCATACAAAACCATTGAAATTCCCCTGTTATAGTAAGTTATAGTTAGTTCAGCTAAGTTGTGCAGCTCCTCTCCAGGGAATCCACTGCAGCCCGCGTATCTGTGCCGTGCGGCCCTCGCCCCTCGCCCCTGACGCTGTAGATGGGATAGGCATCCCTCGCACATCCAGGGCTGAGCTCCCTAATCCTTCGAGCAGTGCAGCACCTCTCACATTCGAACCGCGCTACCCCACCACAGAACGCCATCACACTGCTATAAGTAACCTATTTAATTTTACTTCCGATGTTATCCTGCTATTGCTATTATTTAACTCTACACCCTATATTTCACTACTATTAGTATCAGCTTATTATTGTGTTTCTTGAACTATGTTATTGGCTCCATCTTTGCGAGGTTACCAGTTCTAGCATTCTAATTTACGCCTGATTTCTTTAACTCCTCCGCTGCTTACATGGCCTATTTTTTTCGCTCTCTTAGTACCAGCTCTCCCCCCAGTTTTTGGTTTCTAATCCCTCGCTTACTTACCCTACTTCCTGATCCCGCTCTACCTTTGCTCTCCTAGCGACCCCCCCACACTTTTTTGGATTTCCAAACCCCCTCCCCTTTCTACCCTCATCTCCTTAACTGCCGTGTCTTCACTCTGTCCTACTCCCTCGTCCCCCCAACATGCCTCCTCACTCCACTGTCCTTCAACCTCCGGACCCTACTCTCGCCCAACATGGCCCTAACTCCTGGATCATTCTCTACCCCTCCAGTCTCTCCAAACATGCTAGAAAAAACTTCAAACATAAACTCCTTATCCGTAACCCAGAAACACTCATTGTCGACAACTACATCAGCCTCACCTCCCCCATTATCACCAAGTAAATTTATTTTTACTCCAAACGCCCCTCCAAATGGAAGAGCATCTTCCTTCAACACCTCCCAATCTCTAAAATAACCAAAATTCCACATTGATACAAACTATCCACCACTCCCTCCCCAGCTTTTCTTGGTAATGTTAATATCTCCATCTACAAAACAGGTAACATCCTCATACAAGCAATGCCATCCCATCTTGGCATCTTCGAACTCCATTTCTGCCCTATGTCCCTCCTCATCGAGCACTCGGCACCTAACACTCCACCTCCCCATACGAATAGCACCCCTAACACCTCCCTACCCCCCTTGCTCCTCCTCCACTCTTTACTACCCAAGTAACACCGCCACCCAACAATGGACCTCACTATCTCCCTCCTGGGACCTCTCTACTGAAAATGACATCCCCCATCCCCAATCACTTACCTCACAACCCCCCCTATCTCCCTCTCTCCCCCTACCCCCTTGAACTCCCTCACTTCGAACTCCTCCTTGAGAAACGATTGCCCCCACTCCCAATCACCCACCTACCTCTCCGCTCCCACGACCCCACCTACCCTCGACCTGCCAAATGCCCTCCCCCTGGCCCAACCTCTCACGTACTCCTCTGCACCCTCCCCTCAATCACCTCCTTCACCAGAAACTCTATGTCCCCCAAACAACCTAACCACTCCACTGACACTTAACAGTTCCGTATCCCTTCAGTCTTCACCTACCCACTCCCAATCACCCATTCACCACTCCCCTCCCATGACCCCACCTCCCCTCGACCTGCCAAACGCCCTCCCCCTGGCCCAACCACTCACGTACTCCACCGCCCTCTCCCCTCAAGCACCCGCTTCACCTGAAAAACTTTGCCCCCCAAACATCATAATCCTTCCACTGACACTTAACAACTCTGTCTCCCCTCGCTCCTCACCTACCACCCAATCTCACCACCCACTCAACTCGCTAACTTCTGCAAATATTCAAGACCACCCCCTTTCCCCAGGCCATATTCCTTTTTTCTCCTACGCCCTGTCCATCCCTCCCCTGAACCACATGCCTCAGAACCCACACAACTCCAAACCTGACCGATCTAACGTGACCACCGAACCCCTCAAAACTACCTGCCACTTCGCCTTCCACCACACGTCCACTACCCCATCTCCCCCCTCACACACAAATCTACCCTCCACAAATAACTCAGACCGCGCCTCCTCGACATCTCACCTCTCCTTAATAGCCCAAAGCCTACAAAACATTGAATGTGACCTTGTTAATTTAACCACTGAACTGACCCGACTCTAGAAAGATTTCTTCCTCCTCCACGCCAAAACCCTCCCCCACCATAAAACCCCTTCCCACCCTCCCTCAAAAATCCCTCACACCACACACAACATTTGGAGATCAATCCCTCTCCACAGCGATGCACACAGACCTCGCCGCTCCTCTAACCATCTCTCCCCGTCTGACATTGCCGACCTATGCAAATCCTACCTCCCTAATGTACCAACCACAAACCCCCCACTCTCCCACTCCCACATCCCAGTTATTATAGGTACAAATAGAACCTCCTGCGAATACCTAGAAGCGGAACTATCAACCCTAAACTCCCTCCCAATTCGCCTACACAGCTTTTATCGCCCCCCAGGTGCACCACAGCCCTTTATTGAGGACCTATCTGAGCTCCTGACGAAATCTGCTTTATCCAAATCAAAAAATATCTTTCTTGGGGATTTCAACCTCCATTGGAACGATACCAATGACCCCACTATCTCCCTCCTCACTACTCTCCTTGAGATCAGCGAACGCAAACAACTTTGCTCACCCCCAACACACTCCAAAGGTTCCATACTTGACGTCATTCTGCCCAATGACGATCTGACATCTGTGACCAATATCATCCCCACTGACTGGTCTGACCACCACCTTATACTGTTCATCCTAGATACCTCGGCAAGCCTCCCCGCCTCTAAAGTTAACAGACCTAAGAAATTAACTAGGAACATAAAAGGTATCCCCCCAGACGCTCTCCAATCTAAACTCCAAGCTCAACTCCTTCTCATTCCCGACTCACAAAATGCAAATGAGCTCACTGAACTCTTCAACAATACTGTCACTGGTATTCTAGACGAACTTTCCCCACCTAAACTCAAAACCCAAAGAAACATCCCCTCTAACTCTTGGTTTAATACTGAGTTAAATAATGAAAGACGGGCACTCAGACTAGCTGAAAGAACTTGGAGACACCAACCCTCTCCCGCCCATCTGGCTCAGCTTAGATGTGCTAGATCCACGTACAAAAAGCACATCTTCAAGCAAAAGGCATCCTTCTTCCGCACTCAACTAGATCGTGCCAAAAACAGACCCAGGGAACTCTTCAATATATTACATAATCAAACGTCCCCAGCTCCTCCTAATATGACAGCCTCCCCGGCCAGAAGCGAAGAAATTTCCCATTTCTTCTTTGAAAAAATTGCCAAAATTGATTAATCCTTCCCTCCCACAAAACCACCCTCCAACCCACTCCCTTATGACACCTCTCACCCTCCCTCTTCTCTACACCCCCCCAATCACTCCACTGACCTCCCTCTTACCACTGCTCCGGCTACCAACTCCCCTGACTCACTACTAAAGAACAATGCATCCTTGCTCAACTTCCTCCCTGTCACAGAGCTAGAAGTCCTCAAAATAATTGCCAATCTTAAACCGTCCTCCCACACAAATGATCCTGTACCCTCCAACCTTGTCCCCTCCGTTAAACACATCATCGCCCCATTCTGGACAAAAATTATCAACACCTCTTTCTCCATGGGCTGTGTCCCCACCTCCCTTCAACTGGGTCAAATCTCGCCCATAATTAAAAATCCAAACGCAGACCCAAATTACCTTAACAATCTCCGTCCTATCTCCAACCTCCCCCTTCTCTCAAAGGTCCTTGAAAAATGTGTCCTACTGCAACTTGACAAACACATCGAAAAATGTAACCTACTCGACCGCCTTCGGTCTGGCTTCAGGAGAGGCTGTAGCACTGAAACGGCAATGCTCAATGTCATTCATGACATCCATCAATCACTTGATAATAGAGAGAGAGTCCTCCCTTCTTATCTTCCTGGATCTCTCTGCAGAATTCGACACAGTCAACCAATCAGCTTTACTCAATGTTCCTATGACCCGTTTTGGTCTTAACGACACGGCCCTCAAATGGTTCACCTCATACCTTCAAAACCGAACTCAGCAAATAAAAATTCAAAATTGTCTCTCTAAACCCTCTCCCATCTCCCTTGGAGTCCCCCAAGGTTCTGTCCTCTCCCCTTCCCTCTTTAACCTCTTTATGGAACCTCTCACTCTCATTCTTAAACAAGCTGGCATCAACTACCACCTATACGCTGATGACACCCAAATCTATTACAAGATTAAAACTCAGGCTGACATCTTACACCTTAACAACTCCCTTCACAAGATCCAATCCTGGTTCCAGTCAAATCATCTCAAACTAAACCCAAATAAAACTGAAGTCATCCTCTTCGCCCCTAAAAAGAACCGTCTCCCCATTCAATTATGGATCTCAGACCTTAATGCACTCAACTGCCCACTCACACTGTCTAACTCCGTCAAATCGCTTGGCATTACTATCGACAACGCCCTCACCCTAAACGTTCACATCAAAAACTCTGCCAAAGGAGCCCTCTTCGCTCTCCGTCACCTCAAGAAAATCAAACCATTCTTACCCATTGATGATTTTAAACTTGCAGTTCAATCACTGGTTCTCTCACGTATCGACTATGGCAATGCCATCCTCAACGGAATCCCCAAGGTCCACCTTGCCCCTGTTAAAGCTGTGCTCAACCTTGCAGCCAGGCTCATCGCAGACTCCAAACGCTTCGACCATATCTCCCCAGCTCTCAAATCGCTTAAATGGCTCTCAATTGAAGGGAGATCAACTTACAAAACGGCTTGCATTACCCATAAAACTCTCCACCAAAACTCTCCGCAGTACCTAGCCAAGAAACTCCTTATCGCTGGTACCACTAGTCCTCTGAGAAGCTCCAACGCCCTCCTCCTAATCCCTCCTCTGCACAAAAAGAAAGCAACACAATCTCGCTCCTTCTCTGGAAATGCCCATACTATCTGGAACTCCCTCCCAATAAACCTTCGCTGTAACCCCTCGTACGCCTGCTTCAAAAAAGGCCTCAACACCCACCTCCTTAACTACTACTGGGGATCCCAATCTTGTGCCTGACTCCTGATCTCATCTCACTATACCATATCTGTCCCTGTAATATAGTGGCCTTCTTACTGTAATCCAATTTACCTATATTACCAGTATTATACTGCTTTGTCTCTTGTTTCATGGTTGTTTTTTACTTTGTTTTTGTGCTTTTTTACTATTTGTGGCCTTATTCTATCATGATCATGTAAAGCGCTCTGATACCTCTGGGTCTAGCCAGCGCTATATAAAACTTTTTAAATAAATAAATACAACTATAACTTGTGCGCCCGCCTGCTGATGACGTCACATATTACATCACTCATGACATGGTCAGTGACATGGTCAGTGACATCACTCATGACATCACTCATGACATCTCAAATTACATCACTGATGACATCACTGATGACATCATCCAGTGAATGTGTGTCTTTCTGAAAAATAAATATTTTTTATATATGTATATCTAAAGGTCGATGGAAGAATACATGGGTAAATAAGTGTCTAAATGGATGTTTTTTGTAATAATGATTGTATAACTGACTTATTAAGTGTATCTTAGTGAATACATGTATTAGCGAGTAATATTTATTTATGTAAATATCTGTATCAGTGTCTCACTTTGTGTATAAGTGGCTGCATGGGTTGGTGAGTAACTATATGAGCGTCTATATGGGTTATTAGTTGTTTTTTTGAGTATCAGTATGAGTTTCTGTATGGTTTGGTGGGGGTTTTACTTAGTGCATATATGCATGAATGAGTGTCTCACTGTATGTGTTTTGAAGACAGCATGTGTGCAGGACTCTATGGGTGGATGAGCGTGTGTATGGGTGTGTTAGTGAGTGAATGACTGTCTCAATAGTATCTTTATGAGTAACTACATATGTTTTAAACTAGTATATGTGAGTATTGATGTATATAAGTGAGTATATGTGAGAGTGAGAGATTGGAAGAGTTCCTGTAAAAATAAGTATGTGTTTCTTTAAGTGATTGTTTAAGAGAGTAAGTATGTGTACGTTTCTGTAGAAGTAAGTGTAGTGGTGTGTGTATAGTTGTATATGCAAGTAAATGGATGTTTGATAGTTTATTTGCATGTGTGAGTATATGTGTGAGTAACTCTATGGATGAGTGTCGGTGTGTAACAGGATGTATAGGCGTATGATTACATATGATGAGTGAGTACATGTATAAGTGACTATATAGAACTGTTGGTGAATGAGTGGATGTGTTTGTAGATGTTGGAATTACTGAATAGGTTGTTGTACCTGGTATTGGTATCTCCATTTAAAAAAAAATGTAGTTTCTATTTTTGAATGTGTGTATCAAAGTTTATATTACGGTGAGAGGAGGTCTGCCACTCTTTCACAAGGATGATGTCATCAGTGATGTCATTTGTGATGTCATCAGTGATGTCATGAGTGATGTCACTGACCATGTCATGAGTGATGTAATATGTGACATCATCAGCAGTGCATTGCGGTCGCGCGAGTTATAGTTAGCTGAACTAACTGAATTTCAATGGTTTTGTATGAGTGAAATGTTCAGCTAACTATAACGTGTGAAACCTATTTTTTTCAGTGAATTTCGAAGGTTTTTTAAATGCTAATTCCTAACTATAACGTGGCTGAAACTTATGGTTTTTTCAGTGAATTTCAAAGGTTTTGTAAATGATAATTTTGAAATGTATTAATTGTTATTTTCTTTATACTGATTTACTACATTGTTTTAAACTATTTATTTTTAGATATTTTATTTTTTAAATTATATTACATATTTTTAATATAAATTGAAAAAAAATGTTTTTAAAAATATTGAAATTGTAATATTAGTTTTTTTTATTTTATATATTTTTTAATTTATACATATTTTATATAGCAGGCAATGATATCCTACGGAAGGACATTCAAGTTACTGTAAATACGGTTAGAATTACTTTTCAGGATCAGTAGTGGGCTGAAAGATGCAGCACTGAGGTGTCTCCTGATAACAGGTGAGTAAATCAGAATTCGTAGTTCGGCTGATTTTAGAGGAATTTTTTAAAGTTCCAAAACTCCACACTTAGAAGAATTTTCAATGTTACGCAATGGAAGGAAATTCACTTAGCAGGTAAGTAGTGTTATCATTACTTTTTCTTACTCAGTGGTGGATCCTGGATCCAGCACTGGTGCATCTCCTGTAAACAGTTGTAAGAATGCTTCCAAGTCATACAGGCGATTTTTAAGGAATATTTTTAGTTTGTGAAAATAGACACTTAGAAACATTTCTGGTGAAAACCAGACAATGGATTCCCATGGAAGGAAATACAAGTTACTGGTAAGTACGGTTAGAATTACTTTTCAGGGTCAGTGCTGGGCTAAAAGATGCAGCACTGGGTTCTCTCCTGATAACAGGTGAGTAAATCGGAATTCGTTGTTCGGATGATTTTAGGTGAATATTTTAAAGTTCCAAAACTCCACACACAGAAGACCTTTCAAGTGAAACCAGTCAATGTTAGCCTTTGAAAGGAAATTCAAGTTACTGGTAAGTATGGTTAGAATTACTTTTGAGGATCAGTACTGGGCTCAAATATGCAGCGCTGAGGTCTCTCCTGATAACAGGTGAGTAAATCGGAATTCGTAGTTTGGCTGATTTTAGAGGGATTTTTAAAGTTCCAAAACTCCACACTTAGAAGAATTTCCAAGTGAAACCAGTCCATTTTTTAAAGTTCCAAAACTCCACACTTAGAAGAAGTTCAAAGTAAAACCACTCAATGTTACCCTAAGGAAGGAAATTCACTTAACAGGTAAGTAGTGTTATCATTACTTTTTCTTACTCAGTGGTGGATCCTGGATCCAGCACTGGTGCATCTCCTGTAAACAGTTGTAAGAATGCTTCCAAGTCATACAGGCGATTTTTAAGGAATATTTTTAGTTTGTGAAAATAGACACTTAGAAAAATTTCTGGTGAAAACCAGACAATGGATTCCAATGGACGGAAATACAAGTTACTGGTAAGTACGGTTAGAATTACTTTTCAGGGTCAGTGCTGGGCTAAAAGATGCAGCACTGGGTTCTCTCCTGATAACAGGTGAGTACATTGGAATTCGTTGTTCGGATGATTTTAGGTGACTATTTTAAAGTTCCAAAACTCCACACTTAGAGGAATTTCCAAGTGAAACCAGTCAATGTTAGCCTATGGAAGGAAATTCAAGTTACTGGTAAGTATGGTTAGAATTACTTTTGAGTATCAGTACTGGGCTCAAAGATGCAGCACTGAGGTCTCTCCTGATAACAGGTGAGTAAATCGGAATTCGTACTACATCCAGTAAGCGCCACAGAGCTGCGTAGCAGAGAGATGTAAAAAGGGGCACAGCATGCACCACCTCTCTGCAACGCAGTGCAGTGGCGCTTCTTGGAAGCACCTGGTGGACTACTTGGCCCCCGTGGTCCTTCAGGTTTGAAGTGGACATTTCTCCCCAGCGTAAAACTTGCCACAGGGCATGTTTGCACACATCATGTCAGGCCCCGTCCCCTCCCTTCACCACTGTCTAAATGCGCCCTGTCACCGTTCTAAGTTGAGAGATTAAGCCCCCTTCAAACCTAAGGTTCCCTAGGGTCAAACTAGCCCACTAGGTACCTCCAGCAAGCACCACAGAGCTGTGTTGCAGATAGGTGTAAAAAGGGCCGTGGCCTCTAAACACCTGTCTCCAACGCAGCTCCCTGGCGCATACTGGAGATACCTGTTGGGCTATTTGGCCCTCAGGGACTCTCAGTATTGAAAGAGAATTAATTCCCCAACTTTAAACGCACCACGGGGTGCGTTTGCACACTGATGAAGGAAGGGGGCGTGACCTGAGGTGACATGTCTGCAAACACGCCCTGTGGCGCGTTTTAAGTTAGACAATTAATTCCTCTTCATTCCTGAGGTCCCCTGTGGGCCAACTAGACCACCAGATACCTCCAGTATGCGCCAGGGTGCTGCGTTGCAGAGAGGTGTTCAGAGGCCACGCCCCTTTTTACAACACTCTGCAACGCAGCTCCATGGCGCTTACTGGAGGTAACTGGTCGGCTAGTTGGCCCCTAGGGGACCTCTGGATTAAAGAGGAATTAATTCCCCAACTTAAAACGCGCCACAGGGTGTGTTTGCACACACATCTCAAGCCCCGCCCCCTACCTTCACCACTGTGCAAACGTGCCCGTGGCACATTCTAAGTTGGCAGGGTGGGAGCTGCGAGGCTCCCGTCCTGCCATTGCAAACAGCAGTGTCCCTGGGTGGGCACCTCGGGACACTGCAGGAGCCGGCCCTGGGGGGTGGCGGTCCCCAGGACCTCTACAAGGCCCCAGGAGGGGGGCCGGGCGGACCCCCTCCCACATTTGTTTCAAGCCCCGGGGGGGTGGCGGTCCCCGAGGCTGGGGGGGCCTGAGAGCCCCCCCACACAATTCTAAGAAGCCCCGGGGGTGGTGGCCCCCGTGGCTGGGGGGGCCTGAGAGCCCCCCCACCCAATTGTAAAAAGACCTGGGGGATGGTGGTCCCGGGGGCCGGGGGGCCTGAGAGCCCCCCAAATGTAATTTAAATAAGTCCTGGGGGTGGCGATCCCCGGGGCAGTGTGGGGGGGATTGGGACCCCCACACTATTTTTTTACAAATGCCCCCAGAATTCCCCCCCGCGCAGGATGCGCGTATCCCGTGGGGCCCCCTAAGCAGGCCTAGGGGGTCAGAGTGTTTCTACCCTGTCCCCTTTTCTTGTTTTTCGTGTTTCTTTTTCTGTTTTCTTGTGCCTCGATTCTACTGCTGCAGGTAATAGCCATTCACACACTCACTCACTCACTCACTCACTCACTCACTCACTCACTCACTTGCTCACTCACTCATACTGCCATTCACATACTGACACACTCACCCATATAGACACTCACATACCCACTCACTCACCTACACAGCTACTCATGCAGTCAGTCATGCATACAGCCACTTATATACCTACACACTTACCCATACAGCTACTCACACATGCACTCGCTCACCTATATACTACTCACTTGGCCACTCACTCCCCAATACTCCCCAATACATCCCCTCGTACACCAACTCACTCACTCAAACAGTCACTCACTTACACATACATCAACTTACACACCCAGTCACTCGCTCATGCAGCCATTCAGGCACCCACTCACTCACCCATATATTCATTGCATATCCACTTATCTACTGATAAAGGTACTTATACCATCACTCACTCACTGATACAGCCACTGACACACCCACTTACTCATCAATACACCCACTCGCACAGCTTCTCACTCACCTACTTGTACACACATACATCCACTCACACACCCGTATGCAAAAGGATACATACAGTCACACAGCCACTCACATGATATCTGTTAAAAAGAATATCACTCATTAGTAGTACACCTAGTATACTATACCTTATGTAGTACTTTAGTATATATGCTTAACAATCATAAAGTCTTATAAAATACCTACACTCACTGGATGGTATCATCAGTGATGCCGCTTGAAATGTCATCAGTGATGTCACTGACCATGTCATGAGTGATGTAATATGTAAGATTATAAGCAGTGCATTGCCGGGGAAGAAGTTAGAGATAGCTCAGGTAAATATTACTGCTGAATTTTACTGGTTTCATAAGAGTGAAATCTGAGTCTAACTATAATGTCCCTGTAACCTTTCTTTTTTTCACTGAATTTCTACATAAACATTTAAAAGTTGTTTTCCTAACCATAACTTCCCTGTAACCTTTTTTTGTTCAGTGAATTTCCAAGATTTTTTTCATTTGATTTCCTAACTATAATGTCCTTGTAACCTTTGTTTTTTCATTGAATTTCTAAGGTTTTTTAATTGAATTTCTTATGTGTAGCATGTAACCTTTGTGAGTGGGTGTGCTAGTGTCTGTATGGCTGTATGTGTGTATGTGAGTAGGTTTGAGGGAGTGTGAGTGGGTATCTGTATGTTTATGTGGGTCAGTGGCTGGATGTGTGACTGGCTGTGTGGGTCTGTGAGTGAATGTGTGAGTGGCAGAAGGAGTGTGTGAGTGGGAATCTGACTGGCTGAGTTGGTGTGTCAGTAACTGTGTGAGTGTCTGGGTCAAAACGAAGCCTCACCTGCTCCTTCATGCAACAAGAGACCCAGTTTTCACAAAATGTCTACCTAACTGGAGTTCTTTCTACTTGTTAATTAGTAAGTTCTTCCATCGAACTTGTGTGCATTTAATTTCAACATTGTGATTGTTGCACATGTGTCTTCATGCAGAAATCTGTGATAACATGAATCCTGGCATAGAGAAGACAACAGCACTACAAAGAGGTGAATTTCCACCAAACAATGGTACTTCCTCTTAAGTATATAAAGTAAGTGCTTCTTTGTTTGATGGAGATCTCCTCATATTCTTTGGCATCAAGAATGCATCACACTTAACGCTTCTCGGCCTTTTGGCTAAGATCAAGTGTGAAGAACGCATCACTAAAATCACTGGGAGATGTGCTGGAGGACCTTTTGGTAAGCAGTCTATCATCCTGCAAAATGCGGGAAAACGTTTGCATACTAGTAATGTTAGCGGGGTGGGACAAAGCAACCAGATCTCCCAGAGGATTTCACATATTTGCATACTTGTAGTCACTTAAAGGAATAACCATGGACTTTGGTCTCATTAAGAGAGGGCAAGAATAAATCCACTCATCACAGTCACTACCGATTGCGATCTGATAGAGCAATGATGTATTCACTAAAAATTCTAATGTCTCTGTAGTGGCTCCTTACTCTCTTCTGACCACTGTGATCTCACTGCACCTTCAGCACCATTGCCACATATAATTGTATTGCTCATGTTGCTTCATATTTGTAGAATTTTAATCCGTCACAATCTGTCCCGATATCTATTTTCCGTTATTTTGGAACCGTCTTGAAACTTGTGTGTTTTAGACAGGACTTAAAAACAGATATAGACAATGCAAAATTAATGCTTGACTTTAGTGATCAACTAAAATAATAACTAAACTTATATAGAAATAAGGAACAAAAAGTTAAAAAACTTTTTTAAATACATTTCCATGCTTTGCGAAGACGTCGCAACATCATTGCAAAGTCATTGCGAATCCCATGTGAGACAGGAACAAATTTATTTTACTGCTCAAAACAGCTTTCAACCATTTAAACAGGAAGTCCCCATCCATTCTTTTCATTCTCTACGTTTGACTGCCAGAATTCCTATCTGTTTGTTTTTCTAAACTTTTGTTACAAACTTGGTGTTGTGGGAATTGTTTTTTAAATGGCATCTTCTGCTCCTGAGCCACAGCAGAGTAATGAAAGTTCCTCCTAAGATGAAGAGCCTGCACCGAAGAAGCAGAGTATTGCTTAGAACTTCATCACCAATCCAAGTGGTCAAACAAATGTGGTGGCACAAAATGTTAAGTGCACTCTATGTGGCAAAGTACATTCACATTGAACATCTAAAAAGGACTCATGTGGAACTACCAGCACGCTGAAATACCTTAAATTGATGCAGGGACATCATCTGGCAAGGGCTGAAAAGGAGCGCGATTCAAGCCCTGCTTCAACATCCACAACTGCGCGACCACCTTAACCAGGAGACATTTTACCATTTGCGGCTCCTGCGACTCCAATTACCCCAGCAACAGCTCCTGAGTTGGAAAGTATTGGATCCCAATGCAAATCCTGCACTACAATTTCAACAAGAGGGAGCAATCTATCAAGCCATTTTCGATGTTGCCAGAGACCACAAAAGCTCACATACTATTTCATGAAACAGTGTACAGAGTTATCACTGTCTGTTCCAAATTTTGTTGCATCATTTATCCAAAACAGCATGTAAATATGAGGAACCCCTTTTGCTTGGAACTCTCTACCCCAAAAGAATCAGTAATTTCACCAGGAAGAGGATTTCTCAGTGAGGCAGATGGTTTGAGGCTTGCGGCTAAAATATCTACAAGCATTAGCAGGATCCAAAGAGCAAAGTTCTCCTGCTGCCTTCACATTGGTGTCCATAGTGTTTTAGTTTGCTTCTTTCAAAAGTCAAGTAAATCATTCCATGTGTGCTCTGCCCAACTGAGAGCCAGAAACCAAGCAGGTGAACCTAGGTTTATTAACATACATTTCAGTTATTCATGTTGAAAATATCAATACTCGCTGGTCCCACATTGGCATGCCATCTAATTAATCAAATTGTATTTCAACTTTTCATCCTTTCCATGAACTTGGCCAATGAATTCCATTGCAGAGAGATCTTGTAGATTAACTCATGTCTTTGATATGAGGTTTACAGGATATGATAGTACAGACATGTCACTCTCAAATAATAGATGGAATATGTATGGAATAAACTGCAGAAATCTACCATCCTCTGAGTATAATCTGGTTGACCTGTACTCAGCTGCTGGTATTTGTATGGGGCAGTCATCATACTGTCCACCAGCTCAAGTGGGAAATAGTTGTGGAAAACAGCGAACCTCTAAAACAATTTACACACACTCATTGGAGCACCTTTTGCTTGTTTCATTTGTAAGAGATCAATAGCATCACCTCATTTTTTGGGATGCAATGGATGGATACTAAATTGCTCATATATTTCTTCTGATTTGGATCTATCAACTTTTCAACCTGTCCACTTAATGGTAATGTTTCATCCTCAGTACAACTCACAAACTTACATCTCCTAGAACATCGACATTTTTATAATAAGTATTATTTTGTTTGAGGTATGATGTCTCTTTTTTACATTATTAACATCCACTACTCTAGCCAGATTTTTTTGTTTTTTTGTAGGGACACAATTTACAAGAATAGTCACTGGTTCATCAACATCTCTATCTGCACCAACAATTTCAATATTCCGTCTAAAATCTAAAGTTAAGTAGGCATCTCTTCCTTTAAGGCCTTTCTGTAACTCATTTGGTGGCAGCATCCCTGCCTTTGGTTCCATACGAAGTATTGCCTGAAATGGATGTATATATTGAATGAGAATTGATTCATAAACATTTAATTCTCGAAGTTCTTACTAGAATTGATTTAATTTTACCTTGCTATGTATTGTTCGTCCAGGCATTTTGTTATCCACTAAGTTATCATAGCAATTCTTATATATAATTTGCCATGTTGAAAAATCCAAATTTCCTCTACAAATAAATTTACAGCAAATTCTTACCACTTATCTCTGTTCTCTTGTTCAGTTTTTGAGGACAACACAGCACTGGGAGTTTGGCTTTTATAGTGAGTGTGCTGACAACAAATACAAACACAGTTTAGTTTCTCTGAAGAAACTTGGTTAAACTCTGCAGTCTCCTGTGTAAAGCTATCAATACTAATACCTGGATCCTGCTCTTCGACACCTGCACATACCAACTCCATGTTTTTTCTACACTCCTCTTTAGGTCAAAAGAAATTAAACTGAATGTCTTCACAAACTTTTTCAACTTCTTCTACTGAACCATGCAATAGAGCTCTATTCATTTATCTTAAACATAAGGCAGGAGTTTTCCCAAAGTACAGTCGTAACTAAATTGTGCATTTTAGAGTGAGGAACAGTTAACATTCTGAAGTGATGAAAGGATCTTCCACACATTTTCTTGCCAGTGAATGTCCCTGTAAGTTAATATACTTCCTTACTTAATGTCTCCTGTTTTGTTTATAATGTGAATTTATGCATTGCAAAAATTCAAGGTTTTTGTATTTTTTTTTTTAATGTCATGCTAACTTATATGCATGCTCCTTTTCTATTTATAGTAATGAATGGCACCATCTATTTGAGTGATATACTTTTATAATTTCTTCTTTCTGTGTTGTTCAGCAAACTTACATTGTCAAGGTACACACCGAGGTAGAGAGTGATACAGCCACTGAGACATCCAGCCACCCACCGATACAGCCACTCAAATATCCGGTCAAACACAGTACATACACACACGCACTCACTCACTCACCCATACACTCACTGACACCCCACCTTTCTCACCCATACAGCTTTCTGTTTCAGTATATCATTTGATTCCTGGCGAGCACTGCAAATACTGCTACAGTTCCATTTATATACAGGGGCCTATCTACGTTTTCTTGTACCTCTTCAGCTATCACTTCTTCAACATTCCTCGGAACCATTTCCTCTTTTGAAATGGGAGTACCATCTTTCCCTTCATAACATCGACCAGTTGCTTCAACTACATGCACTAATGTGTTCTCTTGGAACTAGTTTCTTCAGAAAGGCTCAGTGCTGGATGTATGCTTCCATTCCCCTCTGAAAATTTTACAGAAATGTATTCTATTCACATTTTTTTTTGGTTTCATCTCTTCAGTGTTCTCATTCTGATATAAATAAATAGCTTCTCTTCAGGACAAATGCCTTATTAACTACAGTCTCAATATGTTGTATTTGTTTGACTGCTTCTCTTCTCCTTTTATACTGCCTCATACTACATGCCAGAAAACTGTATTTCCCTACTTCGAAAACATTCTGACTCTTTTTTCTTTAATTTACTTCTGTCTTCTTGTTAAACTATCTGTTTTCTTCAGGGCTGGCTCTAGGACAGTGCAACCGGTGCCACAACATCAGGCACTGACCTTGGGTGGGTGTGCCCTCTAGTATGGCTTTAAAAGCACCTCCTGCTGCATTCCTTACCTCCAGCAATTTTCAGGCATCAATAAAATGCCAAAAATCTCCGGTGAATAATGTTCTTCCTGGAGAGAGACTGTAGTTTGTCTAGTGGAAGTTTTGACTCATTGTAAGGTAGTGCAGAAGGTTAATATGCCTGCTGCAAAGAACATGTTCCATGCAGATCACAAAGTGCATATAATGCATCTAGATCAGTGGGTTACTGCTTTTGTCAGAGAGCCTTCTGTTACTTGCAGTTTATTAGTTAAAATCCTAATATAGAACAGTGAGCTATTAACTGTCATCAATGAGCTGCATGCAGACAGCAAGCTATAAGTTTTAATTATAAGGTAGAACTATAGATTTATTTTGCTTAGTCTCTCAGTATCCTAATCTGGCAGGAGTTATTTTGGTAGAAATCAATTCTTATCATTAAAGAGAACCACTAACAATGGTGTTATGTTTTAAATTTGGAAATTGTGCTATTCCAGACCAAGGACTCCAACTACACTGGCTACCAGTATGGATGACATGTGACTCCTACACAGTGCTTAAGTTGCAAAAACATAAGTGCCAGGGCTCTTGTCAGGAGGCCACTGTTGCTTCCACCACACATTGAACTGCTCTACTGCCAATTATAGTAGCAACACAACTACTAACTATTGCACTCCTACAAGATTAACATTTTAGATTATTTCAGGCACCCAAAGAATGGCTTGAGTGGCAGGTAATAGTCATTTTTACTGAATATAGCCTTAATAATTAACTGTTGTTGTGGTCATCTCTAAATTAGCTAGACAGTGCCACCTTATGCAGGCCTGTCACAATCGTTGATGCTGACAATTAAGTACAGGCGCCAAGCATCTGAAACCGCTGACTCAAATTAAGTACTGCTCTTACACTTTGTAGTCCTTATGTAACATTTCCTATACACTGATTTATCCACGTATGATTGTCTGTGCAATGTGTGTGTAATGTAAAGTGCTCTGGCACCTTACACTTGTATAAGTGGTGCTATAAATCTAAGTGAATCTAAGAGAGAGTGGTTATGGAGACTATAGGGGAACTATTAAATGGTGGTAGTGAGGGAATCCATGGAAAAGGTAGTCATTGGGGGCGCCAACAAACACTGTCGTATAGGGCACCACCAGTGCTAAAGCCGGTCCTGATTTTCTTATAAGATTTATTCTTCTTAATGTCACTTAATTTATCTCCTTTCTTAGCTGATTTGAAACCTTGCTTTTTATTTCCATGGTTTTTCTCATGTTGCATTTTCTCACATAGTATTTTAGGAAACTTCTTAGTTTTCTTATGAGCAGCTCTTTTTTAAATATCATTCTCTGCATTATGTCCCTTTTCTATCTCAGTTGTAAGGAGATATTATCCTTTCTTCTGTTTCTTTCTTCCTTCTGTTTTTTCAGCATTATAACTCTTGTTTTAAGTACTAGTAGATGTCTGGAAAGAAAAAACTAACAAATACATTTAGCTTTTCATTATATACTAATAAATAACATTATTTAACCATTCTACATAAACATTTATGTCACCATGTTATAACCACTCTAAGTTTAAGTCCTTGAAAGGGGTTTTAAATGACATGTCAACCTGGCAGTAAAACTGCACACACAGCCTCTGCATTTGCAGGCCCAACGCACGTTTAAAGGTCTTCTAGTCTGGATGGGTGACTTTGTACTGTCAATTCTTCAGTACATATCTGAACGACTGTATTAGTCCTTTTTGGGTGTGCCACTGGATATGTAAGTAACTATATCAGCATATATCTGGCTATTTTAGTAAATCTATGAATCTGTAAATGTATATGTAAGTTGCTGTATGGGTTGCTTACTGGCTATCTTAGTGAATGTTGGGGTATGTAGCTCTCTGTTCAACTAGCTGAGTTACTGATGGATACATAAGGGGTATATGGGTGTGTGAGTGAATGTGTAAGTGCCTCTGTCTGAATGGGTGTTTTAGTGGCTCTATGCTTTTTTATATAGATATGTGAGTCGCAGTACGAGTGCCAGATTGGATGTATAACTGGATATATGGGTCTGTAAGTGTGCATGTAACTCACTGTAAGCACATCTCTTACCTTTTAAGCAGATAGCACCCTGCCCTATGCCTGCCTACGTCCTACCTTAAGGGTGACTTATACGTAGAAAAGGGGAGTTCAAGGCTTGGCAAGGAGTCTTAAATGACAAGTCGGACTGGCAGTAAAACTGCACACACAGGCTCTGCAGTAACCGGCCCGAGACATGTTTAAAGGGCTACTTGTCTGGATAAATGATTAGGTTATGTCACAAATTGAGTAAAGTTGTATTCGATTTTATTGTTTGTTTAATTAAAACCTTCACAAAAGTTAAAAATATACAGTGACCAATTCTAAAACCATATGATAAGGAAAACGTTGCTAAATACAAGCAGAGAGAGTTCAGCTGAACCATTAAAATCACAGGTTAGGAAGCAGTTGTGACACATAACTAAGCAGGCTTTTGTGCATAAGAGTTAGACAATGTGCAAAGATACTCAAAACACACACCTGTTGTAAAAAGACAGATCTATAAAATACAAACAAGAAGGATTCAGCTGAGCCACATATTAAGGGGTAATGTAAGCAACAGATACAATTTTTGTTGACATTAGTTATAAACAATTTGCAAAGTATGCAAAACACAGGCCAGTTGTGAAACAACAGATCTATAATGGTACTAACCACAATCATTTTGCAAGCTTGTCTTATTCAGAGACTGACATAATACAATCCAAGTGACAATCTTATTTTTTTGTGGGTTTTTTACGTGCGTTAAAGAGCGATGTGCAAAATACGCTGAACACAAGCCAATTATAGGACAAAAGGTCTATGAACAACACTGAACGAGAACATGTCACAGTCTTATTTTGCTCAGAGGCTATCCTAATGCAGTCCAGACATAGGGTATTTAAACAAATACAATAGTCAGTTGGGCAAAAGGATTTTTTGGGGTGGGGGCCACCCTGACTGCAACAAAGGTGTTATAGCTGCAGTTTGATGAATTGCAATTTAACATGCAGACCCTGTCCTTAGCACACGTTGCAAGCTGTTGTAAAGATAGAATGATACACACAACCAACGTTTGCACAGAAGGTTTGCTCGGTCCGACTGGAACAAAGAGGCTACACAACCTTTTTCAACCACTTTGCAAACGCGCCTCCTGGTACACTGCTGATTGGGGGATTAAGTCCCCTTGGCTCTAGAGTGTTTTTGAGGGGCAACAAGCCCTCCTATTACCTCCAATAAGTCCTACACAGCAGTATTCCTGAGATCTGGTCAGAGGCCCAGCCACCTTTTATTCCTTATGTATTTCAATTGCTTGTTTTAGTCATCTTGATCAATAACTCACTTTGGGCATTTGTCTGCCTCTCCACTTTTGATGCAATAAAAGGAGAGAAAGATCCTTTGATCAGGAGTGTAACTTTATTTTCATTTACAAGGTGTAACAGGAATTTGCATGATATATTACCTACAGGCAGTCGCAACCTCATGCCAAATGTTTTAGGACTGGAACAATCCACCTTTTCCTCTGTACAGAGTAAAATTGACAGAAAAAAAGGACACGTATGGTGGACTGATCGGACGGGCATTTACATAGGTGTTTTGACCAGTCATTAGTAGTTGGGACACTTAAGGATTAGGTGGTGTATCAGAGTTGTTGTTCTGGTTTTGGGAGAAAATGTTCCTGGCCATCCGTCAACTCAACTTTCAGAACCTCAACTAATTCCTCCTCAGATTCATGTCATTGGACTCACATGCCTAGACTTGACACCGCTTAAGCTACTGGACACACTGTAATTGGTCTGGAAATAGCTGGGTTTGACTTACATGGAGATACAACAACAATAGGTGATAAGGTGTGGGTCATAAGGCAAGAACACATGACTGCTGTCTTGGTGGTCAGACAGCTAAATCCTGATAATGGTTAGCTTGCACCTCAAAGGTTGTCCTCAAATATCCAAATATCTCTTTCATATCTACAGAGAGTGCTTGTTGACCAGCAATCACCTGTCTCCTGGTGTCCTGCAAAGCAACTATAGTGACATGTACTCTGGCTGGGGAGATGGGGAGAACAACATGTGAGGGCTCAGGACTGTCTGCAGCAAATGGTATCCTTGGTCACTGGTCTTACGCACAGGCACTGGTGGAAGGAGGAGGTGCAGTAGGGTATATGGGAAATCGGAATGTACTAAGAAAATATTATTTTATATGAATGACAGTCATAACATGTAATATATGTATGAATGAAAGAATGAGTGATGCGTTGGTTTATGCATATTACAATGGCTCTTGCAAGCTAATTGTGACAGCATGGTATTGGGTAAGTGATGTCTTAAGGTAGTATATTTAAATTATAAAAAGGTCCATGATTCACTCTTGATTCAATGTTCTCCATCCTCTATGATGTAACAACCAGAACAGCAGTTAAGGTAAACATTTAGCCCACTAGTTGGTCACGCACCTGCAGACCCTGACTTCTGTTCCAAGTCCTGCCCCAGGAACCATGATAGGTCTGTGGTTCAGGGATTAGTTGTGCATTTAAGCTCTGTCACATGGCAATGAGACTACTATAATCTTGTTCACAACTTCTGGCTGGTCCTGATGCTCCTCTGTGCATGGTCAGGATATCTGAAGTGTGATTTGAGTATACCAAAAGCATGCTCAGTCATGGCTTGTGTACATGTGTGCTGCTCTGTGATACCTCGGTCCCAAACTTTTGGTTGGACAATGGAAAGGGTAAAGGAGATGGGGAGAGAGAGAACATATTAGCATCACCCACAACAAAGAGAGGTGATACTTTTTAAAATTGTTCAGTCCAAAAAGCTTTATTTTGACAAAACATGTGATAAAAGCATTATAAAGTCAATATATCAAAAAGGGGGAAGTAGAAGCTTCCTGCGGGCCCCAATCAGCTTCCAAATACTTAGCACTAAACCAAAATGAGTGGAGCTAAAAGACCTTGATGGATCTGGCAAAAGAATATGTAGAAGACCCTCAACAGCCATTTTTCACCTTTGGTATGTTTATTGCCATTGGCATAATCTGGATTGAAAAGCATTATAAATACATAATCAATAAAAGTACAGATAATTAAAATTGTTATAAAACATTATGCATGAGAGTTTAAGCATCGCAACATGCTAGAGGTATTAACAGTTAGTGAACACCAATAGTCACCGTCATTGGTCAGTCAAGGAATTTGCTAGCTCTGGGGAATGTGAATATAACAACTTTGGGGTATCCAATGGATAATAAAGAAGAAGTCCTCATGTTTGAGAAGTGGAGTAAGCCCCTTATCTTTTAGTCCAAATCAACCTAGAAACTTGGCAACAGAGCATACACATAAAGGGCATGAGTCGGATAGCAATATTCTAAATGTAACAATGCTTCTTCTAGTTCCCAAAATGTTATAGATAGGTTTCAGCCATTTATTACTTGGTCCTACATATGCTGGGCATGCAAACCGAACATGGGGAAATGTTTCCGTTTTTTTCAGTGCATATGGGACATTTATCATCCATTTCAAGGGTCTTGTTGCTTGTAAAACATTTTAATGTGAGTGATCCAACCCGGAATTGGAAGTAGAGTCTCTTGTCGAATGGGTCTGATATGGTATCCTAATATGGTTTTGGAAGGGGGTAGATTTTAAATCTAAGAACCTCCCCATCAGTGTTGTGCTCTCAATCACTTTAAGTTCATCTGTCATTATCATGAGCCCATATTGTTCTTTTATTTTTTCTTTCGGAGTGAACTGGGTACCAGATGGGTTTTCCCATAGTATTGTGGTGGAGTTCCTACTAATCCGTAGGATCTGTGCATTTGTTTGGAAAACATACTCTAGGGGCTTGGTGCCTATGCTGATTCTGGACACCCCCGCACGATTTGTTGCCTATAGACCAGCTGGATCAGAGTGACACCATAAGCTCCCCTAACCTTACCAGGGAGTGAATGGTTTCTGGCAACAACTGAACATGACAACCCTGACCCCTCAGGGATCATTGAAACAGAACAGTACCTGTAGCCCAGTCACCAGTGCTTACTTATTCTCGGAGAAGTATACAAAGAATACATTGTGGGACGTTATTCTTGTATAAAATAGGTGTGCTGCAAAGATTAATAGATAGAAGCAGATAAAGGTGATTACAAGCACTAAAAGTGTAAATAGTAGATCATGGTGCTAAAAAGGGGATATATGCAGGCATATATAACTAGGCGGTATCAAGCATACTCTTACTATGTAGAGCCTATTCGGAGTGTACTTAGAGTGTGTGTAGGTGTAGAGCCAAGAATTTCCACTAGGGGCGAGCCAACCCCATTACCTGGTAGGAGAGAATGTAGGAGCCCGTCTTGGTCACGAATTGGACACCCCTCACGGAGATGTTAGACCGCTTTGTGGTGAATTCTCAGCATGCAGAGACCCTCAGTGTCAAGTCAAGTCATTATAGCTTTATTCGATTGTTGTTATACCAATCATAAAAGCACAATACAATTACACACATAAAGATTTCATTATAAATGTAACAGGTTAAAATGTATTTACACCACAACAGTAAAATCGGTGTCAGTGTCAGCTGAAGTGACTCCTCTGCTAATTTATTGGGATGATCATTATTCATAATAGAAAGCAGCCTTGCTATGTACGCGTAGATTACACCCCGTGGATGAAGATAGGATGACATTTGTACAGAGTGAGTAAAGGCCTAGTACATGATGTTCGAGGCATCATGATAATGTTGTGCAAAGCTAGATGTGTAAACAAAGTAGTTTCATAGAAACTAATCCAACATTGTCGTGCATGCAAATTGTGCAAATGTTCTCTGCTGAAATGTTATTGTGAGGGCAATTAATTTATTGTATACATACGAAGAAGACGATTTTAGAATTAATACTTTGATGTGTATATTAAATTTTTTGTTAGATATAATTTTTAATATATGCATGTTATAAAAATAATATAAACATGTTTATATTTTAATTTTATGTTATAGGTTGTAAACATTTTAGTATTTAAAAAATAAATTTACTTTCATGCTATAATTATGTGAATATATACCTATAATGAGCTTTACAAGTTCAATATGTTGTATCATAATATTTTGAACCATGATGTTTTTATACTTTATATTATAAGTATATCATTTCTATATTTATGTTGTCGCTGTTTTGACCACCATATTTTTGCACCACGATATGTTTGTGCTCAATAGTTTGTCAGGCAATGACCACTGAACGAATCATTATCTTAAAATATGTACAGTTTCTACCATTTCATTCGCTTACTGGCTTTCTTTTTTACATGTAAAATGAGTTTGTTGGTAGGCTGCTCCTTATCTTTTTCCCCTTCAGAACGAGTGATCACTCGCTGGTTGATCTGTGTTTGGCTGTACAGGGTTTGCTGGTGTTGCTTTGTTTACTTTGCTAGGATTCGCTCCGGCCACAAAAGTACTGACATGTAGAATACAGCTGGACTTGTACATCTCTCTATGTCTGTTTACTAGATGGCCTTTGCCTTGTGTGAGTACTGCCAGATTCTGGATGTAATTTTGAATTGTGAAGGTTTGCTTATGTTTGAAAGGCGTATATTCTTGGATTGTGACCATCAAAGGATGGTGGGCATTATTTAGGTGATGTTTTGCTTAGCAATTAATGTTTTTCTAGTATATATTCAAAGTTATTTCTTTTACATTTTAGGACAAATTCAAAAAAGATAAACTCACACTTTTGTATGAGTTTACTACCTTACAGTATTCACAGACTATGTGCTGAGTTTTACAGCAACTCTGCATCCCTATACTTATGTGCGAGTAGTGCCCGCACCTAGAAAGTCCACAATTGGGCCAGACAACTCCACACTCATAAGTATAGAGAGTGGGGAGTCACAAAACTCTGCATGTACTTTGTGTATACTGAAAAGTCTTACATTTACACAAAAGTGTACGTTTACCATTGTGAATCTGCCCATTGTGTTAAATTCTTCCTTTATGCTACTTGAAAGCGCGCAATGCCAGAGCAGGACCTACAGAAAAATATAGCAGGTGCTTCTAATGAAGAAAGTCTGTTGGGGAGTGAGGAGGAGGTCATAAAAATGTAAATTTCATACCAAATCATGGTGTCTATCAGGTGGACAGAAACGTACTGGTTAAAAAAAGTTTCAAAGCTCAGAAAAGGGCCTGACTCAAATGACTTTGCTCAGACTTAGTAAAAGAGGAAGCCTATAGGACCATGTCAGAATACAAGGTGAACTTCCAGAAAGGAAGTATGTGAGAAAGGAAGATTTGTCAGACAGATTCTAAAATGAGCCACTGCATGATGCTGACCATAAATTAAGAGTTTTTTTAATGATAATGTTAGGAACAAAGAAAAAGGTATTCTATGAGACATTTAAGGACCATTGGCTCCAGTGGTGATCAAGTGAGTGATGTTGAGGAGGAGTTCTACTTTGATTCGATATGACAGATGACCCTAAAGATGTCATTTACTATGATCTGAGGTCAAATGGACATGAGTGGAGTAAGATTATTTGCGCTGAGAAGAAAGTAACTTTGCTGCAGAATTGTATATATATGTTTGATCTCAGATTAATACATTATCTTAGTTTTAGAATTTAATGAGCAATGTATCACATTGTGGAATACTTTCAAAAGATTCTACACAAATCACTGAAGAGGGATGTAATAATTTTGTAAAAGGGTACTATTCATGCCCTAATGTGTCCCATAAATACAAGGTTAGGATTTTGCGCTCAGGTCAGTGTTCAAAAGACCCCCAAGTTAACTCGGATTTCTTTCAGTATTCATTTTTTTATATTTTCTGAAGGACTCATGCCCAAAAAAACCTCTAAATTTACCTTTTTTCAAAAAAGAGTAATTTTTCACCTAAGGGCCTTATTACGAGTTTAGGGGTCCGACCGCCGATACACCACGGCCGCAACCAACAGGAGTCACGAGTTTACTGCGGTGACCATGGTGTGGCTGCAGAGATTTTGCAGCGGTGGTGATTATTTTTCCACATGTATTGATGCCTTTGTGAGTATTTTGACTGCATATGAGTCAGATGCACACATATGCATTATACATGTGGAAACATACCACCTATTGCTGGTGTCAGGCACATATGTGGGCAGACCAGGCAATGGGTTTATGTATAAAAAGGACTCACCTGTACATCGCCGCAAACAGGGTCCTAATCCTCAGAGTAAAGATGGTGCTGTGAATGGGGGACCTGAAGAAATGGATCCACATCAAACTCTGGCCAAAAGAACAAGAAAGTCGGCGGTTCAGCTGCGATGTTGCCAATTGCAATCTGCACAACTCATAATACAGCAGTCGGACCGCTGAGCTCAACGCATTCGGACCACGACCGCGGGTACCTCGGTCCATGGAACATCAAACTCATAATAAGGCCCTAAGTCTAATTTAACTTACGGAAAGTTTAAGAGTAAACTTGATGGTGTCCTCTGCAAGTGGGCCTAGGGATTGTGGAGGTAAGCCACAAATATCTGAAAGGGGAACAAGAAAAGCATGCTCAAGCTGCTTGTAAAGCATCTATACACAGTTGCCTAAAGTGATTGTGTTCTTCTGTCACCGGGGTACCACTCCTGGCAGACTTAGTGCACCTTACACCTTACCATTAGAACTTGAAGGGCCCTGCTCAAAAGGATCAACACACACCTACCATTCTTTCCACAGGAGCTTCACCATAACCAACTCTCTCTCTCTCTTTCTCTCTCTTCTCTATCACTCCTTCAAACCCCCTTCCCTCTCTGGGTAAGTCTGTAGTGTCAGATATATCTTCTGATACTAAGGCTTAAGCTCAGGGCAAGTGGTAAAAGATCTTTCCTTCTTTTGAAGTCCTGGGAATTCAGATGAGTGGCCCTTGATTTGACATCTGCACTTTCAGGAATATAAATCCTGCCATGTAGGAAGTCATGTATACGTATGGCATGTGGTCTTGCGCCATGATGGTGAAAGTCATAGCTTCCACTGACCCGGAAGATGGTGGACCACTCACCATACTCTAAATAACTCTCTGAGTTTATATTCCTGTTTATATTCTTCTTCTCCTTCTAAATTCACCATGAGAATAAGCCTGTTTGGATTAACTGCAGATGGATCTTCTGCAATACTGGGACCGCCCACTTTTTGTCACCTGAACAACATACGTTACCTAGAATTACACACCAGAAATGGAGCTTAGTCCCATCTAAGGGATCAATTACGATGTCATTAGGAAAGGCTCTGAATCGGATTCGGGTCTGCCGAATCCAATTCGAACCCGTCTTTCGGACCGATTCAGAAAGCTTTCCGAACGACCGATTATGGTGTCCGGAAAGCATTTGGCTCGGTTCCGGATGGCATTCAGGGGAACCGAGTCATTCGGAGCCGACTCGTACAGGTCTATGGACCGCGTTTCCGACTGAGCAAATTACGATGTTGGATTTGGACAGCCTTTCCAAATCGGTTTGTCCGACACGGAACAGATGTCAGAATCTTACTTTGGGTGCCCGTAGCAGGCCCCCTTTCACCTGGAGCCTTCTAAATGGGGCCCCGTGTGGATACTCAAGGGACCCTTCCTTTCAGACCGTGCACAGTATGGCAGGCACCAAGGGGTACCAACCACAGGGTGCACGATTATCCCCACCCACCCCTTTCTTCAATGGCAGCCTGTGTTTGCGGACAGAACACAGGCTCCCATTGAAGTCTCCCTAACCTACATAAAGGTACACAAAACATCTCCAAAGCAACTAATAGATAAGCTCATCATTTCTAGAGGCACTTGAGTGCATATTTACGAGCCTCTTGCACCACTGGAGTGACACTTTTTTGATACTCGGCAGCGCAAAACGAGCAGAAAGGCAAAACAGAGCAAGCAATGAGCAGAGGAGGCACAAACAGAGTGCAGCAGGTAGACAGGCATCATAGAGTAGCGGACAATGGGAAAGCTGGACAGGAGAATTGTCACAGGGGAAGCTGGCACAAGGACCTGCTCAATGGTGTCGTGCTGCAGCCTCCATTAAGTAGGGTCCGGAGTGGGGGCGGCAGGCTAGGTGGTGGGAGGAGGGAAATGGCAGGTAGAGGGAAGAAATTAGCAGAAAAAAGCAAAACAGAGGGCAGAAAAACAAGCAGAAAAGGCAGAGGGTAGAAAAACAAGCAGAAAAGGCAAAACAGAGAGCAGAAAAACGAGCAGAAATTCTAAACAGAAGGCAGAAAAACAAGAAGAAAACCAAAACAGAGAGCAGTAAAACTAGCTGTAAAGCCAAAACAAAGGGCAGGAAAAAAGTAGAAAAGGCAAAACAGAGGGCAGAAAAACAAGCGGAAAAGACAAAACGGTGGGCAGAAAATTGGTAGAAAAGGCAAAACAGAGGGCAGAAAAACAAGCGAAAAAAGGCAAAACAGAGGGCAGAAAAACTAGCAGAAAAGGGAAAACAGAGCAACAAACGATCAGAGATGGTACAAAAAGAAGGCAGAAGGTAGACAGACAGAATAAGGTAGTGAACTGCGTGTCAACTGTACATCAGACCCATCGTGCAGGGAGCTGGCAAGAGGATGTGCTCTTCCTCTGACCTGCGCCAAGCCTCTCCCTAGTCAGTAGGAAATTCAGAACTATGAATTTAAGAGATATCTTACTCAACATTTATTTTTGGAATAAATGTACATTATAGCAATCAATGGTAGTGCCTCCGAATATACCTTTTCACATATTTAGATGACTCACTGACTCCCATTCCTTTCTACTACTTAGTCACACATCAAAGATTTTCAACAACAAACTAAAGCATATTTTTTTAAGTGTCTACCTTCTCATTAACCTTGCAATTTCTCTTTCCTCTCCATTACAGTCTACCATGCCATCAACTATACTTTAGGGCTTTTGATTAATTCAGATGCATGTTTATTACTCACTTGCTCATCTCCTGCATTCCCTATTGATTCATGTACAGGGTTCTGAAGATGGATTAGGCCTAGAGTACACTTTAATCATGGTAAAATAAAATAAGTAAATTCACAGGTCATGCCTCCTCTAATTAAATTCCAACTACTTCTTGCTAACCTAAGGACAAGGAGGTCTGGGAACTCATGAATAGGGTTTTTTTGCCATTGACATTCAGCATCTCTAGAAGTAGATGAGCAAATACACATTTTTTGCCCTCTGAATATTGAGCAATGTATTGCCTGGGGCCATTTTGGTGAGAACTGTGATGTGCTGTAGTTTTTTCATACAATAATTTTCAAAATATGGCAATACCTTCATTCAAGAAGCATTGGCTTATAGTTTTACCCCACTTCTCTCCACTCTACAGCAAAAATAATATTATCAAAAGCTACAATATTTTATCTACAGGGAGTCAGTGAAAGGTATGCAGTTTGTAAATTGTACAGGTATGAATACATTATAAATACCCCAATAAAATAATGTGACTGAGTTTACGTTGATTAGCGTAGACAATGTTAAGATTTAGCATCTTATGGCTACAGATTTGACCAATTTTGATAATTCTCTCAATGATCCTATTGAACATTCCATGGTAAATTTCATTATGTTTGATTGCTGAGGGTCGTGTTAAAGAAATTGTTAGAGCCATCTGTGGAAAAGTAACTTTTGCCATGTTCTGTGTCCCTACGCCTCATCCATCATATGTTATGTGTGCATGACCAATATGCATATGTTATTCCCCATGTCCGATTAATGACGCAATTCCAGTTGTGTCCACCTCTAGTATGTTAGTTTCCAGTCCTCGTGAATACTACGAATATCAGGCCTATGTAAAGTAATGTTGCCACGTTTCCCAGTGTGCACGTTATTCCATTATAAAGTCCCCGTTTCCAGGCCTCAAAAGGGCCCGGACATCAGATTCAGCTCCTGTCTCCTGAAAGCCTCGCAGAGGAGCGATACAGCCCCCACCTGTATCCTCGACCCTTCACTTACTTCCTGCCTCGCAGTGCCCGGTGCAGCTTGGCTCTGCCTCTGAGTCTGCCAAAAGTATGTTATAGTTCCAGTTATCAGTTCCGTCCTCCTCTTCTGCATTCCTAAGCTACTGAACTGCATCAATAGTTTCTGTCATTGTCTAGCCTTCTCGTCTCCATGTTAGAGAAATACTGTATTAATGGTCATTTAGTATTCTTCATCACGCACTACATGTAGAATAATGTATGGTCCAATCTTAGAATCAAGTTAGCTTTTCCCCTCATGACTTCTAGTTTATATCAACATGTTCCCTAAACATCAGATACCAGATAGGGTTTAGGTACATGTCGCTCCGACCCTCCAGACTCTAGTCTCTGCTCCTAGCACAGAGTTCATAGCCCCCAGCTTCTCCTAGTAACACGTCATTGCTAGTTTTCGCGCACCATTAGGTTAGAGGTCCCGGCTCCTTAGGTAGCCCCCTCCTATGTTTCCGCCCATTCATGACATATTCTGTTACGTTTGCACCACATGTCTATGTATACGCCCAGTTACACCTCTTTTTACTGTTATCTTTCGCGACTGCTACGCGTCATGCCTTTCTGCTCCACCCACTGCTACGCCTACTGCAATGTAATGCTATGTGTTCACGCTATGTATATATGCCTGTGTTTTGTTATTGAATGTTAGCGCGCTCATCCCAGACCTAGCCCCAGCAGCTGCTGGGCCTCTTTTCCCCTGCTGGGCCCCAGTTGTCCTGCTGGGCCCTGTCACCTCTGTTCCTATGCAGGTTGTCCTGATCCTGTCCTTATGCTGTAATAAACCTGCACAAACTCCTACTACCTCGAATCTTGACTCTTATTTATTGAGCTATCTGTTATGCTATAAGTCTAGTCAAAAATAGGGTATTATTTATTTATTTACCACATAATGGCGCCCGAATAGGGACTTGCCCTTTCCCCACGCGTCGGTGAAGCCACGCCGACCCCCTGACCCTCTGCAGTCGTGACGGAACCATACCGTGCACTGGCAGATATTTCTGCTCCAAGTATCCCTCAGGCCCACGGAGGAGACGGAGGAGGCGGTCCAGCATCCAAACGAGACGGTGGAGGAACGCGGCGAGTCCCGACCAGAGCCCAAGCCGAGAGTGCAAGGTCCGAGGTATCCGGAGGCCCACCTGTAACTGAAGTCCGAAGTTCGTCGTCGTAGCAGTCCAGTCCCGTCCGAGGCCTTCCGTTCCGTGCTGCCCGGTGAGTACCATTGCTGGGGTAGTATCTAGACAGGACCAATCTAAATTGACTCCTGGTCCGTGGGTTGGTGGTGCCCAGACTCACAAACGAAGTGTTCACCTAGGTGGATACGGGTCTTGATGCGTTCCTTTATGGGACCGGTATGTTCCGTACTGTTACAGCAGTGCATCCAGTAATTCTAGTCTGTTCCGTTCTCGAGAAATTCTGTTCTGTTTCTGTTCTCAGTATTTCAGGTAATATTCTGTTCGAACTGTTATTTATAATGTTCTTTATGTATTTTACTGTTGTGGTATGAGTGCGATGTGATTTCGTGTTTTTATTGTGTATTGTATTGTGTCCAGATTACAGTTCAGTCATGCCTATATTTTCCAAGTTACGTCAGTTAAAAACTAGAAAGGGTCTGTTAGAGGAAGCGGTTCCTGTTCCGCCGAGGGACAGTCCAGGTCATTTTATGTATCAGAAACATGGCATAAGCGCCATATTGTATCTAGATTTATGGGTAGAGTATACCAAACAGTTAGAAGAAAAGTATAGATGGCCCGTATCGGGTACGTGGGATGCCGAATGTATCATGCGGGTAGAAGAAGCATTATGGAAAAAGAAAGCCAGACAGTCACAGAAAGATGCCATCGAGTTATGGCGTAAAGAAGCGCATAGAAGAACGGAAAAGGAAGTCAGAAAGTCAGAGTTAAGTAGAGAATCCCAGGAACGAGCCCAAGAAAGAGAATTAATCGAGATAGGTGAACGAGTCAAAACCGAACAGTCAGACAGACAGAGGCATGCCCTTATTAAGGGTATGTATCCTCTTCTTGCCGAGGGCTTGCCAAAAGCGACCCCAGAGGCATCCAGTAATTTCCCGCCGCCATTAGTTCCGACCAAGCTACGTCACAAACCGACCGCAGCTGATATTTTTATTTCATCCTATCTGGACGACACAGTCCCAGAATATGCAAATCCTGTCCGCGCTCCGCCAGTCCCTGTAAATCAGGCACTTCCTGCTCTTCCAGACACCGGGGTGCCCTTAACAGCTCCCCCGGCCCAGTCCGCCATACAAGTACAATTACCGACCCTGCCAGGACGAAGAATGTCAGTCGACGATTCTAGTCTAGGGGCCGCAGGAGGAGGTCTTCCTCAAACCCCGCCGCCACACAAGCATTTATCAGCACTCGAATTACATGCTCAAGCATCACAGCGTACTCCTAAAAGTAATAAGTCTGTTACAGAAATCAGGCAAGCCCTTAACGAATGTGTCTATGATCCAGTTCCAGGCGAATATACTATGGTTTTATATTCCTTACGTGTAAGGAGAGTGACCGAGTATCTAGTCACCTTACCGAATATGAAAGAAGATCTAGACAGAATATATCGTTTCATCCGTACAGGGGAGGATCCAGAAAGTATTGGCGAGATTATGTCTCAAAGGAAAGCCGAGATTCAGCTCATGATATTAAAGTTCCTGATCAATTGTCTAATAAGAGAACAAGATTACCCGTCTAAAGATCCCGCCGAAATGAGAATCCTGACAAGGTGGAGTGATAATATAGCCGAGGGTAAGCACAAGACCGTCAGTGCCATGGAGAGTATGTACAAGAAAATTCGTAAAGAAATAATAAGGTTACACGACCAGCGTAAAGCAGCACAAGTAAGCGAGAAAGAAAGTATCTCTGATCCTGAAGAGGAAGAGAACGAGAATCCCGCCAGAATAGCGTATGTAGGAAAATCCAGATTTCCAGATCGCCATTTACGTCTAGAACCCAAGTCTATTTTTCATCTAGCACCAGAACAAGGTTCTCTAGAACAAGTATTTCAAGCTACCGATCACATTCTGAAATCACGAGTCGGTTACAGTGAATTAAGTACCATGCATGAACAAGAACTAGCCCGATCAGCAGTCCGATGGATTACTGATTCTACCACTTTTCCAGACGAAATAGTGGCACAAATGTTTCTAAAACTGCCCCCAGCCGAGCAACGACTGGTGGGTATGTATATGATCCAGTACCTCATTACTCTGTATGAGGGTCAACATTCTGATCCAGGTCCGTTACACGATATCCTGAACGAGTTACTCCAGTATAGATGGAGAGGTCTAGGTACCGATTTAATTAGTGTCATTCTAGAACAGCGCCACAAATATAGAACGTTTTTGAACCCGCATTTTGTTCATGTCTCACCCCCAGAAAATAAGCCATTCTACATAGACAGACAGAATCCGTTACGAGAAGTCCACCCAGTCCAAGGGGCGGGTGGCGTAATGCAACGAGTGTTTGTATACACTCCAATATCAAAGATGGAACTTCTTGAAATGAAGAAATTAATTCCCTGTCATGACAAAGATCCAGCAGGGTTCCATAGAGAATTAAAAGACATGCTCCGTATGGGAGAATACACTTACCCGGATATCATTAAAATGTTAAAGGTCCTGTTACCCGCAGGGGTGTATGAAAAGTTAAAGGAAAAGGAATGGGAGGTGGGAGAGAAAAAGATCGATTGGGCAGCTCTAGAAGCTGAAGACAAGGCACGAGTACCAGGTACCGGTCTTGGAGATAAATGTAAAGAATTACCAGAATTATTGATTCAAGTTTTACCCAGATTATTAACAACGAGAAAAGAAGACTGGGATGCAATCTCAGCCTGTAAACAGAAACAAGATGAAGATATTAGTGATTTTTATTCTAGATTTGAAAAATGTTTCAGTATTAACAGTGGTCTCAAGACAAGTAGTGAGTCATACCCTCATCTTTTCGTCACCAAATTAGTCGAGAATTCAAGTCCGCAAATTAAAAATCGAGTTTTGAAAGTTGAAAGCACCTGGCAAGCAAATACTCCGTCCCAGATGCTCCAGATGCTTCAGTATCACCAGAATAGAATCAGGGAAGAGCAAGAACACGAAAGAAAACGTATGAAAGACACGAAAATGAAAGTGCTAGTTGCACAATCTGTTCCTCAAGACAGTCAGAAGAGGGGTCCGAATCAAGCCAGTCATCCTGCAGCTCCCGTTAAAGGGAACTGCAATTATTGTAAACAGCCAGGTCATTTTATAAACGAGTGTGCAGTTCTGAAACATAATATAGCTACTGGTAAGACTAAAGAAAGACCACGTCCGCCTAGACAAGAACAAGTTTCACAGATTCCTCAGTCACAGAATGCACAACAGACAGTTCCCGCACCGCAGCCTATTGCTGCAACACAGCACGTTACATCGCAGATGTACCAGTATGCTCAGACAGAGTATCCAGAGTATCAGCCATATTCATGAAACAGCCTAGAGAGGGAGGTAGGCTTGCCTCTCATCGAGATACCTGTAGATCAAGAAGGTCCCTATGTTCACAGTCAAGTATTAGGGAAAGACAGAAAGTTTTTGATCGATACAGGGGCAAGTAGGACCACAATTAATCATGCCGAAGTTCCAGGGGCTCCGCTCTCAGGCTCAAGAAATGTTTCCCTTGGATTTTCAGGAAAACCAATAGTTAATGAGATATCTAAGCCAGTCACTCTAGAGGTAGGTCCATTGTCCCGCACTACTGATCTGTTACTCACTAAGTCATGTCCAGAAAATCTATTAGGCATTAAGACACTGAAAGAATTAGGTGCAGTTATATGCTGTTCCCCAGAGGGAATACGATTGTTCCTACGTGACTTTAAGGGTCACTATGTATTACGAGATTTTGATTCAAGATTGTCTAATGTTCCACAGCATTTATGGGCGCAAGGTCCAACTGATGTAGGTTACATGCAAATCACACCCCATCGTGTGACTCTCAAATCCGGTGTAGTGTTACCCCGAATCAGACAGTACAGATTGCCACCTGAGGCTGTAGCAGCCTTATCCAAAATTATTGACGAGCTCATGGCTCAAGGAGTAGTTGTAGAAACTGACTCCAATGTATGCAATTCTCCGATCATTCCAGTCATGAAACGTACTGATCCGAATGCACCCCCAGTATATCGATTAGTGATTGATTTACGAGAGCTTAATAAATGTATTATTCCTCAGTACCCAGTTGTCCCAGACATTTCTTCCCTGTTAACAGCCATTGATTCCGAAGCCATGTTCTTCACTGTTATTGACCTCAAGAATGCATTTTTCAGTGTTCCAATTCATCCAGACAGCCAGTTTCTTTTCGGATTTTGTTTAAACGGAAGGAGCTATATGTTCACACGCGCTCCTCAAGGTTTCACAGAAAGTCCTAGTATTTACAGTCAGGCACTCAAGAGACAACTAGACAATATTCACATGCCAACTGACACTGCCCTGCTCCAGTATGTCGATGATCTACTGATCACAGCCCGTTCTGAACGCGCTTGCGAGCGAGCATCCCTTACAGTTCTGTATTTTCTAGCCGAGATGGGGCACAAGGTGTCACCTTCGAAGCTTCAATTCTGTGTCCAGCAAGTGGTATACTTAGGACACTTGCTGTCCAAGAGGGGTAGGCAGTTGACACCCGACCGTATCCAGTTAATAGCGAGTCTTCCCCAGCCCAGAACCCAGAAGGAGGTACGTGCTTTTATCGGCCTTACTTCTTATTGTAGACAATGGATTCCCCAGTATGCATTTCTAGCCAAGCCACTGATACAGTTAACGACACAGGAGGCAGCCGTATCGACTGTCCTCCATTGGACATCTGAACATACACTTAGTTTTAACGAGTTAAAGAAAGCCCTATGTCAAGCTCCAGTTCTAGCTACACCGAACTACAGTAAGCCTTTTACACTTTTTGTTACTGAACGCGAAGGTACAGCATTATCTGTTCTCACACAAGATCAAGCAGGACAATACAAGCCCTGTGCTTATTTTTCGAGCACACTAGATCCAGTCGCCCAGGCGTTACCTGCGTGCCTCAAGTCAGTTGCAGCCACAGCACTAGCTATCAGACAAAGTGATTCCATAGTTTTAGGACACTCCCTGATTGTACAAGTTCCACATTCAGTAGAAGTTCTTTTAAACCGAACACAAACTCAGCACTTGACAATTGCACGTTTAACAGGTTATGAATTAACACTGTTCCAGCCACACATAGAAATCAGACGCTGCAACGTTCTGAATCCTGCTACACTGTTACCATCAGTTAATTCAAATCCAGACCCACATGATTGTGTGGAAGTAGTCAACATTACGACTAAGCCAAGACAAGACCTGACAGACATTCCGTTACCAGATCCTGACCTGACACTTTATGTGGATGGTTCATGTATGAGAACTAGTACAGGAGAACTAGTCGCCGCATATGCAGTAACTACTGACACCGAAGTTATCGAGACACACCGTATTGACACCCTGTCCGCTCAAGCAGCAGAGCTAGTCGCTCTGACACGAGCCTGTATACATGCCAAGAACCTGAAAGTTAATGTTTACACAGATTCACGTTACGCATTCGGAGTTGTACACGACTTCGGAGTGCTCTGGCAGGAGAGAGGTTTCATGACTTCTCATGGAACCAAGATTCAGCATGGTCTCCTTATTCAAGCCCTGTTAGATGCCATACATTTACCGACATCCATTGCTATCATGAAATGCAAAGCACATACGAAAGTTACTGACATTATTTCTCAAGGTAATGATCTAGCAGACCGCACAGCCAAGCTTACAGCACAGACTCCAGACATTCCAGTTAATCAGACACGTACTCCAGATCCGATTACATGCATGACAGTTAAGGACCCTACACAAGATGTCATAGATATACAGTTACATGCTACTCCCGATGAAATCAAGAAATGGTCTGAACAAGGAGGGGTCCAGACAGATCAAGGATGGTTAACGAAGGGTAGAGCCACATGGTTTCTCCCTGATTCTATGGTTCAAGTCATTATCAATACCGCACATAGTCCAGCGCATTTAGGAGAAAAAGCTATGTTAGACAGTATCCAGAACATTTGGTTCAACAAGCATTTACGAGCTGCAGCCAAACAGAAAGTCCGTACCTGTATGATATGTTGTCAGTTTAATCCAGGTAAAAGTGTCCCGGTGGAACAAGGTGGTTTCCAGCCCCCTGACCACCCTTTTGAGGTCCTCCAGATGGATTATATTCAAATGGAGCGATGTCGAGGTTTCAAGTATGTCCTTGTAGTTGTATGCGCTTTGTCCAGGTGGACAGAAGCATATCCAGTCCCAGATTACACAGCCGCGACCACTGCCAAGCAGTTGGTTCGTGAATTTTTCCCTAGATACGGACTCCCTAGAGTCGTATATTCTGATAACGGTCAGCCATTCTCCTCAGAGTTAATGAAGCACGTTTCCCTTTTGTTAGGGTACCAGTGGAAGTTCCATTGTGTACGCCATCCTGAAGCAGCCGGTCTCGTAGAGAGACATAATCAGACTCTGAAAATCCGCATTGCAAAAGTCTGTAAGGACAAAGGTGTGGACTGGTTAATAGCTCTGCCAGTCGCTTTATTTTATATGCGCATGGTCGCACATTCCAGATCAGGTCTGTCCCCGTATGAGGTCGTATTCGGCCGCCCCCCTAACATGTGGGGTACTCCTAGACCCCGAAGTATTACTGATGTTTCATGTAATATGCTGACAGATTACCTAGCTTCCTTGATGTCTGCCCTCAACTCATGTCGTTCACAGGTTGCCGCCGCATTTCCAGACAATACCGAGGTGGCACCGCATGAAATCGTTCCAGGCTCCCTTGTGATGGTCCGGAATTTCGACAGATCAAGTCCGCTGGAACCACGTTGGAAGGAGCCACGTCAGGTCCTCTTGACCACCCGTACTGCCGTCAAGTTGGAAGGCAGGAAGGGGTGGGTCCACCTTTCTCATGTAAAACTTTTCAAAGGATTGAAACCAGTCTCCAAAAACATTTCCAAGGATTCCCAAGATTCGAAAGATTGCCAGAACATTGTTTTAAAGGACTGTCCCGCACAAGACATTATTACAACCCCTCCCTTGTTAGAGAAAACTCCGCAACAAGAGTATAAGCTCAAATTAAGGTCTAGTAAAATAAGTCAGTCAGTTTGATTGTATAAGTCCTCCCCTAGGTGAAACGGTTAGATTGTTTCTGACATGTATAAAATAGACCCCCATAGTGAGAGAGTCAGTCAAAGTTCAATCAGATGTATCGTTTTTCTGAGTTTCGTATTATTCATCAGCATTATGATTTCCTGCACCAGCTATGCGTTCTATCTGTATTGTCCAGTTCCTCATGTAAATATGTCTGCTAATGCTACAGTAGAGCACACGTTTAGTGATCTGCCTCCTCACGAATACTCATACCGCCTCGCTATGCACAACAACACATTTATCCGTATGTTACATTATTCACACCAGACCAGCAATGCCACTAATTGTTGGGTGTGTGGTCGACTCCCCCCTTTCCAGACATCAAAGGGAGTTCTGCCACTCTTTCCTTATCCATTCTCACACAATGGTTCATGTGGAGCATGGTCCACGTTAACGTCATCCTCAACAGATATGTCTTTTCTTAACAATACATGTTTTCCAGACAAGCAAGGTCTCCCCCACAGAACAGGTTTAGATCTAGAAAATGAAGTTTATAATTTAGGTAATTATTCGTCGAATTTCATGGTCCTGAATGTTCAGTCTGATACTACTCCAGACTTACCTGCTATTTCAGTATTACCTGTCAAAGGCGAATTATGTGTCCGTAATTATGGTTCTGTACATATAGGTCATAGTGAATGTACTACTGTTATCAAGTATAGTGACAGTGGGAAATCTGTTTTCAAAGCTTCACGTCATTCTTATTTTATTTGTGGTCAGACCGCATATGTCCGTCTGCCCCTCGATTGGGAGGGAACCTGTTACATTGCCTTCCTACTGCCACCTGTTTTTCTAGCCCCATCTGATTATCACAGAAACACACATCTAGTACACATTAGACATAGAAGGGAGTCCCCAATTGTCGATTATACTGAAACTACTCTAGAACAGTATACAGATTTCAATAAAGGTTTCTTCTTCTTTGTAGGACCTGTCCAGAATAGTAAACTGATCCGTAGGTTAACAAGAACCCTTGAAGCTGTAGTTAATGAGACTGCCTCTGCTCTAGGTAACCTAACCGAAGAACAATCTGCTATGAGATTTGTCGTTTTGCAAAATCGTCTCGTCCTTGACGTCATACTGGCCGATAGGGGCGGGGCCTGTAGAGTCATCGGATCTAGTTGCTGCATTTTCATTCCAAATAACGCGCCGTCTGTTTATTCAGCTATAACCAGACTCCATAAAATTGCCCATCTGTTACATCAAGATCCAGGCACCTGGACATGGTCCGGTTGGTTCTGGAATATAATTTCCGCCTGGGGATGGAAAGTCCTGTCCTTTCTAGGTATTGCAGTAGCGATCATATTTAGCTGCTGCCTCTGTATACAATGTGGCCCTGCGATTTGCAGCATGTGTGCTACCTCTTGTATTCCTAGTCCCAAGCCCCGTTCCAAATCCCGTTCCAAGACAATTCGAGACGAGCAAATGGTACTGTATGAAATGATAGATGGTATCATGAAAATTGATGTTTCCTGATGGAAACGTAGTGACAAGGAGGGAATGTGGAAAAGTAACTTTTGCCATGTTCTGTGTCCCTACGCCTCATCCATCATATGTTATGTGTGCATGACCAATATGCATATGTTATTCCCCATGTCCGATTAATGACGCAATTCCAGTTGTGTCCACCTCTAGTATGTTAGTTTCCAGTCCTCGTGAATACTACGAATATCAGGCCTATGTAAAGTAATGTTGCCACGTTTCCCAGTGTGCACGTTATTCCATTATAAAGTCCCCGTTTCCAGGCCTCAAAAGGGCCCGGACATCAGATTCAGCTCCTGTCTCCTGAAAGCCTCGCAGAGGAGCGATACAGCCCCCACCTGTATCCTCGACCCTTCACTTACTTCCTGCCTCGCAGTGCCCGGTGCAGCTTGGCTCTGCCTCTGAGTCTGCCAAAAGTATGTTATAGTTCCAGTTATCAGTTCCGTCCTCCTCTTCTGCATTCCTAAGCTACTGAACTGCATCAATAGTTTCTGTCATTGTCTAGCCTTCTCGTGTCCATGTTAGAGAAATACTGTATTAATGGTCATTTAGTATTCTTCATCACGCACTACATGTAGAATAATGTATGGTCCAATCTTAGAATCAAGTTAGCTTTTCCCCTCATGACTTCTAGTTTATATCAACATGTTCCCTAAACATCAGATACCAGATAGGGTTTAGGTACATGTCGCTCCGACCCTCCAGACTCTAGTCTCTGCTCCTAGCACAGAGTTCATAGCCCCCAGCTTCTCCTAGTAACACGTCATTGCTAGTTTTCGCGCACCATTAGGTTAGAGGTCCCGGCTCCTTAGGTAGCCCCCTCCTATGTTTCCGCCCATTCATGACATATTCTGTTACGTTTGCACCACATGTCTATGTATACGCCCAGTTACACCTCTTTTTACTGTTATCTTTCGCGACTGCTACGCGTCATGCCTTTCTGCTCCACCCACTGCTACGCCTACTGCAATGTAATGCTATGTGTTCACGCTATGTATATATGCCTGTGTTTTGTTATTGAATGTTAGCGCGCTCATCCCAGACCTAGCCCCAGCAGCTGCTGGGCCTCTTTTCCCCTGCTGGGCCCCAGTTGTCCTGCTGGGCCCTGTCACCTCTGTTCCTATGCAGGTTGTCCTGATCCTGTCCTTATGCTGTAATAAACCTGCACAAACTCCTACTACCTCGAATCTTGACTCTTATTTATTGAGCTATCTGTTATGCTATAAGTCTAGTCAAAAATAGGGTATTATTTATTTATTTACCACACATCGTGGGGGCATATTTACAACGGACTGCGATAAATATTGCAAAGCGCGCTTAGCGCTTTTATATTTTTCACTGTCTATCGCTGGAATGTATCACCATGTTTGCGCTGTATTTACAACGCATAGCGCAATGGCGATATAAATTCCAGCGATAGCGGGGTAATCGCCGTTTTGCAGGGAACATCGCAGGTTTTCCAGCGATGTTCCCTGCAAAAAGGCGATATGCTTGTTGATACGACCAAGTGCTCGTAACACAAGAATCAATCCCCCATGTTAGGTATGGGTTAGTCATGATTTTAGCAGATGTTAGTTTTTGGCGAAAACAGCGGTTTTCGCCCAAACTAACGTATGCTAAAATGCGTGGGCCACCTTGTAAGTATCGCGATGTGCACATCAGCGATATTTACAAGGTTGTACTGCCCAGTGACGCCCACTTTGCATCTCATTAGAGATGCAAAGGGATGCGTCAGGAAAAAAAGTGCTAACATGCGCTAATGCATGTTAGCACCCTTTTGTAAATAGGGCGATATTTTTATCTCCTCTTTCTTGGCTTGAAAAGCCAAAAAAGCAGAGATATGGCCCTTGTAAATATGCCCCCAAGTGACTGCGGTAGCAACGCATTTGCAAGGTTGGAATCCCATTTCTTATCAACAGAATCAGCAATTGGTGGGATTTTGCACTAACTCAAAAATATTATTTGATTTGCACACACAAGAATACCACTAGTGTTGGACAGAGCAAATTTCCTCCCAGGGTATATGTTAGTTTTCCTGGTTGTGTCCACTAACATTACTCAGAGAACATCAACACGCCTGCAATTTTCTGGGCATTCATTAAACATTTGCAGGTATTTTCCCACCCTAAAAGTGTTGCGCATTTCCTCCTATCTACGGCAGGAATGAATGCGTTTTAGAGATGGTAATTGGGGGGTCATATAACGGAGCCTTGCCAACGCCATGAGGGAAACGGCACCAGCGCACCAAAGCTTACTACCTGCACGGATATTCTCCTAACACCGTGAGGGAAATGGCTGTAGTCCCCGCCAGCGGACTACATTACCCAGCGACCCCAGGGAGGTCGCAGGCCGTGACACTGCCCACGCGCCCGGAGGCGCCATAAGAACAGCGAGTGCCGAGCGCTCTTGGGGGTCATATAACGGAGCCTTGCCAACGCCGTGAGGGAAACGGCACCAGCGCACCAAAGCTTCCTACCTGCACGGATATTCTCCTAACGCCGTGAGGGAAACGGCTTTGGTCCCCGCCAGCGGACTACATTACCCAGCGGCCCCAGGGAGGTTGCAGGCCGTGACACTGCCCACGCGCCCGGAGGCGCCATAAGAACAGCGAGCGCCGAGCGCTCTTGGGGGTCATATAGCGGAGCCTTGCCAAGGCCGTGAGGGAAACAACACCAGCGCACCAAAGCTTCCTACCTGCACGGATATTCTCCTAACGCCGTGAGGGAAACGGCTGTATTCCCCGCCAGCGGACTACATTACCCAGTGGCCCCAGGGAGGTCGCAGGCCGTGACACTGCCCACGCGCTCGGAGGCGCCATAAGAACAGCGAGCACCTCCCGCCCTGCGGGACGCGCGCGGGCGGCGCCGGGCTAAGCCTGGGACAAGGGCGGGACAGTCTGTGGCAGTCCTGGGCTGGACGAGGCTGGGCTGGGCCATAAACCCTGGCTTTCGACTCCTAGTGCCTGCTCTGTTGAATCCGTGAGATATTTCTGAAATTTTAATATATCTTTTGAAAGACTGCAATGCAATATAATTTGCTGATATAACTGCATCGCATAATTCATGTTAGCTTTCGGTTTTTAAATATAGTCTAAAAAGTGTTGTAGGTGGTTTAATCATTATGTCCAAACAAAAATTTGTGAAAACCCCCCCAATACCTGCTACACTGGATAATTATCTAGTTAAATAGCTAAGAAAATTATTAATGATCGGCGACTATCACTAGGACGTGGTAGCCCTCCGACGGTGTCAACTCCTTTGAGTGAATCTGCTTTAAATGGTAGTTATGAGTCGGAAAAAGTGGATGTTATTGATAATGAGGGCCCTATATTAGTAGCTTCCAGCCAGGTTGTGCCAGAGAACTCTCCTGATTCCTCTAATATTTCAGTACATGCCTCCCCACCACGTAGAGTAGTCAGAGCCTGTAGAAAAATTCCAATTAGACGCGGGGGAAATCGGCTAAAAAAAAGAGTTGGAACCCCCCCCCCAAAAGTACAGCAAGGGAGGAGGATGATATAGAAAAGGAAGGTACAGCTACATTGAATACTGGCCAACTTGATATTTTGGGTAATATAATCAATGCCAATTTAGAAAGTATTATTAAACCTTTAGAGGAAAAACTAGATATGCTTTCTGCCGAAGTAGTCAGATTGGAGGCCTCCGGGACTCACATATTGCCGTGGCTGGAAAATCTAAGACTACAAAGAGGGGCACTAGTGCGAATGCGAGTGCAAAGGAAAAAAGGCCAGTAGAAGGGAGACCTACAGTTAATATGACAGCGACTCCAGCCAGCTCTGCTAGCACTGGACAGGTAAATAAGACCATTACTGTGGCAGAGAATAAAGAAGAGTAGGCAGAAGTAAGAAGGAAGCAGTTTATTAATCTCCCCCTGACTGTGCCCTTTATGTAGTTGTCTTAACTAATGTACCGCCTATTGCAATCAGCACGTCTCAGCCCCAACTATTGTGTTTTTATCTAGGAACCTAAATAGATATTTCTATTTTATGCCCTTGTACGGTTATAATAAATAATATCCCTATAAAGGCATAAGGAATCATATCCATATTTAGTCGTAGCCCATGCAGTCACATTAAGCAAGGCTACTTCCCCGGACTCCTAGAAAGCACAACGAGTTCTCTAAACAAACCAAACCTCCAGCAACCTGGGAAATCCCCATTGCTTTTGTTTTGATTTCGTCCTAGAACTCCTGTGAAGCACTGTAAGAACGGCCAGTTCTTAGTGACATCTTTATTGACGTCTTATGTCCAACCTTACGTCAAACCCGGCACCTCTCAGGTAAAAATACCAACGCTGCCTTAAGCCAACACACGGTGGTGGTTTTGGAGCAGAGCAGCTATCTACTTGCCCGAAAGCCCAGCTGATGCGAGAGCCCACGGACGCTGCCCCTCCCTTTTGACGCACTGAGAGAGACGCTGTCTTTTCTCCTGCCGAGAAAATCCAGCTCCGGTGTTTCCAGATACCTTCGCGGGTTACTGGGATATCGAGTCCTGAGAGAGAGATACAAGACCTCCTGCTTTCTTTTACCCAGGTACGGGGCTGACTAAAACCTTAGAGAGATTTCTTGACTCAGATTCTTGGCAAAACCAACTTAACTTAAACTGCTACTTACTTACTCCTTCCCACGTATTAGGCTTAGGTCAGGTACACCGGGGTAGGCGTATTTAGAAGCACCAGTTGAGTACGTTAGTCAATGTATATAAGTATGTATATATTTTATCTATTTTAAAGTATCTTATGGCTAAGAAACCATATCAATGCTTTTACAGTATTATTTCTTAATCCTCCTTTTACTGTACGCACTTTACTTTACTATGAGTATTGCAATTGTGGCAATTCATTTCTCTTGTATGAGAAAGAAGACTGCTCAATAAATAACACCTTTTATTGAAAACGCCCGTCTCTCTTTTCTCTGCACTCTGGTGAAACTAAGTATGCACACTTGATTGAGTGAAATAGCGGTCTATTGTTTTCACACGACTCTAGAGATACACTCTTATTCTGAGGGAGCAAAGTTGTCATGTTATATGGTTGTCAGAAGCTAATCCCTTCTTGTCTATCCAGGGAGGTTAAACTTCTCCTCGTTTATTCGAGAAAGTTTCTAGTGACCTCTGAGCTAGCTGGCAAAACTTAAGTCTAATATAGTCAGTAGAGACCTAGTCAACCTCAGTCCTACGTCTACACTGCTGAATATATTATTCCAATGCGCAGAGCCTATTGGGAATATAGGAACTACACTACACAACAAGAGACACATGACTCTCTAAAAAATAAAACAGTCTCTTGGTTACATAGGCAATGTGGGTTTCCAGTTGAATACTCTGACCAGATTTTAACAACTAGGAGGGTCAACTGGAACGGCAATTCTACAAATTGTAGTAGAGGTGATTGTGTAATTATTAATTTTAAACATCCCCAACATGCTGCTACTGTTTTACTGAGAGCAGCATCTCTACCATTCAATGATAATAATGTTTATGCCCGCCCACTTGGTTTTTTCTATAGCACCTTAGTAAAGCTACCCCCAATGATAATAGGAACACTAGGTATAGGCAATTGCCATTCATTCATAGGCCCAGTGTGGATATCCTGTTGCAAAACCCATTCTATGTACTAAGCAGTCTCGATGTCAATGATTGACTTCAACAGGCTATCGAGCCTCCCCTCTGTGAGACCCCATGTGTAACAATGATCACGACCCGAGACAATCCCCTGGTAGATGGGGTGCTCTCTCCCACAGAATCCTCGATTTGTGAGATCACAGATGCATTGGTGACCAAGGTTAGTGATAACCCTATGGCAGCTGATCTGATCTCGATGGCAAACCTAGACTGTATCAGTGAACCTGGGGTTTCGCCAAGTGGGAACCAAAGGGTGAAAAATGTTGTCAACAGAACTGTTATATCAGCTGTACTGGGACAGGCGGCAAAGGGATAACAATCGCCAGCTGGAATATTGCAGGGCTGAAATCAAAGGGTAATGCCTTAGGGTGGGTGGATATGCTTAATGCCTATGATATATTGTGCCTCCAAGAAACTTGGTGCCGGGATGATGTTAATTACAATGGGTATGTTTCATATAATCTCCCGGCCCAGGGGACTGGACCAGGGAGAGCTAAAGGCGGCCTATTGATACTTCTGTCTATTAATCGCTCGATTGTGATTAAGAGATATATAACTGTGGGTGCATATGTGCAGATTCTTCGGTTATTTGAGGACCAAGGACGAAATATTCTGCTGTTAAATTACTATATTAATATATTCGACAACTCAAAGGTTACAGTAATATCCGATCTGGCAACTACTATTGAAAAGTTAATCTTAGAAGTAAAAGTTTGTTTTGATTTCATATGGGTCTGTGATTTTAACATTTCTTTATTTTCTAACCAAAAAGTCTTTGGTTACACAAATAATGCTGGATTTGACGACTTGCATTTTGGCCATAACCGCTATGGTGAGGTTTTAAATACATTTATGGGATGTTATGATTTGGAGATTCTTGGCTTTGCCAACGGCCAAGAAGGTGAAATTATCCCTACTTTTAATAATGGGCACTCTAGTTTTGTTATTGATCATGTTGTCATTTCTTCCAATATCAATTCTAGATGTGCTGTTCCAAAGATTGTAGAAACTCCGATTAGTGATCATAACTGTATCATCCTGGAAACAACGCTATGGGTCAGTAACCTTACCAAAACAGGTATCACAGTCAACAATGTGGAACCACATAGACCTAATGGGGTCAGATTAAGATGGGCGGGGGACAAAGCCAATGATCTAATTAGTTCCATTGTCAAGGACTGTATGCTAGATATTATTTTTATCCTCGACAATGGCCATGATCATAGGCAGGTTTTATCTTCTTTTAATAATATTAATAGACTAATAGATGCTAGGTTCACTAGCCCTAAACGTGTCCAGGCAAAAAATGGGCCAGGTTGGTTTGACCACACATGTACTAGGCTATTAAATGAATTGAAACATGCACTCCTTAAAAAACTAAGGGATGCGAATTTTATAAGTATGCTAAGATCAGACTACAAGCACGCTCTGAAATGGAGAAAGACTGAGTTACAGCAGTCGGCTTGGGATTCCCTTAACCAAGCCGCAGAATTATCCAATACAACTTTATTTTGGGCCACCATTAACTCTCCTTTTTTGAAAGATGAAAAAATGCCAGAGCTAACCTCGCATATCACGAGTGATGGTTGGGTCGCCCATTTTTCAACCATCTTTGATTCAAATAACTGTGTGGATTCCACCCCAGGGGGATGGCCTGTTTTACCCCTGGATTTCACAGCCTTAGAAGTTGAACTTGCAATACGTGCCAGTAATGGTGGGAAAGCTCAGGGCCCTGACGGCGTCCCTGTGGATGTTTTTAAAACAGCCCCAGAGATGTGGAGTCCCATTTTGGCTATCACTTTTAATGCCGCAATATGTCCTGAGGCACCCAAATCATGGGGGGAATCTATCATCATCCCAATATACAAAAAGGGTAGCCTCTCTGATGCGAAAATCTACCGCCCTATCTCCCTCCTTGACTCCTCAGTAAAAATCTTGAGTAGAGTCATGTTGGTTAGGTTAGAGGAATGGGCGGAGCAAAAGGGTATTCTTGCAGACAGCCAGTATGGTTTTAGAAAGGGCCGGGGAACATTAGATCAGTGTATACACCTTGAGTTATTGATCGGGAAATACACTGAAGCAAAGCAAGAATCGTTGTACCTTTGCTTTGCTGACCTGAGTAGTGCTTTTGACATGGTTGACCACACTATTTTGTGGTCAACCCTGCTACAGCTAGGAGCACCAGAAGGTATCATATTTTTCCTGGCCAGGCTGTACGGGAAACTACAAACTTCTGTGCGTTACGGTGTCAAAGGTGAATGCACCCCAAAATTTGATGTAAAAAGAGGGATTAGACAGGGCTGTGTTTTGGCCCCCTACTTTTTATTTTATTTATTAATGGTATCGACATGATTTAAAAAAATGTAAAAGCAGATGCCCCCAAGATCAAAGGTGTACCTGTCCCTGTGTTGTTGTATGCCGATGACGCTGTTCTGCTTTCCAGAACTCCTCTGGGCTTACAACGTCTACTCAATAGATTCTATGATTTTATCACTGATAGGAAATTAATTATCAATAAGGGGAAAACGCATACAATGACACTTGGGCAAGAAGTAAATTCCGTAAAACCTTTTTTATTGATCAGGTTAAGGTGCAACAAGTAGACACATTTTGCTATTTGGGTATAACCTTCTCCAAAGATAGAAGATGGTCCGAAGAATGTAGTAACATTCGAATTAAAATGGCTAAAAGTGCCCATGGCGTCTTTAGATTTGCTGCCAAGGTGGGGGATAGACGGACTGGAGACATGTTGAAAATATATCCTCCGAGTCACACCCCACCGCTCCAGCGTTCGCGCTACCAAATCGCTACACCCTCCGATGAGGTCGGCGACTGTACTCCTTGACAAAGGGCTATTATAGCCCGAAATGCATCGGAGTTCTACTTTTTGGAAGTGATCTCGTTCTTTGAATGAAATTATATGATATGTGGACAATATCATGAATTTATGACAGAAAATTGAAAAAGAAACAATAAAGAAACTATAACAAACTTTGGATTTCTTTAAACCCAAGGGTGTGCCTCTACACAGGGATGCACATGCATTCTTAGCGTGCACTTTTTTACAGAAAATATATCAAGCAAGATGTATCTCTATAGCTCTTTATGGGGCAGGTGTATGGGGCCACAGTAATGACCACCTCCTGCAGCAGGAGGAAAACTCCTTCTTAAAAAAGCTCCTGTCCTTACCAACTTCGGCCCCAACCGAGTTAATTCACCGGGAATTGGATATCAATTTTCTAAAGGATCTGTTATCCTTGAGACCACTTATGATCTGGCGGTCAATTTGGCTTCAGGAGGAAAAAACTTTTAACAGATCATTTATTGAGGATTGTATCTTATTAGATAAATATTTAAATATACCCTGGTTAAAATACGTCATTGTTTGTTTTTCTGAGATTTTTGATTTAAATGTCTTGAGTAGAGTGCAGCCTCTAAGATACCTAAATCAGAGTTTAAAGCTAAATTCTTGGCTTATAAAATAAAGAAACAAGCTCTAGCCTATGGATCCTTATCAACTGTCATGTTCTATAATCGTTATATTACAGTCGAAGGTTTTCCCAACTATTTGGTAGCGGTGACAACAAGACCATCCCACAAGTTTGTAATGACTAGATTGAGGTTCGGAAAAGCACACCATTTAGTGGCCCTGCCGAACCTCAAGAGACATCCACTAGGGCCATGCATGTGTGATGGCGTATCAAAACAGAGTACAATGCACTTCCTACTGTTCTGTAAACTGTATACAAATTTGCGTACTGTTTATCTAAAACCCATGTTCGTTAAACATGGTGTACGCACAGTTAACCAGGCAATGAGTTTACTTTTAAACTTACAAACCGTCGATATTTGTTTTTATACTGCAACGTTCTTAATCAAGTGTATTAATAACAGGAAAAGTATGCTTTTTAAAACGATCATGTCGGTATTTTCTTATTGGCTGTCCATTGCCCTGAAATCTGATGTATATTTTATATTATGTGTGACCTGAAATTTGATGTTTTTATATTATGTGTGACCCTTTTGTTTATTTTTATGTATGTGCTTTTATGGTCATTTTATATGAGCTTCATGAATTAAATTGAATTGAGATGGGAATTTGAGGAGAACAGTCCCAGAATTTAATTGGGTTTAGGGAAAGAGGTTTCACCAGCGTAAAATGGTTCCTATATGGAGAAGAATGAAAAGAAATATCAGAATTGCAAATGCATCCTTCAAACATTCACATGCAGAAATCTACACCTGATGATTTCAATATGCGTCAATACTTGCAGATTTTAGTACTCTGATCGTGCACAGATGTCAAAGATTCACAGTAGTAATCCAGAATTTCGCCGAGAATTCCAACAAGTCAAAAATGTGCTCCAAACAAAGGACAACCTTTCAGAGTTTTTCTTTTTCGGTGTAATGAATCATTCCCCAAGTTACTAAATGGAATTCTGTTTACACTGATGTGAGAATAATGGACATATTTTTTTAAGTATGCTGCTCTTTTTGCTATAGCTTTATGCATGTATTTTACGTTTACAAGGGCTGTCACTTTTTACTTTTTTATTCAGCTTTGCTTTCTGACACATGGAACTCCACTCTGACTGATTCTGAGCCGACTGGTGTTGCTCCTCCTCATTTTCCTGATGTTATAACACCACACCCCATTTTTCCGGGTCAGCAACGGCCATTTCTTTTATTGGCAGGCCTCTGTGCCAGAAGGTTGCTTCCTCTTCGCTCATCTACTTCCCATATCCCTCCATCCACTAAAGCCCCCCACACAGAGGTCCCCCGAAAACATTTATACGGTGTCCGGAGCAGGTGGTAAATGTATTCATTATACCCCATTGAATTAAGAATAGTATGTATTTTTACGACCAGTAAATCCTGTCCTGCGTGTTTATTCCCCTTTCCATGAAGTGTAACTCGTAATTGCACATTACTGGTGAGGTGTTACCACTCAGTAACCTAAACTCCACATGTAACGTTTGCACCCCGCCAGCACCGTGCAGTGCACAATCAGGGCCTAAATGGGCAATTAATAATGCAAATTGCTGTTCATGATCAGGCTCCTGTAGACAAACTCGGGAATTTGTACCGGGAATATATCTTTTTTTAATGCAAACGTTCTGAACAGAATACAGGCACAACAGTTGGGAAAAAGCATTACAGGGTATTTTTCTCTGCATGCCTATTGTACAATAGCACAGCAGGGATTTTCTCATTCGATCCAATTGTGCAGTGCTTTAACATCTCCACGCATTTCCATTTACTTCTCCATTAAGGCAGAATATGTCACAGGCATACTGCTGGAGATGTTCGGCTGTGCGGGCCTCCCAGAGGACTGTGTGAATGATTAAGGGTGGATCTTCAAGCCAGACCCTGTGAAGTATTTCAGCAAAATGTATTCTGCACTGCTGAGCCGTGCAGCCCCTACTCACTTGAAAAGAAATAGCCTGATAGAAAGATTAAATGGTATCTAAAAACTATGCACAGTATATTTGCAGAAGAGAATAGAGAGAATTTGGACACATTGCTTTCCTTATATTCCTCTTCACTTGCCAGAAAAGCCACTAGAGATTCAACCTGGTGTTCTGTTTTTGAGATGGAGGTTGTTGAATCCAGCGTGTAGAAATTGTATAAGGGATCTCACATTATAAATAAAGGTATTAAATGAGAAAGTGGTTTGCCAATGTAAATCCTGTAGAGGAATGCTTTAAGACTTTTGAAACAGCTCTTGACCTTTAAGGAATCTGTGCACAATAACCTATGAATTTTTCAGCAGATATAAAAGAAATGGTAAGAAAAGTGTGATTTGTGTAAAAAAAAAAAAAAAAAAATACGTCTGCATGCAGATAAATGAACCGCAACACTTTGTTATGAGATAGTGGAAAAATATATTAGTATTCATGAAAGAATAACGCGGACCTACTAGTTTCTCACGCCCAACTCATTGGGTGCATTCCAGATAGCAATGTGTTGTTCATATGGAAAAATAAGCATTGGCAATGGCAATGGCTTTTGTTGCTTGCACACTGGAAAAGTTATTCACAGGCTTCAGAGAGACACAGGCAATGTGTATGTGGGTATCAACAATGCAAGCTTATCTTACATTTACAGAGAGAAAATACTCAATAGCCATGAACTGGATGCGTTAAAGTCACAAAAAATGTACCGCATGGGCAGAATCAGTAGAAGATATGCACACATGCATACCTACACAGTTTAAGACTGACAGTAGCACCGAAAGACTCTGTGGCATATTACCAAGGGCCCTTATCGCCGCTTTAGCGGGACTTTTTCCCGCTTCAGCGGCGATAATTTGATCGCCCTATTACCAAGATGTCGCTAACACCAGTTAGCGACAGCTAATAGGCGATAGCGAGCATCTTGGGGCCCGCTTTGCATGTCAGCGATAATTATCGCTAATGACATGCAAAGTGGGCGTGCCAAGATGTTAGCGACTGAAAACAGTCGCTAACATCGCTATCTCCGTAGCTAAGCGCGAATATTTCCAAAAGCTAACACCGGCCCAGAGCAGTTCTTAGCCATGTTATCCAATGGGAGGTGGATATCATGGCTAAGAGCATTGTCACGATAATGTGTGAATATCGCTGTATTTCCAGCGATATTCACGCATTTCGAATGATTTTTATCGTTTCTGAGATAAACCTTGATGATAGAGCCCAAAACCTCGGCGCACCGGGGGATTGTCCGGTGCCCACTATGGACAGTCCGGCCCTGGTCACAGCCCATGCTTCGTCACACAAATATGTGTTTGTGGTGATTTTTGTTGCATGCTGCTGTGTGTACGGCTACGTGAGGCAAACGGAGCATGCAGAAAGACTGACCATCTGGCAGAACCCAGCTCTGAGACAGCGGAAGGAGAACAAGAAGTCAGTCTTCTTCAGACATAGGTAGTGAGGGAGGCACACAGCAGGAGCAAGATGTTCCACATCACCATTATGGCCTGGATCAACACTCAGGATATGCAGCATTCAACTGTAGTTTGAGGTTTTCTCTGATTCTCTGGCCTCTGGAATTAGACTGTGCCGAGGAGAAGTTCAGAGACCACTAGTAGGGGCAGAGAAAGCATTCCAAGGTCTTACAGTTGTCCGAGGAACATTTACCATGTCATACATGTGTCCCTCCCCCCACTGGTTTGCACAGAAAAGGAGTCTGAAAGGCCTACCAAGATGAGAATAAGGGGTGTGAGTAGCACCACATAACTATATGTAAATGGTTTCCAAACCTCTCATCTGATATTATGCTCCTCAAATTCAGGCTGGGTATTCAGTATGCCTACCAACAGCACTGCCTCCTAGAGGCACATCACACACTCTTCCATTAGTAGTGCAGCTGGTGCATATTGATAAGTGTGCACTTTCTGAAGAGAAATGGTGTCTCAATGCAAACAGGCAAGACTACTGCACGGAATAAATAGATTGAGCTGACTCACACATTTGTCCACTCATAAATTCTTCCATGCACTCAATTATCCATTGAGTAAGAAATCCATTGATTCACCTATCCATGCAGTGATTCACAAACTCACTCACCTATTGGTGCCTTTACTCACCAATTCAAAAGTCCATGCACTCAGTCACTCATTCATCCATTCACTCATTCTCACATTCGTTCACTCACCCAGCCAGTCATTTACGTACACATGCTTATCGACCAATCACAGAAGAACTACTTTCAGTTACAAAACAAGAATTGGCAATGCCAATAGGTCTGGCTTATGAATATGCTGCAAAGCCAGACCTTAAAATCCATGTACGCTGATGACTATCTACCCCTTCCCTGCCCTAAATTGACCATGTCTGTGCCCTGTCCCCTCACACCTTTCCTTCATCGTCTTTTTGTGCTGCTACTGCCCCCCCTGCTTTGCCTCCGTGCTTAGTATCCATACCCAACTTTCCTGCTCTGTCGCCCAAGGCCATGAATCTGCACCCTCACTTCAGCCCTGCATAGTCCATTGTGCTGCCGGTGCTCCTTTTATTTGCATGGTTAGTTTGCTGCTCCTGCCCTGCTCCTCCATGCCCTCCATTGTCCATTGTGTGTGTGTGCCCCTGCCCCCTTCCTCATGCCCTCCATGGTCAACTGAGCTGTTATTGCCTCTCCTGCCTGCCCAGTGTGGTCTGTTGTGCAGCCCCTGCTCCATCCACCTTAAAGCACGTCAGCTTGTTGCTCCTGGCCCTGCTCCCTCCCCCTTCTTTCCATTATCATAGTCCATGCTCCTATCCCCTCCCTGCTGTCCTCCAGGGACAATTGTACTGGCCCTTCCTCCATGGTCCATTATGCTGCATGGTCCATATTGCACCCCCTGCCTTACCTGTGTGATCTGCAGTGCTGCTGCTGTCCCACCTGCCTGCCTTGCATGGTAAGCTTACTGCACCTTCTCCTTCTTCTGCACCCTTCCCCTTTCCCTTTGTTGTCTGAGCCCAGCCCCTACCTCATTCTTTCTGCCCTCCATTGTCCTTAGTTTATGCCAATACCCCCTCCCTCTTGCCCACCACGGTCTCTTTTGTGGTCCCTAAACCCCCACCTTCCATTCGCGGTCCATTGGGACGTGACTGCCCCTTCTACCTTCCCTCTATTTTCTGTGTGCATGCCCTTATTCTTCCTCCTGTCCTCCATTGTGCTTTGTGCTTCTATTACCCTTCCTGCCTGCCCTGTATGATCAGCCTCCTGCTCTTGCCCCACTGCCCGCTGCCCTCGGTTGTCCATGTATGGGATCCTGCGCCTTTCCTTCTGGACTCCATGGTCAGTGGTGCTGCTTTTACCTCTACTGCCTGCCCTGAACAGTTAGCTTGTGGCCCTTGCCCCCCTCTCCGCTGCCCTCCATTATCCAAGTCAATACCTCTACCCTCTCTGTTCTGCCGTCCATGGTCCATTGTGTTGCCACTACCCCTCCTTCCTACTCTCCATAGTCTGCTGTATGGCGACCACCACTCCTGCTTGCCCTGCATTGTCCATTGTGCTGCCACTGGCCCTCCTGTCTACCCTGCATGGCCAGTTTGTTGCTTCTGTCCCTGTCCCCTCCTTCCTGCTCTGAGTTGTCCAAGACCATGCCCTATCCCCTCCCTCCTTCTTTACTTGGTCTGTTGGCATTCCTCTGTCTCTCTGACCTGCCCTGTCTGGTCAGCTTGCTGCCCCTGCCCTCATTTGTTAGTGTGCATACCCCCACCCCCTCCCTCTTGCCCTCCATAGTGTGTTGTGCTGCCACTGCCCTCCCACTTGCCCTGCTTGGTCTATTGTTATGCCACAACAACTGCTTCTTGTCCTATGTGGTCAGATACCTCTTGCCGTCCATTGTCCACATCTGTGCCTCAACACCTTCCCATCTGCCCACCAAGGTCAATTGTGCAACCATTGCCCCTCCCTCCCACCCTCCGTGGTCCGTTGTTTTGTCACAGCTGCTCCCACCTGCCCTGCATGGTCCATTATGGTACCACTGCCCTTTCACCTGCCCGATGTGGCCAGTTTGCTCCCTCCACCCCTTCTCCTTCCCCCTTGTCCTCTGTTGTCTGATTTTATACCCCTGCTCCCTCCCTTCCCACATAGCGCTAGCATTCTGTATATATGACAAAAGTGTGCCACCCCTGAATTCATCTTGATGAAATCAAAACTGTAAAACTTAAAGCATTTCCTTTTGAAATGAACAAAATAAAGCGTTTTTATTCTCAAAGAAATTATGTTAATGCAGTAGAAAGCTAAAATTAGGACGCATTTACTGAGTTTTCAAATAGCAAAACAAGGCGTTTAAACTAGTTGCTATTCTTATGTTTTTTTATCCAATTGATCAATAGACTATTTGTTGCACGAGTTACTTAAGCATTTTGCACACTTCTATCATCGGGCTATATATATTTTTTTCTTAGTCAGCTATTTTGAGAAGCATTTTTTGGGAATCTATGACAAAATATCGACTACAAAAATATCGAGGTACCAAAATATCGCAACAAAAATATCGAGGACAATAATATCGGGATCCTATCTCTAACAAGGTAAGTACAAAAATATCGAAAAAAATATATCGATGTTAAAAATATCGTTTTTTAGAAAATATCGTTTTTATTTTATTAAAAAAATATAATATTAACAAAATAATACTTATAAATATAATAAACATAGTTAAAATATATTATAATATTTAAAATTAATAAATAATGTAATAAAAAATAATGATAACACAAATATAATACATAGTATATACTTAATTAATATTAACTGTAAAATAATTATTTTAATAAATTATAAATAAATGAAAATATAATAAATTACAAATAAATTTATACACATAAAATAATAATATAAATAACAATTAATAACAATGTAAAACTAATAAAAAAAATTAATTAAATTTTGGATAGCGTAGGGGTAAAAATTACTATTCCCACTCCAGAGAATGCAACAGTAGGGAAAGTGTTGGAGAGCGTAGGGGTAATAATTACTATTCCGACTCCAAAGAGCGCAACAGTAGGGAAAGTGTTGGATAGCGTAGGGTAAAAAAGTTACTATTCCCACTCCAGAGAGTGCAACAGTAGGGAAAGTGTTGGATAGCGTAGGGGTAACAATTACTATTCCCACTCCAGAGAGTGCAACAGTAGGGAAAGTGTTGGATAGCGTAGGGGTAACAATTACTATTCCCACTCCAGAGAGTGCAACAGTAGGGAAAGTGTCGGATAGCGTAGGGGTATAAATTACTATTTCCACTCCAGAGAATGCAACAGTAGGGAAAGTGTTGGATAGCGTAGGGGTAACAATTACTATTCCTACTCTAGAGAGTGCAACATTAGGGAAAGTGTTGGATAGCGTAGGGGTAACAATTACTATTCCCACTCCAGAGAGTGCAACAGTAGGGAAAGTGTTGGATAGCATAGGGGTAACAATTACTATTCCCACTCCAGAGAGTGCAACAGTAGGGAAAGTGTTGGATAGCGTAAGGGTAACAATTACTATTCCAACTCCAGAGAGTGCAACAGTAGGGAAAGTGTTTGATAGCGTAAGGGTATAAATTACTATTCCCACTCCAGAGAGTGCAACAGTAGGGAAAGTGTTGGATAGCGTAGGGGTATAAATTACTATTCCCACTCCAGAGAGTGCAACAGTAGGGAAAGTGTTGGATAGCGTAGGGGTATAAATTACTATTCCCACTCCAGAGAGTGCAACAGTAGGGAAAGTGTTGGATAGCGTAGGGGTAATAATTACTATTCCAACTCTAAAGAACTCAACAGTAGGGAAAGTGTTGAATAGCTTAGGGGTAAAAATTACTATTCCCACTCCAGAGAGTGCAACAGTAGGGAAAGTGTTGGATAGCGTAGGGGTATAAATTACTATTCCCACTCCAGAGAGTGCAACAGTAGGGAAAGTGTTGGATAGCGTAGGGGTAATAATTACTATTCCAACTCTAAAGAACTCAACAGTAGGGAAAATGTTGGATAGCGTAGGAGTAAAAATAACATACTTATAAATAAATGTTTTATTATAAATAATAAAAATATTAAATATTAAATAGATGTAAACCATTTATAAATACCAATACTTAATTATTAAAAACATGATAACAAAATATATGTAATTTAAATAATTTATAAAAATACCATTTAATAATATTTAATTAACAATTAATAATTAATTAACAATTAGATAATTAACAAAACAATTAATTAAAGAACATTACTTAATTACATTTAAATTACTTCCCACCCTATTCCCCTATAAACCCACAACCCACTACAGAACATAATTATCAATTAATCAATTAATTAAAATTAATGACCAATTAATTAAAAATAATTACCAATTAATAATTATTAATTTTTAATTGCTACTAATTAATAATTAGTTGAACATAATTAAATTACTTCCCACCCTATTCCCCTATAAACCCACAACCCGCTACAGAACATAATTATCAATTAATCAATTAATTAAAATGAATTACCAATTAATTAAAAATAATTACCAATTAATAATTATTAATTTTTCATTCCTACTAATTAATAATTAATTGAACATAATTAAATTACTTCCCACCCTATTCCCCTATAAACCCACAACCCGCTACAGAACATAATTATCAATTAATCAATTAATTAAAATGAATGACCAATTAATTAAAAATAATTACCAATTAATAATTATTAATTTTTAATTGCTACTAATTAATAATTAATTTAACAAAATTAAATTACTTCCCACCCTATTCCCCTATAAACCCACAACCCGCTACAGTACTAAAATACAAAATTTTATTAAATTACATAAAATTAAATTAACAACATAATACATAATAATATACAAAAAAATATTTAAAAAATCGATATTAGTAACATCGAAATTATTAACATCGATATTACTTACATCGATATTTTAAACTTCAATATTACTAATATTGATATTAAATATATCGATATTACTTACCTTCTATATTTTGTCCCTTCGATATTAAAACTTCGATATTAGTGTATGTCGATATTAAAAGTTCGATATTTTGTCTGCATACCATTTTTTTGTTATCAATGGCCCTCATTTCTTCCTTTACTGCAGTATCCCCTGTATTAAATGCTTTAAGTTTTCCTATTTTGATTCTATCAAGAAGATGTTCAGTTGAGCCACACTTTTTTTATAAGTACAGAATGTTAGCACCGTAGTTGCTCATTACAACACCGTGTTAAAACTGCAGGTGATCACCAGGAAGTTAACTGCTGGTGTTGAAAGTACATGTTTGAGTCTACATGTCAGAATGTTTACTGAAATGGATGTGGAAGACATTTGGGAACTCACGGATAATGTCTCCTAATTAGCAGGGTTCTCTCTAAACTCCTCCTTAAATTTCCCTTAGTTCGGCACATTTTGTGGTAAATATTCCACACTTTCAAAATTCTGCCCTTTGTCCATCTAAACCCTTGTACTGATATGTGTGAATATCTGCCACTGGGGCTAAGATCTTCATTCAATGCACACAGGAGAGGAAGAAGGTGGAGCTGCTCCCTAGGTTTGTGAATTACATTTTGAAGTACATGAAGTGATACTACTGGAGTACTACTAATTAAAGTACTCCAAAATCCCTTTTGTGGGTTCAATGTTTCAACAGTGAAATATCAACATTGAAATGCAATGTAGTCCTACATTGCAAGCTCAACAATTACAACACAAAAGCGTTGTTTATGCTGTAGTGTGCTCCTGTGAATTGGTGTACATTTGGAAAACCAATCACGATATTAAGAAGGGATCATTCAGCATAAATCAAAAATTTGATGCAACACCCATATGGCTTCAGTTATTGGTCATCATATGGAGAAAGCTCATACAGTACTCAAGAGCATCCAAACCCACTTGAAAAGGGATCATGTAGAGTGAATTCAGCTCCAATGAGAAGCATGGATGATTTTAAAACTTGGCCCAGTCAAGTAAGGATTGATCGAGCTGTCGGAATTGAAGATCATTTGATGATTTCTAATCAGAAACATTGCAATACCACACACAAATTTGCCTCAAGCCATACACAAGGAATGGACTGAAGAGCGAGACAGTTCAGCAAGGGCTGTAGGTGCGACATTATCACCAACATAGAAGTTTGCTAGGTGGACATTAACCAAGAGGAGTCCCTGTTGGTTCAAATCAACAGCTCCAATTATGAGCTATACGCTTCATAAATGCAATTACCAGAAACGAGCCATACCGCCTAGGAGACAGAGTCAGTGGTCCAGATTTCACAGGGTTTCCACTTCAGAAATTCACAGGAAGTGGTCAGCACAGTCACTGAACCCAAATGTAGACGTCAGGATACCTTCTGAAGAAACGGATGTTACAGGAGATATGTAGTGGCTTGGGGTTTCTTATGGGGATGAGGATTAGCATGCTATCTGCAACCCTCAAGGAACCGCTTTACATATTGCCCACAAGGCACACCTATCCACACAATGCTGAAAAGAAAAAAATCATGGTACAGACTTTAGCCACATCATCACAAGCACCAAAGGGCATCAAACCATGGAGAAATGTAAACACACCAGCAATCCCGGCATGGTTTGAAAGCACCAACCAGCATCACAGGGCTCCCAACTCCAGACTAGGACTAAGCACTGGCCTACGCAGATCTCAGGGCACATCAACAAGCAGTCTCCATCCTGTTAAGATTTCCAGACCATTTACCTGGATCTTGCTAGTGAACTCACCTGTCTAACGACAATATTCATAGTAAGGCAATAATTTCTTACGGAACAAGACATGATATCTCTCCAAATAGAGTACGCGTGTGGTAAGCCACATAAGCTGAGTGGTTACGCATTTGTTTTCGCTGAAGCCACACTTAAAAATGCTTTATTACCTGCCAGGAAGCATCATGATGAACTCTGTCAATAGTACTAAATTTGACCAGGACACCGACAAAGAAACCAATAAGATTCACTAAAAATAAGCACATATCAGCACGAATAGATTTTCATACAGTATGGACCATATCTTGTTTCTATTGACATAAGGGGACACAGGATCAACCTCTTGATGAAGGACCTCACTCTAAGCTACACTCCTGAGCTGAAATTGCCAGGCATTGAACTTCATAACTGAGAGGTGCATTGAAATAGTGTGATAATGAATACCTAGAGTGGCCAACAAAGGCCGTGAACTTGGAAATAAGAGAAGCTGCACCCTCAATAGAGACAAAAACTGTTTAAAAATAGGATGAACGGAAAGAAGCATACATTTCAGTTTCGCCCCAGAATCTTATTGATTCAAACCGCTATATTTTCGGAACTTACCAATTGCACGATTGATTATTCACCTATTGTTTTTTATGTTTCCACCACATGAGGAAGAGTTAGGCACTATCAGTAAGACTTAAAACAACTGTTTAAAGAAGAACCAAACTTTCAGGATGTTATTGTTTTCAGAATCAATGTTGTGTGTTTTTGTACATCTTTATTTCAAACATGCTGTGATAAGTTAAATACAGTCTAGCACCTAGAATAAAGTCTGTGTGGTGCTGTTCTAATGAGTGAATATTTTTTTAACTATAGTTAAGCGAAGGCTTTTTATCAGTTTCATTTCAATCTTTATTTCGATCTACTTAGATCATAAAGATATACATACAATTTAAAATCAACTTACAATCAATAGCGAATAAAACAGAACATAAAAGTACCAGCCATCTAGCCTGAAACCCAGCAGGTGTTGGCTGCTTGGGTGAACTGGTAGCAGGCGGAAAGCAGATTCAATGTCCGCCTTCACTAACCAGGCCCCCTTGCCCGCCCTCCTGACTAAGTCCAAAGCCACATCCAGGGTACAATATGACACTGAGCATAATCCCTCTTGCAACCCATGGTTGACTGAGTCCCCTTCCGTGTAGGATAGGTGGTGAATAAGTCTGAATGCCCCAGGCTCCTTTTTGGGCATCACCCGCAAAGGGTAAACTACAAAATTGTCCAGAGGGGGCTCCCTGAAGAGCCCGCCACTCTCCCCAATGGCAATTCCTTAGTGACTTTCGCCTGCACCACTGATGGTAGGTCCCTAGATGACTTAAGGATGTCCGCCTCCCCTCTTGTCAGAGGGCCCACACAGGGGATCACGAAATCTTCAGTGAAACCCCCCAGCAATAGAGACCCATCCACCTTGTAAGAGAACCGCCTGCGGAGGGGGAGGATGTTGTTCATTATGACTGGAGATGGACCTTTGACTGCCCGGTGGGGTGCTGGTGCGCTTGGGATTGCAGGCAGGTTGCTAAACCGAATTGGTGTGATATGAACGAGGGAGGCGCTGCGCAAGGGGTTGCGTGTGGGGGATTCTAGATCCTGACTCATTAACTGTTGCCTCAATTGTCCTGCCTACCGGTGGCCACCAGTTTCCTATCCTGCTTGGATTGACAAGAGGCCCAGGGGTGTGGACCACCGCATTTGCTGCAAGCATGCCGGAACTTACACCTTCTCCCACATGAGCACGCCCCCGCGTTGAAGACATTACAATGTCCAGGTGACATCCTCTTAAACCCCCCTCTCTGCCCCCCCTGCGTGCCCCTCAAAAGGGCTACTTGAAAGTAACCCTGGGCCAAGTACTATGCTATGCTTACATAGTTTGCGAAGTTTGCGCTACTTTGCACTACGCGAATTGCACATAGCACAGTGCAAACACGCATAGCATAGTGGTAATTTTTTGCTTGCTCGCGGTCCTCACAACAAGTTGGCGACCGCGAGCGAGCAAAATGACATCCCATCGAGACTTTTTCCTTGCTCGCGATTAGCAATATCAAGTTGCCGATCACAAGCTTGAAAAATAAACCTCCCGGCGAGATTCTCAACGTGGGGAGGTCAGGTTTCTCATTGCGAGTGGTCACGTATGCTCTCGACCGCTCGCGATGAGAAACTACCAGTCCGCGTTGAGAAAGCTGCCGCTCAAGTAGAAATGTACTTGAGTGGCAGAAAATTACCACTTGCACTGTGCAAGATGCGGTTTGCACTGATTGCAGAGTGTGGACAAGCATCCGGCACTGTGCAATCAATGTGAACAGGATTTTGCATAGTGCACTACGCCGTTCGCGTAGCTACATATAGCTCGCATAATGCGAAATGCACTTTGCGTAGCTACTACGTGAACTACGCCCAGGGTTGCTTGAAAGCCCTTGAGTTTGTCTGAAAGTGACCTGTGCCTGGGTGAGACCCCACCTGCACCTTAAACTGTGTCCTTATGCTCTGCGCCACTCGTGCTCCCATATGGTCCATCCATAGCTGGACTTCTTTCTGGTCCGACGCCATCTCCGGGCTATTTGCCATCTTTTTCCAGAATTAACGGCCATAGGTCAACCAATCGGACCCACCCTACTTCTGTGCGTCTGTGTGGATCAACCGTGTGTATTGTACCAGCGCCGACCCTTGCTCTGGGAGTTTCTTCATGATCACTGATTGCATAATGGAGAAGGCTGCGAGCCAAGTGAAGATAGTCTTCACTGGCCACACCTGATACTTAATTTTCTTATCATCTTCCTTTCCCCCAACTCTACGGGCCTGATTCACAGAACTAACTTAAGACAAAATCCTAAACTTACTACCATTTTGCTATTCACAGAAGGCACTTACTCTTTTTGGTATTCACAGAAGGCACTTACTCATTTCGGTATTCACAGAAGTTAGGAGTCCTAACTTTAGGACTCCTAAATGCCTTCTGTGAATACTTTACTACTCCTAAACTGAGAAAAATCCTAACTTTAAGACTTTTGGTATTCACAGAAGGCATTTAGGAGTCCTAAAGTTAGTAGTCCTAACTTTACTACTCCTAAACTGAGAAAAATCCTAACTTTAAGACATTTGGTATTCACAGAAGGCATTTAGGAGTCCTTACGTTAGGAGTCCTAACTTTACTACTCCTCAACTGAGAAAAATCCTAACTTTAAGACTTTTGATATTCACCGAAGACATTTAGGAGTCCTAAAGTTCGGACTCCTAACTTCTGTGAATACCGAAATGAGTAAGCGCCTTCTCTGAATACCAAAATGGAAGAAAGTTTAGGATTTTGTCTTAAGTTAGTTCTGTGAATCAGGCCCACGGAGCGTCCAGGCCCTCCTAGCCGAGCATGAGCAGTGAAAAGATGTCTAGAAATTTGTGCGCTCAAATGATCTCCTTGACTGCCAGCGGGACCTCCCAGGACAAGGAGCTGCGACCTGACAGATGCAGCACATTAGTGACAGACGTGGATACTGCTTGCGCCACCAGTGGCTGCGGGTGGAAGACTTGCTGCTGTAAGAGGAGTAGCTATGGTTGGAGTGGCTGTAGTGGTGCAACGCGCGGCTTGGGGATATTTGAGGGCGCATTGGAGATCCGGCTACCTTGTCCATCTGAACCTTTCCCACCCGCAGCTCTCTGTCCCATACTGGTTCCCGTTGATCCTGTCCCTCCCTTTGATCCTAGAACAGGTGCCCCCAGGAGGGCCGCCTGTTGCCCCTGGGAGGTAGTCCCTTGCAGGGCCCACACATTCACCGCTGCTGCTGCCCCTCCATCCCCATTGTTAACGGTAGTGCCCCCAGTGAGACCGCTAGCCCCAGCGAAGCCTGATCTTACGTCTGCCATGAAGCTCCTCAAAGTGTCTGTGAGCTTACCCAAGTCATCTGTTGTAGCAAAGCTCACTTGGGGCATGCTGAGGGCCGCGGGTGTTACTGTTCCTGGTGTCGGGGTGGGGGAATGTACAAAGGTGCGGCGGCAATTCGGGGGTGGCCATGGCCCGACTCTTGGGTAGCAGGGGGTCTGCCGGAAAGTCCTTGACTGTTGGCCTGCGTTTCCTCTTAGACCTAGTGGGACCTGCCTCTTCACTGGGCTACTGCTCTGTGGTCGGGACCACATTGGCGAAACCGGAATCCTACGGATTATTGGCCTTCAAGAGTTCCATGGCCCAAGCCAATCCCTTGGTCTTAGCCATCTCAATGAAGGCTGCTAGCTATGCATCTTGGGAGGTGCCTGGCTGGGTTTCCTCCACTTGGGACCTCTGCGAGAATAGAGGAGGGATTCCTGGCTAGCCATGATTATCCTGCGCTTGCCGGCTCAATCTAGAAGAAAAAACAACTGTAGGCCACTCTGACCTAACAAGTGAACCAGGCACGACCATGCTCTCTATTGGTGTCCCTTCTGCAGCGTTCCACCCCAAGCTCTGTATTTACTTTACTGACAGTAGGCTATTGGGCTTAGGTGGACGACGCTCGGTGGGTGCTTCGAAGAATTCTGCATGCGGAGATGAAGAAAAAAGGTTAAGTGAGCTCTCCCCCGTACATCCGCCTTGCACTGTGCCCATGTGCCCCGCACCCCACCAGATTCCGTGGAGTGACGAAAAGCACCCCCGTTCACCATCGCTACCCCTGCTGCATGTTCTGTCACCGAGACAGGCCGCAGACAAGAGGCTGCACCGTGGGCGGGGAAAAGTATCTATACTTCCTGCCCTCCCCACGACTGCCGGAAGTGACACGGCCCTTCTGGCCACTAGAAGGGGGAACTACTAGCCGATGACTCGTGTGCCCTCATGTGGCACTAAGGCAGCCGCCCTCTAAGAGGGTCCCCTTTGTGACCCACGGGCAGCCCACAGAGTCCCTCCCTCCCTCACCGATGAGGGGTTCTGTACCTCCTTTCTCTGGTGTCTTGTTACTAACAGAATGGGACATGGTGGGAGGAGCCTTAAGTCAATGTAGGTCATGGACAGAAAGGAAGGACTTTTGCATTTAAGCGTGGTATAGGCACTGTGGTGGGCGGGGCTGACTTACCCTGTGACGACTGGGACAAGGACGAGGGGGACCAATGAGGGCGTAATGGGTCTTTGATGGCGCTATTTCTCTGATGATACAGAAAACTGCTGTGAGTTTGACCACAACAGATACTGAGGAACTGATTATATTGAACCACTGATGATACTGAGTTATTGATCGTACTCGGCTACCTACCATACTAATTTATCAATGATCCGAACCACCAATATTAATGAATAGTTGATGCTACTGGGTCACTCATAATCAGGGTCGGATTGAGACATAAAATAGACCCAAGCATCAAAATAATAGTGGACCCTATTAGCGAGTTAGGAAGATAATAAGGTGGGTCATGTTTACAAATTGAGGCAGTTTGCACTTGCTTTAGACATGCTTTAGATGTGTTTTGCAAAGTATGCAAGACTGCAGGAATTTCACCTTGCTGCAGGCAATGTATGTTTAATATTAAGGAAGTCAACTTAAAAACTGGCCCAGCAGATCATAAAGCAGGCCCACAAACAGTTAAAATACCAGCCTATCCACTGACCTGTCAGATCAGACTTTCGGGAACTGCCTGATTGCTCTTTAGGCCAGTTCTGCTTTGAAGTGATAATAGCAAGCCACTGTTAAAAATGAGCCCCTGTTATTACAGGGTCGATCATATCAGCGACTGCTAATATTAAGGCACTAAGAATTTTTATCTATTGATTATACTGAGCCACTGATGGTGTTATTCCACTGACAATACTCATACTCATAATGTCCCACTCATGACTAAATTTCTGCTTTAACGTAATGAAAAAATACCAGTGGATCCAAGGAAAAGATAGATCTCTCCTAATGGCATTTAATGCAGAAAATTCCATGTTGATTGTGGGAAAATGTAATATCGATGGATGGATTGTGCCTGCTGCATACCCTCCACTGTGTGTGAGTGGGTGCGTGACAGACAGAGCCAGTTGCGCAGGTCGCATGTTCAATTCTGACAAGTCTGATCTTTTCAGGTTAATAAAACCAGAGTTTTTTTATTGACTACCAGCAGTTAATAGTAATGCTTTCAATCTAAATCGTCAGGTGAAAGTCAGGGGTAAAATGAACATCACCAGGGGAATTGGACTGGGAATTAAAGCTTTCTCGAGGAATTCCTAATTTCTCATTGGACCGTCTAGGTCCAACTCGAAATAGGCTGGATGTTCCCTGCCCCAGGAGTTACTGATACCCTGGTATCAGTAACTTGGGTATCAGTTTCTAGTTTCTAGTTTCAGGATTTGTAGAGCGCATGGCTGCCCGGGGGCTTCCTAGCGCTAGTGGAGAGTGCTATGTTGAGGACGGAGCCCATTAGTGGTTTAAAGCAAACAGCCAGGTTTTGAGTTTTTCTCTGAATGCAAGTTTGTTCTGCAAAGCTCCTAGGTCGGGTGGAAACTCGTTCCACAGTTTTGCAATCGGGTGTGCAAAGGATCTTCCTCCCCATCTTGATCTTTTCTCTGGTGGTGGGGAAATATCAGGCAATTACCACAGCCATTCTAAATGAAGGTCTTAGTATCAACCCATAATTTAGTTAGTGATGCGCACAGTGAAAATAAGCATACTTGTATATTATCAACAACACTTTTCATTTTTCTAGCAGTTTTAATGCTTACTTTGTGCAGTTTCAGTTTACACAACACATTTTGTTTTAACAAGCAAATTGAACAAACGTGCTAAACATTGCACAGTTTTGCTCAGCTCGTTAGAAAATAATGTCAGGTCTTTCACAGTTACTGGAGGAGATATTACTTAAAGGATGTATAAAGTAGAGTACTTGTATACCCTGTTTATAAGTGAACTGGCTGAGGGTGAAGGATTCACTTAAAAAAAAGAGTTACCACATGCAGAATTTGGTGCTTTCGGCATCCAGTTTTCATGTATCCAAATTCATGACACGTTGATTAACCCTGGGCGGCCAACTCCACTATGCTTGCGTTGTTTGCGTAGTTTGTGCTACTTCAAGCTACGCGAATTACATGTAGCACAGTGCGAAACCGCGTGGCGTAGCATAGTAGGCATTTTTTGCTCACTCGTGGTCCTCAACGTCAAGTTGGCGACTGCGAGCGAACAAAATGACATCCCGGCGAGACTTTTTTCTCATTCGCGATTGTCAACATCAAGTTGGCGATCGCGAGCATGGAAAATAAACCTCCCGGCGAGATTCTCAACGTCGGGAGGTCAGGTTTCTCATTGCAAGTGGTCACGTATGCTCGCAACCGCTCCTGATGAGAAACTACCAGTCCGCCTTGAGAAAGCTGCCACTCGAGTAAGAATCTACTAGAGTGGCAGAAAACGACAGCTCTCACTGTGCGAGATGCCGTTTTCAATGATTGCACAGTGCGGACAAGCATCCGGTACTGTGCAATCATCTAGAACAGCGCACTACGCAGTTTGCATCGTGCTACGCGTATCTCACGTAGTGCGAAGTGCACTTTGCATAGCTACGCATAGCGCTACGGTGCAAATTATGCCCAGGGTTAATGTTGATTAGCCGGTACATTTTCGCAGGTTTGGTTGGCCGAAATTCTCCAGGTGAAGATTGTTTTTGTTGTTTTTTTCCGGAGAACTTGGGGGCATATTATCAAGGGGGTTTATCTCCGCTTTTTTGGCTTTAAAAGCCAAGAAAGCGGAGATAAAATGATCTCCCTATTACCTAGCTGTCGCTAACACCAGTTAGCGACAGCTAGTAGGAGATAGCGACCATCTTGGGCCCCACTTTGCATGTCAGTGATATTTATCACTAATGACATGCAAAGTGGGCGTGCCAAGATGTTAGCGACTGGAAACAGTCGCTAACATCGCTAACATCGCTATCTCCTATTACCAACTTTTGGAGATATTCGCGCTAGCGCGAATATCTCCAAAAGCTAACACCTGCCCTGAGCAGTTCTTAGCCATGTTATCCAATGGGAGGTGGATAACATGGCTAAGAGCATTAGCTCGGTAATGCATGAATATCGCTGACTTTTCAGCGATATTCATGCATTGCGGCCGTTTTTTATCGCATTTGCGATAAACCTTGGTAATACCAAGGTTTATCTGCGATAAAAATCGCTGCAGCTCAGCGGTAAATTTTTGGCTCTAACCAAGCTATTGCTTGGTAATATGCCCCTTAGATCCACGATCAAACAGAGGTTTTTGCTGGGATCGAGATTTAAAGGTCCGCCTGCAAGGAGGGCCTTACAGTGGAAAATACTGTGACAATTACATATTTCTATTTATGGAATTGTTTTCTAATGGGTTTTGTTAGTATAGCCACTGTGATTCTTGTTGTTGTTATCATGTATTGTATTAAACTTTGTATGATTTTCATGGTTTTCTTTCTAAAATAGAATAAAGTATGTTGATAATGATGAGTATAGCCACTTCATAATGCATTTTTGTACCATTAGACACTCATTAACTTGGTAGGGGTCTATGGCCATCATTACGAGTTCCCCTTTCCCCATTAACTTAGTGGGCAAATATCAGGACTGGAATTAACATTTCCAGACAATATCCCCAGTGATTTCTCAATGATTACAAGTTATTTCCATAACACATTGACCAGTGATTGCCAGTTCTCCAGGTTTTTTCCTACTTCTGGGGGAAATAATAGGTCCAACTCTGCACATTTTTCTCACCTGCTCGTAGCAGGTGAATAAAGTTGTGTTCACTTTTCCTTGGCCATGGAGGGATGGCAGGGGGTGGCAGGAGGGCAGAATTTTTTTCAAGTCGACTGGGGGAACTTTATCTGCTCCTCCATGGCGGGGGCTGGCATAGCTGCTCTCCACAGCCCGCACCACTCCTCACAAGTCTCTGGGTCCTTTAGTATCCTGCTGAACACGTCATGTAGTAGCCCCTCTCTAGGGGCAGTGCCAACACCAATGCCACACCCATCCAAGACAGGCATCACCAGTCAGAAGACCATGTTAATAAAAGAGCCCAGTGCACGTGCTAGTGGCCAGTTATACCTACCAACTCCTTGTGTCTGTGTCAGTCATTGTTCCAACATGTGGGCCTAGGATCCACAACGCTACATTTGCGATGAGGAGGTCTAATCCCACCTGCTGCGCTGCTGTGGAGAAATGCACCATGATGGGGAAGGATGGTGCAATCAGGGCCGCCGCCACATTCCCGAATCATGCTGGGGTTTCCACTGTGCCATGAAGCGGCAAAGGCAAGGAAAAGAGAGAGAGAGAAACAGCAGCATGATGGAGGAGAATGTTTGGCTCCTGCGGTAACCTGTCAGCACCAGCCAGAGATAAGAACAAGAGAAGAAACTCTAACCAATACACCCTTCAGGCGGGTCTGCACTTGTGTAAAGAAGAGCTCTAGGGCAAAAGCTGTATGTGAAAGTGCTCTCTGACTCAAAAAATAGAAAACAAAGAGGTGAACAGCCACACCAGGACACAAACTGAAAGATCAATTTCAGATGTGGTGGGCAGTAGTTGTTGACTCACCTACAGTACGTACCCCTACTGCCCATCAGCAAAGAGCAAGTGGTTTAGAGCAAAGAGAGGTACATGTGAGCCTGAGTTGCAGAACACCAAAATTCATCTTCAGACTCTTCACACTCCCTGGAAGTTTGCTGTTCTGGCTAGTCCCCTATCATGTGAGCTCTCTGCTATCCCATCGCCACACAGACTTCAACACAGCCCATCAGCTACAGCAAGGATTCATAGGTTTCTGCCCCCACTAAAGGGAAGAGGTACTGTGCCAGCCTACACATGCACTAACAAGCTCCACAAATTAGAACAGTTCTGGGCCCCTGCACCAACGCAGACTGTTTGCTGCCTGCGTGAGCCCAACTGCCCAAACACATGCTGTGAGTCTGCTGCACTAGAGGGTGCCCCTCACAATCCAAAGAATCCCAAAGCAAGGCTTCACTCTACTGGCCGTTTGCTGTAAAAACTCACAGAGCCTCCCACGCAACATTCCCACATCGGCCCAGAAGCACTGTGCCCCCTCCATATGAACAGTGTTAATACACAAATTCATCACCTGCCAACAGCCTCTAAGCAGGGCTCCAGGACAAGGCCCAACATAGATGAAGAACTTAAGGCACAGCAGGCTGCCAGACACAGAGTCCATAGACTGGCATGAAGGGAGGAATGGATAAAGCTAGCCCCAGAGGCACATAACACAACCACACAAGCAACCCTTACTGAGGCAGGCTGTACACTGAAACATAGCCTGTAGAACAGATGGGCACAGCTCTGCAGGAGAGGCCACAATAGCATTTTCAATATGAAAGGCCTAACTTGCGGCAAAAGGAGACTCCAAGGCCGTAAGAGTGCAGACAGAGACGTAGCCCAGATAGGTCATGGCCAGACCAGCAACACCTCTGCCTGTGGTGCAGCCAGGGCACCACGAGAGGGCACTCAGACAAATTTGCAGCACAGCCTGGATGCTGTGCCATTGAGGCGACTCAGTACTGGACAGTCCCCGTTGGCTCTGTCATAAACCTGCCCAATGCCTGCCTCCTGAGATGGAAGGAGGATTGGAGGAGCCAAGCAGCATGAGGAAGAAGAGCGTTCTGACTCTAGTTCCACATGACGGAGAAGTGGAAGCATCCCAAGAAGGCACCCAGGTCACGAGGTGCAATCCACAGAGTGCCACCCACTAAAGAGCCTGAGAAACCCAGAGACACCACACTGGTCGACCACATTGGTCGTCTAAACCTGCCAGATGGACACAACTCCAAGCAGGTGAAGTCCAAGGAAAGCGAGGCCGCACCCGAAGCATAAAATGCTGTGACTGTGGTCCATGTACTATAAAAGCGGCATCCCACAACTACTATGCACACCGTGCTTCACCCCACCAACCCTGCTGATGGCAGTGATGCTTCAAGGCAAAACTGCGGTGCCACCAAGAGAAAGTGAGACTGAACCACAGCTCCCTACTACCCGTGAAAGGAAGTCCTGTAAGAGGGAACACCATGCAGTAGGCACTCCAAGAAGACCTCTGAGGAGGGAATGGCGGCACATGGCATGACGGCATAGCAACCCAGTGTAGAGTTAGGTCAGGCAGCGGGAAGGCTCTTGGGGCAGAGGGCCAGCCACACTCACATCTACCCACAGAGTGGGCACTCCATAAAGGTCCTGGAAGATGGGACATTCAACAAATTGTCGTACACCACAATGCCCCAGAGAAGACACAGAGAATTGAATCAGCAAATATTAGAGAAGATCGAACCATCTAGCATCAGCACTAAGAACAATGCCTCATGGGGCACCTTTACTCCCCTCAGTGAAAGAGACATTAACAAGAGTCTTCAGAGTATCAACCCATCTAATCACTTCAGTGACCCGCTGCCACCTTCCATCTTCAAAGAAATCAAGGATGTCATCACCCCCATCTGGACAAAGATTGTCAATGCGTCTCTGTCACAAGGCACGATCCCGGAGTGCCTAAAAGCAGCTCAGTTAACACCTATATTAAAAAAACCTAAAGCAGATACTGCTGACCTTAACAACTTCACCCTATCTCTAACATTCCCACTCTAGTCAATCTCCTAGAAAAATGCGACCAGTCTCAAGTATGTGCTCACATCAAAAATATCCAGCTCCTGAACCAACATCAATCTGGCTTTCGAAGTGGGCACAGCACCGAATCGGCTCTCATTCACGTTATGGATGACATTATAAAAAAGCTTGATCTAATTGAATCTTGCCTCCTTATCCTCCTTGACCTTTCCTCTGCATTTGATACTGTTAATCAGGACAATTTCCTATTCATTTTGGAGCCTTAGGATGGGAGTTTCTGGTCTGGCGTTACAATGGTTCTCGTCCTTCCTCCAGCACAGATCCCAAAGAGTTAAGGCAAATCATTCTCTCTCTCAGCCATCACCAGTATCCATTGCGGTCCCTCAAGGGTCCGCCCTATCTCCCATACTCTTTAACTTGTTCTTGAAACCATTAGCTAATGCACTAAATTCCACGGACATTCTCTTCCATATGTATGCGATGACACGCAACTTTTTCTGAAAATCTCTTCCCCGGATAACCTCATATCACTCAATACTACCCTAACGATTACTCAAAACTGGTTAACCTCCTGCTCAATACCTCCAAAACAGAATTCCTTCTCATCTCTTTTGACCTTTGGATGAACCACCTTACAGCCTTCAATTGCCCTCCCCTCATTATTGACTCAGCCAAATCTCTCGGAATCACCCTGGACAAGCATCTGAACATGAAGAATCATATTAGCAATGTGTGCAAGGCAGCTAATCACCTGATGAGGATACTCAAGAATCTCAAAACTTTCCTCCCACAAGCTGACTTCAAGCAAGTGGTCCAAGTGCTTATTTTGCCGAGGCTAGACTACGGCAGTGCTATGCTCTGTGGCCTCTCCAACTATACCTTGGCCCCACTAAGGGCTTCATTGAATGCTGCCGCCAGATTGGTTATGGGTACCAAAAGAAATGTGCATATTTCCCCAGTCTTAAAATCCCTAAATGTGTAGCCTTATGAAGCAAGAATACAGCAAAAGATTACCTGCTTGTCTCACAAAGCACTCCATTTCAAAACCCCCAGTTATAAAGCACAACAGCTAGATTTATCCTGAAGGGGTAGACCTTCAAGGAGTTCTAACTCTCTTCTCCTGAAACCACAGATCTTTCGCAAAAAGAGAACGTGTCACTGTACTTTCTCTGGCGCTGCGCCGAAGATCTAGAACTCTCTCCCACCGGAAATATGTAGAATCTCCTCCAAGGTTGCTTTCAAATTGGAAGTAAAAATAATCCTTATGAACAAGTTCTTACCTAAAAGGGTTTTGGATTGTCTGCTCTAATGCATTAGACTTACACCTTCAAGCCCTGCGCTGGGTGCTATTTTTCTTTTACTAATCATTTTCTCCCCTCCTAGCTCACTGTGTACCAGTTATTGTCTTATTTTTTGTTTAGCCCTTTGGTTTTTAACTGTTTTGTTTGGTATTCATATTTGATATATGCTTTGTTTGATATTCCTATTCGATGCCTGTACTGCAATTATTACCTTCCTTTCCCTCCAATTGTGAAGTGCTCTGATATCCTTCGGGATCATGTTCGTAAAATATAAAACTTTCTAAATAAATACATAAATAACCCTCCTGATCATCACCAAGAGACTGAGTCAAACACCTGAGGCCGGTGGCTGGACTAAAAAGACAAAGAAAAACCAAAGGAAATGATGGACGGAGCGTTGACAATACAAGCACTCACCCCCAGTCAACTGATCTGGGTTTAATCCATCACCGTTCTTTAGCCCACTCTGCCACCCCAGTTCAGACATGACCATATGCAAATCAGTCTGACCCTGTGCCTCATGGCAACAGTCCAGCCCGAACTGCCAAACCATACCTTCACTGGACCGGAAACAAGCTACTGAGGACCGGTTTCTGGCATTTCAGCCGTCTTCAGCCAGGCTTGCTTGAATCCAGTGGCAAAGTGAGCAAGGGACTCACGTCTGAGCATACCCTGCCAACTTATGGCAAACAAAGAAAAACCAAAGGAAATGATGGACGGAGCGTTGACAATACAAGCACTCACCCCCAGTCAACTGATCTGGGTTTAATCCATCACCGTTCTTTAGCCCACTCTGTCACCCCAGTTCAGACATGAACACTGCTACTAATTATGAATCACCTGGAGCATCAGCAGAGTGGGCCAACAACAAACAATGGACACAACTCTAGCCGGCATGCAGCCAGAAGGTTCCTGACAACTCTGAGCAAGCTTTCGTGTCCAGAACCACTCTGGTTAGAAATATGAATGAGAGCTGAGATGTCCTGTTGCATCCAGCTTCATCAATCCACATGTCCACTGCTGCCCTGCTGACTGACTCTAAAGACTGGTGATCTATGTGGTGTCCAGTTTATTTTGTTTCCGAAAATCAGACATGTTGTCCTTTGTTTAAGATTTTGGGGGGAATGTAATGTCCTGCTGGACACATCAAGTAGGAGCCCCTCACAAAGGGCAGCTCTAACACTCACACCACACCATCTAACACAGGCGTCACCAGTCAGGTTAATAAAAGGGCCCATGGGCACACACTCGTGGCCAGTTATACCCACCAACTCCTTATGTCTGTGTCAGTCATTTTTGCAGCATTGGGGCCTCGGGCCACAGCACTAAAGGTCAGGTGTCCCTGGACACAGAATTATCAGGTCCAGCGTTTAAGGACCCAACAATTCAAATCCTGGAGACACCAGCAAACTTGTAGTTTGCCTGGAGCATTATCCCTCCAGGCGACACCCCGATGGGCAACTCATAATGAGGGCCTATGAGCGCTCCTGTAAAACATTCAGCTGCTTGAGCTATTAGTACATAGGGAGTCAGATTATTCTGTGACTGCCCAGGATAAATCATTCTCTAATAAATGAAGTGTTTCCAGCACTACAAAGAATTCCGCTTACTTTGGAGAAGAATCAGTGTCCATCACACACACTTTTGTGGAGTGTCGCCCTGAAATCTCTGCTGTCACGCTGAAGATTAAGCAGGGGTTAGTTCTGAGCGATGGCCTCCTCTGGGCTCCTTTAGTCGATGTATGTGCACACACAGCACATTAATTGTTCAGGTTCAACTTCCCCTCTAAAGACAAATACCTGCACGTTTTGGTTTGACACTTGCATTTGTCAAGGCCCGCAGCTGCTTTGAGCCCTCATAACAAAAGACAGGTCTATCGACTTTAGCCAGAGCGTTAACGAGACCTGCATAATTTTAAGCAAAATCAAAGGGGAAAAAAACGCTCCATACTCACATTCCTGGTGGGTAGTAGCACGCTTGCAAAGAGGCTGCTTTTTTTTGCACTGTTAAAGGTCTTTTAACGCGATGTTTTTTTAATGAATATTTATTTATTGAGAAGTTTTATAATGCACTACCTTTAACCTTTAAGCCACTTCGGAAGCAGGGAGGAAGCTGTATTGCCCGCTTTGAGAGTGCGCTGCGTAAGAAAGAACCGTGCCCAGTGAAGAAGCCACAACATTGGATCATGGCCCCTTAAAATGTCCTTGGAAAGTTAGCGAGTAGTTCATTTTCAGGGATTTCATGAAACGCGTGATTATCTTCTGATCTTAGAATTTAGTTCATATTTAGTATTGTGTGCAACGAACACTACATTCATTGTATGCAGTGATGATGCCTCATGCAACCAAACTTGTTTGACCAGTCTAACTTGATTAAATTGGCTTACTCTCTTTCTAAATGTGTTCCTATTGGTACCGGAATGAATGAGTTCTCAAAGTGTATAAGTAATACAAATACTAGTCATCTGCTACCAATTGTGTTGAAAACAATTCAAATAACAAGGAGCCCCTTTGTCAAAGCCTTGCACTCGCCTGTTTACTGGTTTCGATGGTGCAGATGTGTGAATTTCATTTATTCACCAAGGACCATATTTATGGCCCAGTTTGCATCGGTCTTGCACCACCAACGTGGTGAAAGAGTGAGGCAAACCATAAGTCAGATTTTTGAAGTCACGCAAAGCCACTTTGCGTGGCTCCAAAAAGCTGGAGTAATGCAACGCAGTGCAAACTGCGGCACTGTGTTACTCTGCCCTTGGTAGGCATTCCATGGACATTGCGTGAGTGTTTCTTCGCAACTCCCATAGTTTTTGACGCATTCCCAGATTTACAAGACCTTGTAAACGTGGGAATGCCTCCTCAGGAGAGGTGTAACGAGGATAAATATCTTTATTTCTCCTTGTTACTTCCTTTTTCTTTGGTTGCTGCAGAAGGAAAAATTCCTCTTAGGATTGTTTTTGTGTAGGTAGTTGTCCCTTTCTGTACAAAACAATCCTGCATGCAACACAAGCACCCTTGCACCACAGTGGAAAGGTGCCTGCATAGGCACTAGGCTGCCCATTATGCGCCAGTGAAGGGGGAAAGTCGAAATGCGTTGTATCCCTTACTTACAACACATTTATTCACTTCACCAAAGATGGAGTGAAGCGCAGCAAGGTGACTTGCTGCATTGCGCTGTGCCACGATATCATAAATATGCCCCAAAGTGCTCCAAGGGCCCTATTTACAAAAAGTGATGCATCACTGCGCTGCATCAGCAATGCGTCAAAAGCACTTCCAGACGCTCCATAATTTTTAAATGCCATAAATTTGCCATATTTACTGTATGGTGCACCGTGGCATAAGCTGCGGGCTACATGAAAACAAATTATGCTGGCGTGGTTGTTATGGCACTGCAAAAACGGATGCATCGGCTGGATAAGTGTTGTACGGCTGATTTGCATCAAGTAACACAACCCAAACCAACTTAGAGTCATTTTTCACTGCATGAAATGTGAAAAAAGTATAAAAACTGATGCAAATAAAATGACAAACTCACACTAGGCAGCAATGGAGCAGGGAGTAGAGACCAGCAACCAGGACAACAACCCCAGCACCAGTCAGAATGTCCAGACAGACTCCCAGGGGAAGAGGAAGTGCGACTTCAGTGAGGAAAAGAATGAGATCCTGATCACTGAGGTGACAGACCACCAACATCAGCTGTTTTTCACCTGAAAATTGCCATTAGGAAAGAAAGAAATAATTTGGCAGTCCATATTGGTCCAGGTCAACAGCGTGGGACAAGCAAAGATGATGGTAACTGACTTGGAGAAACGCTGGCATGATATAAAGCGCAGGATGAAGGAGAAACTGGACAACAACCTGAAGGCAGCATTGCAGTGCAGACCGGAGGAGGAAGTCCAGGGCAACAATCAATCCCTCAATCATTTGTAGAGAGCACTACTCACCCGTGAGGGTCTCAAGGCTCTGAGGGAGGGTGCTTCTACTGCTAGAACAGCCAGGTCTTGAGGAGTCTCCTGAAGGTCAGCAGGTCCTGGGTCTGTCGCAGGTGGATAGGGAGGGTGTTCCAGGTCTTGGTGGTGAGGTGGGAGAAGGATCTGCCCCAGTGGTTGTTTTGTGGATGCGTGGAACGGTGGCGACGGCGAGGACTGCGGAGCGAAGCTGGCGGTTCAGGGTGTAGAACGTGAGTCGTTTGTTTAGGTATGACAGTCCGGCATTGTGGAGTGCTTTGTGAGCATGGGTGAGGAGCTTGAAGGTGATCCTCTCGTTGACGGGGAGCCAGTGCAGGTTTCTCAGGTGTGCTGCGATATGGTTGTGGTGAGGGATGTCGAGGATGAGGCGTACCGAGGCGTTCTGTATGAGTCGTAGTCTTTTCTGGAGTTTGGCCGTGGTTTCCATGTAGAGGGCGTTGCCCTAGTCCAGTCTGCTGTAGACGAGGGCCTGGGTGATGGTCCTTCTTGTCCCGGTGGGGATCCATCTGTAGATCATGCAAAGCATGCAGAGGGTGTTGAAAAAGGAGGAGGAGATGGCGTTGACTTGCTGGGTCATTGATAGCGTTGAATCCAGGATGAACCCCAGGTTGCGTGTGTGGTCGGTGGGTGTCGGTGCAGCTCCCAGTGTGGCCGGCCACCAGGAGTCGTCCCAGGTGGAGGGGGTGGAGCTGAGGATGTGGACCTCCGTCTTGTCCGAGTTCAGTTTCAGGTGACTGTGCTTCATCCATTCAGTGATGGCCTTCATTCCTTCGTGGAGGTTGGTTTTGGCGGTGGCGGGGTCTTTGGTGTAGGAGAGGATCAGCTGGGTGTCATCGGCGTATGAGACAATGTTGAGGTCGTGTGATCGGAAGATGTTGGCGAGCGGTGCCATGTAGATGTTGAAAAGGGTCGGGCTGAGGGAGGATCCTTGGGGGTACACCACAGGTGATCTTGGTGGCTTCTGAGCGGAATGGAGGGAGGCGGATTCTCTAGGTTCTGCCGGTGAGGAAGGAGGTAACCCAGTCCAGGGCTTTGTCGCGGATCCTTGCGTCATGGAGGCGTGCGTGTATGGTGTGGTGGCAGACGGTGTCGAAGGTGGCCGAGAGGTCCAGGAGGATGAGGGCCGTGGTTTCGCCTTTGTCAAGCAGGGTCCTGATGTCGTCTGTGGTGGCGATGAGGGTAGTTTCGGTGCTGTGGTTGCTGTAGAAACCGGATTGGGATGAGTTTACGGTGTTGTTCTCCTCGAATAAGCGGGTCAGTTGCCTGTTGACAGTCTTCTGGATGACTTTTGCCGGGAACGGGAGAAGGGAGATGGGCCGGAAGTTCTTAAGGTTCTTTGAGTTTCTTGAGTAGGGCTTTGATCTCGGCTTGCTTCCAGCTCTCCGGAAAGGTGGTGGTCTCGAAGGAGCAGTTGAAGATCTTCCGGAGTTGGGGATCGATGCTGGAGCTTGCTTTGTTGAAGATGTGGTGCGGGCTGGGGTCTGATGGTGAGCCGGAGTGGATGGTGTTCATGATTTTGATGGTGCCGTCGTCGTTGACGTGGGTCCAGGAGAGCAGGAGGTTGGTGTGGCTGGGGGGCGGTGAGTGTGAGGTGTTGGCGGGTGTCGGGGGGGTCTGGGTGTTGAAGCTGTCGTGGATGTCTGCAATCTTGCGGTGGAAGAAGGTGGCTAGGTAGTCGCAGAGGTCTTGTGACGGCGGGATGTCGTTGGAGCTGGAGCTGGGGTTGGCAAGTTGCATCACGATGTTGACGAGCTCTTTGTTGTTGTGCGCATTGTTGTTGATGCGATCCTTGAAGGAGGTCCTTTTGGCGGTTCGGATGAGTTGGTGGTTGCTGCGGATGGCGTTCTTGAGGGCTGCATGGTTGTCCGGTGTTTGTTCGTGGCACCATTCCTTCTCAAGTCTTTGGCAAGTCTGCTTGGATGCCTGAAGGTCAGTGGTGAACCAGATGGGCTTTCTGTCGGTGCCTCTCTTTGAGGGTTTCTTGAGTGGGGCGAGAGTGTTGGCGCAGTCGGCTGTGTAGGTGGTGTTGGTTGGTGGGTCTCGGGTGAGGGTGGAGATTAGCTGGTCTGTGGTGACCTTGTGCCAACAACGGTGGGGATCTGTTGCGGGTGGTTGTGAGTGGTGGGTTCCTCGAAGGTGAAGTGGATGCAGTGGTGATCGGTCCAGTGGATTACGTGGTGTAGCTGAAAGTGACGTGGTTGCTGGCGGAAATGATGGGGTTGAGCGTGTGTCCAGCGTCGTGGGTGGGTGTCGACGAGCTGTTTGAGTACAAGGTTGGTGAGGTTGTCGAGCAGGGTGGTAGTGTTGCAGTCATTGGTGTTCTCAAGGTGAACGTTTAGGTCTGCTAGGAGGATGTAGTCTGTGGATGCAAGAGCGTGCGTGCTGACAACGTAGGTGATGGAGTCACTGAACTGTGGCCGGGGTCCGGGGGGGTCTGTAGATGAGGGTTCCTCTGAGGGTGGTGTTGGGATCGGTGAGAATCTGAAAGTGCAGGTGTTCGGCAGCGCTGAGGGTGTCTTCGGTGCTGGTCAAAATTCTGATGGTATTCCTGTGAACAATGGTGATTCCTCCTCCTGGTCTGTTGGAGCGGTCCGGCGGGGGATCTTTTATCCGTCCAGGATGGGTACGGCAATGTCGGCCGCCAAGGAGGGGTTCATCCAGGTCTCCGTCAGGCAGGTGACGTCCGGGGGGGTTGAGTTGAATAGGTTCCAGAGTTCAAGGGAGTGCTTGCGGACGGAACAGGTGTTGAGTAGTATGAACCTGAGATGGTTGCATCCTGCTCCGGTGTGTGGGGCAATGGCTTGGGTGCTGGTGACGCTGCATCTCCTGCAGGAGAAGGGTCCATGGGTGAGCTTCGGGCGGCCTGGAAGCAGGTGGATGATCGGCCGGCATTGTGTTCGTGGAGCATGCTGGCATCGTAGAGGCTTCGGGTGTCGTGGCGGTCACGGGGTCCAGGGGGTCTGCCGCTGGACGCGGTCCAGGTGTGGACGGGCGCAGACAGGTTTGCCTTAGGTGGGCCAGTGGCGCACTAGCGGCGTGACCGCGCAGCGGTCTGCATTAATAGGGGAGGGATGCTCAGCTGGGAGGCGGTAAGCGGGCGCAGGTAGAGGGGAGGGGTCAGGACAGCAGAGGCGGGAAGAGGGAGGTGGGGACGGTGTGGGGGCTATCAGTACAGAGGGATACAATACGAATGCCAACAATGGAACACATTTAACACAATTACAGCAGAAAAACAAACTGAAGCGATGCAGACAGAAATGCTTTTTCCCGGGAGCAAAAAAGCGTTGGCAGCAGCCTCGAACTACCCAAGGCAGGGGCTCAGCGGCGGTGACTCAGAGCAGGAGCTGTCGGGGAGAGTGCAGGCCTGTGACTGAGGTGCAGGTCTCACAAGAGATGCTGGATGCCTTGGAGGAGCGGGTGACAGCTGTCATCCCAAGGGAGTTGGTAGTAGGGCTTCCAGGACAAGACAGTGCAGCCCTTGAGGAAGAACAAGACCTACAAGATAAGTCGCAACAAAGGACAATGTGGGCAAAAAGGTCATGTTGTGCAGTGCACTGTGTACAGGGCAAAGGGCAGGTATGTGGGCCATGTACATCACATAAATGTAAGTCACACTGCCCTTTTACATGTTGCACCGCTCACTCCAACTCTGTCATTTTTCTCCCTCTCATGTGTGAAGGGCTGCACCAGTCCACGTGAACCTCTGTATAATACCACTTGTAGTCATATGTACATGAGTCACGAGAAATACAAGTCCCACAATACCCTACAAAAAGCATGGGGTCTCAATTACAAGAGGCCTGTGATGATGGACTCTCACTTTTAATTACACTCTGGTGGTGCAGGCCTCTTAATTATAGCCATCACATGACGCTACGCCACCCTGCCTGGCTTTGAATAGCCTCATAGGAATGGATTAAAGCAAAGTAGTGGAAAGCGCTGATTTGCTTTACTCTATGTTCATGTGGCTTAGCCTAGCCTACCAGAGATGTCTCAGCACTGTGAGCCTCCAGAACGTCAGGAGAAGTGATATGGGGGCGCATTGGGCTTGTAAATATGCAACTGGGTGTAGGGTGAATGCAAGTGATGCACAATAGAAGACCACGTGTGTTGAAACTAAAGATGGTATGTGGCCCAGGTGGGTCTGTGGTAGGTCAATGCATTGTAAGCTCTGGCTTACCACGTACAACTGCCAGTGTGTGTAGAGACATTTCACAGGAAGGAAATGAGAAGGAATATATGTACAGTAAGGTAGCCTGACAAATGCACATGCACTGCTGTGTCAGACAGTGTCACACGTGTGTCACAGCTGGGAAGTGATGACACAGAGGCACCCACTGGGGCAGTACTTCATACATGTGATGTGGCCTTGGGTAAAGATGTAGCACGTGGCAGGAGGACATCTGGAGTGAGTGTCTCACCATGCCACATATTTCAAAGTTGGAGGATGTGGAACAGTGATCAGTCAAGGTATAGGAAGACCTAGTTTGCCAGCACAAAGCCCTTGAGTCAAGGATGGTAGGAGGCTGAGGTGGATGGGCCCAGTTGTGTGGTAAACCTGGGTAGGTGCATGCCACCAATTCCAGCACTACTACCATGCGGGGTTTAGATTGACCCATATCCCTCAAAAACAGGCTGTCATGTCAGTCTATTGGATATAGTCATGCACAATGTTCAATTTGTAGTCTCATGAGACTCAATGTAGGATCTGGGTTACATCAGTGTGTGGCAGTAAGTTGTGTCCTTGGTCCAAAATAAGAATTGCCACAGGAGACATGTACACATACAAGTGAGGGAGCCCTAGCCAAACCATGGGTGATAGACTACTCTTGTAGTGATGCAATGGGTTGAGCGTCCGTGCTAGTAATCTACATAGTGCATTGGGCACATACCCTCAGAGTTGCAACACATTGGCCACTACCCACTAATATAGAGTCAACTGTGTGTGTAATTAACTCACATCAGTATCCACAACTCGGTAAACCATTATAAAAACATTCCCTCACACATTCCTGCAGTGTATCAAGGTTGGAAGCTGTGTGGAGGGATTGGTGTCAGTACAACGCGTTGTATTACAACGCATTCCGTTACAACGCAGATTTTACAACGCGGGATCCATTACAACGGATGTCATTACAATGCATGGCATTACATCGCAGATGCTATTACAACGCATGGCATTACATCGTAAGTATAGGTAAGTTGACTTTTTTTAAAAATGTTATTTAGTTTATTGTAATTAATTTTTTTTAAATAATTTAATTAAAAGACATTTAAAAATTGTCATTAATTTAATTTAATAAAATAATATCTATTTAATAAATGTAAATATAATAAAAATTGTTATTATTTTAATTTAATTAAAAAATTTATTTAGTTTAATGTACATATTTTTTATAATGAAATTAAAATAAAATAATAATATTAATTTATTTAATTTAATTAATTTAATTAAAATAATTAATTTAATTTATTAAATATATTTCAATTAATTTTTAATTTATTAAATATATTTCAATTAATTTTAAAATGGTAAATATAATTGAATTATCCCTAAACCCAAACCCTGCCCTAAAACCTAAAAACACCCCTGTACCCCAAAACCCAAACCCTGCCCTAAAACCTAAAAACACCCCTGTACCCCAAAACCCAAACCCTGCCCTAAAACCTAAAAACACCCCTGTACCCCAAAACCCAAACCCTACCCTAAAACCTAAAAACACCCCTGTACCCCAAAACCCAAACCCTGCCCTAAAACCTAAAAGCACCCCTGTACCCCAAAACCCAAACCCTGCCCTAAAACCTAAAAACACCCCTGTACCCCAAAACCCAAACCCTACCCTAAAACCTAAAAACACCCCTGTACCCCAAAACCCAAACCCTGCCCTAAAACCTAAAAGCACCCCTGTACCCCAAAACCCAAACCCTGCCCTAAAACCTAAAAACACCCCTGTACCCCAAAACCCAAACCCTGCCCTGAAACCTAAAAACACCCCTGTACCCCAAAACCCAAACCCTACCCTGAAACCTAAAAACACCCCTGTACCCCAAAACCCAAACCTGAAACCTAAAAACACCCCTGTACCCCAAAACCCAAACCCTGCCCTAAAACCTCAGTACACCTATACATATACTCCTATACTCATATTTATTTAAAAAATTACTTAAAATAATAAATTTAATTCATAAAATATTTATTTATTTTTATTTATAATTAATATTAATTAAATCATTTATATAATATTAAATAAAATTAAAATAAATTATATACTTACCAATACTTACGATGTAATGGTATGCGTTGTAATAGCATCTGCGATGTAATGCCATGCGTTGTAATGCCATGCGTTGTAATGGATCCTGCGTTGTAATAGCTGCGTTGTAACAGCATTACGACGTAAAAGTTGCGTTGTAAGTGATACACACCGTGTGGAGGTGTGCAGAATATGCATGAAATACAGAGCCCCTGGCCACATGAATGCACAATGCATATGCAAGACAGCACAACAAGGCAGAGGGCTGTGGTGTAGTGTGTGAAAGGCAGAATGTAGGTACATAACTAATTAGTATCCTAAGCCACATCACTTTCACTGGAGCGAAGGGCTGCGTTCTGGCCATAGGGAATGCAGGCTCCTTGGGGATTCAGTGCAATGTGCATAATAGTGGTGTCAATCCATCCACAGACATGGCGGCATATTGACAAGCCCAGTGCACCGCCAGAAGTCCACTTTTAATGATGTTGCAGCTGTGCACTGGGCTTACTCATATCTACAAGGCCATGTAAAGCTATCCTGCTTGGCTTTTCATGGCCTTGTAGATATGGTGAAAGGCAATACAGCACAATTCACTGTGTTGCCTCACACTATAATGGGGAGGCGTCCCATTGGCTTCATGGTGGGTGTTCCCCGGTAACACCCATGGCATTTGACACATTTTCAGATTGACAACACGCTGGAAACCTGTGAATACATCAATATAGGATGCCTCCCCAGGGGAGGTGTACGGGAGGCACAACAAGGAGAAATAACATCATTCTTCCATGATTCTACCTCTTCCTAGTTGTTCTGCATTCAGCAGCACAAACAGAAAGTGGAAATTAACTCCATATCATGGTTTTTGGCAGGAAGGTGCCCTTTCCTGCACAAAAATATTCACCCCTACAATGCAGACATGCATTGGTGAATGGCAGACTTTTGTGCCCCAGCGCTGTGGAAGTGAACAAGAATGCACAGTATCTCACAGATACAGGGCATTCATGCTCTTTACTTTAGATGTAGGGCAGTGCAGCAGGAAAGCTTGCAATGCTGCCATATGCCGTACACTTGTAAATGAGGTCCTGATTGTCAACCTTTGGACCCTTGTGAGCAACTGATATGGATCACCATCAACATAAATCATTTCCATTACAGAGGATGAAACACCAAGTCCTGACCAGCTGCATGTCCTGGAAGTAGATTCTGCAGAGGATGACAGACTGCCAAACCTCGACCAAGAAACCCTCCAGCAAATACTGGACTTCACCCAAAACACCATCTCTGGTCACGGGAAGGGCCGACTGCATTGTGGGGTCTACATATGTTCTACCTCTCACCCACCAAACACCACCTGCAAGCCCATCCTCAGCCCAGTTCTCCAAGGTCCCTCAAATAGTCTTCCAAAGTTGTGTAGTAGGAGTCCAGCTGGAGTTGGTAAAAGAGGTGCGGGCGGGGATGGAGAATGTGGCAGGCACTCTACAGGGAGTCCTTGGTGCCTCAGTCCCAATAAGGGCACCTCGGTATGGGTTCCACCTATGGGCCTCCCCATCACTGCATTGTCTCTTTTGGCTATTGTAATGCCCCTGTGAACAGGCCCAAGTAATGTTCAGTGTATGTGAATAAGTTAGCCTGTATCATGCTATAGTAACCTTTATAGGTATCTGGCTCTTCCAATGACAAAACTATTAAGAGTATTATGCTACAGCCAAACAGCTTCATGCTCATGGTATATAGGTACTTACCAATAACCCCGCAGACTTCTGTCCCCAGGTAATCCAGGAGATCTTGCTCCTGGCTAACAATATAGGCCCACTGGTGTTTGAATTGGTGGACAGTCCGATCAATACCAAAATTCTGTTCATCTAAAAGTGCACCTTCGTGCACCGTTGTCACCTCTCATGGGTTGGATAGCCCTGGATTACCCTGCCTCCACTTTCAATCATGATGGGAACGTATTTAACCAACAGTCAAAGCAGGCCCCCCACTGCTCCTCCATCAGGATCTTGGCTCTTCCCCTGCCCATTATTTACCTACACCCACTAGCCCCCCCAACCCAAACTACAAAACCCACTATCCCTTCCCTCTACCCCTATAACTATTAAACCCTATTGAGACAAACACCCCACAGTAGAGTACACAAACCAACACAAAAGCTACAATTACTGGACAAATGTGACAATATAGGGACTTGACACGGACAGCACAGACACCAACAAGACCAGGAAACAGCACAAATATCTCCAGCACGCAACAAACACCTCCACCAGCCAGCACAGTCAAAAAGACAGTGGAGCATATGTACAAGCCCCTATCGCCACCATATCATCACCTATAGTGAAAAGGGGTTGTGCCGTATGTACAAGGCAGCGTTAAGCCACTTAGCGTGGCTTAACGCTGCCTTGTACATTAGGCCCTCTTTCACACAATGATTAGGGTGAAAGGGGTGGGCAGTGGTTGTTGCGGTGGGTGTTCCGCAGCAACGCTTATTCATTTTGATGCTGACGTACATAGGAGGCAGCCTCAAAATTAAGACCAGGTAAAAACTGATCTTAAGATGGCAAAACGAGGAGAAATGCATTATTTCTCCTCGTTTTTGCTTTTTGCATGTGTGCTGCCTTGTGCAGCACACATGGTCCAAGAAGATGCAACTGTTTTATGCAATACCCCTACTCAACTGGAGTACTACTGGCTAATCAGTAAGTGCTACCTCATTGGGTAAATGTATAGTGCTTTTCCTACACTACTGCTGTGCAAAGGACCAGAAGAGTTGTCTCCAGTGACCATGTGTGTCTGTAACTTTGCCACTGCGCCAAAAGGCACCGGTGTCCCTTGAGTGAGCTGTCCATCATAATGGGTAAAGAGCGAGAAGACGTTGCATACCGCTAATGTGTGTAGGGCAGGGCTTCTTTGTGAGTTCACATGCCTCTTGTTTATAAAAGGTCAGAGACCGATCAGAGCAGCAGATGAGGAAAAAGAAACTCCTGGTCACAGGAACTACAGGGGGATTGCGCTCGAGAAAGTCATGGATGCAAAGACCTCCATCAAGCATCACAGCTACTTTTTGATGGTAGATATGGGGAGAAAGCACACCTGCCCAGCCTTGACCGAGCTCACAATATTTTTGGACTGATTAATGCGTTATTGAATTTGAGCTTTAACTCGGGCACCCGCTTTATATCTATAAGTATTTTTTATTGAGGTTTAATTTTTGTGACAGGAGCATCGTGCCAGAATGAATCCTGCCCAGCATTTATCCAAGAAGATGCCACCGTTTTGTGCAATACCTCTACTGAACTCACCAGCCACCATGCCCAAATTCCGTCCCGCCGCGGATCGCTGAATTTTTGGCAATTCCACATTCCGTGCCGAACGCGGAATTGCCGAACTTTTGCTAACTCCGCTAACGTAACGGAATTTACCCCCCACCCTGAGTGACTGAATGGCATTTCTAGGATTCTAAATCCAAATACATTAATTATATCTTTATGGCATAGTGGCTAGGGTACCTAACAGGTTGCTTGCATCATTTTAGGACTATGCCTGACTTTAATATGGACATCAGTACTAATTTCACAGAAACTTTCAAAATTGTAATATTTCCCACTGATAAGCACGCTGCTATTATCGACCTTTTCCCTTATCTAAACTTTGTTGCCCAGAAGGAAGGGCTCATGGTATTTAAACCTCCCTGTTGTACATTTCCCACTTCAAACGACACAGCCACATCCAATTATAGCCTTCTTCATTAAGGAATCTGGAAACGTGAATTTAAAATGTATAGGTTTTCTCCATTGCCAGCATATAACTAGTTGCCACGGTTTTGCTGGGTGTTTCTCGTCCAAATAAGCATTAGGTTACAGAAAGATGACACAAATGAACTGAACTCCGATCTCATAAATTAATTATCTGATCCGGCCTTCGTTTTGCAAATATTTGGGATCGAGGTGTATACTTTCGAACAAAAACTAGCACATGCATAATATCATGAAGCTGACAGAACTTGTTGTATCCTAGTAAAAGATTTAATGAGTTTAGCTATCAACAATAGTAGTGAACTCACGTGCAACTTAAAAAAGAATGTCATAAAATTAGTTATGATGAAACTGTTGTCAAAAATGTTGGCAACAACAAGCATTTTGGAGTATCATTATTAATTAATAACTTGCACGCAAATAAAGCCCTTAGTGTGCATCTGGACACGCATTGCATGGCACGCGCACATCTCTTTTAACTTTAGAATGGCATATTCATAGCATGCCCCACTGAGCTCGCACTCCCTGTATGAGAGGATGCTGGATTCATGCTGATTCTGCTATTGCACATGCAGTGAAAAATATTTACATTTCTTTTAACAGCATGAGAATGAGCGCGTGGTGGGTGACAGATGATAGAAGTTCGAAAGAATATTTTTTTCGCTCGTCGCCAGACAGATAGAAACACAGTTCCCTTTTGAATTTTCGCTCATTAGAACTATGTTAATTTGAAGACATGTAAACTTCTGTACCACATTTGCAAACATGGCATACATATCCTGTCTGTTAATATGACACAGAATGTTATCATGTTGTTTCATACACAAATGCAGGTATATATGTATGGGCGAGGGTGGGGGAAGCCTCAGTCCTAGAAATAACTGATGACATCTCAAAAGACGTAGCAGATGACAGTATTGATGACCTTGGTAAGACCAGTCCGTGGTGAGAAAAGGTTAATATGGATGGAGAGTGTGTGCACTAGTCGCCAGTTGAAGATAACCCACTGGGCGAGGCTTTGTGATGTACACAAAAAGTATAGAACTCAAGGCTAAGCCTTCTCCCAGGGCCTGCACCCAGCCCCGTCATGGCCAAACCAGCTTTGCACAGGTTACCTATTCACACCCTATGAGCTGTGCACAGTCTTCAGCTGACCTTTTAGCCAGGTCCGGACCCCAGCTTCCATCCCTCCAAACTTTACTTTACTTTACTTGTGGACTTATATAGCACAGCGAATCATCCCCAAAGGGATCTCTCGGCGCTTCGAAGATAAGGTCATACTGGGCAGATATAACTAATAAAGCCACGTCTTTAGAAGCTTTTTAAACACAGTGATATTATTGCAGGCTCTGATGTTCTGTGGTAGTTTATTCCAATAACTGGCTGTCAGATGGGAAAAGGCTCTACCACCCATCCTAGCCTTGTATATTCTGTGGGAACACAGGAGATTCGCATTACCAGATCGAAGTTGTCGCACAGGCTGGTACCGACTGATTTTATTTTTGAAGTATGCAGGGCCACTATCTTGCACTGATCTGAAGGCTACACAGAGCATCTTGAAGATGGCACGCTTCTTAACCGGGAGCCAGTGTAATTGATTCAGCAGGGGGGCAGAAGGCGTCCGTGCCGGCTTATTAAGGGCAAGACGGGCTGCCGTGTTCTGCACCACCTGGAGCCTTGATAGAAGATCCTCCCTCGCCCCCACCAGCAACGAATTCCCATAGTCCAGCCGACTCACCAGGAGTGACTGGATAAGGATTTTTCTTGCTGACAAGGGAACCCAAGGGAAAACCTTCCTGAGCATCCTCATGGTGCCAAAACAGGTCCCGGCCACCGTCTTGACCTGCTCCTCCATCGACAAGTTGTGCAAACATTTATTCATATACAGCAAGATCTGAAAGCTGGGCCTAGTTTCTGCCAGACCTTGTGCTGAAGCCTCAGCTCACCCAGACCAACTCCCCATTGCCTTTGGCCAGAGCCTAAACCCAGTCCCCGTCTGCCAAATGGGCTGTGCACAGGCTTTGGACCCACATAGCAAGGTCTAAGAACCTTGCTTTCGACAATGTCTTAAACCCAGACCCTATTCTGCTTCAAAAAGAGGCACATGGGGTTTGGCTGTGCGCAGCCAGGGCTGGACCGGCTACTAGACACTTTGGAATGCTGCTGAGCTGGGGGGTGATTTCGTTCATGGAGACCTGCGTGTGCTAAACGAAATTCGCTTTGAATTAATTATTTCGAAGCACACGCAGGTCTCCATGAACTAAATCAGCCCCCACCGCAGTGAAATCAGCCCCCAGCTCTGCAGCATTCCAAACTGCCCGGTAGTCAGTCCGGCCCTGTGCCCAGCCTATCGGCCGGCCCTCCAAAATCAGCTGTTGCTGCACGGTGAATCCAGAGGCGTAAGAAACACTAAATTTCAGAGACGGACAGGAACAGCCTTGGGATTTTCCATTGAACCTATACAAAAGTGCCTGTGGTCTGCGAGCGTAGGCTGTGATAAACGTATACAGTCACATAGTTCTAAATTGAAAAAGTGTAATAATGATAAAAGAAGGTAAATAACCACAGTATGATTTCTTGTTTTTTAAACTCTCCAAAGTAATTAGAAAATATGTGAAAAAACATTGGGGCCGATGCACAGAACTAACTTAAGACAAAATCCTAAACTTACTACTTTTGGGATTCACAGAAGGCATTTAGTATTAGTAAAGTTAGGATTTTGTCTTGTTTGACGTAAGACAAACTTAAGACAGACTTAAGACAGACTGTGTGCTCATGAGCAATCATATTTTCAACATATTCGCCTGCTCCCATTTACTCTAGTATTGCACAAGATGGGGGGTGAGCATGCTACCGCAGACCGTAGAAGTGAATTGATTGTTTTCCTGTGGCTGGAAGGTCAAGTATGCACTCAATGCAGAAAGTTACAGTATAACACACAATAAAATTAGACACTTCTGAAATAAGCCTTGTGTGTGAAATGCTCACATCTAATGAGATTTCATGTGTGTGTGTTGGAAAGAAATTCTTTACAAATGTGAAAAACCTGACGAGAGAAACAGATACAAGGAGCTTAGTATGTGAGTTGCTCATAAACCAAGATGCAGTGTGTGTGTGCAAGTGTAACGTTTTCAAAAGCAAGAGGCAATGTGTGTGTGACAGGTGCATAGAAATGCGAACAGCCTTCCGTCTGAGACACAAAGTACCCCTGTACGTGAGATCCTTGAAAAGAATTTGGAATGTGGCACAGGTTTGTGAGTTTGGGTGATATTTAGTTATTCAACAAGTCGAAAGGCTTCTTTAGAGCCTGAAAAAGATTTCATTCTTACAATCCTTTGAAGTATCCTGGTATAAATTAGCTATTTTTTATTGAGAGGTACTCGAAGGTTGTTACCAATTATGAAACTTTTGCACAAAGTACAGTCAATGTGTATCACTTAAAATCGTAAAACATTGAAAGAATAGTAACATTTAAACACCAAGGGACACATTTCTACCTTTTGATGGAACACAGTGCAGCAACCTAAGTTGCTGCCCTACGTCATTAGGAGAAAGTTGAACAGCACAAAATTCTACTAAAATATGGTGCCAACTTTTTTATCTCGTTCTTTGCTGGTGCACTTTTATCTGTCTTGCTCCAATGCACGCACCCTTGCACTAGAGTGCAAGGATGTGTATCATGTCATGCAGTAATGTTTTAGTGGAAGGGTGACCTTCAAGTACAAAAAAACTATACTTTTACTTTAACACTTTTAATACTGTATGCATGCTGTAAAGTGCAGTACATATGCAAAGTTTGAACATTTGAGAGAAAATCATTTTTTTCCCAAAATAAATGCCTGCCTTGAGGAGGCATACATTTTTTGGCATAAATACCTGTCTACCTTTTCTTTTTCAGGACACAGGGCATTGCATCAAAAATGTTGGTGGCTGCATGGGAAATTCCATGTACAACCCATGGAATGCCCATTTGTCGCAAAGTAGGGTGTGACTCTACTTTGCTTTGCATATGTACTGCACTTTACATTCTAGCACAACACTTTGCTCCAGGTTACAACACTTTTTGTGATGCAAACCTGGTGAAAAGTGTTAGTAAAGTTTCCCTGAGACTTTCTGCACATTTTATGTCAGTCTATCTTGTATTTTGTGCTGCCTGTTATACTGCATTTGTAATTCATTTTTTAAACTGATCTACACACTCAGGGGCTTATTTACAAGCCCCTTGCGCCGCCGGTGGGTCACTTTTTCCCATGTTAAAAGTGAGGCACCGGTGGTGCAAGGTGCTTGTAAATAAGCCCCTCAATGTGCTTCCTCTCCCAAGCCGAAACCTCATAGGTCTATAACCACAAAAGTGACTAGTCCCCAAGCAGCTATACATACAGATATCTGAAATAATCATATTAACTAACTAAGCTTTCCTCCCAGAACAATGCATCTCCCACAGGTTAGTTTATCTTTCACTTATTTTCCACTTGAGTTGTCTGTGATTGTATTTTACATGTAGTTTTTGCCCACGGTCAGGGCCACTGGGTGTATGTGGCAGAGAGGACCAAATTATACAGCGGAGAGGACCAAATGCAGCAAAAAAAAGCAAATTATGCGGCATATTTTTTGATGTATTACCTCATTATTGTTTACATTTTTTAAACATCTTAACACTGTCTGAGCAGAAGCTTCGCCTCATTAGTACCAGTTAATGCCCAAACATAGGAATAAGCAACTGAAAGGGAAGCAGTCAACCTTTCAGATGGGATTTTCACTACATGGTGATTCATGTTACTTCATTTTTAGTCACTTCTCATCTGTTTGAGCTAGAAGCAATAATTTTTGTTAAACTCTGAAGATTATGCCGCCGATGATGCCTTATGTGACAAAAGCAAAAGACACACAATGGATGGACGGAATGCAGAACAAATCAAAACATTCTCCCCCAGTCAAAAGATCTGGGTTAAATCCATCATTCTTTTGCTCACCATGCCACCCCTGTTTAGACCTGGTTATATGCAAATCAGTCTTGACCCTGTGCCTCATGGGAACAGTCCAGCCTGAACTGCCAAGCCAGGTCCTCCCTGGACCAGAAACAAGCAACCTAGGACCGGTTTCGGTGTGTCACCCCTCTTCAGCCAGGATAGCTTGAATCCAGTGCACAGTGAGCAAGGGATAAAGCCATCCTTGAAACCAGCGGAAAGTAATTCTTGCCCATCGGACCAAGGATGGTCTGCCAGTAATGCTGCTAGAATGTCAAATTTGAGTGAGCTATTGAATCATTAACCTTTTGTCTGATTTGCATCGGGCCCTGCACCCCTTGGTCTGTCCTGCCTTGGCTGTGTCTCCCGCATGCTGATGTCGGGTGGGCACCAGGGTACATGGTGCATTTGTGGCTAAACTTTCAAGCCAACCCACATATGTATGCCCCATTGTTGTAGAGGAGGCATACTGAATTGCCCTGCCTCCATGTGTGCTGTCTCCTGCACCCAAGCCCCTTTTTGCTCCTCCAAAATCCATGCTGTAAAATCATTTCTATCATATGTGCCTCTGTCGAATCCTTGTCTGCTGTATAAGATTTATATCCTCAATCCTTGCTGGTAATAGCATTTCTAGCCCCCATGTGTTGCATCCAAAGCTCTTAGTCCTTGCTGTCCCATGTCATCGTGTGCATGTATTCCATCTTCTGCCTGAAATCCCTATTGTATATTAACCCACCTGACTCCCCATTGAGCTTGCCCTCATCTTGGATGGTCCTATTGTAACTCCATAGTGCTGGGCCTTGCTCAGGGAACTTTTCCATGATTATGGTGGTTGACAGGATTGAGAATGCCTCAAGCCAATTTTCCAATGTCTGCTCTGGCCTGAGTCTATGCTTGTGTTTCCTGTTCTCTTCTTGGCCTGTCAGCATGGTTGTGTCAGTGCCCTCCTTCCTTGCTGCGTATCAGTAGCGAGAAAATGTCTATGAATTCTCGTTTCCAAATCTTTTCCCTTGCGGCTAGTGGGATTCTCCAGGCTAGTGATGTCCTGGCAGGTAAGATGGGTGCTGGTGGTGCATAACCTATCAGTGCTGTATCCCCTGTTCCCTCCCAAGCCTGTCTTATTCTTTCCTGTGGTGCCTGGGCTAGGACTTGTGGGGTTGTCCCCCTTTCTCTGGTTTGGTGGGCAGTGCTCTTTCAACTAGGCCCCACAGCGAGCTTGGCCCTTGCCCCATGTGTCCCTCTTTCTATCTGCCAAAGTGCTGCACCCTTGCATCACACCCACCATCTTACCCAACAGCCCCTTTATCATCAATTTTTTGGGGCTGCTGGGTTCATTTGCCTTGGCGCTTGCACTGAGCACCTGCGGGCGGGCTTTGTCACAATCATTTGGCACACCGTACTGGGCTCTAGGACTTTGACCTCTGGTGGAGCAGAGTCTAGCGGTGCTTTCCTCTGCTTGAGTGTGTTGCTGGGTCCTGCTGCCTTTTTCCTCTTGTGGATGGTGGGGGCGTCCTGACTCAAGGAAGTCACACCTGAGTCTGAGTCTTGCGGTCTAGAAGAGTCGCCAGCTGTTGTGTTTTGAGGGACCATGAAAATTGCAGCTCCTTTGTCTGTCAGAGCCCCTATGGCCCGGTTGGCACCCGTGCTTGTGCCAATGCTGTAAATTCTATCTAGAAAGATACTTTCACAGCGTTGCTTGTTTCTGCCCCAGGGTCGGGGGTTCTCCCATGGAGAATAATGCCGGCGAGCTTTGATCCTCCATTCCTGAACTGGCTCTGCATGGCAATCGGGAGGGTGTCCTTTTCCTTTGGTGCCCTTGCCTGGAATAAATAATGTAAAAGTCATCTACCATTCGCGTACTTCTGTTTTAGCTCTGCACTACTTGTGCATTGGTAGTCACAGGAGCTGTTCCGTTATCTGGCTGCTGTCCCAGTGTCCTGCAATTGGCCCCTACCCTAGCTTGCCACCTCCTTTGACACCTTCCGATTGATAGGTACTCACTCCTTGGACAGCGCTTGATGCGAGCTTTCCAGTAATACCTTTTGCTGGGCTTCCGTAGCTTAACACTATCAATGCTACAGCAATTCATCCTCTGTGCTGCAGATCCTTGAATCCCATTGTTCATGATGAGCTCAGCTCGTCATGAGCACACAAGAAGTGTACTGCATGACGAGCTGAGCTCGTCATGAGCATGGAAGGGGTTAACAGAATGCAAGCTTTTGCCTGGAATGAGAAAGCAAATTATAAAGCTGTCCAGCCCCAATACAATACCTATGTCGAACTTGGACTCCAGAGTTCTCTCATGGTGTGACCCGTTACACCCTTTACCTACTTCTTTTGTGGAAAAATTGCAGAAAGCCAATTCTGCTTCGGTCTGCTTTGGGGCACACTTTTCTCTTTACTAGGGTGTCTTGTCTCTGTGGTCTCTACCTTTGCTTCTGTGTTATATCTGCTTGCTTAGTTGATTCTAAAACTGAGAGATAATGTGTTACTGCTGTGCTTGCCTAATGTTGGGGTGGGCGGTGGCGGTAGGAGAAGTCTGTGCCACTTGCTTCCGGACAATGGGTAGCAATATGCTGGTGACTATTAAAACATCTATTAAAATATCCACTTTCCAACCTAAGATCCATCCCGCAGTAGCGAACTCCCCGCCGGCACCCCCTGTGCCCTATGTTACCATGTGAGATTCTCCTAGCCTGCTATTTGGTCTCTTTGTTTACCCTTTTGATCCTGATGCTCAAAACCTGGTAGCTTCAACCTGTTGAGCCCCTGGCGAGTCTGTACCTGGTTCGCCAATGTATCGTGAAAATAAATAAAACAATTAATGCCTGGTAATTATCTGTGATTTTAACTGGGTGTGGGGGATGTGGCGGGCGTGGGATAATGCCAGTGTGTCTAGACACTCACAGGCACCTATATCCTGAACTGCAAACCACCCTAAGTACTACATTACCATATATCAGGCAGGTTGTCCCCTGTAAACAGAACGAGATGGACAAAGGAGTATCAAATCATCACAAAGTTAACAACAGGTAGCCATTATTTATTTCTTGTGCAAAAGGCGTCATAAGATCCTTAAACTAATACTGGCATGAGCAATTCGCAATAGGCTTCGTAGTGAGATGGGAAAGCGGTGCCACTTGTTGAGCAAACGCATCATGGACCCACAGACATTGCTCAAAACACAGATAAATCAAAAGCATAACTTTAAGAAGGATGCATTGCTTGCTAGAATTTGTCTAAGCACTCCAATCTCAAGTTGATCTATGATTGGCTAGTAGTTTGGGAGAGGCCAACATTTTTCCAAAAAAAGAGCATAGCATTAGATTAGGGGATTTATAACTTCTTCCTGGACACATTTCACGATCATACGATGGGGACTGTAACAACGTTTCTCATTTAATCTGTAAGATGGGCATGGCAGATAGAATGAGCAACTTTGTGGGGACACCACAGAAACCGTTTGTTAAAGCTTGTTTTCTGTGTTTTTGACCTTCCCAAATAATAATGGGGTGCTCATGATTCACTAATGTTTGCGACAAGATAGTGATACCTTGTGGTATAGCTGAAATGGAAATTAGTCTGATGTATGACTTTCCAGACATTGCGATCGCAGACGGAAGTCCTTAGGTAATTTCCAATTGGAGCAACATGCTTGGACATGGATTGCAGATTGGGTAAAAAAAAAAAAAGGTTTTCAAAAATGTTACAAAAATTCCACTTGCTTATGATACAATCAATCAATCAATCAATCAATCAATCAATCAATCATATCATTTGTAAAGCGCACTACTCACCCGTGAGGGTCTCAAGGCGCTGGGGTGGGGAATGCTGCTACTGCTCAAAAAGCCAAGTCTTGAGGAGTTTTCTGAAGGTCAGCAGGTCTTGGGTCTGCCGTAGGTGGATGGGGAGGGTGTTCCAGGTCTTGGCAGCGAGGTGGGAGAACAATCTGCCACCAAAAGTCGCTCTTCGGAAGTGGGGGACTGTGGCGAGGGCGAGGGGGGCAGAGCGGAACTGTGTAGAAGCTGAGTCATCTGTTGAGTACGTTGGTCTGGTGTTGTGGAGTGCCTTGTGTGCATGGGTAAGGAGCTTAAAGGTTATCCTCTTGTTGACCGGGAGCCAGTGCAGGTCTCTCAGGTGGGGTTTGATGTGGCTGCAGCAAGGGATGTCGAGGATCAGGCGTGCAGAGGCGTTCTGGATGCGTTGGAGCCGTCTCAGGAGTTTGGCCGAGGCTCCTGCGTAGAGGGCGTTTCCGTAGTCCAACCTGCTGCTGACGGGGACCTGGGTGACCGTTTTCTCGTTTCTGTGGGGATCCACTTGTACATCCTGCGGAGTATGCAGAGGGTGTTGAAGCAGGAGGAGGAGACGGCGTTGACCTGTTTAGTAATGGAGAGGGTGGAGTCGAGGATGACCCCTAGGTTGCGTGCATCGTCGGTGGGTGTTGCAGCGGTTCCCAGTACGGTCGGCCACCAGGAGTCGTCCCAGGCCAAAGGGGTGGATCCGAGGATGAGGACCTCCGTCTTGTCCGAGCTCAGCTTCAGTCAGCTGTTCCTCATCCATGCAGCGATGGCTTTCATTTCTTCATGAAGGTTGGTTTTGGTGGTGTGGGGGTCCTTGGTGAGGGAGAGGATCAGCTGGGTGTCATCGGGGTAGGAGGTGATGTTGAGGTCGTGCCGATGGGCGACGTGGGCGCGCGGTGCCATGTAGATGTTAAACAGAGTTGGGCTGAGGGATGAGCCCTGGGGCACGCCGCAGATGATCTTGGTGGCTTCGAAGTGGAAGGGAGGAAGGCGGACGCTCTGTGTTCTACCGAAGAGGAAGGAGGTGGTCCAGTCCAGGGCCTTCTCTTGGATCCCGGCGTTGTGGAGGCGTCTTCGTAGAGTGTGGTGGCAGACTGTGTTGAAAGCGGCTGACAGGTCCAGGAGGATGAGGGCCGCCGTTTCTTAGTTGTCCAGCAGGGACTTGATGTCATTGGTGGTGGCGATGAGGGCAGTCTCAGTGCTGTAGCTGCTGCAGAACCCGGACTTGGAAGGGTCTAGGATGTTGTTCTCCTCGAGGTAGCGGGTAAGTTGTTCGTTGACGGTCTTCTCGATGACCTTTGCCGGGAACAGGAGCAGGTAGATGGGCCGGAAGTTCTTGAGGTCCTTGGGGTCCGCCTTGGGTTTCTTGAGTAAGGCGTTGATCTCGGCATGCTTCCAGCTCTCTGGGAAGGTTGCTGTCTCGAAGGAGGTGTTGATGACTTTCCAGAGATGGGGTGCGATGGCTGTGCTTACTTTGTTGAAGATGTGGTGTGGGCATGGGTCTGACGGAGATCCGGAGTGGATGGTGTTCATGATTTTGATGGTGTTGTCGTAGTTGATGTTGCTCCAGGAGAGCAGGCGGTTGGTGCGGATGTTGGTCGTGGGGGCGGAGGTCTCAGTGCTTGTCGGGGTGGTCATGGCATTGAAGCTGTTGTGGATGTCTGAGATCTTGCGGTTGAAGAAGGTTGCCAGCGAGTCGCACAGGTCTTGCGAGGGTGGGTCGTTGGTGTTGGAGCTGGGGTTGGGGAGTTTCTTCACGATGTTGAAGAGCTCTTTGGTTTTGTGCGCATTGTTGTCTAGGCGGTCTTTGAAGGAGGCCCTTTTGGCGGATCTGATGAGGTGATTGTATCTGCGGGTGGTGTTCTTGTGGGCAGCGTGGCTGTCCGGTGTTCGTTCACGGAGCTAGATCTTCTCCAGCTTTCGGCAGGTTTGCTTGGAGGCTCGGAGGTCTTCAGTGAACCAGCTGGCTTTCTTGTTGGTGTGACAGATGGAGGGTTTCTTGATCGGGGAGAGGGTGTTGGCGCAGTTGTTGATCCACTGTCTGAGGTTGTGGGTGGTGGTGTCAGGGTCGGTGGGGTCGGCGGGTCGGCTCTGGGCGAGGGTGGTCGTTAGCTGGTCTTCGGTGACTTTGCTCCAGCAGCGGCAATGCATCTTTTGGGTGCAGTGGTGCATGGTGGGTTTCTTGAAGGTGAAGTGGATGCAGCGATGGTCGGTCCAGTGGAGTTTAGTGATGTGGTTGAAGGAGAATGGTGCTTGTAGAGAAGATGGGGTCAAGTGCGTGACCGGGGGAGTGGGTGGGTGTTGTGATGAGTTGTCTGAGTCCGAGGTTGGCTAGGTTGTCGATCAGGGTGCTGGAGTTGGTGTCGTTGTTGTTCTCGATGTGGAAGTTCAGGTCCCCGAGGAGGATGTAGTCCGTGGAGGCAAGGGCGTGTGTGCTGACAAAGTCAGTGATGGAGTCTCTGAACTGTGGTCGGGGTCTGGGGGGTCTGTAGATGAGGGTTCCTCTGAAGGTGGTTTTGGGGTCGGTGTGGATCTGGAAGTGCAGGTGTTCGGCGGTGCTAAGCAAATGATTGGTATTGAAATACATTGTAAGCCTTTGATCTGCAAAGAGCAATACTTCTAGTTTATCTAACATTGACATCTAAGACATGAGTTGAAGTTTATATTAATCAATTCACAGTAATCAGGAACACAAAGTACCAAACGGTTCTAAAGATTCCTTATTGAACTACAGAGGAAAAATACGAAATCCCACAAACTCTCAAAACCTATGAATGACTAATAGAAAGTTAATCCAAACCCTTAATTAGGTAAGCCACACTGTATATAAGACACAATTCCGAAGTTAATGTTCGCAGATAAAAAGAAAATGAAAAAAGTTGTTGTGGTATCATGTGGCATAATGTGGACACCTATGCAGTAGATTGTCAATATGAGTGATGATAGATTTTTATTATGTTAAACAACACATTGTCTAATACGCAATTCAATTCTGTCTAACAGACCTGAAGAGACCTACCAAGGTGAAATGTCAAGAGTTGCTTGTGCCCCCTTGTGGAGGGGTCTCACATGGCAGTTTGACATGATCTGTTCCCATGAGGAGTAGAGTCAGTAAAGATTTGCAAAAGGCGGACCTTGGTCTTGAGGGCACAGTGAGTAAAAACAAATGGATTGGAATGCTAGCCTGCGAGAATGCCAGTGGTTAGACTATTTGCTAACATCCCTCCCATTACCTTTTGTGTGTTTGAAGTAACACCCTACGTGGCCAAAGCTAAGCCCAGATGTGGGTCTGTGGCTGTCCTACAGGATGCAAGCTTTACCTCAATCAGGATGCCTAACAAGACTGAAACAGGTCTGGGGCTGCTTGCATTCTGTTCTGGACAGTGCCTCGCCTGGCAGTTGGGGATGGTCTGTTCTCATGAGGAGCAGGTTCATTTCTGATTTGCATAAAATGGACCTCTGTCAAGAATGGCATAGTGGGTGAAAAATTAATAGGTTGGAATACTACCCTGAATGATTGCCAGTGGTTAGATTATTTAATGCATTCCTCCCATCACCATTTTTGTGTTTAACTGCCCAAGTGGCCAGGTTATGCCTAGACATGGACCCCTTGCTCGCTGTGGCAAAGGATCCAAGCCATACCTTACTGAAGAGGCCTAGTAAGGCAGAAACCATTACAGGGTTACTTGTGTTCCCATCAAGAGAGGGACTCATCTGGCAGTCCGGAATCATATGTTCCTTAGAGGAGCAGCATCCGTAGCAGGCCTTCTGGCTGTAAGGCACAGTAGGTGAAAAACAATGGGCTGGAATGCTACCCTGAGCGATTGCCAATGGTTAGACTATTTCCCATCGTCTTTTGTATCTATAGTTTCCAATACACATGCATTTTTCTAAGGTTCTGCTTCTATCAACCATGGGTTTTTTCTGACCAACCTCTTTCAGAAATTGGCTTGAGGCCTCTCATCTTGGCTCAGCGCTGAGACATAATACTCTTTCATTTAATGCTGCCTCTCCTTCTGTTGACCCCAGATTGCTAACACATGCATACACAGGCATGCAGAAATGCACATTTGTGCATACCAGTCTTTGCATGCATTAGTACATTAAACACATACCTTTTGGCTTTACAGATCAATGTTTTAATTTTCCAGCACTGGAGGCATCAAGGCGCAGCACTGGAGCAAAGAGATAGAAGATTGTGTATTAATGGAAATAACCCACAATTCTTATTGTTATAGAGACCAGAGCTGTGGCATTTATTTGGATGGCATTTCTGTGATCACATGTGATCTTTCTCTCAAAAGGCAGAGAATATATTCAAAGACTAGTGTGTTCAAGGAACTGATGCAGCACTGACATATATTATAATATCACTAAGTAAATGTTAAGCTTCTGCTCTTGGTATATTTTGAAATAATTGCATTGCTCCCTAGAGTGAAAACAGCCCCAGACGCTCCTGAGAAACAGAGTTAATAAAAGGCCCTCCTCATTACTATGGGCATGGGAGCCTTTGGATATTGAACTAAATGAGAGATGAGGCAGATTATTCTCCAGTGATTTGAATGCTGGCAAGCATCCAATATTTGTATTCTCTTTGCTCTGAGGAGGTTTCGCATCCCCAGATCACCTGCCAGATCCAGTCTGCAGAGACCTGCAGTGGAAAGATGGAATAGTTTTCTATACCTCTGCAAAGTGAATAGTTGTCTAAGATCCTCATTATCATTGCCCTAGTGTCGAATATGATAACTATGGTGCCCTGTACAATTCAACACCGAGGTGTTCAAAATGTATGATGTCTAATAATTAACACCTATTCTGAGTTTGCCTGCAAAAATGAGACATAACTGGAGGGTTTTGGTGCTTAGTGCACCAAAAATCAGCGTGTTGATGTATTTATTTGGGCTTACGGTGGCCTAATGTTTGCAGCAACACTCATAATTTTGGTATATGCTGTAATATGAGCTGTAGTGAGGCCACGCATGATAAGCTGGAGAAAGTCTACAGGTACACCAGGTGAGAACAGCATGCCTCTGGGTCTTTCCTGGCCTGAACTTCTGTTATCACCTCCTGAATATGCGAGGTAGGATTTACCTTCTGAGACAAAAGAAGAGATGTGGAAAAGGGATTTTTCATGTTTTACCTTGTTATCGAAAAAGTCAATAGAGAAATGTTACAAGCATTGTAAAGATGCGGCTGCTAAAAGTAAAGGTTCTGAAGGGGCAGAGTACTTAAAGGGCCCGATTACAAGTTTAACGGTGCAATAGTTGGTCTGCCCCACAGCCGCACCGCCAAACCTGTGGTTGGGTTGTCAGTCAGATTACGAGTTAAATTTGTGTCTAGTGGGCTTTTTTTGGCGTTCCCACAGCCGTGCCTTTAAAAAGAGGCATCGCAATGGGAACCCCAATAACAGTTCCTGCATGGCATGGACTTGTATGTCCATACGGTGCAGGAACTGGGGGTGCATTCACACAGGGAGGCACAAGCTGTGCCCCCTGTTTGCATCCACATGGATTGAGGAACAGGGGGGCCCTTACTTTCCTCAACGCCACTTTTTTCATGGAGGAAAGACCTCCATGATATCAGTGGCAATGAGAAAAGTTGTAATATGATTGGTGGGACCCCAACTGTACTACCAAGCATATTACTGCCTCAAGACCGCCAGGAATTATCGTTTTCCTGGCGATGTCGGCAATCCCAGGGCTGCATGACCACCAGGGTTGCAATGTGGCGGTCGGAATGCCGCCACTACCAACCAACCAAGAGCCTGGCAGCATGAGGACCGCCAGACTTGTAATTAGGCCCAAAGTGTTTTTGTGGCTTTCAATGATCAGGAGAACATTCCAGAGATCGTCTTTCAGTTGATACATTTCTTGGGAAATTTGGCCAAAGCTCCAAGAGATTTTTAGTGGGACAAAATTTGTCCTTACAACGGGACACTGGTGTGATTCAAAAGAAAGGTGTGTACCGTGGTCAAGAAATCAGTAAATTTAGTCACGTGTGTCATCACAAATTTGTTAACACAATGTTCATCCCCCCCATCCTTTGTGCTCAAGTAACATAGTTTCGAAGAATCACTTGTTGTTGTATAGCCCAAAGTTCTCCAAGAAAAAGAAACCCTCATCTGGCTCTAAGCATACTCGCTTTCCTGATTTTTTTAGGCTACGCAAAAGACCCGGACCGGTGCAACTGGGATTTAGGAATTTTCCCAGTGGGCTGGCAGAGTAAGAGGCAGATTCACTGCTGGTGGGAGCTGGTTTTGTTGCTGCGGACTGGGCAGGCTGTGTTTTCTTCTTGGAGCTCTACGAAGCTATGGCGCTTTAAAAAAAAAAACACCCTCAAAACAAATCGTTTTTAAGTGTGCCCAGTCAGATCATGCTTACCACATTAACATTGTGGTTCTTGTCTCTCTCTGCGTTCCACGAGCAGTGTTGACTTTCAGGGCTTTGGGGGTTGGGGTTGAGGCCAAACCCCAAAGCTCTGAAGGTCAACACTTCTTGCTTGGTTCAAAGAGACCAGTACATATATGAAAAATCCAAATTTTTTGCAAGTGCTTTTGTTCATAATGTGATCTTTGCAATGCATTTCCATTTAGTATATTACATTATACCACTGCATTGAGTGACAATTGTTACACTAACAGATTCTAATTATGAACTTAGAAACATTAATGCCCACACCACGACTGCCATGACTATGATGCTGTTACTGAACTAAGAGGAAATTCAGCTATCTTTTGCCGACTGCACTTGAAAAGGTTGTTACCATTGATGCTTTAATGTTATTGCGTTCTGCTTTAGTGCAGCATCCACCCCAAACTGATGTTTTTCGATGTAATGATAAAGGAAAAGGAGGTACTGTGAAAAAAGTAACTGCCTAGCATCACACAATGAGGTCAAGTGGAAGCAAGGATTGATGCAAGGTTTTAAGGTTTCAAGTTATACATTTCAGTCACTAAGTGGTTTACCTAAGAAGGAGCTGTAGTAATTTAGACTCATACATACCTAGTTCTTGCTGAAAGCTACCTCAGAGAATGGCGACACTGATCCTAGCATTTGTTCAGTTTGTTATGCCTCACTAAACTAATTGTGGAAAAAGCCACAGATAGTAGGCATGGTCACCATCTTCGCAAAAGTGGATATTTAGGCTGGTTTTACTGTCTACTTAAGATCTATGCAGGAAATGTCAGGTTGTTGAGACTTCAGGTTCATGGGTATGATCTTTAAGTTAACCGAATACCCATTGGTCCAGGTTTGTTGTGTGTACAGTTTGTAACTTCAGCAAGATCGTCGAATGGGTGTTGAGAATTGTTTTCCAAATGTTATTTTTTATTGGGACCATTTACTAGGTCTACCTAAAATGAGAAAATGAGAAGACTATCGAATGCCTTTGTCTGGATTATGAGGGATCTGGGAATTCGTACAGCGGTTTCTAAGACAATGCGCCTATTGACCACTCTGACATTCGTAAGCATTAAAAAGGACTATTTTGCTAAGTCAGCATGATGGCAGCATTTCCTCACAGGCAGTTCTCTTCAGGTTAAAAAGATGTGTAGCTCCAGTTTTAGGTTGTGGTTGAAAAAAATGCCTTTGCACTAAGAATTATTCAATGGCAAACGAGAAGGCTTCTATGATAGGGTAAGGCTGTCTGCAACCCTCTAAGAGACCATACAACAAAATATCAATGTTTTGAGTGTTTCTTGGAGTAAAGTGGTTTGGAGTACACTGACAGTTTTTATTCATGATCTAGGTCTTTGGGCTGATGTTGTCTAGCATCTTTTGCATTGCTTCCAATAAGTGCTTCGTCACAGGTTTGATCAGGTAGGTTTTTATTTTTAATTAATTTCCAAATGAGGTTGCATTTTCACGCTACCTGAAGCACTTTCAGCAAAAACAACCCTGCCAACACACACGGGGCCTCATTTATGAGCCCTTATGTCACTTTTACGCCGCTGGTGCGTCACTTTTTGTGACGCACCAGTGGCGTAAAAAATGTGCCTTGTTGCGCCATATTTCCAAAGTGACACATCTAGGTAGATGCGTCACTTTGTAAACCCCTGCTCCACATTATACCTGTGCCAGGTATAATGTATGCAAGGGGGGCGTATTGACGCAAGTAAGGGTCGTAGAAATGACGCAGTGAAATCTATGAGATTTCACTGCCCCACTTCTAGGACTCAAATGCGTCATATTCTTGCGCCTGCCTCACAGCAGGCGTAAGACTGACGCAGGCCCTTTCACATGGGGCTTGCCCCATGTGAAAGGATACATTGCTGGAGTTGCGTCACTTTTGTGACACACTCCAGCAATACGCCACTTTTGCGCCTACAGATACGTCAGAAATACTGACGTATCTGTAACTCCTTGCGCAATGATGCGTCATACTGTAAATATGTCGCATCATTGGTGTCGCAGGGAGAATGCAGTGAAAAGTGACGCATCGCTGTTTTCACTTTAAATGAGGCCCATGGTATCTTAAAATATGTGGGCTGGGGGCGAGTCAGCTGACAGAGTGGGGTGCTTCCTCTGTCCCAAGCAACTTGGCGGCCTGCCTGCCCAACATTAGGATGGCCACTTTTTATATGCTCGGCATCTCTATTTGTTTTCTTTGATCTAGTCGCTTGTGCTCAGGCATATTTGAATTGTGTCCCATTCCGTCATAAGGAGTATGGTTTCAGGAATGCAGCTACTATGAGGCAAGTGAAGGGTTGTCGAATTGCGGTGTTGTTTTGTGCATTAGATGTCTCTTATGCAGTCTTCAGTGCTAAGAGCATTGGACACTGATGTCATTTTTGCCTCTACGTCAGTTCATCCATCATCTGAGTGTAATTCATTTTGTAAGAATAGGCAGATGAGTCACTCGCCAATGGCTCTTGACTGAAATGGTCTTTATGTCACTGTGCCACACATGATAGCTAGAGGAGTCTGGTACAAGAGAGTACAGGCTTGTGCAAAAAATGTTCCTCTGCACAGCTTGAATGCAGAAATGCAAAGATCACTCACAGTACGTACCCGTTTGAGATTCATTCTTCATATCTTCCTACAAGTAACTTAGACTCAAATTTCTGGAACCTTTTGAGATTCATGAAGCTTGTTGAATTTCCTCTCACAGAAAATCTCATCACAGCCTTGTCAAATGTTCTTTAAAGTGCTTCACCATCACCATCTGGTAATGATTAGGAAAACAGCTCACAAAATACTATCTTTCATGGTAAATGACAATTGAATATACATCCATCAAGACTTCTGTTGCGTAAGTTACGACTTTGGTGTAACTCTACAAGGGGTGCCTTCCCACCCATCGGTGACACGGGTGAACTTGGTTCAATGCATCAGCGATGAATGTGAAAGACAAGCTATTGCAGCCCCACAAAACACCAATCAATGTGACATTTACATAAAAGTATTGCTTTTGGGTTATTGTCAATCCCATAAAGGGATCAGGGGCACCGTGGAAAAAGCAACAAACTTTATTTCGTTATTCACAGTATCACGCACACTGTACTACGAAGAAGGAACACTTTGACGTTAAAAGTATCTATTACTACAGGGACAATCTGTTCTAAAATAACTACACAAAATGATATAAAAACAGAAACAAGTAATAGTAACTAGAATAAAATGAACATTTCCAGCATTATTAAAATGTAATTTAAAATATTATCTAGAACCTAACACCTTAATTCCTACTTCTATGTGCTAATCTATGAAAACATGGAAGGCAGAGCAACTTGCAATCTAGAGTTTCTTAAGGAGAAGAAATGCACTGCATACGTTGTTGACAGCAAAGGCTGTCTTTATCGGTGGACGTGTGAAGATAGTGTTGCCCTCGAAGGGCAGACACCCACTGCAGTAACAGTCAGGCAGTCTTCCTCCAGAGCTTTTCTTTATCAGCTTCATTCTTCAGGTGACATGTACTATCAGCAAATTTTGAAGTGTGCTTGCAGAAGGTGTGACTGTCTCTGCCAAGATCACTGGCGATAATCTGAGCGAAGGACCTCTCCTGACAAGTGGTCAAGTGGCAGTCCTTATATTCTAATTCTTATCAGAAATTGGAACTTCTGACATAAGTTTAGGAATGCCTGATATGAATTATGTGTATCAAGGTAGGCGTACCTGACCTTTCCTTATACACACATAAGGCAAAAAGACGTAAATTCAGACTACATTATATTGGTTATATGTATGTGTTTCAATTTTACTTTGACATGATGAGCAGACATTTGACCCAGATGAATGTCATAGTAGGTGTTGTATTTATGTTATCAATCAAAGAACTTGACACTATTACAGTTCCTAGAAAGATAACGTCTTGCGACATCTGTGTTAAAAGGCAGACATGAGATTGATTCTGCATAATTCAGGGAATATGGCAGCTTCCACTGCCTAAGTTAAGGTTGATGGTGGCCTCAGTGAACTAAAATGGAGTAGGGTCCTACATGAGAAGGAGTCAGGCCCTTAGGGACTTTTTGTCACTTCGCAAAGGAAACTGTTACCATACGGAAACAGTTTGCCTCTCTATGACCTTGTCTCAAAGATATTAGTTATAAACATGTCTTATACCCCTCATCTATTATGAAAATTTGGTGCACCTCAAGATCTAATTGACTTTCTAGACCAATATCATCCCACTCACATAGAAGCTCAAGCAAGTGAACTCCCTCCACATACTATCTGAATGGCCAACAGACCTCTTTCAGAGCTTTGGTTCTGTTTCTGGCTGTGCTTGCCTCACGGAGCCTAAGTACATTACCTCATTGTTTCTCTATTTTCCATGTTAATTGTACCAGTTGTCTTTTCACCGTTTTGAGCTACTTGGTATTCTCTCCCTTCTTTTCTGTTGTCTCTCTGATTATTCCTTTGTCTGTTACTCTTGCCTTTACGTCATGCCTTTGCTCCTCTCAACTTAATATTGTATCTTTCAATGTAAAATGGCTGAGACACCCAGTTAAGCGTAAGAAAATCAATGACTATCTACATTGTCATCAAGCTGACATCTCAATGGCTCATATCAATGACATAATTCTATTGTCAATGGCTAAATGAGTGTGTTGGCGAGTTTGTTTCTTCTCCTGCTATTACTAGGAAAAGTAATAGTGTTTTTTCCAAAGAAGATTCATTTTAAATTTTTACATAAAAACTGTGATACTAGTGATAGATACTTGTATGTTAAAGTTATGGTTTATAGCACAACTTTGCACTTGATTAACATCTATGCCCCCACAGTAGATAATCCCATCTTTTGCAAGCACTTAACCACTGAAATTCTTAAATTAGCTAATGTTCCAATTATATTTGGAGGCGACTTTAATCTTATACAATATCCTTAACTAGATCATCTGTCTACATGTAAAGATTCTTCCCCTGAATGCCTTGCACGAAATTGCTTGACATTAGGAGATTACATTTCCCTACTCAAAGGGAAATCACTTTCTACTCCAATCCTCACTCATCACACTTCAGAACTGACTACTTACTTACCTCGGGAATTTTTCCTCACCTAGTTTCCCAACCTAAAATCCACCTAATGGATATTTCAGATCATACCATCATATCACTCAGTCTCAAACTAAATGATAATTCAGCCCCTTGTCCATGTTGGAGAATAAATACAGATATTACTTAGCAGTGAGTGGAATGTTCTGTTCCTCCTGCGGAATAGGCAGAATTTTGGCCACTCCTCGTTACAATTTAATGCGGTGTTCTGAGTAAATTTCGCAAATTGCCACGTGGTGGAATTTATCTCTTGAAAAGATCTGTAATATGGCAGCTGGTGAGTGTGAGCAAGATTAGGCATCCCCTTACACAACTTTCTAATGCGGGCATTAGCCAGAATTCACGAGTGGTCAGAGGACCACCATTTGAGTAGATTTGCTGCTGCTCGAGTAGATTTTCTATTCGCGAGGCAGCAAATTCAACTCAAATGGTCACGCTCTCTTGTGCAATGCATGGTGCCATTTGCAAAGATTTTCAGAGCTGCTAGCACTGCCGGCACATCATTTTTGTGTGAGCAGCATGAGCTGCATATTTTCAGCTGGTTGGTGGAATTCAGCCAAATCTCACTTTGTTTTTCTGTAATTCTGCAGAATCCCGTGGAGTGAAATTCTACGACTTCCGCCAAAACCTAATATTATTTTTAATGCGACAAAGAGAATTACATTATTTGATACCATTTCTCAATATTTTTAAATAATCAGGAAACAGATCCATCTCATATTATCAAATTTGATGCTTTAAAAGCCTCCATAGGGAGTGTATCTACCTCTATTATGGTATATGAAAGTAAACAATTTACCTCTCAGACTTCAGAACTAGAAAAAGCCATTTCTAAATACGAAAAACGTTATATCTCCGCTGCTAATCTAAAATATAAAACACATTACAAAAACGTAGATATTAATACAATTCTTTACTAAGCAAAAGAGATGGCCTACAATTATCAATTAATAAATGAAAGCTCCACATTCAAACTAATAGATCAGAAAGATTACTTACTGATTATGTATGCATCAAAAATCAGGAGACAAACTTATACTATACAGTTCAGTTCTGTTCCCTTATTAGCTACTTCTAAAGATATACTAGCACAATTTTTATGAACACACACTAATCTATATCAGAATCAGAAAAATGCTTTATTCGATTCTTACCAAAAAAAAAATCTATATGATAAACATGATGTTCTTGAAATCAAGGTGTCACATGATTTCTTATTAAAATGTCAATTTGCCATCCTTATCCCTTGATAACAAACTGATGTTAGAATCTCCTACTTCATTGAATGAAATATGTTCGACCATAGCCTCACTCAGTTCTAGGAAAGCTCTTGGCCCAGATGTCATTTCTGCTAAATTCTTTGAAGAATTTGTGCACAATTAGTTCCATATGTATTATTGAGACTTTTCTCATATTTCCACTGATCAAGTCTTCTTTTATGATCCTCTTATTGTTATTTTTCCAAAACAAGATAAATAACCCACCATTGTTTCAAATTATAGATCAATCCTGTAAGATATTTGTAAAGATTCTTGCTAACAGACTTTCTAAGGTCCTTGATTTCTTGATTCACCCAGTCACGTAGGCTTTATGCAAGCCTGTCTTCTAGCTCATAATACTAGAGTTGTCTGTTATGTTTTGTCTTCTGTTTACAATGCTGATTCCCCTTCGTGTCTGTTGGCATTGGATATGGAAAAGCATTTAACAAAGTTAATTGCCAGTTTTTATTCCAAGTTAGGGTTTGTTGTTATTTTGGTCTCAATCTTATTGCCATGGTTAATGTCTTATATGGATACATCCCTGCAAAGAATTATATTAGTGATTACTCTCCAGAAGTCTTTCATGTATTCAGTGGTACTAGATATATGTGTCCTTCTTCCCCCATCCTTTTCCTATTAGCATTTCAACCCCTCCTGAATCACATCAGATCTTTCCAATGTTTTACATGCATATATCGTGGAAATACAGTTGTTAATACATCTTTATATGTTGATAATGTTTTATTATTTATTTATTATCCTGTTAACTCTATTTCTGATACAATTTGTATATAATTAATGTCTATTCACTTTTTCCATGCTATACTCTCAGCTTAACTAAGATCGATTTTTGCCAGTTAAAGTTTCACTGTACAACAACTACGATCTATCCATATAACATTATTTGATGCCAAAACAAATGTAAGTATTTAGGTATATTTTTTGTGAACACTACCCAACTTAAAATGAAACTTAATAGTGACATTAGTACAATTATAAATACATTTGAGAAATGGTCTTCTCTTCATTTAAGTCTGTGGGGTAGCGTTCAATAAAATGGTTAGTGTACCTCATGTTTTTCTATTTCCCTTCCATGCTACCATTTCATTTCTCCAGATCATTTTGAAAGCAATTACAATCTGCTATATGCACTTCCATATGAAATCCCGAAACTCCTAGATGTAACTATTCCACAACTCAAATGTTCTAAAGATTATGGTGGATTAGTTTTTCCAGATTTTAATTATTCTTAGGAGTGGGCAGAAATTGTGGAATTTCACTCTGCGGAATTCCACAGAGTTACCAAAAAACTCAGCTAAATTCAAAGGAGTTCAGCGAATGGGCAACAAATACATGTGGCCCTGCTCACAATGCGATTTAGTGCCAGTAGCATGTTTCACGCTGAAAAATCAGCATGAATGGCACCACGCAAGGGGCCAGCATGAGGCCATTATGTTCTACCTGCTTCTGCTTAGCTTTCTTCTGCCTACTTTTTCCAATTTTTTCAATCCTAACTAATCAACCCCCATTTGATATTCCACTTCACAATCCCACCTTTTATTTACTTATTTGTATTACTGTCTGTCGTTAAGTGTGTGTATTTGCGCTTCTGTGTGTGTTTTTGTGACTTTTATTAACTTAGTTTTTTTGTTTTTTGTTTTCCTTTCCTGATATGTCATCTGGTTTCCTTTCCATCCTATTCAATTCTGACTCCTTCCCATCCCGATTCCTGAAACATGCCGGCCACAGAAGCGGGCAGTACCACCTGCACCCCTTGTGGGTGATGCAGGCAGGCAGGGGGCACCCCCACTCCATTTTTGGTGTGGTAGAGGTGGTTACACTCATCTTCTGGGTGCAGCACCACCTCTCTGCATGTTTGGAGCAGGCAGCAGGCCCAGTAAGGGTTCAGTTCTGTGAGTGCATTGGGCGCTCTGGGGGTGAGTGTGGTGATGTATGTGCCACAGCACCGGCATCACTTCCACCCATCAGCAACTGACGCACCACTGGGTGGACATGCTTGATAGGGAATAGGACATGCTTGACCTGCTAGGCGTTGAGGTTACAGGACTAAGTGAGTAATATTTTTGTTTTCTAAAAATACTAATATTATTAGTTTTTGCCAAGCAGCCTTAACACAGGTAAGTTAAGCTTAAATTTATATATGAATATATTTATATACATGTATTACCTAGTGTCAGTCGCCACTAGGTATTTATACTTAGATCTGCTTTCCCAAACCTAGATCTTGTTCTGCAAATTGTGCTCGGTGTAAATCCATTCAGTAGTATTTGAGAAATTAACACCTTAGGAGCTTCGTAAATAAACCTCCCCAGTGCTGCGCTGTCCATTATCCAGTGCTGAACTGGACGTCCAGCGGTCGCACGCAGCACTGGGGAGGTAGTGCCCGTGACGACCGTTGGCCGACGGCAGCACTTAAAGGGTTAAGGGTAAAAAATAATTGTATCTCTGGACGGTTGGATCAGCGAGAGGCTCGAGAAACTCTTGCAGGAGCAGCAGTTCAAAAATTGAGTATTCTGATTGGCCCAGGGAACTTTTTTTTCCCAAGGGCCAATCATCTTGTTCCCCCAGGTGTCAGACTCCCACAGGAGCGAGCACTCTGATTTGACTGTCAGCAACATGAGAAAAATGCTACTGGAGGGCAGTACAGGACTTGGGGACTAAGTCCCCTGTCCTGAAGTTAAGAAAAATAAATAGTGTAAGGGGGCAGGATAGGGATCCCCTGATCCCCTAGGTCCATGTGGGACCCAGAGGAATCTCCTGGAGCCAAAAAAGAAAAGAAATTGGCAGAAATGCTGCAATACTATGAGACTCTTGAGGAATGGAAAATAAAATGGTGGCCAGGCCGCATTTGTCAACTCTAAGCCCTGGGGACCCCATCCTGGGACTTCATTTATAATTGGGAGGTTGCTGCATAGCCCCTGTCCCTTAGCCTCTAGATGCCCCAGGGAGCTGACCCCTGGAGATGAAAACATTATTTACAGGGAAAAGGGATACTTGGCCTCCCCGAGCCATCAGAGGCCCTGGTGAGCCCATCTCCGGGGCCAAACCTATTGTGTGCATGGAGGGGGATGCATGGACCCCCTTCCCAAGCCATCAGAGGCCCCAGGGAGCCTGCACCTGGGACAGAATATATTCGTACGGGAAGGGGGACACATGCCCCACTCCCTAAGCCACTAAATGTCTGGGTAGCCCACCACCAGGGCCGGTTACTCACTGAGCCTTTAATAGCTCCAGAGACCCATGCTCCGGGGCCAGCCCAGATATTAGTCCTGGGGAGCCCACCCACGGTACATAATGGTTTCCCTTTCGGCAGCGGCACAGGAAGGAAAACCTGTGCTTGCTCTTACTTGGCAAGACCATTTTCAAAACTCAAGCGGAAACAAACACCAAGTTCAGTCCCACCTGGCGGAAGCTTTGAAAATGCTCCCCACCATGGGAGCAGACGTTTGAACTAATTTCCAGTCCGCACTGAAACAGGCAGGGTTACAGATCAAAATATTACTCCAATCTTGAGGGAGCAGCATCAGTAGCTTCTCCCAGTGGGCAGGGGCAAGGCTGGCTTCCATTGTAACCACAACCCCCAATGAATGTATGGTGAGTGTCCCAGGTGGGCGCCAGGGCACCCATCTTTAAAGTGTCAGGGCCGTTGGGGATTGGGTCCTCAGGGCCGAAATCACCCAGGGAGGAGGTCCATGTGCCCTTCCCCCAAACTAGAATGCCGGGCCCCAGGGATGGGGTCACTGGGGCCAAAATCAGCCCGGGAGGGGGCTGTGTTCCCCCCTTCCCCTGATAATAATGCCGGGCTCCAGGAGATGCGTTCTGTGAGGCTGAAAACGCCCCAAATGGTGGGCACATGTCTCCCTCCCCTGATAATCACACCAGGCTCTGAGGATGGGGACTCTGGGGCCAAAATTGGTCTTGGGATGTGTGTGCCACACACGGTCCTCTCCTTTATTTAAAGGAGTGGCTCTGGGGGACGGGATACCCAGGATCTAACAAGCTGGAGGAAGGTGGCCACACTGCCCCCCTTTAAAAAAAAGACCCTCTGGATGGGGTCTTCAGGGCCAGGCCCCATGGCCAACCGAGTGCAATGTGGGGTTAGCTACTTTTACTGAGGTTGGCCACAGGGCTTCATAGCAGCTAAGGGGTAAAAAACATAACGAGGAATGCGCTTTTATGAAGCATGGGGCCTGCTTGCCAATGAATGTTAAAATGTTACAAGCCCTGTTGGTAATTGGTCCGTATGAGATTAGTGTTCGGTTTGGAACAGATTGGGAAGATTACTGTCATTTAAAACTGCACATTTTCTCTCACTGTCCACATAAGCCTTTAGGGTAACACAAGTTGTTTTGAGTGCCGAGTGTGGTTGAAAACTGTTTGTGACTTTCTCTGTGAAGGAGCCGTGTTTTGAGACAATATGAGAATAAATGCCTCTGTAGTTGATTAATAATACTTTTGATGTTCTTTGGCTCATCGTCAAAAGTTGACTTGTTACTGTCAATAACTGTGAATGCTCTAGTATAAAGCATGTGCATTTTCTGCTAATGAACAATAAAACATTACAAGTCTTGTTTTGCTAACTGGTTTGTATGCATGGGAGTGAGTTTCAGATTAGGTACTGATCAGGAAGTTTTTACATTTAAAATGACACATTTTCATTTTCCCTTGTTTTTCGTTTTTCTCAAGGAATTTTGAGCCTACATTTGTTTTTCTTGCCTATTACACACTTGTATTCTATAAGTGACGTAAGAATGGTGGGAACCCTATTGTGAGAAAATGGTGGAATCTCCAACAAGATTACACCAATATTTTGTTTGAACTGTGAGGTTGAAGTTATCAGCTATAATAGGAAGGTAAGGAGGATTTTCAACTGCATATAAAGTATATAAATGTGATTCAGCTATTAAACTAGTAGACTCAATTGTATCACAACTATTCACCCACATATTTTTTCAGTTCAGTTGTAGATGTGACTGGGATGATCTCATGTTTGAGATTGAGTTACACCATGCGTTTACGACAATATGATGCTAGTATACATGGACATTTGCCACAACATCAGCATTTATTAGATAAGATGTGTTTGCTGCTGGATTTCTGAAGATCCTAAAGGGGATTTAGCTATCAAGGATGGGATTTTGATGGGAGTTATCCAAAAAAGGATTCGTGGATTGTGCCACTCTTTCCCTGAATACCAATATAATTTTGATATTACAGTATAGGAAATGTATACCGTATTTTTCCTACACGTTTTCGCAGAAATGACTAAGGACTTCATCACGATGTCGGTCAGAAAGCAATCTGACCGACTCCTTATCAGAATGGTTTCTGACCGACACAGGTTTTGGGAGTCTGGCTGACTGATTATGATGGTTCCAAACACCATTCGGTCGAACTTCCTTTGACTTCAATGGGAGCCTGTGTTCCGACCAACAACACAGGCTCTCATTGCAAAAAGGAGTGGTTACGGAAAACCCTGCAACCTGTGGCGGGCACTGCAAGGTGCCTCCCACACTGTGCATGGTTTGAAAGAGGGGTCCTATGGGTACCCCCCCGAGCCCCAATCGGAGGCCTCCGGGTGAAGGGGGGTCTGCTACAGGCCCCCAAAGTCAGTTTCCGACAGCCTTTTCGTGTCAGACAGACCGTCAGAAACGCTGTCAGAATTCAACATCGTAATTGGTTGGTCGGGGACGCTGTCCATTGAGCTATACAGAGTGGGCTAAAGAACGGTGATGGATTAAACCCAGATCTTTTGACTGGGTGTGAGTGTTTGATTGGTTCCGATGCTCCGTCCATCACCACCCCCTTTTGTACCACTTTTGGCCGCCATAAGTGTGGCAGGGTATGCTCAGACGTGAGTCCTTTGCTCACTTTGCCACTGGATTCAAGCAAGCCGGGCTGAAGACGGCTGTAATGCCAGAAACTGGTCCTCGGATGCTTGTTTCCGGTCCAGGGAAGGCATGGCTTGGCAGTTTGGGCTTGACTGTTCCCAGGAGGCACAGGGTCAGACTGATTTGCATATAGCCATGTCTGAACTTGGGTATCAGAGTGGGCTAAAGAACGGTGATGGAATAAACCCAGATATTTTGACTGGGTGTGAGTGTTTGATTGGTTCGGATGCTCCGTCCATCACCACCCCCTTTTGTACCGCTTTTGGCCGCCATAAGTGTGGCAGGGTATGCTCAGACGTGAGTCCCTTGCTCACTTTGCCACTGGATTCAAGCAAGCCGGGCTGAATACGGCTGTAATGCCAGAAACCGGTCCTCGGAAGCTTGTTTACCGGTCCAGGGAAGGCATGGCTTGGCAGTTCGGGCTGGACTGTTCCCATGAGGCACAGGGTCAGACTGATTTGCATATAGCCATGTCTGAACTGGGGTGGCAGAGTGGGCTAAAGAACGGTGATGGATTAAACCCAGATCTTTTGACTGGGTGTGAGTGTTTGATTGGTTCGGATGCTCCGTCCATCACCACCCCCTTTTGTACCGCTTTTAGCCGCCATAAGTGTGGCAGGGTATGCTCAGACGTGAGTCCCTTGCTCACTTTGCCACTGGATTCTAGCAAGCCGGGCTGAAGACGGCTGTAATGCCAGAAACCGGTCCTCGGAAGCTTGTTTCCGGTCCAGGGAAGGCATGGCTTGGCAGTTCGGGCTGGACTGTTCCCATGAGGCACAGGGTCAGACTGATTTGCATATAGCCATGTCTGAACTGGGGTGGCAGAGTGGGCTAAAGAACGGTGATGGATTAAACCCAGATATTTTGACTGGGTGTGAGTGTTTGATTGGTTCGGATGCTCCGTCCATCACCACCCCCTTTTGTACCGCTTTTGGCCACCATCAGTGTGGCAGGGTATGCTCAGACGTGAGTCCCTTGCTCACTTTGCCACTGGATTCAAGCAAGCCTGGCTGAAGATGGCTGTAATGCCAGAAACCGGTCCTCGGAAGCTTGTTTCCGGTCCAGAGAAGGCATGGCTTGGCAGTTCGGGTTGCACTGTTCCCATGAGGCACAGGGTCAGACTGATTTGCATATAGCCATGTCTGAACTGGGGTGGCAGAGTGGGCTAAAGAACGGTGATGGATTATACCCAGATCTTTTGACTGGGTGTGAATGTTTGATTGGTTCGGATGCTCCGTCCATCACCACCCCCTTTTGTACCGCTTTTGGCCGCCATAAGTGTGGCAGGGTATGCTCAGACGTGAGTCCCTTGCTCACTTTGCCACTGGATTCAAGCAAGCCGGGCTGAAGACGGCTGTAATGCCAGAAACCGGTCCTCGGAAGCTTGTTTCCGGTCCAGGGAAGGCATGGCTTGGCAGTTCGGGCTGGACTGTTCCCATGAGGCACAGGGTCAGACTGATTTGCATATAGCCATGTCTGAACTGGGGTGGCAGAGTGGGCTAAAGAACGGTGATGGATTAAACCCAGATATTTTGACTGGGTGTGGGTGTTTGATTGGTTCGGATGCTCCGTCCATCCCCACCCCCTTTTGTACCGCTTTTGGCCGCCATAAGTGTGGCAGGGTATTCTCAGACGTGAGTCCCTTGCTCACTTTGCCACTGGATTCAAGCAAGCCGGGCTGAAGACGGCTGTAATGCCAGAAACCGGTCCTCGGAAGCTTGTTTCCGGTCCAGGGAAGGCATGGCTTGGCAGTTCGGGCTGGACTGTTCCCATGAAGCACAGGGTCAGACTGATTTGCATATAGCCATGTCTGAACTGGGGTGGCAGAGTGGGCTAAAGGACGGTGATGGATTAAACCAAGATCTTTTGACTGGGTGTGAGTGTTTGATTGGTTCGGATGCTCCGTCCATCACCACCCCCTTTTGTACCGCTTTTGGCTGCCATAAGTGTGGCAGGGTATGCTCAGACGTGAGTCCCTTGCTCACTTTGCCACCGGATTCAAGCAAGCCGGGCTGAAGACGGCTGTAATGCCAGACACCGGTCCTCGGAAGCTTGTTTCCGGTCCAGGGAAGGCATGGCTTGGCAATTCGGGCTGGACTGTTCCCATGAGGCACAGGGTCAGACTGATTTGCATATAGCCAAGTCTGAACTGGGGTGGCAGAGTGGGGTAAAGAACGGTGATGGATTAAACCCAGATCTTTTGACTGGGTGTGAGTGTTTGATTGGTTCGGATGATCCGTCCATCACCACCCCCTTTTGTACCGCTTTTGGCCGCCATAAGTGTGGCAGGGTATGCTCAGACGTGAGTCTCTTGCTCACTTTGCCACTGGATTCAAGCAAGCCGGGCTGAAGACGGCTGTAATGCCAGAAACCGGTCCTCGGAAGCTTGTTTCCGGTCCAGGGAAGGCATGGCTTGGCAGTTCAGGCAGGACTGTTCCCATGAGGCACAGGGTCAGACTGATTTGCATATAGCCATGTCTGAACTGGGGTGGCAGAGGGGGCTACAGAACGGTGATGGATTAAACCCAGATCTTTTGACTAGGTGTGAGTGGTTGATTGGTTCGGATGCTCCGTCCATCACCACCCCCTTTTGTACCGCTTTTGGCCGCCATCAGTGTGGCAGGGTATGCTCAGACGTGAGTCCCTTGCTCACTTTGCCACTGGATTCAAGCAAGCCGGGCTGAAGACATCTGTAATGCCAGAAACCGATCCTCGGAAGCTTTTTTCCGGTCCAGGGAAGGCATGGCTTGGCAGTTCGGGCTGGACTGTTCCCATGAGGCACAGGGTCAGACTGATTTGCATATAGCCATGTCTGAACTGGGGTGGCAGTGTGGGCTAAAGAACGGTGATGGATTATACCCAGATCTTTTGACTGGGTGTGAATGTTTGATTGGTTCGGATGCTCCGTCCATCACCACCCCCTTTTGTACCGCTTTTGGCCGCCATAAGTGTGGCAGGGTATGCTCAGACGTGAGTCCCTTGCTCACTTTGCCACTGGATTCAAGCAAGCCGGGCTGAAGACGGCTGTAATGCTAGAAACCGGTCCTCGGAAGCTTGTTTCCGGTCCAGGGAAGGCATGGCTTGGCAGTTCGGGCTGGACTGTTCCCATGAGGCACAGGGTCAGACTGATTTGCATATAGCCATGTCTGAACTGGGGTGGCAGAGTGGGCTAAAGAACGGTGATGGATTAAACCCAGATCTTTTGACTGGGTGTGAGTGTTTGATTGGTTCGGATGCTCCGTCCATCACCACCCCCTTTTGTACCGCTTTTGGCCGCCATAAGTGTGGCAGGGTATGCTCAGACGTGAGTCCCATGCTCACTTTGCCACTGGATTCAAGCAAGCCGGGCTGAAGACGGCTGTAATGCCAGAAACCGGTCCTCGGAAGCTTGTTTCCGGTCCAGGGAAGGCATGGCTTGGCAGTTCGGGCTGGACTGTTTACATGAGGCACAGGGTCAGACTGATTTGCATATAGCCATGTCTGAACTGGGGTGGCAGAGTGGGCTAAAGAACGGTGATGGATTAAACCCAGATCTTTTGACTGGGTGTGAGTGTTTGATTGGTTCGGATGCTCCGTCCAACACCACCCCCTTTTGCAGCGCTTTTGGCCACCATAAGTGTGGCAGGGTATGCTCAGACGTGAGTCCCTTGCTCACTTTGCCACTGGATTCAAGCAAGCCGGGTTGAAGACGGCTGTAATGCCAGAAACCGGTCCTCGGAAGCTTGTTTCCGGTCCAGGCAAGGCATGGCTTGGTAGTTCGGGCTGGACTGTTCCCATGAGGCACAGGGTCAGACTGATTTGCATATAGCCATGTCTGAACTGGGGTGCCAGATTGGGCTAAAGAACGGTGATGGATTAAACCAAGATCTTTTGACTGGGTGTGAGTGTTTGATTGGTTTGGATGCTCCGTCCATCACCACCCCCTTTTGTACCGCTTTTGGCTGCCATAAGTGTGGCAAGGTATGCTCAGACGTGAGTCCCTTGCTCACTTTGCTACTGGATTCAACAAGCCGGGCTGAAGACGGCTGTAATGCCAGAAACCGGTCCTCGGAAGCTGGTCCCCGGTCCAGGGAAGGCATGGCTTGGCAGTTCGGGCTGGACTGTTCCCATGAGGCACAGGGTCAGACTGATTTGCATATAGCCATGTCTTAACTGGGGTGGCAGAGTGGGGTAAAGAACGGTGATGGATTAAACCCAGATCTTTTGACTGGGTGTGAGTGTTTGATTGGTTCGGATGCTCCGTCCATCACCACCCCCTTTTGTACCGCTTTTGGCCGCCATAAGTGTGGCAGGGTATCCTCAGACGTGAGTCCCTTGCTCACTTTGCCTCTGGATTTAAGCAAGCCGGGCCGAAGACGGCTGTAATGCCAGAAACCGGTCCTCGGAAGCTTGTTTTCGGCCCAGGGAAGGCGTGGCTTGGCAGTTCGGGCTGGACTGTTCCCATGAGGCACTGGGTCAGACTGATTTGCATATAGCCATGTCTGAACTGGGGTGGCAGAGTGGGCTAAAGAACGGTGATGGATTAAACCCAGATCTTTTGACTGGGTGTGAGTGTTTGATTGGTTTGGATGCTCCGTCCATCACCACCCCCTTTTGTACCGCTTTTGGCTGCCATAAGTGTGGCAGGGTATGCTCAGACGTGAGTCCCCTGCTCACTTTGCCACTGGATTCAAGCAAGCCGGGCTGAAGACGGCTGTAATGCCAGACACCGGTCCTCGGAAGCTTGTTTCCGGTCCAGGGAAGGCATGGCTTGGCAATTCGGGCTGGACTGTTCCCATGAGGCACAGGGTCAGACTGATTTGCATATAGCCATGTCTGAACTGGGGTGGCAGAGTGGGCTAAAGAACGGTGATGGATTAAACCCAGATGTTTTGACTGGGTGTGAGTGTTTGATTGGTTCGGATGCTCCGTCCATCACCACCCCCTTTTGTACCGCTTTTGGCCGCCATAAGTGTGGCAGGGTATGCTCAGACGTGAGTCCCTTGCTCACTTTGCTACTGGATTCAAGCAAGCCGAGCTGAAGACGGCTGTAATGCCAGAAACCGGTCCTCGGAAGCTTGTCCCCGATCCAGGGAAGGCATGGCTTGGCAGTTCGGGCTGGACTGTTCCCATGAGGCACAGGGTCAGACTGATTTGCATATAGCCATGTCTTAACTGGGGTGGCAGAGTGGGCTAAAGAACGGTGATGGATTAAACCCAGATCTTTTGACTGGGTGTGAGTGTTTGATTGGTTCGGATGCTCCGTCCATCACCACCCCCTTTTGTACCGCTTTTGGCCGCCATAAGTGTGGCAGGGTATCCTCTGACGTGAGTCCCTTGCTCACTTTGCCTCTGGATTCAAGCAAGCCGGGCTGAAGACGGCTGTAATGCCAGAAACCGGTCCTCGGAAGCTTGTTTTCGGTCCAGGGAAGGCATGGCTTGGCAGTTCGGGCTGGACTGTTCCCATGAGGCACAAGGTCAGACTGATTTGCATATAGCCATGTCTGAACTGGGGTGGCAGAGTGGGCTAAAGAACGGTGATGGATTAAACCCAGATCTTTTGACTGGGTGTGAGTGTTTGATTGGTTTGGATGCTCCGTCCATCACCACCCCCTTTTGTACCGCTTTTGGCCGCCATAAGTGTGGCAGGGTATGCTCAGACGTGAGTCTCTTGCTCACTTTGCCACTGGATTCAAGCAAGCCGGGCTGAAGACGGCTGTAATGCCAGAAACCGGTCCTCGGAAGCTTGTTTCCGGTCCAGGGAAGGCATGGCTTGGCAGTTCGGGCAGGACAGTTCCCATGAGGCACAGGGTCAGACTGATTTGCATATAGCCATGTCTGAACTGGGGTGGTAGAGGGGGCTAAAGAACGGTGATGGATTAAACCCAGATCTTTTGACTGGGTGTGAGTGTTTGATTGGTTCGGATGCTCCGTCCATCACCACCCCCTTTTGTACCGCTTTTGGCCGCCATCAGTGTGGCAGGGTATGCTCAGACGTGAGTCCCTTGCTCACTTTGCCACTGGATTCAAGCAAGTCGGGCTGAAGACGGCTGTAATGCCAGAAACCGGTCCTCGGAAGCTTGTTTCCAGTCCAGGGAAGGCATGGCTTGGCAGTTCGGGCTGGACTGTTCCCATGAGGCACAGGGTCAGACTGATTTGCATATAGCCATGTCTGAACTGGGGTGGCAGAGTGGGCTAAAGAACGGTGATGGATTAAACCCAGATCTTTTGACTGGGTGTGAGTGTTTGATTGGTTCGGATGCTTCGTCCATCACCACCCCCTTTTGGACCGCTTTTGGCCGCCATAAGTGTGGCAGGGTATGCTCAGACGTGAGTCCCTTGCTCACTTTGCCACTGGATTCAAGCAAGCCGGGCTGAAGACGGCTGTAATGCCAGAAACCGGTCCTCGGAAGCTTGTTTCCGGTCCAGGGAAGGCATGGCTTGGCAGTTCGGGGTGGACTGTTCCCATGAGGCACAGGGTCAGACTGATTTGCATATAGCCCTGTCTGAACTGGGGTGGCAGAGTGGGCTAAAGAACGGTGATGGATTAAACCCAGATCTTTTGACTGGGTGTTAGTGTTTGATTGGTTCGGATGCTCCGTCCATCACCACCCCCTTTTGTACCGCTTTTGGCCGCCATAAGTGTGGCAGGGTATGCTCAGACGTGAGTCCCTTGCTCACTTTGCCACTGGATTCAAGCAAGCCGGGCTGAAAACGGCTGTAATGCCAGAAACCGGTCCTCCGAAGCTTGTTTCCGGTCCAGGGAAGGCATGTCTTGGCAGTTCGGGCTGGACTGTTCCCATGAGGCACAGGGTCAGACTGATTTACATATAGCCATGTCTGAACTGGGGTGGCAGAGTGGGCTAAAGAACGGTGATGGATTAAACCCAGATCTTTTGACTGGGTGTGAGTGTTTGATTGGTTTGGATGCTCCGTCCATCACCACCCCCTTTTGTACCGCTTTTGGCCGCCATAAGAGTGGCAGGGTATGCTCAGACGTGAGTCCCTTGCTCACTTTGCCAATGGATTCACGCAAGCCGGGCTGAAGACGGCTGTAATGCCAGAAACCGGTCCTCGGAAGCTTGTTTCCGGTCCAGGGAAGGCATGGCTTGGCAGTTCAGGCTGGACTGTTCCCATGAGGCACAGGGTCAGACTGATTTGCATATAGCCAAGTCTGAACTGGGGTGGCAGAGTGGGCTAAAGAACGGTGATGGATTAAACCCAGATCTTTTGACTGGGTATGAGTGTTTGATTGGTTCGGATGCTCCGTCCATCACCACCCCCTTTTGTACCGCTTTTGGCCTCCATAAGTGTGGCAGGGTATGCTAAGACGTGAGTCCCTTGCTCACTTTGCCACTGGATTCAAGCAAGCCGGGCTGAAGACGGCTGTAATGCCAGAAACCGGTCCTCGGAAGCTTGTGTCCGGTCCAGGGAAGGCATGGCTTGGCAGTTCGGGCTGGACTGTTCCCATGAGGCACAGGGTCAGACTGATTTGCATATAGCCATGTCTGAACTGGGGTGGCAGAGTGGGCTAAAGAACAGTGATGGATTAAACCCAGATCTTTTGACTGGGTGTGAGTGTTTGATTGGTTCGAATGCTCCGTCCATCACCACCCCCTTTTGTACTGCTTTTGGCCGCTATCAGTGTGGCAGGGTATGCTCAGACGTGAGTCCCTTGCTCACTTTGCCACTGGATTCAAGCAAGCCGGGCTGAAGACGGCTGTAATGCCAGAAACCGGTCCTCGGAAGGTTGTTTCCGGTCCAGGGAAGGCATGGCTTGGCAGTTCGGGCTGGACTGTTCCCATGAGGCACAGGGTCAGACTGATTTGCATATAGCCATGTCTGAACATGGGTGGCAGAGTGGGCTAAAGAACGGTGATCGATTAATCCCAGATCTTTTGACTGGGTGTGAGTGTTTGATTGGTTCGGATGCTTCGTCCATCACCACCCCCTTTTGGACCGCTTTTGGCCGCCATAAGTGTGGCAGGGTATGCTCAGACGTGAGTCCCTTGCTCACTTTGCCACTGGATTCAAGCAAGCCGGGCTGAAGACGGCTGTAATGCCAGAAACCGGTCCTCGGAAGCTTGTTTCCGGTCCAGGGAAGGCATGGCTTGGCAGTTCGGGCTGGACTGTTCCCATGAGGCACAGGGTCAGACTGATTTGCATATAGCCATGTCTGAACTGGGGTGGCAGAGTGGGCTAAAGAACGGTGATGGATTAAACCCAGAACTTTTGACTGGGTGTGAGTGTTTGATTGGTTCGGATGCTCCGTCCATCACCACCCCATTTTGTACCGCTTTTGGCCGCCATAAGTGTGGCAGGGTATGCTCAGACGTGAGTCCCTTGCTCACTTTGCCACTGGATTCAAGCAAGCCTGGCTGAAGACGGATGTAATGCCAGAAACCGGTCCTCTGAAGCTTGTTTCCGGTCCAGGGAAGGCATGGCTTGGCAGTTCGGGCGGGACTGTTCTCATGAGGCACAGGGTCAGATTGATTTGCATATAGCCATGTCTGAACTGGGGTGGCAGAGTGGGCTAAAGAACGGTGATGGATTAAACCCAGATCATTTGACTGGGTGTGAGTGTTTGATTGGTTCGGATGCTCCGTCCATCACCACCCCCTTTTGTACCGCTTTTGGCCGCCATAAGTGTGGCAGGGTATGCTCAGACGTGAGTCCCTTGCTCACTTTGCCACTGGATTCAAGCAAGCCGGGCTGAAGACGGCTGTAATGCCAGAAACCGGTCCTCGGAAGCTTGTTTCCGGTCCAGGGAAGGCATGGCTTGGCAGTTCGGGCTGGACAGTTCCCATGAGGCACAGGGTCAGACTGATTTGTATATAGCCATGTCTGAACTGGGGTGGCAGAGTGGGCTAAAGAACGTGATGGATTAAACCCAGATCTTTTGACTGGGTGAGAGTGTTTGATTGGTTTGGATGCTCCGTCCATCACCACCCCCTTTTGTCCGGTATTGAGCTATACGAGTCGGCTCTGACCGACTTGGAGTCTCCCAATGTTGGTCAGAACGGAGTCGAATGACCGAGTGGTTTCCTTCTATTGTCATTGGTCGGTAGGGAATGTTTCTGAGCCAGTCAGAAACATGGGTTCCGACACAGGTTAGGAAAATCCGAATTCATAACCTTTGTGACCGACATCGTAATGAGGCCCTAAGTGTTACATTTTGATTCAGAATGGAAGTTTCATTATGAGAAATCAGAATAACGTATGAGGTTTGTGTTAGTTCCTTACATCCCTGAAGAAGGGGGTTTGAGTTGCAAAACACAAGTTATCTGTGAAAAAAAACTTCTAGGTTGTGTTAAAAAGGAACCTTCTAAGACCTATTTCAAGAATTTGTTTATGGCAATGGATTTAAAGGACGTTGTTCAATATATGGTGGATTACCCTGGAACATTGATGTTCTTCTGTACTATAATTCTCATGAGACTGACCTTCAAAAATATCTGTACAATATATCTTGTTTGTAAACACATTTACATATTGTCTTTTTTGTATTAGAATCTACCTATGATAATTTTGCATGAAAAAAAGGGTAACAAATATTAAACTTTGCAATGTATATGTCGGCTAGGGTAACAGCAGTTTGAGCTGGTGCAGTGCCTTAACCCATGAAGTTGAAAGTTATGTTCTATGACAACATTATGACATATCAAATTACATAATTGAGGACATCATTGATGACATTGTAAGATTGTTTAATAGATTACATAGTGGCGGGTAACCACCAAATTACTTTTCCACCTAATTTTGAACAGCCTGTGTCCAGCTAATTGGTATAAGTGTTTACAAAACACAAGTGTTCCTAATGCAGTATAGGTGTGTAGAGGTATTGAAGATGTTATAAATCTTTGTTTTGAAGAGTAACTTTGTGTGTAGGTGACAGTTGACTTGTGTTTATCATGTTCCCCAAAAATATTTTTGCACTGCAGAATTTTTTTGCAGCCGGGCATTCTATGTGCTACATAGTAAGGGGCATATTTATTTTGTGTTCCCCTTGCTCCACGCAACAGGGCAGAAGAGAGATGCACATCTTAAGTTACATTTATCAGGCCACACAAGGCCATCTTGTGTGATCTTGGGTGGCTTGATATATCTAGAGTAATGTAATGCAATGCAAATTGCTGCCTTGCATTATTCTGTGTCAGGGAGGCATTCCATGGGTGAGGTGTGGGTATTCCTATGCACTCACCAATGGATTTTGGAACATTTCTAGATTCGCCATTACTGCTAGACCTGGGAATGTATCAAAATGCTAAACCTCCCCAGGTGAGGTGTAACAAGAAGAAATGGCTTTATTTCTCCTTGTTACTTGCCATAGAAAGAGGAAAATGTCTATCAGGATTGTTTCTTTGCAAGAAGCCTTCCTGCACAAAAACAATCCTACTTACAATGTAGGCACCCTTGCACCATGGTGCAAGGATCCCTGCATTGGCACTAGGCAGCACATTGTGTGCCAACACAGAGAAAACACAGGAACATGCCTTATTATGTTAAATACGGTGCATTCCTGCCCTTTACCAATCGCTGTGTGATTTTTTCATAAAAAATGCCCCTAAGTATTGTAAACGCCCATGAGTTATTAGACAAAATCATCTCAGCTTGGCAATTTTTACTTAACATAGAAGACTGTGTGCAGCAGGTACTAACCTATGTACATGTGCCTAATTTGCTTCAAAAGAAGGGCTATCTGCAAAGTTTTCATCACAGTACAAAGGCTGCAGGAAGTATGATCTTTAGCACTTTCAGACCTTAGTTATTTTAGGTGAATAGTTGCTCCTTGGACATGTTTGCATAGAGTGTACACTGTTTTTAAGTAGGCACTTTTTAATACTCTGAGAATCTCACAGTTTGAAAACAGTGTGGTACAGAGTAAACTCTCTCTATAGAGTAAACACTGTTAACGGTACCCACTTTTCTACTCATAACCACTTCATTTCTCAATGTAGGTTCAGTGACTGTCAGGCTTTGGATACAGGTAAAGAGTGTCCGTAGTAGGGCATCAGTTATGCAACAGGGCTTGAGTATCTGGAGGAACTTGGTTTTCCCTGAGTAGTTGTATACAGATTGAACTTCATGTTCAGTATAGGTTACCCTATCATTGGTGGTTCAACAAGAACTGAGCTACCCATGAAGTATATGGTATAATGTCAATGTTGCAAATAACGCAAGCTTGCTTTTCCATTGGGGGTTTTATATAAGATAGCAGTAAACATGCTTTATATTATCTTAAGCCATTTGACATTTACTTTCCAGGCTGTATGAGAAATTAGAACTAGAAAGTAGAATGAGTAGCAGTGAGATCAGTGCAGTATTTTTAAGTTTTGTATTTCTGTCTCCACATATTGTTAGTTCGCTGGAATCATGTTATCTATCCTCAGTTCAGGACTCTGGGCGTGTTGCAGGCTCATTTAATTAGAATAGTTAGGAATGTCTCACCCCTGCTTCACTGACTACCCAAATCACAAGTTAATTTGTCAAAATCAGACCATTGTTTTTTCTTCATTCTTCATTTCTTCATTCTTCATTCTTCATTATTAAAAAGACAGGCCAATCTAAATAAATGTTTATGGTAGAGCGAGCAGCACAATGAACAGCCCCAAATATATTTCCAGGCTGCGGGGGAAGAACCTGACTGTCACATGGATTGAAAGCGTGCTGCACTTTGTTCCTCAGTTGTGTTATTGGGTATTTAATGACCCTGAAAGGTACGAGACTACTAATGGTCCCTTATGTTGGCATTTTAATTACAACATTGGTTCTTTGAAACATATGTTATTCGATTGTCTTATTGTCTTTACATTTTGGCCGCTTATTTGGGATATTATTTGGAAAACTCTTGATATTTCTGATATTATGTCATTATCTATAGTTATTAGTAAGTCTGTGGCTCTTTCTTCTACTTTATCCTGAAATAATAAGAAACTATTTGACTTCTTAATTTCTGCAACTATAAAATCCATGACCTCGAATTGGAGAGAGGCCAAATTACTATTACTTGGTTTACCTTTCCAAGAAAAGTTGATAGATTATTAGAATTTCATCCATTGTCTTAAACATGCTGTTCTTGGAAGCCACTGAATCATTATGTATCTTTGTTTTTCTAATGATTTATGACTTTTATGTATTAGCATTAATAGTTTGCATATTTTATGCTCTTTTGAATTTATTATTAAGTACCTCAATTTTAAAACTTTATATTCCTCCCCAATTGTTTATATAAATGTTATTAAAACTAGCAATTGTTAGCAATATTCGCTTGTTGACAGTACATTTACATTATCTGGTTATTCCTCTCATAATTGTGTAATTGTTTTGGATCATCTTATGAAATTGTAATAAACATATTTGAATGTAAACCATATTTAACATTCCATCTAGTAAGCAGATATGCCCACCACCTTGCATGGAGAGTGAAATCTCACTATGGGTAGTGCAGGGAAATACGATAGGTTTAATTATTTAAAATAAATAAATACACATCCCAATGAATAATGTCAATCTAAATTAATGTAAAATATTTTTCATTGGAAATGCTAAAAGAATTTTTTACTGCATATGATCCCCTTACATTAAGGGGCAACTTCGTGAAAAGGAAAGGCCAAGAATGCACCATATTTAACATTATATGCACAATCCTGCCCTTTCCTTGTGCTTACGCAGTTTTTGCTGCTTTGCACCAATGCAGGCACCCTTGCACCATAATGCAAGGGTGTCTTAGAAAGAGGAAACAACGAGGAGAAATAAAGATATTTTTCCTCGTTACACCACCCCGTGAGAGGTGTTGTATTTTGATGCATGCCCAGGTTTACCGGTTTTCGTAGATCTGGGAATGCGCCAAAATCCATGGGTGGGTGCGTGGGAACATCCACACTCCACGCATGGAACATCTGACTGGGGCAAAGTAATGCAATGCAGCGATTTGCACTGCGTTACATTACTCCAGATTTATCAAACCATGCAGGCCCACACAAGGTGGCCTTGCATGGCTTGATAAATCAAACTTTAGTTTTATGCCACCCTTATGGCCCCTTGCGTGGTGCAAGGGCGACACAACACTGATAAATATACCTCAAAGTTTGTTTTCAATTGTCTTAATCTTTTGTAAGTATTCGTTTTATATTAGCATATCCTCACACCACCTTTGAAATTCCATTAACCCCTCCTATTTTGGTAGTAATTATTCCTGATTTTCCCACCACTTCCCCTTGTCCCTTACATATTTACTACCAATTTCTATACCAACTTGTGCAGACCTCTGCCATTGTGGCCGAGATCTCCGCATAGAAAAGCTAGTAGAGGTAGAGGTGGTAGCCAGCTTGTTTGTGAATTCTATTTTGCCGAATGTGATTAGCACAATGCATTACACCGTTATGTACTACAAAACGCAATTTGTCACTCAGTCCTAGTGTGTTTAAATTTTATGGCAAGACCGGAGGCTCCTATTATGCTTTCTTATCTTGCATTTATTTTAACAGCAGCAAAGATAAGTAAAAAACTACAGTTCCCAGAGGGCCAGGAACACACTGGGCCATGGGAACGAGAAATAACGAGAATACAGTAACCAATCACAGTAGACCTATTAGATAAACACCCTAACTGACTGCACAGCTTCCTCTTTTCTTGCTGCTCGCAGTCAGATAAGTGTCTATCTTTGCTCACAGTAATGTTTCATGGTTTTTTATGCATATTGTGCTAGTTTTAACGTTATATTTATTGTTATTGTAAAGCGCGCCCTCGCGCTATTACTTTCACGCTCCTCGCGTGTGCTACCTTTCATTTCCGGTGCTTCGTTCCCGGCCCCCCCCCCCACCCGGCTTCCCTTGGTTCCGTCCTAGCGCGCGCTGCTCAGCGCGTCTTCCCCGACCTTCTCTCACCTCTGGAAGGCTTTTCCAGTCACCGGCCCCTTGCGAGCCTGCATTTTCTGTTCTGCAGTCTTCCTTCAGCAGCGTGTGAAGCCGCCTGACGCTCTCTGCCCGGCCCAACCCTCAAACACTCCCCTGACAAAAATTAACCCTCGCCTACCTCCTGTTTCTGTGTTTGCCTTTTTTCACACAGCCTGGCTATGGAACTCGATAGTTCCTCTGAGGAAGTCCCCACACAGGACTCTCAGTCCTTCAAAAAGGACCTTAATAAATTCATTAATAATTCTGTAGAAACTGCTGTGGAAGTTTCCATGAAAAGAATGTCTAAAAATATGGAGAACTCCATGTTAAGCATCATGTCCAAAGTTTTGGCCCAATCTGCGGGGGAAAGCAGAAAAAGAAAGGTGGAACACTCTGCTCATTCTCATGTCCCTAAAAAAGCGTCATTGTCTTGCGAGTCTTCCTCGCACTTGATTGAGGACCCAGTTCCTCCCAGGCCTCCTGCTAAGGAGGGGTTTGTTGGCTCCGAGGGCAAGCGCAAACAAAAAGCCAAACATGCAGAGTCTCCTAGAAAAAAGTTGGTAATATCCACCATTTTGGACACAGACGATGATGATGATGCAAATTTTGATGACGCTGATCAATTATTTGACCTCTTTGACACTGCTGACCCCCCCCCCTCCTCCAAAATCCTCTCATTTGGATTCTTTTTCTTTTGAGCCAGTCTTTGACTCCGAGGGCCTTCCTATGTTCGATCCCTCTACTATCCGACACCCGAATTCTACCGAATGGCTCCCTTCTCACCATGTCGGAGAATATATTTCTGCCCGATTACGTCTCCCTCTGGAGGCCCCTGTGAGAGCCAGACTCAAATCTGAATGCCCTAAACCTTCTCTTCCCGACAAAATCACTTTGGTTCCTTCTATCGACCAACCTCTCCTCACTTTCTTTTCCAAGTTTGGCAAAGACCCCCGCAGAGGGGTGGACAAGGCTTGGTCCACTTGCCAGGACAAATTGTTGGATGTTGTGGGCCCGTTAGCCCGTATTTTTGATTTGGCTGAATGCTCCCGCTTGGAAGGTACTGACCTTTCGGCTGAAGAAGTCTCCATGTGGGCCCAACGCGCCTTCTGTCTTTTGGGTAATGCAAATTCCGCAATTACACATGAACGTCGCAAGGGTCTCCTGATCAAATTGGATCCCAAACTCTCCAATCTAGCACCTATGGATCCTGGCCCCAAGGCGAACGGTCTCCTCTTTGGAGAAAATTTGGTGCGCGACCTCAGTAGATTCGTTTCTACTTTCGCTTCTTTGGACAAAGCCCAGCAAACAGTGAAAAAGGTTTTCGCCCCTCGGGTTTTTGGACGGGCCGGCAGAGGCAGGGGCCGCTCTTCCGGCGTCCCTATCACCAAGGCTCCAGAGGTTCGTCCACCAACAACCAGGACTACAAACCCCAATTTTATCCCCAATGTGGACGTGGCTTCCGTGGGAGAGGTCAACGGAACTTCCGCCACAACTCCAACCAACATGGTAAGCCTTTCTTCTTCCCCTCCTGTCGGAGGCCGTTTAAAACTGTTCCTTCAAAAATGGTGCACTCTCAGTGCAGACCCTTGGGTCTTACACACGGTACAGGGATTCCTAATAGAGTTCATTTCTCCTCCCGTTCAGTCTTCTCTTCCTCCCCCTCCCGTCTTTTCACTTCTCGTGGCATCTCAGATCTCCGCCGAGATTAAGGCTCTTCTCCAAAAAAGGGCAATTCAAATTTTTCCCTTCGACTCCTCAGGCTTTCTAAGCTCCATTTTTCTGGTTCAAAAGAAAAACAAAAAGCTCCGCACAGTCATCAACTTGAAGTGGTTCAACCAATTTGTGGTTTATCGCCATTTCAAAATGGAAACCATTTTGCACCTGAGGGACACTCTTCGCCCCAACGATTGGATGGTCCGTTTGGATCTTCAGGATGCTTACCTCACGGTTCCTATTCATCACTCTCAATGGAAATATCTCCAGTTTCAGTGGGCAGGTGTCAACTATTGTTTCACCTCTCTTCCCTTTGGCTTATCATCCGCGCCCTGGTGCTTCACAAAACTCTTGAAACCGGTGGTCGCCTATCTTCGATCTCTTGGCATCAGACTAATTATTTACTTGGACGATATCCTCCTCATGAATTCCGACCAACAGTCCCTCCTCTCCGACCTGCTGGTGACTCGGTCGCTTCTTTTGGACCTGGGTTTTCTCATCAATACCGACAAGTCCTCTCTGATTCCATCTCAGAACATGGAATTCTTGGGCTTTCTAGTGGACTCTGCTGCAGCGTCCCTGCGCCTGCCCCTCTCCAAAGTTTCCAAGATCAAAGCGGAGATTGTTTCCGTCCTTCAGTCCTCTCTTTTGTCTCTCCGATCCTTAGCGAGGATCGTCGGCCTCCTCTCCTCCTCCATTCAGGCCATCTTCCCTGGCCCTCTCCATTATCGCGCTCTTCAGCGCCTCAAGATTCAACACCTTCGACGAGGCCTCGCTTATTCAGATCTCGTGAATCTCGATCCCGAGTCTCGTACCGAGCTTCAGTGGTGGATAGACCATTTAGATGCGTGGAACGGACGCACTATCTTCGCCACTGCCCCATATCTTGTCTTAGAATCCGATGCAAGCCTGTCGGGCTGGGGCGCCCGATGTGGACCAATCTCGACTGGAGGTTCATGGTCCGCCGAGGAGTCCAAGTTGCACATCAACTGTTTAGAGATGCTTGCAGGTTCCTTTGTGATCAAAAGCCTTACAAAAAACAGGATCCACTGTTCTATCCTTCTTCGTATGGACAATGTTTCTGCGGTCCGCTACATCAACCATCTAGGCGGAACACGGTCCAAACCCCTGGCGGACTTAGCAAAGAGTCTGTGGGAGTTCTGTCTCGCACATCATCTTTCCTTGACCGCAGAATATCTCCCCGGAGATCTCAACAGTGTAGCGGATTGGCACTCGAGATTTCTTCGAGATTCCAGCGATTGAAAGCTATGTCCATCCGTCTTCCTGTCTCTTTCCCATCTTTGGGGCCCTTTCTCTATCGATCTTTTTGCATCCCGGCTCAATTCACAATTACCCCGGTTCTACAGTTGGCGCCCGGACCCCTTGGCTTTGGCGACAGACGCTTTCCTACAGGACTGGTCTCGTCACCTTCATTATGCCTTCCCTCCTTTTCTGATGATCAACAGGGTCCTTTCTCAGGTTCGCCGTCAGTCTGCGTCTCTGGTTCTTGTGGCCCCCTTCTGGCAAGCTCAAGTGTGGTTTCCGACTCTTCTCGAGATGGCAGTGGATTTCCCTGTCCTTCTTCCCTCCTCCGAGGATCTTCTGCTCAATCCCCAAGGCGTCCAGCACAGTCTCATCCTAGACTCCTCCCTGCAGCTCTCGGCCTGGAAAGTTTCCGGCCTTCCACTTCTGACGTCCTCATTTCACAAGAGGCTTCAATCTTTATCAGCCAAGCCTGGGCTCCTGGCACATCCAAAGCTTACAAATCCGCCTGGTCTCTTTGGTCAAGCTGGTGTTTGGAAAGGGACCTCGATCCCATTTCAGCCTCTCTGAATTTCATCATTAATTTCCTTGGTTCTCAAGCCAGTGCCGGTAAGGCTTACCGCACTATCAATCTCTATCGTTCAGCCATCTCCCTCTACCATTCCCAAATCGATGGCAAACCGGTTGGTGCTCACCCTCTGATTTGTCGCCTACTCAAAGGTGTTCGTTGTGCAAAACCACCGTTGGCTAAGTATACCTCTTTATGGGATGTTACTGTGGTTCTTAAATTGTTTTCTAATTGGCCAGATAATTCTGTTCTTTCTCTCAAAATGCTATCCGCCAAACTTACCATGTTACTGTGTCTAATTTCTATTAAGAGAGTATCTGATGTTAAAGCTCTAGATGTTTCTGCTCGCCAATTCTCTCCTACAGGTGTTCTATTTCAGATACGCAGACGTACTAAGACTCATTTGGATTCAGTGTTTTATCCATACTTTCCAGATCATCCCAAATTGTGTGTGGGACAATGTTTAAAAGTGTACGAACACCGAACTGCTGATCTCAGAACGCCATCTCATTCTCAACTCCTCATTTCCTTTCGTAAACCCCATCTCCCTGTCTCCTCTCCTACCCTTGCCCGTTGGGTTCGTTGGGTCATGTCTCTTGCCGGAATTGATGTCTCCGTTTTCGGGGCTCATTCGGCCAGGGGAGCCATGGCTTCTACAGCCTTTTGGTCTGGCTCTCGTTTGGAGGACATTTTGAGATCAGCAGACTGGTCAAATGACAGTATTTTTCGCATGTTCTATTGTAAACCTGTACATACTGTGGCTTCTGATGTTGTTAATATGCTTTAAACAAGCATAATAGGAGCCTCCGGTCTTGCCATAAAATGTAGATTTTTCTAGTGTTCATGACGGAAAATCTTAATTTTATTAAAGACACGGAGGCGAGTATTATCCCGCCGCAACATTTTTTAACATTGTTCTCCCTCCCTACAGCGAATCCAGCCCTGCCACCGGCTTCATCTTAGAAGATCTTCACTTCGACTACTTCGATCTTCACCTCCATCTTCTCCTTCTCCAGCGCTCCTGCATCATCGTCCTGGACTCCTATTTGGTCTTCCTTGGATTCCCCTGCTACAAGACTTATGTTCCTGGACTTTGGCTATATCCTTAATTTTTTCTATTTTCCCTTTGTTTAATGACTATACTTGATCTGCTCGCCAGTGAAAAGAGGAAGCTGCGCAGTCAGTTAGGGTGTTTATCTAATAGGTCTACTGTGATTGGTTACTGTATTCTCGTTATTTCTCGTTCCCATGGCCCAGTGTGTTCCTGGCCCTCTGGGAACTGTAGTTTTTTACTTATCTTGGCTGCTGTTAAAATAAATGCAAGATAAGAAAGCATAATACTCGCCTCCGTGTCTTTAATAAAATTAAGATTTTCCGTCATGAACACTAGAAAAATCTACATTGTCTGTGCTCAAGTGAGGGGATTTTGAGTTAGCAGTAGAAGGAGTGAATGAGCGAGAGTGAGCTAGAGAGATTCAGGAGTTCCGGCAATTATTTTAGCAAATTATTTATTCATATTTTTAAGTTTTGAAAAAAAGATTTTTTTAGACAGAGACTTCTAGATTCTTGTGGCACTTCCAAAGAATGATACGGCATGAGTGCTCTTTTCAAGTAATGGTATTTCCACTGTCAGGTTGCTCGAGTATCTGAGTTTGGACGAGCCACCAGAGAGTTACATTTCTGGATTATGTATTTTGGTGTGTTAGGGCATGACGCTTAAAGAATTAGGGCATGTAAAAGATGTCACTGTCAATGGATAACCATTTTACTGGATCTAAGAGCATGCGTGATGTGGCCCGAATATTTTTAATTCGGCAGAAGCTAGCAGGATAGTGAAGCACATTTTGTAAAGGAGCCGGACAAATAGGATATAAGATAGCTTTTTATGGGCTGTGAACTTGCTGCTTTTGTTCTTGTTAAGAACTTATGTTACAAATGTTTATACATGCCTAGTATTACAAGCAAATGCCATTGCTACTTTGAAATCAGAAATTCTGATATGAAAGATCCAGGTGATATAGAATAATTTAACTTACTCAGGTGGCAATGTCTACCCACTAGGTTGACATTTCCTTTAATGTGTGCGTTTTCCCCTAAAATAATGAATTGGAACAGGAAATAATAGGGCATATTAACAAGCTGAAGTATATCCCGCTTTCTCGGCACAATTCGCCGAGACAGCGGCGATACTTCCAGCGCCCTATTAACAAGGGCATTGCAACGCCTGCCTCAAGCCCACTTTGCATGTCAGCGAGAAACATCGCTAATGACATGCAAAGTGGGCGTTCCCACGTCCAACCACATGTAAAATGTGGTTGGAGGTGGGAACACCCTATCACCAAGGCAGGCTTTGGGAGGAAAAGACCTGCGATAAACTAATTTATCGCCGGTCTCCCAACGCCTGCTCTGACCAGGCGTTAGGCTTTAATAACATGGAGGTGTGGATCATAAAGCTGAATCCACCCCCCCCATATTATCAAGACACACATTAGCGCGTGAAAACAATGCTTATTTTCACGCGCTAATGTTCGCTATCGCCGGCTATCGCAGGATTTACTATCGCCTACGTGTTGCACGTTGATAATAACGCGCTAACACGGCGAAAAAATCCGGCGATAGTGAAATGTGCGATGTGCGTTCTTTAATGCACATCTTGTTAATATGCCCCAAAATTGTTTTGTTATTTGATTATAAATACACCTAGATGAAGCTGTGCTAATAATTTTGTTTGAAACGTTTTATGTAAGCAGTGATTTTGTCTAGATTTCAAAAGCAGCATGATGAAGTAGCTCATTTATATTAGGAATCCGTTCTTTACAATATCCTGGAGCCAGGGCACAGTCAGCTTCAGAGAAATCCAATATAAGGAGTATGTCTTAAATTACAAATGCCAACTATTCACACTCTCTCAATGGCATTCACTATCATGTTATGTGCTATTGCACTTGAATAAAAAGGTTCATGAGAGGCCAAACAAACAAAAAGGCAATGTCACAAAGAGTGCCACATAGGGACATGAAGTCTTTCTTCATTACAGGTAAGGAAATATCCAAGTTTCAGCCAGTAGCATGCTGCACCAGGTGGACATGTGCCTGGTGTGTGTCTGGATAGCTGAGCCGGGGGTAGTCGGATAGCACGTGTGGCAATTTTGTACTTTTTATTTCTTAATGAACTTTTACATGTATGGCACTGACTAGTAAGGGAAGTGGTGCACCTGTACTCCACAAGCTAAAATAATTTTTATGGGTTATGACCGGCTTTTTTAAAATTTCAATCAGCATATTTTGAAATTGATTTTTAACGGTGTATTTACCTGTGGTTCCTTGATTTGTGTTTGCTACGCTGTCCCCGGTCCGTCACGGCTATTAGTGCCAGTTGAACAGAGGGACGCGACTCCTCCCACATTGCACCTTACTTCCTGTCCCCAGGTACTAAAGGCAGATGGCTGTTTGGCCACGCAGCGGGTGCGCCGAAGGCACGCCAAAGGCAAGCCCGTCTGCCCCCGACCGCGATCAGAACGTGGCCAGCGTCAACCATGCTGCTTTTTGTGAGGAGGTTACACATTGGTCTTGAGACGAGCTGATGCTCCTCAAACGCTCGGCTTGTCCCGAGACACACCAGATTGACTTAGCAAAGACTACACTGCCACACAGATGCTGTTCAGGTGGTAAGATGTTGAATTATGTCTAAGATATTAGCATTGAAAGGGCGACTCCCCAGGGCATTGCAATCGAGCTCACTGATACAATTAGGGTGTGCCTTGTCAATTGCAGATCACTGCCCAAGCATGCTGAGGATTTCTGGCTAGTGTTTGTGGAGGCTACTTGGGATTTCATGTTTCTAACTGAAACCTGGTTAAATATGGACTCTTTGGCAGCCATTGCCCTGGCCATCCCGCCAGGTTTTAAAATGTGTTATGCCATTGAGAGGGCAACAAAAGAGGGGGTGAGGTGGTCATAATTTTTAAAGACTCGTGGGAGCTTGTTTCCTCTGCCCCACTCTACATGCGGGCATAGAAGGACTCAATTTCTGCCTCCAAATCAACCCCTATTCCTCCCTCTCAGACATACTTATTTACAGACTGCCTGATCGTGCAGCGACTGTATGTCAGGATCTTTGCAATTTTATTGCTCGAAAATCGCTAATCTATGCCAATTTTATGGCCCTTGGTGATTTTAATCTGCATGTGAATGACCCTAATTGTGCACAAGCAGCACGGCTGTTCTCGTCCCTGACGGGGTCCAATCTTATGCAATTGGTGTCTTCCCTGACGCACAATGCAGGCCACACACTGGATCTAGTTTTACAAACATTACTTCTATAGGTATGGAGACTCCTTGCCCTTTGGTGTGGTCAGACCATTACCTGGTTCCTTTCTCGGTTATTCTGTCCAAACCTGGCCAAGTTAAGGGCAAACGCTCCATTATAAAAAGAAATTGGAAAAATCTGACCGCAGCATCTCTAAGCCCTATTCTTTAGGATAACTATCCTTTTCTATCCTCCGACCCCAAAGTAGATGCTTTTGCTACAAATCAATGGATTGCCACTGCCATGGAGTCGTTGTTCCGGCCAGAGTGCTGAAGTCCATTAGACTGTCCCCCTCAACACCTTTCTTCTCAAACACCTTTAAAAAATCAAAAAGCAGGTGCAAACGACTAGAACGCCAGAGGAGAGTGAGCTACTGTGACTTATCAAAAGTAATCTATAAAAAAGCAGTGAAAGATTTACATAAGTCACTAAAAGTAGCCAGGAGGAATTATATTGTTACGAGTATCCACAATGCAGATCACTCCAGTAGAGAGGTCTTTAAGGTGCTCCAGGCCCTAAAGCAATAGAGACTAAAGTGATACCGTCTCCAGCTTTGTGTGAAAATATTGCTAGTTTCTTTGCTAATAAAATGTCAAAGGTTTATGACTCCTTCTCAGCACCAGAGGCAACAGAGAAATTAGATACACCACTGGGTGCGGTGGAGGTTCCTCCATTTACTAATTTCATACCTATCTCGCTTCAAGATGCATTCGCAGAAATTCAAAAATGTAGATCAGGTGCCCCAGATGATCCATGCCCTCCTAAACTCTATTTCATATTTGGAACACTTCTCTTGACACTGGCGTCTTTCCAGACAAATGGAAACAGGCAACACTTCTCCCCCTGGGGAAAAAAAACAAATGGGGACCCAGGAGATCTTAACAATCTTGGGCAAATCTCACTGCTCCCCACGCCCGGTAAAATGTTGGAGAAGCTGGTCTAGCACCAACTGACTAACTTTATCGAGAGCAATGGCACTCTGCATGACACGCAATCCGGATTCCGGGCGAGTTTCAGCACGGAGACCGCCCTTCTCGAGGTGGCTGCGTCAGCAAGATGGTTGCTGGATTCAGGGGCATCAGCGTTACTGGTGCTCCTGGATCTGTCTACTGCATTCGACACTGTCGACCATGCCATATTGGTCCAGAGACTACATTTTGCGGGCTTTGGGGGGAAGGTGCTGACCTGGCTAAAATCATGGACTGTTCCCATGAGGCACAGGGTCAGAGCTGATTTGCATATAGCCAGTGTCTAACCCAGGGTGGTGTGGAGTGCAAAAAAACGATGGATATAGGCCCAGATCCTTGTACTGGGGTGAATGTATGACATTGTTCTATATTCTGTCCATCAACTGTGTTTTTTGCAAATTTCACCCCGAGTGGGCTGGGTATGCTCAGACGTGAGTCTCAGGCTCTCCACACCACTGGAGTCAAGCTATCCAGGCTGATGAAGGCTGATAGCCAGAAACCGGTCCTTGGATGCTTGATTACGGTCTGGGAAAGACATGGCTTTGTAGTTCGGACTGGACTGTTCCCATGAGGCATAGGGTCAGAGCTGATTTGCATATAGCCAGTGTCTAACCCAGGGTGGTGTGGAGTGCAAAAAAACGATGGATTTAGGCCCAGATCCTTGTACTGGGGTGAATGTATGACATTGTTCTACATTCTGTCCATCAAGTGTGTTTTTTGCAATTTTCACCCCGAGTGGGCTGGGTATGCTCAGACGTGAGTCCCAGGCTCTCCACACCACTGGAGTCAAGCTATCCAGGCTGATGAAGGCTGATAGCCAGAAACCGGTCCTTGGATGCTTGATTCCGGTCTGGGAAAGACATGGCTTGGTAGTTCGGACTGGACTGTTCCCATGAGGCACAGGGTCAGAGCTGATTTGCATATAGCCAGTGTCTAACCCAGGGTGGTGTGGAGTGCAAAAAAACGATGGATTTAGGCCCAGATCCTTGTACTGGGGTGAATGTATGACATTGTTCTACATTCTGTCCATCAACTGTGTTTTTTGCAATTTTCACCCCGAGTGGGCTGGGTATGCTCAGACGTGAGTCCCAGGCTCTCCACACCACTGGAGTCAAGCTATCCAGGCTGATGAAGGCTGATAGCCAGAAACCGGTCCTTGGATGCTTGATTCCGGTCTGGGAAAGACATGGCTTGGTAGTTCGGACTGGACTGTTCCCATGAGGCACAGGGTCAGAGCTGATTTGCATATAGCCAGTGTCTAACCCAGGGTGGTGTGGAGTGCAAAAAAACGATGGATTTAGGCCCAGATCCTTGTACTGGGGTGAATGTATGACATTGTTCTACATTCTGTCCATCAACTGTGTTTTTTGCAATTTTCACCCCGAGTGGGCTGGGCATGCTCAGACGTGAGTCCCAGGCTCTCCACACCACTGGAGTCAAGCTATCCAGGCTGATGAAGGCTGATAGCCGGAAACCGGTCCTTGGATGCTTGATTCCGGTCTGGGAAAGACATGACTTGGTAGTCCGGACTGGACTGTTCCCATGAGGCACAGGGTCAGAGCTGATTTGCATATAGCCAGTGTCTAACCCAGGGTGGTGTGGAGTGCAAAAAACAATGGATTTAGGCCCAGATCCTTGTACTGGGGTGAATGTATGACATTGTTCTACATTCTGTCCATCAACTGTGTTTTTTGCAATTTTCACCCCGAGTGGGCTGGGTATGCTCAGACGTGAGTCCCAGGCTCTCCACACCACTGGAGTCAAGCTATCCAGGCTGATGAAGGCTGATAGCCAGAAACCGGTCCTTGGATGCTTGATTCCGGTCTGGGAAAGACATGGCTTGGTAGTTCGGACTGGACTGTTCCCATGAGGCACAGGGTCAGAGCTGATTTGCATATAGCCAGTGTCTAACCCAGGGTGGTGTGGAGTGCAAAAAAACGATGGATTTAGGCCCAGATCCTTGTACTGGGGTGAATGTATGACATTGTTCTACATTCTGTCCATCAACTGTGTTTTTTGCAATTTTCACCCCGAGTGGGCTGGGTATGCTCAGACGTGAGTCCCAGGCTCTCCACACCACTGGAGTCAAGCTATCCAGGCTGATGAAGGCTGATAGCCAGAAACCGGTCCTTGGATGCTTGATTCCGGTCTGGGAAAGACATGGCTTGGTAGTTCGGACTGGACTGTTCCCATGAGGCACAGGGTCAGAGCTGATTTGCATATAGCCAGTGTCTAACCCAGGGTGGTGTGGAGTGCAAAAAAACGATGGATTTAGGCCCAGATCCTTGTACTGGGGTGAATGTATGACATTGTTCTACATTCTGTCCATCAACTGTGTTTTTTGCAATTTTCACCCCGAGTGGGCTGGGCATGCTCAGACGTGAGTCCCAGGCTCTCCACACCACTGGAGTCAAGCTATCCAGGCTGATGAAGGCTGATGGCCAGAAACCGGTCCTTGGATGCTTGATTCCGGTCTGGGAAAGACATGGCTTGGTAGTTCAGACTGGACTGTTCCCATGAGGCACAGGGTCAGAGCTGATTTGCATATAGCCAGTGTCTAACCCAGGGTGGGGTGGAGTGCAAAAAAAACGATGGATTTAGGCCCAGATCCATGTACTGGGGTGAATGTATGACCCAGAGAGTTGCCTGACAACCATTTGAATCAAAACCCAAACACCTTTGGTGTGGTGTCCCTCCACTCTTTAATCTCTACATAGCTCCGCTTTTCTCTTTGATTGCCAACTGGGGAGTGAAAGCGATCTCCTACGCTGACGATACCCAGTTGGTTTTCCTCTTTCCAGAGAAAATGGTAGATGCTTTCAAGAACTTTAAAGGGTGTCTGAGAGACATAGCATTATGGATGAATCCAAACAAATTCAAACTCAATGCCGGAAAGACACAGGTACTGTTCTTCGGAAAGGGCCCAGTGCCAGCTTCGGATCTGTGGTGGATATCAAAAATGGATACACCGCCTTCTCCCGCCACTAATATCAGAAATCTAGGTGTGAGATGGGAGGCTGATCTCTCCTTCTCGGCCCAACTTCAGCAGGTCACCGCTACCTGCTTCAGTAAATTAAGACATCTCCTGAAATGTTTACATTTCCTACCGGAAGATTGCCGCAAATCCGTAGTCCATGCCACAGTGACCGCTAGGCTAGACTACGCAAATGGCTTATACCTTGGCCTTCCTAAATATGATACAGAATGCGGCTGCAAGACAGGTCAGACACATACAGTTTCGGCACCATGTCTCTCTGCATCTACATGAACTCCATTGGCTCCCAGTAGCCAAAAGAATCGAATTCAAGGCCATGACTTTGGCCTACTGGGCTCTCAATGGAAAGTGCCCCAGCTGTCTTAAACAAAGACTCTGCTGCTATAGGCAAAATCGAGCTTTGATGTCGAACTCTCAAAATTTGCTTTGTACTCCCCGCTTTGCGAAAGCACGTCTGGGTGGTTGAGCGCTCGCAGTTAGAACAGCCATAATGTGGAATGCCCTGCCTGGGAACCTCCGCCAGGCTAAATCAGAAATCTGCTTCAGAAAGGCCTTGAAGACTTGGCTCTTTTGGGCTGACTAGGCTTGGGTTTTAGTCCTGTAGCCTCTCTGCGCGCAATGCCTGCTGCTAGAGCGCCAGGACACCTCTGCTTGAGGTAGTTGTTGCGCTATACAAGCTCCAGTACTATTATTATTATGAGCTGTAATGCAAGAAGTGGATTTTAAGGTTTAATGCAATTGTATGAGTGAAGCATAGTAAATAGTAGTACACATATTTGTTACTTCAAACACACGTTTGTGGTCAGAATGCAGAAATTGAAAAAGCTGAACACTAAACCAAAAAAATGCTATAATTAAATACTTCATAAAAAGGATTGTTTTTCTTTGTCCATCTGTTCATGAGGATAGCTGGCTAGTGGCCCATCTCAAGCGTAACACATTTTGTAAATTCCATTTTTTTAGCCAAATAAAACTTTGACTTTATAAACATGGATATTTGCATGTAAAAGTATTATTTTTGGTTTACAATCACATCAATTAAAATCATCCTGCCCAAAACCCATTACTGGCTTAAACTGTCACACAAGACATGGTGCACATCAATCTGTCCCCCACACCCATAGTACACCCCCTGTGTCCCCAGTGTACTTCATCCTGTGCCCCTGCTTCGCATCAGCCTAGGCCTCCATAATTGACATAATCCAAGGTCCCTGAATTATATATTATCTAGCGCCCCCAATGTGCAACTTTCAGCACTGACCTCATGCACAACATGAAGTGCTTCAATGACAGTGAAGCGATTGAGGTACACTGCTCAGTGCTCCAGTGGTGGACTTTAGTCTGTCTCCAAAACATTTTTCTGTACCTCCAGTGTACATTACTGTGTGCCCCACACTGTACATCATACAGTTATTTGGTGATGCACACCACTCTTTTCTTTTTCTGCTTGCTCCACAAAGATATCTGCAATTATTGGTACATGTGCATGAATGCCTGCATGTCTGTTTGCCTGTGTACATGGCTGTCTTTAAGACCTCTAGAGCTGGTAAAAATGAATGTCCATGAGTGTTTTGGTCTGTGTGCATGCTCTAATAGTGCATATATCCATGCATGCTGTGAACCTCTGTATGCATGCACTACACACAAGCAAAAACCTATTGGTTGTGCTGGTGCCTTGCTTCTTAGGACTGCTACTAAGATATTTAGGGGCAAACGCAAAGCAACATATAATGTATTTTTATGCTAGGAATCCGCCCACAAAGTAACACAAATAGTGCTTTGTGCTGCTTTGCTTCAAGAGAGGCCCTATGGGTGGGACATGGGCATTCCCGTGCTGCCACCCACGTTTTTTGATTTAAAGCCCTGTTTACTAAAATTGTTAGATGGAGTTGTGCCAAAATGTAATGCCTCTGAGGCAGGTACTAAGTAGGAGAAATATTTTAATTAACTTTTCACATATATCTCTGCACTGCAAAACACACATCCAATGTGTTAAAGGTTTAAACTTTTACCTAGGCATTATGCTTTGTAATGGAAGGGTACCCTTTGAGTACAAACCTCTGCTAGATATTCACAAAAACATCCTTACAGTATGGTGCAAAGGAGAGTGCAAGGCAGTAGGCAGTCTGTGTGTACACCAGTGTTGGGGAGAGAACACCAGTACCATGTCCTAGTAAACATGTCTCTGTGCTGCTCTCTCCCACTAATGCACTTTGGCTGTTGTGCTGCACTGAACTGTGCTACTTTTCAATAAATATTTCCACTAGTGTCGAGGACACATGGAAAGAACTACAATTTATATTTTACTACAGAACTAACAAGAGTGACATTCATTTAGATGCCATTTTCTTTATCCCTGTGATCTTTCTCTCTGACAGGGACGAAATGCATTCAAAGACTGGTATGTTCAAGGAGCTCATGCAGCTGTGACATATATTATAATATTACTAAGTAAATGTTAAGCTTCTGCTCTTGGTATATTTTGAAATAATTACACTGCTCCCAAGTGCAAAGAAAGCTCCCAAAGCTCCAGAGAAATATAGTTAATAAGTTGCCCTCCTCATTATTATGGGTATGGAAGCCCTTGGATATTGGACTAAAAGAGAGATGCTGCAGATTATTCTCAGGGGGTTTCAATGCTGACAAGCATTCAATATTTGTGTTCTCCATGCTCAGAGAAGATTTCACATCCGCAGATCATATGTCAGATCCAGTCGCATGAAGCTTTCCGCAGAGCAGAGGAATAGATTTATACAACTCTTGAAAAGATGGGGCTCAATCTCCATTTTGAATGGCTTTCTCCTGAAAAGCAGGCACTCTGTCTTATAAATTAAAGTACTACCATGTCCAAAACATGCAGTCTCCAAACTGTCCAAGCTATTTCTGAAGAACAAAGCACACAATTAAAAGTGATGGCCTCCAGCAATCATTAATGAAGAGACTAAAATAAAATTAATTGTACAATTTTGAGAAGCTTTTTCAAAAGATTGGTGAGGGTTTCATGATTTTTCTAATTTCCATTACCCTCTCCTGTTGACGTTGCCCCTTCCAGACACCATGCTAATTCAATATCTCCTTAGCTTTTGACCACCTTCTCCTGGACAGTTCATCAAGCAGTCCCAGCAAATCCCACCTTTGAGCCTGCTCGCTCCGGAGGCCTCATTTATGAGGCCTTGCATCACTTTTACGCCGCCGGTGCGTCACTTTTTGTGACGCACCAGTGGCGTAAAAAATGCGCCTTGTTGCGCCATATTTACAAAGTGATGCATCTAGGTAGATGCGTCACTTTGTAAACCCCTGCGCCACATTATACCTGCGCCAGGTATAATGTATGCAAGGGGGGCGTATTGACGCAAGGAAGGGTCGTAGAAGTGACGCAGTGAAATCTATGTGATTTCACTGCGTCACTTTTAGGACGTCGTTGCGTCAAAATCTTGCGACTGCCTCACAGCAGGCGTAAGACTGACGCAGGCCCTTTCACATGGGGCTTTCCCCATGTGAAAGGACGCATTCCTGGAGTTGCGTCACTTTTGTGACACACTCCAGCAATGCGTCACTTTTGCGCTTACAGATACGTCAGAAATACTGACGTATCTGTAACTCCTTGCGACATGATGCGTCATACATTAAATATGACGCATCAGGAATGTCGCAAGGAGTGCCTATGCCATTCCCCGTCTGTCTCTTTGCTCTTGTCAACACAACTGTACTCCTTCCTTACTCTCTCCATAGCTCCATCTCTTTATCTCTTTCCATATCTATGCTACTGAACAGCTACAAACACAAACACATCACTCTGCCCAGTCGGTTCTTTTAGTATTTTGTATCATTTTATTTACTCCTATTTTTCCTTGTTAAATATTTTTTTATTATTAGTTCTCTATATTTGTGAAACTTTCTTTTTGCTACTAGTCACATAGTTACTTTTTTAACATTTTCTTTCAAAATGTCTATATTGTCAAGGTTTTAATTGACCATACAATAAAATACAAAAATCTTTCTACTTTTCAACAGCTGAGCTAGCTGTTCACTGTATTTTTACTATGCAGTACATTAAATGGGGTCGGGGGGGTGGATATGCCCAGGCACCTGAGGGGAAGGAAGGAACAGCAGTGCATGTGCCGTGAACCATTTCTTCACAAGAAAATTCCCACGGTTTTCTCTCAAAATAAAAATACTGAAACATCACACATTTTTAGCTCTTAATATGGGAAACTGTGGAATTTATTTTCCAAGGATCAAGGCACTGTGATTCCGCTACCACGAACAACTGCACGGTTGCAGAACTACCACCACAGAATGATAATATTAGATGTAATGGACTAAATTGATCATTTTTAACCTTCCCATCTTACTATACTTCCCATAATCGCTGAAGCTCTGTGACATTTGCCAGTTGCGCTTGGCTTCCCAGGGAATGCATCTTGTTGAATTGAATTAACAGGAAGTCGCTTGATGGACCGTGCTCGAGCCGCGATAAGTAACAGCACGTTTTCACTGGGCTGCACATTTGGGTTTTCACAGATCTTTTTTCAAGTATCTATCCACAAATGTCAAAAACAGTTGAACAAATGATTCAAACTTTGCACATATCAACGAAAACCTGGCCTGTCAAATGCATTTGTTGATTTGAGATCTCAGCAAAGGTGTGAGAAAAAAAAACCAAGGACTAGAAAGTGCAGACTTTTGCAGTCTTCCTGACAAAATATGTACAAGGTGCTACTGATGTCATTCGTATTGACTGGCCTATTTTCCATGCTAGTCTTTGGAAATAAAGAAAACGTTCTTAAAAGAGATTTGTCTTGTTTGCATGCTGAAAATGAGGGTTTTTGCCTCCCTTCTATTTTACTTTATTTTATATTCATTGTTTCTAAATGACACCAACAAAATATGCTTTCCTTCTCTCTGTATATTCTGCAAAAATATCATAGTTTGTGAATGCAATTTAGAGCTTGGTGATATCATAAAAAGGAGGTTGTAGACTGTTGTGCACATTTGAAGCGAAGCCAACAGGAAGCGAGGGGATTTTATTGTAACAAGGAGCATATCTGTTTTCCCAGATGAATATTATGCAACAAAAGATACACTCATCTCGGATACGTTATCAAAGCACAGTACGTTTAACAAGCCGTCAGCCACGGCCAGCACAGGTAAGCATGGTGATGCGGTGGGGTGGGGCGCGGCGGGGGTGGTGGAAGTCGACAACCGACTAAATAGGTATTTATTTATTTAATTATACCTATTCCGTCATCTGTCCTGAACAACCTAGCATTTAAATACATACCATAATATGCCAGACGCGTAAAGTAGCAGAATGCAGCATCATATGTTTGGCATAACACAGGAAAGCAGTCGATATTATAACATATTTCATTTATTATATTTTCAAGAGTTTTATATAGCGCTGGCTAGACCCGGAGGTATCAGAGCGCTTTACATGTGCATCAGATCATAGTTACAGGTTACATCTTTCCCCCCCTGATCCACTATTTAATGAACTTTTTCTGCTAACACAAGAAAGGAAGCCTGGGGAGTGGAAACGTCGGTTAACCATGAACAGGGATCCGAATCTATATGGCAAAGCAAGTAATAAATGGCTAGACCAGGAAAATATGGTATTAACGCCCGCCATATGGAAGAAAATTAATGTGCTGAACTTTTCTGTATTAAGAGGAGCCAATTGGCGCAGAATGCTGTTTTTTAGTAAATGGCTTCTGTATTTTACCCCGGTCAAAATTAACAAGATGTATCCTGAGTGCTCTTCGAATTGCTATAGATGTTTGCAGCATGACTCAGCTAATTGGTCCCATGTGGTTGTTAAATGTTCTAAAATTGTTCCTTTCTGGGAAGATATATTTACGTTCTTGCAAAACCAGTGTGAAATCTCAATTTCTGTTAATTACAAAATGATTTTGTATGGATTTGACCCGGAATTGATGCTAGAAGGGCAATTAGTTAAATTTACATATATCGCTATGGCCGTGGCGAGGTCATTAATCCTTCAAAATTGGCGTTCGCAATATTGCCCCAACGTACATGAATGGCGTTTTAAAATGCAAAAAGTTAGAAACAGTGAACAAGTGTATGCTCAAAGAGTCGGGGCGACTCGAAAGTTTGAGAAAATCGGAGGCTCTTTTTTTTTTTGAATGGTAACGGAGCCTAAGTGTATATATGGTTCCGTTTTTCTATTTTTTATTTCTTTATTTTGTTTTTTTATTTCTTGTTTTCTTCTTTCCGTATTTACCTCTATTGTTCCAATCTATTGTTATGGTGATATGTATGCTTACTGATTTTTGCTGATATATGTACATTTGGTTAAAATTACGCTATGTTTTTATGTGTCCAAGACTTCAATAAAAAAAAAGTAAAAAAAAAAAAAATTGTTACAGGTTACATCATAACGAAGGTTACATAGTTCTTAGAGCATGGCCACAGTTACTGGTAAGGTCGACATAAACAATAAACATAAATACCATAACACACCAAATATGTGCTGACAATCCATAGGATAAGATAATATGACCTAGCTACATTGTGCAGCACAATGTGACAACAAAATCAACTCATAATATAACATAGCATGAAGTCATGTATTGTAGCATAGCATATCACAGCAAAACACAATATAGCATAAAACAATACAGCATAAGATAATATAAAACAAGGAATATCTAAAGAAATGTCTTCAGCTTTCATATTACAGTCTAGTTGTGGCATCACTAGTCAGCCACCTGAATTACGAAAATTGTAAAGTTGCTCTAATGTAATAATTAATACACAGTTACATTGTGATCTGACAATACCTGAATCAAGCAGGGAGTGGGAAAGGCAGATCATAGGAAAAATGTTCAATTGCTGTTTAAGCAATGAGAGGAAGAGGTAACATTTCAGCTTCCCAGAACCAAGGCCCTAATTATGATGGTGGTCGGTCGGACCACCGACCGCCATCGCATCAGGCAGGAGACCGTATGACAATGAGTCGGTGGTCCACCCGCCTTATTATGATGACATTGCCAGCATAGCAGTCAGAAGGTGCTTTTTACTACTGCGGCTAGAGCTGTGGCCCAGGAAAAGGGCTGCAGCACAAGCTGCAGTAGAAAAAGCGCATACAGGTAGTGCCTGGCATACAGTGCATGGATGTGCAGGGGGCACAACATGTGCACCCAGGGCCACTTAGCAGTGGCCCATGGGGGACGGGAGCCCTACTTTGGCCCCCCAAAGTAATTTCCGTCTGCCTTTTCATGGTGGTGGGACCGCTATGAAAAGGCAGTCGGAATGGAACATCCTAATCCCTACGGCAGTGCCTGCGCAGGCTGTCAGGAAGTTGGTGGCGGTCCGACCGGCATCCAAATGAGGCCCTAAATATATTTAATATTAACACTAATATAATACAAATTAAATATATTTAATTATTTTTTAAATAAATATCTTATACTTATTGAAAAAAATTCAAACAAACACATATATTATTATATATATTTAGTTACATATATAGTTACAAGTATTATTAAATAAATATATTCAATTTATATTTTAATTTAAACACTTATTTTGAATGTAATAATTTAATAAATAAGCAAATGTAAATATATATACATATGCCCAATAACAAAGTAAGATAACAAAATACCAATTTAATGTCAATTAAAAGCTAAACAACATAAAATACTATAAATTTACAAAAAATATAAAAAATATTAATTATTAGTGTTATATTTTTACATACGCAAAAACATAATAATTTAATTTTAAATAATGTGAACTAAACTATACAATTCTACAAATAATGCATATGCTATTCCCACTCCGATTTCTGCAACAGTAGGAAAAATGTTGGACTCAGGGGGGGTAAAATGTAGTCTTGTATCCCCACTACAGTTAGTGCAACATTAGGAAAAGTATTGGATAGTGGAGGGGTAAAATATTTTATTCCCACTCTAGTCAGAACAACAGTGGGGAAATTGTTGGACTTATGAGGGGTAATTTTAACTATTTGCACTCCACACAGTGCTACAGTAGAGAAATAGTTGAATTGAGAAGGGGTAAAATTTACTATTCTCACTCCAGTCAGTGCAACAGTAGGGATAGTGTTGGATTGTGGAGGGGTAAAATGTATTATCCCCACCCCAGTGTATGCAATGCTAGGGAAAGTGTTGTATTGCGGAGGGCTAAAATTTACTGTTCCCACTGTGGTCAGTGCAACAGTAGGAAACGTGTTCCATTCAGTACAAGAGTAAAGAAAATATTGAATGGGACAGGGATAGAATGTCGTAGCCCCACTCACTCTATGCAACATTAGAAACAAAGAAATTCACTTCAACAAAATAAAATAAATTAAAAACTATACTTATAAATAAAAAATATGAATGTGTAAATATTAAAAATATAGATTTTTTTAAATAAACAGATTACATATTTTGAATATGTTTACTGCATATCGTAAAGCAATACAACAATACAATTATTATTTTACTAAAACTACCAAACTATATTTGCACTGTCATAACAATAAATAAATCCAACCTTATTTAACATTAAACTGCGCAAAACAATTATCACATACATTATAACTTTCTATTAACTATTTTAAAATGTGTTATTACTTATCTACCTTTCCAACCTATACCTCTACAAACTACACAACACAGATTAAAATATTAGATACAACTTAATAATATTTACACATTTCACATAATTAAACATCTATTGCAATATTATTAATATTTAACTAATAAAACAATATGTATATTTAATTAACTTGCTACCCTTTATCCATACAAAACAAACAACCCACACCTCATATAATAAAAAAAATACTAAATTACATATTTTATATATTGTATTATTAATTAAAAAAATATTAATAATGGACTAATAATACGTTAATTATGTTTATTTAACATCCCACCCTTTACCCCAGAAATGCAACAACTCACACCTAATAAATATTTTAAGCAATATTTTAATTACACATTTAACATAAATATTTATCATATGAATAATTATTAAAGATTAAAATTGAAATTATATATTTTAATTAATGTAATACATTCCTTATTTACCATTTAGCCATACAAAATTAACAACACACTCCTTAAAAAGAACAAAAGTATAATCATAAATTACCAATAAACATATAAATATTAATGAAATATTAATTATAAATAATAATTAATGTACTTCCCACGCTATACTCACTCAACAACCTGCACCTACAACTTAGGGTCAGATAATAAGTCTAGCATTCTGAGGACCACCAGACTCATAGAGGCGTGGCGGTGGCGGACCAACCACCACTTCACCATTCACCATTCCTTGGCGGAGGTGTGGCTTGACAGTCCTGATGCCCCAGTATGCTTGACGGGACCGCCGCCATGCGAACGGCACCTCCATGGGAATGTCAAAATCCAGTCAAACCAGACAGGTGGAAACTCCTAATCTGGCTGGTGGCCGGACCATGGTTTTGGTGCAGCGGGAGCATGGTGGTGGCATACCGCCCACTCCTGCAGCGCAAAACATCGTAATCAGGCACTTAATATTTAAAAAATGTGTTACACAATTATCATAATTAATTATCATTTACATAATTAATAATAATAATGTATTTACTTCTCACCCTATACCCTAACAAAACCCACAACCCACACCTGAAACGTAACTTTAAAAAAATTAATGACACAATTAACATGAATAATTAATTAATAAGTAATTAATATTAATTGAAATTCATTATGATTTAATTATGATGAATTTACTTCCCACCCTATACCCCTACAAATCTCCAATCCCGCACCTGAAATTTAACATTAAAAAAAATGTATTACACAATTAACATAAATATTTATCAATTAAGCAGTTGTTATTAATTAAAAATGTATTATGAATTAATTATAATTAATTTAGTTCCCACCCGGTACCCCTATAAACCCCACAATCCGCTGTTGTACTAAAAATAGTAAACATTTATTAAACTAATTTTAATAACTACTAAAAATGGAACAATTATATAAAAAACACAATAATTATATAACACATTTTTAACATATATATTTAAAATATATACTAAAATGCATAACAATAATTTAAAAACTATAATCTAAACAACAATTTTTTTAACGATATTAATTATTTCGATATTTTCAGAATCAATATTACTTACCTTAAAATCAATATTCTTGACAACGACCATCTTGCAGATGATATTTCTATATCACATTTTTTTGACATAATACTTTGGTATGACAATATATTTCTATCAATATTTTGTCTAAATACCATTGCCAGTCACTTCAGACTTCCATGCTCATTTAAAGGAACTCAGCATTTGGCCTTGTTTCTACTTATGGTCAGTGAACTTATTGGTGACTTGCAATATTTTAATAATGTAGAGTAACGGGTACTTTATCCCATGCATAGCTTAACCTATAGCATGATGCATAATACAGCCCTGAAGAGCAAAGCACAGCTGGGGGAAGAACAAAACTTAACAAAACACAACATAATGTAGTTTTTTTTTGGCGATGTGACGGGGAGCAGACTGGGGGAAAACATGGCGGCAGTCGGCTGACTGCAGCGGTGCTCCGCTTCGTCTCGATCCCTGGAGCCTGACCTTCGTGCTTTCTGACCTGCTCGTTAACCGAGTCATGCGGCAGAATTGAGCAGGACTTCACGTATAGATTCAACATTCCCTTTGGAGGCTCGATATACAGCCTAAATCAAGCGTTTTTCTCCTTTTTCGCTTACCCCGATGTGCCTCGATCAAGCGGCAAGCAACGGAGCCCAGGAGGGAGGGCGCGGCAGCTCTGAAGTGTCTATCAGCGCTATCAGCGGTAGGAGCGGAGGGGAACGCCCCTCCCGAGGCCCGAGGCAAGCCCACACCTGAGCCGCTACGCTGGGAGCAAGCCGCCCTGGAGCTCCGCAGAGCCAGGCGGATTCTTAGCCTCCGCAGAGACGCCTGCAAAAGCGGTGCTTGTTATGATAGAAAGGCGGCATGTGGAGATACAGCTTTATCGTCGAGTAAGTCGGATGGCGGTTTTGTTCACTCGCTCGCAGGGGCCTCAGATGTGAGCGAATCTAACGAATTACCCACCAGGAGCGGAAACAACGCCAAAGAACTGTTAAATATTGGTAATAAACGGAAATCTGCAAACTTCACATTGGCACACATGAGCACTGTAGAGCCTGCTAGGAAGTTAAGAGGTAAGAGCTCAGCAAAAGGCTTGGTGGGGGCCAGTACATCCCGAAAAAAGAGAGCTAAAAGCGCGCTGCATGTAATTGAGGAGGAGGAGGCTGGTAGGGTGGTTTCTGGGGCAGGAAAAAGTCCAAAAAACAGTGCAAATTTAAACTCAGATCAGGAATCATCCTCTTACCTCACAACCGAAGTTAAAGCAAAAAGGGGCAGGAAGCGTGGTAAGGTGAAATAATATAATGTAGCATGACACAAAACAAAGCATCAGACCTGAGGCAATATGAAAGGCATAACATAGCTAAATAAATATTACAAAGCCTGTTCGACTTCCTGTTCTGATTTTTTTTAGGCACTCATAGGATTTATAATCAAAGCCTTTGATTTGCCAGCTGCATCTACTTTAGTCTTATTGCCATGTTAATTTTTTTCCAAAACGTAGGAATAATATTGTAGGAGAATTCATATTTGTGTAGTGATAAAAGCATGGAATTTATTTCACATTTCACTGCACATTTCATACATTGCTTAAGTATCCTTGAAATAACATGTAATGTTTACCTTTCCAATACTTTTCTTTGTACACTTAGGGCCCTATTATGAGTTTGAAGGTGCAGCGCTGAGATCACCCCTCTGCCACACCACCAAACCCGCGTGGAAACCGCCTGCCCTTTTCGTACTGTTTAAATCATTGGCGGACTTCTCCATTGGAATTCCCATGTCGGTGCCTATAAAATAGGTCCCACAATGGGAACATCAAAGGAAGTTCCAGCACGGCATGGACTGAAAAGTCCTTGCCATGCTGGGTCTTCTGTGCATGCACACAGGGGGACACATGTTGTGCCCCCCTGTGTGCATCCACAAGGCGTAAGGCGCAAGGGCGCTCTGCCGGGCCCCCTTTCTTTCCTCTCCACCACTGTTTTCATGGAGGAAAGAGTTCCAAGAAAATAGTGGCATCGATGAAAGTTGTAATATGCTTTGTGGGACTGCGGCGGTACCACCAAGCCTATAGGTGCCTCTGGACTGCCGCACCACCGCCAAGGAACATCGATTCTCTGGCAGGGTTGGCGGGTTTAGGGTGTCATGACAACTAGGGTAATAATGGGGCGGTCGCAAGACCACCACCGTCATGCCACCACGGACCTCGAACCACCATAGTCGTAATAGGCCCCTTAGTATTATTCACTTGAGGACAAGTGCAAATACACAAGGGTATTGTTGCTCTAGTCATTGTTCTCCTTGCCTATCCACAACTCAGTACACTAATACTAGATCATCAACATCATAAGTGCCTCCTTTATTATCTGTGCTACTTCATGAAGAAATATCTTGAACACTTAATTTTTTATTTTTGTATTAATATTTTCGAAACTGATATATCTCATCAAATAAAAATATATAGATTAGCACTTACATTTAAATTCCTCTGAATTGCACATTTCGAATTTTATATTTTTAAAAGTGTATCAAAGTATTAAACCTGGCAGTCTTAATAAACCCTCACATAACTTTATGTCACAATATCAACTGCTCAAATATAGTGTAATAAAAAAAGTGTAGTCTAAACTTCGACAATCAAAATATAGCCTAATTAAAATAAATATTGATTACATATTTTTGGATATTTGAATAATCTTTGTGTAATACCATAATCTAGGCAACAAAAATGCTTTTGTTCGAAAATCAGAAAAACAATAATACTGACTGCAAACATATAGAAAACAAAATATTTTTCAAACAACTAAATTGAGAATGACAAACATATCAACAGCATGAAAATATTCAAATACTAAATCAATAACAATAAAACTTAAAAGAAAATAGCATGAATAAATGTTTAACCCTCAAAATATGTGTATAACTCACAAAATACATTCTTTAAAACATATATTAACTTACATCTGATGTCAATCTGATAACATAAAGCAAAAACAAAAACAAATACAGGACCAATCACATTCAACCATTGACAAATAGAAAAACATAATAAATTATTCAGTGGGACAAATAGAAGAAGTGTCAAACAATCAAAACTTCTGTCACACCAGTTGAGGAAAATGACTTGGCATGAGAGTAGCAACTACAATGGCAACTGAACTAAGTACTCATTTTTTTTTTAATTCAGTACAGAATGTTTATGTTAAACATTTATAGAAATCCCTTAATATATTCCCACTTCAGAGGCATCACCTGAAATTGGTTCATAGTGTTTGTACGAAAACAAAGACACATTCTAACATTTATTGATGATTTAAAAGCTCCAAACCCAAAAATATAAATAACCTGTTGGTGTAAAGCTTCTCTTATAGTAAAAGTTGTGTAGCAAAAATAAATGTTACCTTCTGAAAAAATACATATTTACACTAATTCATGTATTTGTTTTTAATTTATATAATTTATGGATTCCAACATGTCAACAGAAGTGAATTAAACATTACTTCTGTTGACAAATATGGGGTGCACCTATTCTAAATGTAATGCAATTATCAAACCAACATGTTGAAGTTCACTACACAGTGTTCCAAGGGATATTAATGGCAATCCATTACAAAAAATTAAGCCATGGCCAACGTAAGAGAATATAACCACCTGTCCTCAATGGCTGAGAATTAAATTAGAACCATGCTACAAGACCTAAAAGAAGCATCAGCCATCTGTGCCATCAGTTTCTTCTAGAACAATTGTAAAAGAATATGCTCTCAGAATCCTATCCCAACTTCATTGGCCAAATTTCACCAGTACAAAACCTGTAAAGGACCATCACCACTAAAAACTAAGAAGAGAGGGCCAAGTCACAAGTGCACCAAACATGTTTGTTGAAAGAGACATTTCCTCTCAAGCCTTCTCACACCAAAAATACTTCATCTTGTATCACAGCATCAATAACAAAAAGAATAATAAAATGTACTATAGCAAATGATAGTCTTACATTAAACCAGTCACCTATTTGGCTAATGGGTGAGATTTTTAAATCATGTCTCTGCCCTTTTATACAAATGTTCACTATCCATGGCCAATATCAAAACAATCGACTTTTCATTTTTGGCCTTCTATCGAACAAGTAAGCTGCAACACACTGAAAATTCCTGTAAGAAATCCAACAGAAAAACAATAGCTAGTCCCCTGTTATGATAACTGATTTAGAACATTGTATCCAAAATCTACCAAACAACTTGTTACAAGGCTGTAACTTCCATTTCAACTAAGCCAGTTGGTGGCATTTACAGATATCAACCCTGTGGAATCCAATACTACTCATCACGTTGATCAAATGAAGCATAGATTTCCAAATGGGTGCTTGTTACAAATATGGATTAATGGATTCATCAGGAATATGAAAGTGGGTGACCTAAAACCCTCATGAAGATGTGATTCGTTGAAAGATGAATTTATCACCAGTGGTTTCCATGTATAAATAAATATTTATTTTACACAAGACAAAGCCTATCACACTACCAACCATTACAGTCTAAATAAATTAGGACAATGATAATTGAAATATATTTTTCACCTCTTGTTAGCCATATCACAGATGTGTCTATTAGTATCATTCAGACTTTCCAGACCCAACTTCGTCCTGCTGTTCTAAGCTTGTATTCGGTACCAGTTGATCAATGGTGACAGCTGTTTGAGAGCCTAGAATGATGTAGATGATGTATTTGAGTTTCTGTCAGGAGCTGAAAACAACGCAATGCGCCTACCATACTGAGGGAAGAACTACATCTCCCATAAGGCCTAGGGGTGAGGCAGAATGAACATAATCACGACGCACACATGGAGCGTCGTACGTGATTCTGAACTAGTTCTCTGTTGTGTTCCTCAGAGCAGCTGCTCTGAAAGTCCCGGTTCGTACCTCAGATCTCCCTGTTCTCTTCTATTCCCTCCGCTGCGGGGGAATTGGTTCCAGGCATCCCCTCGTGAGCAGCTGGGAGAGTTCCTTGTGTGTGGAGCGTGATACCTCTGGTGATCTTTATAGGCGTGGATGTTCCGGCTTCCACGGCAGCCTGAATCTTCGTTTCCGCCCGACGAGCGAAATGAATTATGCCTACTACTTTGTTCCTATTAACACAGCGGCTGCTGTGAGATATTTTCGGATGTGAGGATTTCAACCGCCATTGCTCACACCTAGTAAACCACGGCTGTGGTATTTTTTGACCTTGCTGCCGGTGGCGGCAGACAGTGTTTTCCCTGTGATTTTGAATAAACTCTGCTTGCCTTTAGCTGCAGTCCGAGTGCGGGTAACCTCTTTTGATCTTGGGAATAATCTTGCTAGTGACAAAGACAGTGTTTCCTTTTTGGTTCTATGGATTACAATTATCTTTGCTGGAACAAACTGGTTGTTTAAAAAAGAAGTTGTGAACAACATTTTTCATTTCTTTTTGATACTCCATGTACAATCCTGTGGAGATCACGAAAGACTTATTTCTTGATCTATGGAAGTGGAGCTGCATTATGATTTGGGGATAAAGGGTGTGTGACAGATGGTATGTATGACAAGCAGTGCGGTTTGATTATTTTAGCGAGAACTGTTGGCAGGTGGATTAATTGCTGTTTTGTGTTATAGATACGTCTCCCTATGGACAGAGAATTATCTTCCCAGGACAGAGGCGGGGTTCACCTCCGGGGCGATCCCAGTTGGGGTACGTCAATGATTCTAGCGAGAATTATATGAGAGTAGTTAAGATTAAACAATGAATTGAATTTCTTGTTTGTGTCATTTCAGGTTTCCCTTTCCTCTGCTGTCCCCACACTAACCCTTTCCCTCGCTTGATTACCTCTATGCTCTGTGTATATTATAGCCAGAGTGTGGGGACGTCAGGAGGTGGACCCTATTGAGCATCACCCTGATCCTGAGGAGTCTGCAGTCCGTGACAGTTTCATGCTCATTAGAGAGACTGTAATTGATGTGAGCGCCATCTAAACTAAGAGACTGAGAAAGGTGTGTAATGTGGTGGTGCCTGACTGATCAACTTAAAAAATGGTGGCATTTTGAGAATAGAGCCTTCTGTGACAAAATATACAGTTCTGTCATGTCAGCTGACATACTACAGCAGTGAGTAGGTATGGGACTGTAAAAAGTTTCAGACATTCACTTGCCTCATATTGGACTATTGGGGTGACTGAATATTCACTCCCTTTCTGTGAATACTCAGTTATACTCAGTTATACTCATTAACAAGTTGGAAGTCCTGCAAGAACTAGAGAATGACAACGAGCCCGTAGAAAGTCAGTGGGAGAAGATCAACGAAAAATTACATAATCTTGCCAAGAGGTACTGGATCCCAAGAAACACCATCATAAAGATTGAAAGTCCACCAACACTCGCTGCAAAATCCAAGAGAGAAAGGTAAAGAAAGCTGCAGTCAACACGAGCTGAACAAGAGTAGAAAAAGCGAAAGCTCAGGTCGAGTTCACTGAAACCAACAAGGAAGCAAAGAGAAGCTTAAAAGCAGACAAGCAACGATTACTCGATGGTCTTGACACCAAAGCCCAGCAAGCAGCAAGCCAAGGAAACTTGAAAGAACTCTACGACATAATTAGGAAATTCTCCAGCAGATTGCGCTAGCCAGGGAAACCAGTTAACGAAAATGCTGGGAATATAATCATGAATAACAAAGGCCAACAACTAAGACGAGTGGAGCCCTTTGTAGAACTGCTGGACCAGCCCATGCCACAGGCTTTACCTGACATACAGCCAGCTGACAAGGATTTGCCTATCGACAGCAGCAGACCAACCAAAGAAGAAATACGGCAAGCCATCAAACAGGACCGGACAACATTCCTGCGGAGGCACTGAAGGCAGTCATTAAAACATCATAGACATGCTCTATCCCATTTTTGGTAGAACAAATAGGATCCAGTAGACACCTTAGATGCAGCTTGACGTCCTGGACTTTGCAGATGACCTGGCCCTACTCTCTCCCATACCCATCAGCAGATGCAAGAGAAGACTGGCAATGTGGCAGCCAGGTCAGCCCAATTTGCCCAACTTGGCCTCAACATGCACAGGGGAAAAAAGCAAGTTCCTTAAGGCTAACACAGCCAGTACAGCTGCAGACTCTATTGCAGGCAATGCACTGGAAGAGGTTGAGACCCTCACCTACCTAGGTAGTGTCATAGACAAGCAATTGGGGCACAGACGCCAGTGTCAAGACATGAATCAGCAAAGCAAGGGGTGCTTTCACTCATCTAAAGAAGAACTGGAGCTCCTGAGACCTAACACAACAAACGAAGATCAGGCTTTTTAACATCAACATAAAATTGGTCCTTCTGTATATAGCAGAAACCTGTAGGACAACAGTAACCACCACCAACAAAGTCCAGACCTTCATCAATAACTGTCTGAGGAAAATCCTCTAGATCCTCTGGCCAAACACCATCAGCAGATACTACCTATGGCCGCAGACGTCCCAACTCCGTGCCCAGGAAGAACCCATTAAAAAGTCGCTAGGATGGATAGGGTCACATCCTCAGCAAGCCCACATCAAATGCCATAAGGCAAACACGGACCTGGAACCCTCAAGGGAAAAGAGAAGAGGAAGGACAAGAAACACCTGGTGCTGAGTCCTCTGGGCTGACTGCAAGGAGATGGGCCACACTGGAGTCAGATTGAAAGAAAAGCCCAAGACAGAGCAGGCTGGAGAGTCCTGGTTGATATCCTATACCCCAGGAGAGGTAATAGGCATAAATAAGTAAATAGTATATTGGACTTATGACATTCTGTTGAGTTGCTACCATGTAATTCATCTAACTGCATGGATGCAAACAAGTAGCTATCATCAGTGTAGCAGAATGAGTAGTACCAGTGCCTTAGGTGTAAGGAACCATCTGAAGCCCATTTATGGTTGCCTTTTACTGCTCAAACAGACAGATGGGGTAATTTTACTGGCCTGCATTAGAGCCTGTGTCTCCCATGTTACATTATTGCATGCTGAACATCAGTACATTCTGTATGTCTCTAAGCTAGACAAAGTAGTAATGAATCAGGCTTTAATTAAGGATGGGGGCCTAATTTATGGTTAATTGGCGTAGGGCAGTGCTGCAAGTCTTCTTTCTGCTCTGCCCTACTCCAATGTGAAAGGGCAGGAATGCACCGCATTTATGAAATACAGTGAATTCCTGTTCTTTCTGCCTTAGCTGGCACACAATTTGCTGCCTAGCACCAACACAGGCACCCTTACACCATGGTGCAAGGGTGTCTGGGTTGCATACAGGATTGTTTTTGTGCAGGAATCATAAAACAATCCTAGCAGGCGTTTTCCTCTTTCCATGTCTGCTGCAGAACTCAGCACACATGGAAAGAGGAAAAAACGAGGAGAAATAAAGATATTTCTCCTCGTTATGCGTGCTCTGGGGATGCGTAAAGTTTTGCCAGTGCCCCATGTTTACGTGATTATGTATATCTGGGGCAACGTCAAAACCCATGGGTGTTGTGTGGGAAAACCCACCACAACGCCCATGGAATGCCTCCCTGGTGCAGAGTAAGGCAATGAGCGATTTGCGCTGCTTTGTCTTACTCCATGTCTGTGAGGCCATGCAATGCGGCTTTCCACGGTCTCATAGATTTGGTTGAGAGGTTTGTGCGGCCGGAGCGTCACAAAAAGTGATGCCCCTGCGGCGCAAGCCTCTCATAAATAAGTCCCAGGATATCAGAGAGAGAGGGACATCACAATTAGCTTATTTTTGTTTTCATTTCAAATTTGAATTCCTTAAAACCTGGAGATAACATGAAAAATACGTCCTCCAAAGAAAGATATGGTTTGAGTTTAAGTACACACATTCGCATAATACTTAATAGTTGAGTAGCGTCGTTTTTCGAGAAGTGTTGCAGCAAAGTACAAAATATAAGTGCAACAGGGGCTGTAATACAAACTGCATTTTTAGTTGTCTAGAATTAAGCACTGCACTGTAGACAGAGAAAGTTGCAGTGGACGGCAGGCTAAGACATACATAATATATGGGCTATGAATGAGTGGAGCATAATTGCACTGAAGGGGTCTGGGACATAACATAATCCTCTTGAAGTTCTCCCCCTTGGCTTGTAATGTCCCAACCCCTGAACTGTTCTCTTATGTAATTCAATATTAGCCACCTATAGCTCGAAATGCGAATCATAGGAAATACAATTACTGTGCCAACGTTGTAATGTGTTCAATGCTGTTAAACTCAATTTGCATTTTTGCTCTCTTTTAA